>NC_079485.1:18127768-18769306 GCF_026230105.1 Diorhabda sublineata | reverse complement strand
GAATTCGTTTCAAAAGATATGATAAAAAAGTTTGCATATATATATATATATATATATATATATATATATATATATATATAAATATATATATATATAAATATATATATATATATGTATATATATATATATATATATATATATATATATATACTATCAACTTGTAAGCATCTCACTGTAAAAGCAAAGATACTGAATACTATCACTAATTGACTATTTCCTCAATAAAATCTGACAGTTTCAGAAGTAAGTGGCTAATAAGATAATTATTATCATTAACTGCACAAACAAGTTCATTTAATTAGTCACATAATGAGGGTTGTCCAAAATGTTTGTCAAGTATGTAACTGAGAGTGACACCAATTTTTCATTTATATCCACGTTATATAACAATCGTCATAATAAATGCTCGAAATATATCACTATGTATTTTATATATCTATGTATTAAATGTAAATTGAATTACGGATTCTCATTCTTCGGATTTCCTATATTATTGTATTAAACGTTTTTTTAAAGTACGTACCTAAATGAGACATATTCAAACAAAATATTATGAGTATGAAGGTGAAATTCTTTATACTTAACATAGTCAATGTACAAATTTTCACGAGATTCTTTAAAGTTTTGCGCAATATACATTTCCAGTCTGTTACGGAAACACACCTCTAAAATAAAACATTTTTTTACGTACATAATTTCTCATATTGAACCTTATTTCTCTTAATTCACCAGTGATTTATTCATTGATAAAAAAGGAAGGTTTGTAAAATCTTATACGATTTATTATTTTCTAAATAAAAAATAGAATTGTCAGAAAGACTAATATTTCTTAGTTAATGTTGTAATCTTGTAATGGTTATTGGAAGCGTATAAATCATATTTAATGCGCAATCTCCGGCGATAGACGGTTCTGGTAACAGTACTTGCTATGAACCAAAGATTTGTTCCAAGCTATTAAAAAACCGTCCTGGGTATGGTGACGATTCTGCGTAATAGAGATTATTCTATTACGTATTATTCTAGGATATATCTAGTCTAATATATATATTTTTTAGACTATAACGTCTCACAATTATTAATATGTGTAGTACTTTTAGTCTATGCCTATAATGTGCAATAGTCAATGAATAAATTTAATCGGAGATAGTATGAGTTTGTGTTCATAAAACCAGGGTTAGTGGAATCCAAGTGCTACAGAGAATAAGCACGCCAGTTTAACTGCAAGTTCTTAGGACAAAAAGAAATTGAGAAAGCGGTTCCCCTTGTATGACTAACAAGTAGGAGATGTACTCATTTCTAAATCAATATTGATCGAGTCACGTTAAAGCCTTTCTACTCAATCAATAGTAAATATATGATCTTGTGTGCTTTTGACTTGCCTACATCAACTTAGATAACTACCAAATGTGTCCTTTATTATTATTGTCAGCCTATCCTTTAGATTTACATAGTTGTGCATTCTTATTTCGTTCGTTTTTGTAAAATTGTACGATTAGAGAGAGACCAATCATATAGCATTTCTTATTATCTCTATATTTTATACCTATCTATTTTCTTCGTTATCTGTTCTTTTCGAACATTAAAAACTTTTACTGTAAAAACAGTTTTGGTGAACTATATTCGTCATTTTAAAATAGATAATTGTTTAGTAATGAGATTTATATCACTTTTCTCTAATCGTATCATTATTGAGAATTCTCGTAAACAGTATATTTTTGATAATCATAAATAACTACAATCTACAAGTATAAATTAAAACTTTGATACAAGCCAATTATAATTATTTATAGAATCAGTTTGTGAAAATCACTTTTTATATTTTGACGACGAGGTTCAGTTATTTCAAGAGGTATACTGCATTTTTAATATTTTTTATAGTAATATACTTACTTCAACATCAGTGTTTAGGCATTTAGGGAAATTTTTGAACTGTTTGTCATAGCAATTCGCTGTTTTCATTTTATGAACTCTTGCTATAACACATTTTGGTTCTCTCCGACAATCCACATCTGCAGCACGACAGGAAAATACATGTAGAGTGAAAAGCCATAAAATTTCCAATTTCATATCGAATACTGATTAGAGCTGCAAATAAATGTACGATGCGCTTTAAAAATTATGAAACAAATTAAAAAACCGTTTTTTTATTTATATTTTATATATAGTTTATAAACTTCTGAGGAATGGTTAGTTGTATCAATATTCCGTATGGTATAACTCAAAAGATGGCACAGTGTAGCGTATCTCAACATTTTTGAACAAACATACAACTGGATATTGGATAAAAGATAGGATGACAAAAACATAGTAGAAGGTATTACTAAAGTTAATATTTGAAAATGCCTCTTTTTACTAAACCGTTATATTCCTACATCCATGTCAATATTCTCAAAAATTAAAGTTCCTTGCTTTCGAATTAAGCTCATATTTTTTACATACCTTGTATGCTCAACAAATAATATCTATCAGTAGTATTTAAAGTTCAAGAACATATAGAACGTCTTATAAAGAATATTTTTTCATACAACTAAGAATAAAAAATATTTTGATTGTCTTGAAGGCGCCTTTGTAAACTAGAAGTTTATTTTGCAAGGATAATTTGGACTTACGTCCTAGTAACTAATAGTGTTTACTGAATTTAATTCCTAGCTGTTTCCTTTTGGTAACGACATGTGTTTTCCAAGTGAGTCCTTTATCTAGATGGATACCCAGGTACTGTAACGCTCTAGGTCTAGCTCCTCTGCATTCTGTGAAGGTAGCTTGGAATGATTTTGCTCCATTCATTTTGATTCTTCAGATTCTTATCCAGTCATTTATTTTGTTAAGATGTTGTTGTACCCTACTGCTACGGTAGAGTTTATGTGGATTGCCAATATTGCTTTGTCGTCATCAAATGATGCGGTAGTTATAATTCTACTTGTTAGAAGATTAGCAGTAGACAATAAGAAAATAATACCACTCCCGGGCACTCCCGATTTTACTGAAAAAAGTTTTTGCTACTTGACTGCTAATTCTATATCTGCTCTTGTTTTTCAGCGGAATACTGAGGTTTATATTTTCTTCAATTATCTGATAACCAATGAACGGGTATAAATAATTAGTACTGACTATCTTTAGTCCAAAATGTCCCTCCATTGAAAAATTACATTACAATAGAAGTAGTTTAGAAAACACAAATAATAATCCAAATGCTGTAATTTAATTATTGTAAAAATTTCAACAAATGAACCAAGTCCACTACTGAACTTCAAAATAAATGAAAATTCCAGCAATTAATTCCCAAATTTCTGACTCACATATTTAAGACATTGTATATGCTATTAATAATAACTTGTTAAAAGTTCCTATAATTAAACACACGATAAAATTGTTGTTTAAGTATTCAGTAGAAATTTTCGAATTCTGAAAATAAATGATTATCTTAACATTATGAGTTAGTGAGTTTATGTCATCAAATATTAATGATTGCATTACATTCTCTAATGTGTAAAATTCAACAAGATGTACTCACAAAGAGGTTGTTTTATCAATGATTAAAAAATCAAACTCATTATATTTACCAAAATAAGCTAATTTAGTAACGAATTAACTGACGATAACATTCTGTTTTCTAGCGTATCTACGTGTAATGGTGAGGTAGATTTGACAAAATTGTCGATATTGGGAAGATGTAGAAAGACCATGCTCGACGTCTACAAAAATTCAATTTGTTAGCAGATATTGTAAGAAAACAAGTTATAGAGCCAATATTCTTAAGGAGTTTTTCAATGTAATATAATATTTGGAATTTTTGCAAGAATTGGTGCCACAATCCGCTACTTTGTTTCCGAACGTATCTGGTTTTAACAATTGGAGTAGTTTATCGAAATTTAACAAAAACAATCAAATCAAACTTTTGGCAAATCAAACTTTTGGCAAACCAATGGTAATGAAATAACGTTTATTAAAAGTATTTTAATATTTTAGAGGTACTGTTTTCGTGACAAGCATACCTTTGAATGTTATATATTTTAATAATTTTTTCGAACATCTGTCAAAAAATATTGAATTCAATATGGTTTTCAAACACTAGAATTTAATATGGACTTCTGTCTCGTGAAAATCGTTTCCAAATGGTTTCCGCAAATTATATATCAAAACTTCGAATTTGGATTTTTAAAAACAAAAATTACAATTACAATATATGTTTATTAAGCAACGTTAGAACAAAGAATGAATTGTGAAAAGAAATACAGTTTTTATTATCTTCTATTTGTTATATGCTGTTAGCTATTACTTCATATGTAACTCCTTCCCTCTAAGATGAGAACATAATGGAGTGGTGTTCGATTTTGGACTCTTCTGGGTATTCTTCTATTGAATTTTCTTTCTTTTTTTGGTTTTTACAGAGTTTTCTTGATTTTTTTCTTAAAAATCCATCCCAGTATTAATAAAATTATGGCTAGTAAAGATACGCTACCAGAAATTTTGGAATAGTGGTTGGATTTTGGAATTTTTAGTGGTATAAATTGCTTCGTCATTCTGCTTATTTTGTGAATATCTTCTAAATTGATTTTTTCCATTTTGGGTGTTTCGTATTCTACAGTCATATCGTACTTTTCCGTAATTAGTTTGGGAAGAAGTAGTAGCTTTCCTCGCTGTATTTTGACGTCATTGAAGATTTTTTTTGCGTTGATTTCTATTTGACATGACTTTGGTATTTTTATTAGTGTAGGTTTTTTTTACTTCTAGGTATTTGTCTGTGTGGCATTTGGAAAAAACTTTTTCCGTTTTTACTGGAATAATAATTATCTCGTCTTGTGTGATTTGTTCAGTAAGTAATTCTTCTAATTTTGAATTAATTTTTTGGCAACTTTTAGTTGATTGGTTTTCGAGGAGCTGCAGGGTGCAATTGTCGTCAGGAGAGTGGTTTTCGATGCAGAAATATACATTTTCTAGTAGTGGACAGATTTCTTCTATAAATTGGTGATTCGAGTTATTTCGTGCCTGATAGGAATATTTCAGGGAGAATATTTGGTTGTTTTGAATGCTGGGGAAGAGGTGATATAATTTAAGGACTTCGGCTTTGATAATTGGTATATGTATAGCAAAAATTAATTTATTATTAGCAAACGAAACTTGAGTGCCTAAAAATTGGTAGTATGTTAGAATGTTTTTAAATTTTGTAATTTGGTTGTCCGGGCAAATTTTCCTTAAATATTCTATCGTTTTTTGTAACTCTTGACTAGGGATAATAGAAGGATGAAGTGTGTTTAGTTTTGCAAAAGCTATGGAATCTTCCAAATTATCTAAGAATGTGATAACATTTTTACAATCTAGATTTATTTGTGAAATGATTGCTTGAAAGGTTAAATACTCGTGTGATTCGGTGATTGATTTTTGCACCCTGATTTGAAATTTTTCGAGAGAATTTGCAAATTTTTCTTGATTTTTTGCTAAGATGCGAATTGTTACATTGTAATTTTTTATAAGATTCTTGGAAAGTTTATTTCCGTAATCATATTTGTTGGTTTGTTTCTAGAATTTTTATTTTTATTTTATCATATCTATTACCGTCATCGGTATCAAGTGTACCAAACAACCATTTTTATATAAGGCATTATATGAGATTTCATTAGTAGCATTTCTCACTTCTAAATTATTTTTTATAATGAAAAAATGTTTTTCAATGTTGAACAATTGTTTAATAATAGGTTCTAAATTTAAATAATGTATAAAGGTATGTTTACTATATATGAGACGTGCGTCTCCTAATTGTATCGGCAATAAAGGATTATCGATAGTAGTTAGGTCTATGTCTTCCGTAGCGTTACTCTTGTGCAGTTTTTGTATTGCAAGAAGTGCTAGGAATATTATTTTCATCTGCCCCATCTTCCTGAAAAATTTGTTTTTTATTAGTTTTGGGTTTTCTTGCACTTGCTTTGTGATAAATGTTTTTATCTGTTATCAATTTATTTTTTGTCTGAGCTAATATTTTTTTCGAATTTTGTTTCTTGTTTTTGTACGAATATAGGCTACTTTTCGTTTTTATAGTCAGGGGCTTCGGTGCGCTTTTCGTTTCTATCATTAATAATCTTTTCTTTTATGGTTTTATTAGTCTCTGTTATATTTTCGTAAAGTCTTGTGGTTGCTTGTTTGTGAGCTTATACATAGTCTGAAATTATTATGTAATCATTAAGGTTAAACAGGTTTGTTTCATTTATGTGTCCCTTTGTTACTTCAAATGGTGTATATTTGGTGACACTATGAATTGAGTTGTTATACCCAGGTATGGCCCGTTTTATCAATTGATCTGATGTGAGACTTCGAATTTGTTCCCTTAAACATCGTACATGTTCCATAAGTGTTGAATGAAACCTCTCCATGGGGCTATTTGAATTGCTGTTTCTAGCAGTTGTGAAGTGAAGTTCAATTTTGTAAAGTTCGCAAAAGTTTTCAAGATCTTTATTTTTAAATTCCGTACCCGAATCTGCTGTTATTTTTATGGGCAATCCATGGTGTGTTATAAAATTAAATAAGCATTCTACTATAGATATTTTGTTTACAGCTGATAGAGGGTAGGCTTGGCCGTATCGAGAAAATGTATCTATTACGGTTAAGTAAGTGTTTCCTGAAATTTGAAAACAATCAATATGAATATGTTGAAAAGGACGTGAAGTAGTTGATGTTAGGTTGAATTTTATTACTGGTGGGTTTCGATCATATTTGTTTTTTTGACAAATTTCGTAATTATTCACATATTCTATAATGACATCGGACATTTTTGGCCAATAAAATCGTTTACCAAGTGCTATTTTCATTTCGTTTATACCGCGGTGGCAAATTTTCGTTTCATGATAAAATTTGAGTTTCTCTACTTGTGCTTCTTTAGTTTGTAAATCTTCTAAAACGGTGTTAGTTTGTATAATTTTGAAAGCAAAATTATTGAAGTACGATTGCATCGTAGTCGTGAAGATTCTAGGTAAATCGCGGTGTTTGAAATAAATAGCGTATTTTTTGTTTGCGACGATATGTTCTTTTACAAAATTTATTATTTGGATGGAAGAAATCTTTGAAGGTAGTGTAATATATAATCTAGTATTGTCGAAAATTTGGGCAATGATGATGATGATGATCGATTCTATTTCTCCAGTTGCTATGAATATTTGGTTATTGTATGTGTTTAATACTCTTTCAGAAATTGGAATAGAAAAAATAGGATTCTCTGTCGACGTATGTTGAGTTTCAATGTCAGATTCCGAGTTTGAATCTTGAGGTCTGTCTGATTCTTTTTGTATGCCTCGAACTATATTTGATTCTTGATTTACGGTGTTAGTGGGTCCTATATTATTCGGTATTTCCTCGAGGTCAGGACTGGAGAGTGGAGGAATTTCGTCAGGATTTTGTAGGAAGTTTTCTATTATTTCATCCGCATCTCCTACGTTATTTATTATTGATTCATTATCCATAGCATTTCAATTCTATGCATGGATTTCTACTTAGGGCATCTGCGGCTGAGTTCGACGATCCTTTTTTATATTTGATGATTACGTACTCTTCCAATTTCAATCTCCATCTGACTAGCATAGAATTTTGGTCTTTCATGGATAAAAGCCATTGCAGTGGCTTGTGGTCTGAATATATTGTGAATTTCCGGCCGAAAAGATATGGGCGAAAGTATTTGCAGCTCCATACTATTGCTAGGAGTTCTTTCTGGACCGTTGAATAATTTATTTCGGCTGGATTTAGAGTCCTTGATGCATAGCATATAGGGTGGATATTTTGTGAAAGAACTGCGCCTATTGCGTAGTTGGTACTATCTGTTGTTACTTCAAATTCTTTATCGAAATCCGGATAAATTAAAACTGGTTCAGACATTAAAATATTTTTACATGTTTCAAAATAATCTATAAATTCTTTTGTGTGTATTACTTTTTCGTTTTTCTTCGGGCATTTAGTCATAGGTTTTGTGATTTTAGCAATTTTTTTTTATTTACGGTAGTAACCTAATAATGGTAGAAAAGATTTTATTTCTTTTTGTGGTTTTGGTAAGAGAAAGTTCTTAATAGTTGAGATTTTTTTTGGGTTGGGTTTTATCCCGTCTGTTGTAACTATATGACCTAGAAATTCTACCTCTTTTCTTAAGAATTCCGATTTGTCTAATTGAATTTTAAGTTTCGCTTCACGTAGTTTTGAAAAAACAAGTTTTAAATTTTGAAGATGTCCGGTACTGAATATTATTATGTCGTCCATATAGACCATACACACTTTATTTTGGAGATCTTTTAAAATTTCATCCATGACACGTTGAAATGTGGATGGCGAGTTTCTTAACCCAAACGGTATTCTAAGAAACTCATAATGGCCGTTATCGACAGTAGAAGCTGTTTTTGGTATGGAATTTTTGTCCATTTGGATTTGATGAAAACCAGCCCAAAGGTCAATAATTGAAAAAAAATTTGATCTTCCCAGTTTGTCGAGAATCGAATTAATATTTGGTATCGGATATCGATCTGGGATCGTTTTTTCATTGAGTTTCCGATAATCGATGACTAGACGATATTTTTGTTTCCCTGATTGGTCTTCTTTTTTATTGACTATCCAAATAGGGGATGACCATGGTGAAGTTGAGGGCCGTATTATGCCTTTATCCAATATTTCATTTATCTGGTTATTTATTTCCTGTTTATGAATATAGGGATATCTGTACGATTTACAATGTATAGGAATTTCGTCAGTCGTTTTAATTTCGTGTTTTGTTCTTGCCGTGAAAGATAATTTATCATCCGGTTTGAAGAAGATGTCTGAAAATTTTCAAATAAGCTTTAAGATTTCAATTTTTTCTTCCGCGTTCATATGGTTTGTTCTAATTGATTGTGATATATCCATATTTTTCTTATTTATTATTGTCTTCGTTATTTAAGTTATGAAAGAATTAATATTAAAAGTATCATAACTAGATTTTTCAAATGACTCTACCTCTAAAGGTTCTTTAAGATTAACTGAAATTATTCAATCTATTTTATTTTGGATTTCTACAAGAGCAAATCTGTTTCTGGCATCAGTCAAAATTTGCGGTATATACAATGGTCCTATTTTACCTTCATTTATCAGTATTTCTCCATTAAAAATAGAAACAGGTAACTTCTTTAGAATTTTTTGTTGTGGTTCTACTGAGAATAATATATTTGAGTTTTCTTTCCGTTTATATCTGAGAGGTATCTCAGTATTTGGTCCTATTAATTTGTTATTTATAAGTTCAATATTAAAGTTCATATTTCTTAAATCATTTAGTCCTATAATGCCAACGTGAAAATGAAATAATAGAAAGGAGATGAAATAGTTTAGATTCTGAAATTTAGGAAATGCTCTAAGTGTTGATTGATATACAATATCTTGACTACCCAAAGCTGTCTTAATTTGTGTATTGATTCGATTAACGGAATTTGGATAAGTTTTTTCTCTAATATCAGATTTAATAATTGAACGTGAACTACCGGTATCTATAAGTAATTTTAATTTGGAATTATTAATTTCTATGTAAGGTATTGCGTTTTCTGATGAAATGTTAATTTCTACTAAGGTGTTCCTTGTTGTTGGCTCGTTTGGATAAAATTTTCATTTTCTGTCTTGTCATAGTTATAGTACGTTTGATTTTGGTTATTATCGTCCGTATTCTGATTCTGATAATAATGTTGTTCGTCTGATTGGTCGTAGTCGTTTGTGAATAGCTATTCGGAAGTAAAATTTGAATTCTGTCCAGAATTTCAAAATTGTTGATTTCGATTATAATTGTTATTATTTGGCCATCTTTGTCTTTGTGATAATGTGGAAAAACTTCTTGAAGTCGTTGGCATAGGTGTTGGTTTAGGAAGTTGGTGTATGGGTTTTTGGTTTGGTCTGAAAACGTTTTGTGGAGGTCCGAATACTTGTCTGTTCGTCGGGTATCCTCTGGGGAGCATTTGTCTAGGTTGTATATTAATAGGTTGACTGGGGAATTGATTAACTGGTTTATTATTGTCAACGGAATGATAGGGTTGTTGGAAAGAGGGTTTTGTTTGGTTTTCAGGATAATATCTTGGTTGTGAATAAGGTTATCGATAATTACTATTAAATCTGGACGTCGTTGCTCGGTTATTGTCATTTAGATCGCCATATAATTTTTCAAAGTTTTCAAATTCATTCAGATAGGCCATTGCATCTTCTAGTGAGGCTGGATTTTTAAGATGCAAGTTATTTCTTAAGGTACCACTACAACCTGCTATAAAAGTACTAAGTGCAGTTTTATCATAATGGTTTATTTGGTACACTTTCTCCGCGTTAGCTATGTTAGGATTATTACTAATTTTCTGCGCTATACTACTTCTTAATAATTGAATTCGACTTCCAAAGTTCATCAATGTTTCGTTCCTAAATGGTTTCATTCTAGTGAGTTCTTGTACTAAACAGTCAATATTTCTACGATCAGCGAAACATTGAATCAGGGCTTCTTTCAATCTCGGCCAATCTGTTAACTCAGCACGATTACCTAAATATTTCCGCTTTGTCTATACTGAACTTGAACTGATTGGAATATGTGTTTAGATAATTGTGCATCATCAAATTACCGATAATCATTAATAAGGTCTTCACACCTAATTAGAAATGTATTTAACGTGTTACTGTTACCGTCATAAGTTTTAATGTTATCAATTCTAGACTTTAAAAGATCCCAGTACATCTCAGGCATATTTAAAGTTGATTTTATTGATTTGAAAAAATTAGTGAATTCTTTATTAGTATTCCGTTGAGTTTTAATATTATTTTTGTTATCTAATCCTATATTTGAAATTCCCTTAATTATTTCAACAATATAGCTCATGACAATAATTTAAAATTAATGTTTATAAGCAATTTATTCGCAATGAACAAAATTTAACTATCTTGACCAAAATCCTTATACAGAGGGGTTTAGAAGGGTAAAAAGGAAAAGGCACTTACAGATTGTTCGTCGATTCGAGCGCTCTGCTTTTCTGGTCCTTTTTCTTGATTCCCTGCTCCTGTTGCCACAACGAAAGTTTATAAGTTCGTAATACGCACTTAAGGTGTAGAAACTCCAAGATCCCGAATTTCACTTCCGATACAATGCGAAACTGTTCACTTCCGAAACCCGTGCGTATCCTACTCACTGCGCCAATTATATATTAAAACTTGGATTTTTAAAAACAAAAATTACAATTACAATATATGTTTATTAAGCGACCTTAGAACAAAGAATGAATTATGAAGAGAAATACAGTTTTTATTATCTTCTGTATTTCCGCGAAGTCATCATATTTGTTATATGCTGTCAGCTGTTTTTGGCGACCTTTTTCAACCATAATGGAGTTGTGCTCATATTTGAATTAAATGTATGATTCATATATGTTTGCGAAAACGTTTTATCTCTTTATATAGTTGGTCTTTTCATATTTTTAGTTGCTTTCTAAATCTTATGGTGTCCATGAAATATATTAATAATGACCATTGATGAGGTTCTCAAAGATTTAATCTAGGACACTGTGCTTTGCTCAATAGTTGCCTACTATTTATTAACATATTAATTATTAACATATTCCCTAAGAGTAATTGAATTAATTTTCTTAAAGACGCAACTACATCAACTGTTACATAGATCTCCATTATTTTTCTTTTTGGTGTTAGGTGTTATATTGCTTAGATAGTTACGATTCACTACTTATTTCAGAATAAGGATAATTTAGTTACTATGAGAAAAATCCCATTCTAATTAACAGTGATTTTCTTATTCAATATTGGGAATAATAACAAAGTTGGTATACATCCAGAAAAATTCAATATTTTTTAAAACAATGCATTGGTTATTGTTTCAGCATTTAACAAGGAGTGATCAAAATGTTTCAGGGATACAAACGTATAGATATTGTTGAACAAATCCATTCAATTGCTCTATTTGTGCAAATGACTAATGAAACAAGTATTACTTGTTCGACGAGCCTTATTTGAGACACACCTTTTCGTTTATTCAATAAGCAAATGCATTCTTCTGTTTTTTTTTAATAACAATAGTTTTTTTCAAATAACAATAAAGTTGTTACAGAATAGAAATCGAATTGAATTAGTACCATGTACCGTTTCAGTACTTTTTTATGATATCAATATAGGTGCTCAAGAGTCGAAATGCTATTCATCAATAAAATAGAAGATTAACAATAGAAAAAATAGGTTGACTCCTAAAGTTGGGAAGAAATAAACTAGTATTATATTTTGAAATTTATAATAAATATAATTGAAACTAACTTCAAAATCAGTTAAAAAGTGTTAAAGCTTCTTTATTTTATTACATACTTTGTTTTTTTTTGTTTGAGAGGAATCTGCAATCTTCCGACACAATTTTGATTTCAATTCAATAGTACATAAACACCTCAAATCCCTTGCAAACTTACTCATAATGAATTATTTCTAATTTTGAATAAAAAAGCTCACTATAGCCGCAATAATTAATCAAAATAAGCACTATAATTTCAACCTGAAAATAAATATTTTTGCAAAAATACGTTAATTTTAAAGCTTCATTTTAAGCCTTTTATATTTAATACTTAATATACATATATCATATGTTTAGGATTGATTCTACCTTGAGACAATTTTAATTTATTCAACAGACGTTCTGAAAACAAAACATTCAAAAAAACATTTTCACATAGTGATATTCTTTTTCCCAATTATCTTGCAAGAGTATTGGGAAAAAGTTGATTTTTTTATTACATGTACATTGTAATTGTTTCTCATTAGAATGTGATCTAATACATTTAGTAATGAATTTTTAATTATGAGTGTTGGTCAGCGACCTTTTTTATCTCTTGAATCAATTTTTGTTCACTTCGTCTGCACCTGAATATATTTTAATTTTTGAATTCGGATCTGACTTTCAAAACTGTAGAATTTCAAATTGATTATAGGATTTACTAAGGAATTCAGGAGTTATCCCGAATTTGAAATCTAAGTTGACCAATCTGGTCAACAATGATTACATATTTGGTTCTTGTAGTTAAAAATACCGTTTTTATTGGTTATTGCAAAAGACACAAAATTTTTAAGATTTTTTTTTTAATTACATCCTTTTGAATTCGCCTTTAATTTAAAAGTCGCGAAACTCAATTACCCTTCATCAAGTTACGATAGTTAAGTTACGAAATATTTAAATTTGTGACAAACAAATGTGAATCACCTGGATCTCTTTGGAAATATATGCTGTAAAGCATTTGGTGCATAAATTTTTAGTACTTCAAAAATACTCTTAGATCATATCCATGGACAGTCAATCTCGTTGTGCTACATTTAAAAGAAAAAAGCGTTTCCATAGACTATTATTAACTTGACAGTTTCACAATTCTAAAAGTTCTAACATTACTAAAAGTCTTACTCTAGTATAACTTTAACGCATTTCTACTTGTAAATAAACTTCTAAGATACTTCTGCCAACTGCATCTGAAAGGAATCATTCTGGGAGTAACATAATCATAAAATACTACATAAAATTGCATAGGAAGCTCAAACGAGATAAATCTGCTTTATGAGGAAATGAATCTTCATTCTACGAAATAATCTTTCCCGAAGCTGTGTTGTTCATATTGATATTTTCACTAATTTACTTTATCTCACGTATATCCATATTTTTCGAAAAAAAAAAACATTTCATAGAAAGCGATTCTACAAAATAAGCACTGTCTTTAATTAGACCCTCCATACTCACATTCTGTCCTATATACAAAAAAAATATGGGTTATCGAACTATACCAAACAATAAAGCTGTAGCATTAGTTAAGGGACACAGGAAGCTGTTATTAACATCTTAATTCAATGAAAAATGAACGTCTCGCGGTGAAATTTCGAATGCTTTCAATTCACTAATTATTGTTGCATTGCCAAACGTAGTCAACTCGATGGTCATTCGTAGGTTAATTGTAAATCGTCTATTATTTCTTTATTTTTCATTTATTATACGTTACAATGGTATGAAATTTATTGTGTAAACAAATAATTATCATATGAAGTAAATATGTAAATATTCCAATTAACAACAATATATTCATTCCGAATATATGTCAAATCTACGATGTGTCGTTTTTCATATATACCTTTTAATAAATAATTGCCAACCTACTGAGAAATATTTTCATCCAACATATGTAATCCAAGAATAAAGCACTATTTAAATCTTAAGAGCTTCACTTTTAACAGTTGCTGAGCTAGAATGCCTTTCCTTTGTTAATAATATCGCTTGAATATTCAATATTACGTAGATCGTAGAACTGTTGCTTTCCTTAGTGTCGAGTAAATGTTTCAATTAAAGTCAAGAGTATTGTTCTTACTTGGTATGCCCGTCTGAAAGTTTCATGAATACTATCAATTTTTTTCGGCGTTCTGTCAATTAGCAGCATTTCATTCTTATTAGAATACGAATCCAAGATATTTTGTTATTATAGTTTTCTTATGCGTCTAATACTTGTATATGGCATGTTGTCGAGCTTTATTATACATTTATATAAAGTGCCATATTCGATATTATTGTTTTTCCAAGTTGCTATACCATCTTGAAGCTTTTTTTCTAACGTTGCAAATCCCTAAGAAGCAAGGCACTCTTCCTCGTATATATACTCAGTGTCATAGAAATCCGAGCATCAAATATTATATACAAAATACAGAACAGAATTCCAGCACTATCACTTGTTTTCGTGTTTTTATTAATTTTTTTTACTGTAAATACTGAACGAACTGAAAATTATTGGAAGATAACTAAAGAAGGCCGAACAAGAAGAGAGTGGCACAGGACGAGTGAGCAGAACAGAGTTTCGCCCAAAATTATTAGCTCCAAGGGATCGCCAATGCGAAATATTTTGGAAGGATAACAAGGTTTGGACATGGTACCAAAACGACTAGCAAATAACTATCCTCTTGATGAATCCTGATTCTGTCTAGATATGCATAACGGTCGAACGAGGATAAGAAGGATAAGAGGCGAACGTCCTATCCCTCCGCGTTCAAATTCATCTCTTACCATGGCCTCCCATGTTCATCAAATTTATCCCTAACTGTGATACATAATCGGTAGAAGATGGCTCTGATGGCTTTTCGAAATGCCCCAGGAGCATATTGATCACCTGATTGTGAATGCTTAGATACATTAAGGAGTGAGGCTTGAACCGATTATTAAAAGTTTATAAACAAAAACGTTCATCGTCCTCACACAATGGGAGTAAATACTACAAGAATTATAACTAAATCATTAATTAGTTCTTGCAGTGTGATTATGAAATAAATGAGTCTGCTGCCAAAATGGCAACAGGCTGTACAACCTGTAAATTCATTTATCAACAACGTCATATAGTTACTTTTGTGTATGTACTTTACAATATTGCATTCTACTATTTTCTTTCTATACCAAATGTCTGAAGAAAAGTTTTCCAAAAAAATTCCAATTAGGTTGGTAGTTAGGTAACTCTTTAAGAAGTATTAGCCCCACAAATTCACAATCCGCCCCTGAGTATATGTTTTAGATTATAAAATCATATTGTACTAATCGAGCTATTAGTATAGTAAACAAAAGATAAATAATATCTCTCTATTGTTCTGATATCATGAACTTCTTCAAACATCATTTTTCAAAGTCCTGCTGTGTTTACAATATGAAATATTCTTTACTTCATTTACTGAATCATATAGTCGAATTCACGCAATTTCCGAAAAAAATACGCAGAATAAGTTTTGAGCAACGATTATTTCCTAATTATACTAAACTACTTCTATACATTTTTGAATAACCAACACCAGTTCTGCTTTTATTATTTAATCAGTACGCAATGTCCGAATAAGAGAAATTTGAAAATGTTATTTGAATAATACATTTTATTTGGATGTTGATAAATACAACAACAAATAAAACTTTCTTGTTAGGCAAGTATCTAAAAATTATTTAATCAGACAAGAGCTTGAATGATGGCACTTAGAAATGCAGATGACATATTTTCTATGAGAACATCATCCATTAATATATTTTTTATTGTATAAATGTGAAATAAATCCTTGTATAAATGCAGAAATATCGGGAGATGCAATTCTAAATGGTCTTTCTAGTATCTCTTGCCCACTACATTGTCTATAAATATTATCAGCCAACTGAAACTCTTTTCTACGGAATTGTTTTTGCAAAATTGTAGTCTTAGCTGCTAATTTGAAAACTCCATCATCAGTCGTTTAAACAACGGCATTACGTTTAATTGTACTAAATCGATATTGGTACAAGGACATTGTCGCTAGCAGAACAAGTTTCAACTTTCCATTTGATTGTACGAACATAACATCTAATTATAATATAGGAACGTTGGAAAAAAAACTTTAAAATCCTGCAATTTTCTTACTGTTTTCGGAAGGTAGCGAGAATTTGCCCATTGCACTGTGAGCAGTTTTCCACAGTAGCCATAGGTGTGTGACACACAATATATGACAAACGTTTGATTTGATTCACTAATATGTTCACAGTTTCTATACTCATAAAGAAATTGGCGCTTCTTCACTTGACATGCTTGCTATTTCTCTATTTTAAATGAAAACAAGCACATCACTATCGTTGTACATATTTTTATCAGTGTCAATGTAAACGTACATTCCATCTTCGACAGTTTCAATTTCTTCTATGAAGCAAAATTACTTCTAAGTTTGGTGGTTTCATTTAAAAATTTTTCGACATCATCTTCGATTTCCAGTGGATCGTTTAGATCTTGTAGTATATAAATATTCTTTATACTATCGTTCTGGGCGCACCCAAACATATCGAACGAGATTCGCATTGTCGTAGATTCTTTTTCAATTTCTAGTTAAATTTGTTTATACACAGATAATAATTAGTACTTTCGAAACTGTATACATCAAAAATATTAATCTAAACTGAGAAGATTATTTCCATGTTTAAAAATCCTCTTACTTATGGGGAATGTGGAAAATGTACAAAAAAACGTCAACAATATTCAATGACAAATATAGGAATAATAATCAGTATTGTATGTCCTAGAATTAGTTCCAAACTTTAGGACATCTGGTTCCGTTGCTAAGAAAAAATACTCGCCGTGTTTTGGATAAAGCAGCACAAATAAAGTTTCATGCATATTTACACATCTCGTTTTTTCTTAAATAGTCATGTTATCAACAAAAATTGTCGTTACTGGATGGATGAAAATCTGTAGCTTTTTAGGTAAGGTCACATACAGTGATTAAAGAATTGAACTTGTGAACTGGTAATCATGTGAATATTGGACCTTTACTTATAGAGGAAACTCTAAGTGGGGATGTCTAGTTAATAATGTTTGGAAGAATACTAGACGCCCAAAAATCAAATTGATATGGCTACTAAAATGATCTTATTCACAACCAACAAGATGGAACCCCACATTATTGTCTTCCAGTTAGACGGTGACTATATGATAGATTTTCTGACTGGATGGGCGAAGATGAGCCATAAAATGGCAACCATGATCCCTATTGCGCCTATAAATTTCCGATTCCAGAGGAAGCATTTAAATTGTTCCTAAAACGGCCTTGAAATTTGGAAAATTTTTAGATATGAATAAGAGTTATACAGAAATTTAGCCAGAAATTCATTTCTTCAATGTTTAGAAGAATTGCTTGATTTTTACAAAAACACTTAGTGAAAAGATTCAGTTTTTGCTTGTTTGGGTTAGCTTAATTGAAAAGCAGCCTACAAAATATCCCCCTAAAAATAAGTGTGACATGGATTTACATATTTTTAAATTTTCGACATGTACTGTTACTTTTTCAAATCAACAACATGTTTAAATAATTTAACAGAATTTTCAAAGTGAAAATTTTTGGATCGAGTTGTTTAAAAAACTAAGAAACTTAAAAAACTTAAATCATATTTGAAAAGACGGTTGGCCAATGAGGTACAAAATGTAATCGAGTATTTCGGCAGCAATAAATGAAATACAATGGGAAACTATTGACCACTTCAATCTTGAAATGCATCTACAATTTCCCCTTTGGTTACCTTCGATATAACTGTAACGTTGTAATTATTGTTTTAACTACGATTTTAAAGAAAATAAAAAATCTTCCTGTGAGATAGCTTAACTCTTCTTCAAAGTTGAAATAGTGTTGTAGTTCTGTGGAAAGACTGACTGACTTTTTCTGAAAATCATTGTATTATTGTCTGAAGTAGTAATTGTTAATGTGGATCTTCTTTTGTAGATGTAAGAAAACTGCGTCAAGTGACATAGGTAATAAGACTCCAACTTTCAAATATTATTCTTGTTCATTCCAGATTAGATGCATCGCAGTCTCGACTAAAAAAGTCTGCTAAGTTTATTCCTGTGATTTTTGGTGCATATTATGCGTTGCAATCTTGCTGATACATATTGTATGTTTTCCTTGAAGATTTTTCCAAGTGGTATAGTCTGATTCCACAATCAGTTCTTTACCATAAATATATTCGTGAAACTTCTTACATCCAAACTGTATAACGAGTGCTTCTATTTCATTTTGTGAATACTTCTCTTCAGACTTGGTTGATGCTCCTGTTTCATAAGCTACTGGTTGTCTTTGAAGAAGTGCAGCACAAAGATTATTTGAGCTTGCGTCTACATTTAAGCTTCAGGTTTGTTTACATCATAGAGTCTCAATACTTTGGAGAACTTCTTTTATTTTGTTCAGAGCTTCTTCGTTATGAAGTTCCCATATAAAGCTTGTATTTTTGTGTGAAAACTTTCTTAGGGGAAATGTTATATCAGACATCTGTAGCTCTGTTTTGTTCATACTATCTACATTGCTTGTATAGCTTCTTCTTTTTCTGGGTCTGCTTCTAGTCCCTCTAATGAAACAATGTGCACCAAGAATTTTATCCTTTCGGTTTTTTTGTAGTTTTTCTCTACATCTTACACATATAAAAATGTCATCCATTGATACTCTAACATTTCTAAATTCACTGAACAATTCTTTAAAAATTTCTTGGAATATTTGAGGTGTTGATGATACTCCAAACGAAAGCCCTTTGAAAGAATGTTTTTATGTACATCTAAGGATCTATACAGATTCTTATTTTGCCTTACAATTTCCATAGAACTTACAGCAGGGATAGGTTCTGTTTCTGGTTTTATGATGTCTAATTTTACCATTCTGTCAAGTTATTGCCTCACCTCATCTCTTATAGCATGTGGAGTTCTTCTTAATAGTTTAATTTAAGTTTTGGGCTCTCAATTAGGTTAATATCATACTCCTAATCTTTATAACAGCCTTACCCTTACCCTTACCTATCGAAGATGTCATTTTTACATTTACTTTTCTTCAGTGTTTTCATCCGTGCAATAAGCTCCAATTTTTGACAGGTCACAGTCCTAGAATAGGTGCAACCTTTCCCTCGACTACCTTAAAAATAGTGTTGTCTTTTGTTTTATTTTACAAAGTAGCTCTACTTCACCTAGAACTGCCATTTTATCTTTGTTCGGCTTGGTTTCAGCTTTGTCATCGTTTTGTTCCTTAAGTGTCTCGGTAACACGTTTGCATTGTGCTTCTGTATCTGATTTGGCAATGAATTTCACATTACCACCTTTTTTTCTGTCCAGTCTTTCATTTCTCTGGCACTTAAAGCTGAAATGTATTCCTTATCTTCAGAACTGTTTAAAATTTCTTTTACTGTATTCAGTCTATTTTTCTTTTCAGGAAGTTTATTCTTAGTGCGGCACATATTGGCAAAATGGTCATTTCTATTGCACTTAGTACAAAATTTGTTAAATGGTGGACATTCTCTACATTTATGTTTTGTACCACATCTCTAGCAGTCAAAATGTTCATTTTGTTTATTTTTGACACCTTTATTTCACATTTTTTTGGAAGCTTGTTCACTAGTTTTGCAGATTACTACCTTAAGAAAATGTTTAAGCGGTTTATGTGACATACGAAAACTATATTTTTAATTATATTTGCCTTTATGTACAAGTTTTACACTAGGTGTCTATATATATATATATATATATATATATATATATATATATATATATATATATATATACAGTTGCTGTTTTCAAATATATGAAGAAGCTATCAAATAACATCCATGAAAAATTATATACTGAATTACCGTCTCCTATGAAACGAACAGATAATATTAAATATATTAGGAATGTAACGAAGGTCTCGCCATTATAAGCCATCACTACCTCACAAAATGTTTCACGTGTACCGTTCGACTACCTAAAAGAATTGTACAGTAGTATTTGATTTCTGATCAATACATTAAATGTATTATACATTGCCAATAACTCTTAATAGTTGATTGCGTGGTTGTATACTAATTAAAACAAAGGTAAACCTACAGAAATGATAATTATTTAACGTTCATGAAAGTATTTTTCGTACTTTATCAGATTCAAATATAAAACCTATCTTTTGTGATTTTACTTTCATTAAAAGCAAAAAATAAACTAGAACCAAAGTATTAATAAACTATCTTCTGCTCTTTCATTTGTTGTATACAGATTTTATAACAAGAACAAAAATGTCTCTTGAAAAATACCGCCAAGTTCCGGCACTTGTTTGTTTTTGCTTTTTGCATTGTCATATTTCCACCTGTCAATGTGACAGATACATACAATAGTGGTTGGCCAATACAAAGGCGAATTAGATTATTTTAGATTCTCGGTTAAATATTCATCATCATCATCAAGCCTTTCAATCCTTTGGATTATGGCTACCGCTTTATTTCTTCTCCTACTTAATAGAAGTCATCTTTTTCCTTTTCTTGTGTTACCTCTATTGGTGCATATATTTTGATAAACATGACATATTTTCAGTCTCAAAGTTGCTATTTTTCCATTTAATGGTGTATAATCTACTATGGTATTATTCATTTTCTTCTTTTCGTAGAATCCTACTTCCTTATTTCCACTTTTTGGTTCTCCACTGAATAGGAATATGTATTTTTCTTTTTTTATTTCTCCCGCTTTTTCCCATCTCGTTTCTTGTGATGTCTATGATGTATTTTTCTATTTCTTTTGCTATTTCTTCCAACGTTTCAGTTTTTAAAATAGTCATTGTATTTTCTATGTTGCTATTAATAGTTGTTGTCTTTCTTGGTTCTTTTTCTTTTATTTAGTCTTAGCTGTTCACTGTTATTTTTTTGTTTTGTTTTTGACGTTCCCCCGTATTTATATTATTTTTATTGTCTTTTGTTCTTTTATTTTTACTATGCCCATTAGTATTACTATCGTTCCCATTATTATATTTGCGAATATTACTGCTATTTTCCTCTAACAAGTTACTACAACTAAAATTACAGCTAAAATTCTTACTACTAATTCTTACTAGAACTACTATCCTTATTACTAAACTTATTACTTGTCATTTTTCTCCTGTCCTTGCTCTTTCGTTTCCTTCCATTAGTTTTTTTAATCGTTCGGTTTCACTATTTTCTTCTCTGTGTTGCTCCATTTCCATTCTTTTCCATCTACTATTATTTTATTGTAACCCACTTTCACTGTTTTTCCTTTTTTTATCTCTTCTTTTGCTCTCTCACGCAATTGTTTTCTTTTCTCCCCGTGTAAGGGCTTCATTAATGTATATTTGTTCTGTTCTGATTTCTCTTAATTTGTTCTTATTCTGGAGGATACTGTCCTTTTCATTTTCCATGTTTAATTCTATTAAGCAAGTTTTGTCTCCATTTTTTTTATTGTTTCACTTCAATATTCACATTCAGATGCGTTTTTATTATTCTTTCAGCTGCTTCCTTCCTTTTTCTTTATTTTTCATATCTATCCATTGATTTTCTTAATTCTTTCAGTTCTGCTTTGATCTCTCGAATTTTTTCTTCAATATTTTTATTTTTTTATCTGATTTCATCTCAGTCATTATATCCAGTAATTGGTCTACCTTGTCATCATCTTTCTTCCTTCTTGTTGGCAATTTTATTGCTATTTTAGTTGATATTCTTTCTCGTTCTTTGAATGCTCTTCTTTTTCTTTCATTTGTTAAATAATCATTGTCTGAATCCATTTTAGTATTTTGCTGAGGCTGTACTGAGTTCAGTATGTCAAAACCTACTCAGTTCAATTTTAACCCAAATCTCAGACTGGCTCTTTTGTTTATTCAAATTGATATTCTATTTTTTAGATCTCTATTTCTCGTGTTTGTTTTATCTTTCAGGTTATATATTTCTTCTGATAAAACAAATATTATTACTTCTTATTTTCATTGAATATTAAATTTAATCATTATCTAAACATACATACAACAACACATAATCAACTTGGTTTATAATGAAGATTATGTTCATAGTGTGTCTGATAACTTTTGAAATTCTTTTATCTTTTAAATAATATTTCATGGCATTAAGATTAATTTTAATTCCTTGAGTTTGTTATCATTCCAAAAATTGTGTTACAGTCTGATAATATTTTTATTTAGATGATAATGTTTACAATAATATATTTCATAAACCTTCAATTGTCTCGATAACTTTATCTGAATCTACATCATAGATTTATTTTTAATATGAATACAATACTTGGAGCTCATTTGTTCTTGTAATATGATTCACGTCATTCTTAAATTACGATGACAAATTTTGAACAAATTCTTCCATCTACATACACACACACATTTTCTAAGCAGAAGTGGAGGAACTTTCTCAAAATTTGATTCAACATCTTTTGGTTTTGATGTCTGTAAACATCTTATTAATGTGCAAAATACACACCAATATAAACATTGAACAGAAGTTGAAGAAACACTGCAATATGTGTAATAAATAATGAGAGATGAAAAGGAAAAAACAGAACCACTTGAATAATATCATTAATAACCAGCTAAGCTTAAATAACAATAGAAACAGTATTACTATTTACTGGAACATAAATACATTAAAGAATTCGTTTCCTTCGCGTCACATATAACATATATTGGCAATTATAACAGCTATTATAATTTGACAGCATTTTTAAACAGTACGATTTTAGATTAGAACCATTCGTGTAGGTTCGAGGACCAGAATATTCATCCGACTAGGTTCTTTTCTAATGGAAAGACGGTAAAACAAAAATTAAGCTATTAAACTATGCAAGCATCCCGTAAGGCGATTGACGTTAATAGTTAGTTTTCCTGTCCTACTAGGATTGTCTCATTATCTTCCATTAGGTGATGGTGCATATATTTTGGGGCTCGATAATTTTCCTTACTCAGAAAGTAAGTACTTGTTCTTACTGATGTTTTTATTTCCTAGTTTGGTTTATATTTTTTTTCTACAATTTTAAAAACTTTTATGAAATTATTCTTACTAATAGCGTAGATGTGGCGGGAAAAACTAAATAAATGGTTAGTGTAATATCTATGAACCATTCAATATTTTGTCTAGCGTATTTTTGAAATTACATAGGTATAGTCTTAGTAACCAGTTATTTAAATTATTTAAATTTTCATTATAATGTTCTAACTTTTATGCATCCGCACTTTCCGGTTTCACTACAAAAGCTAATGTGTTGAATGGATATTCTACCAGATGTTCCGTGGTTACATTGATCAAAATAAATTAGTCAGAAGATGTTTTTACTTCAATTGTCAAAACAAATGGTTGTAAAATTTTAATAAAATATTACAGCTGACGGAGTGCGCTGTTCAGGAATAACATTTGTATAGTAATAATGTGGAATATATATATATATATATATATATATATATATATATATATATATATATATATATATATATATATATATTATATAGTAGTTCAGATAGGAACAGTTATTAAGATCTTAATATATTTTCAATTCAAATACAAAATATCATTTTGATGATCTAAAATATCCCAACCGCTGAACAACTTCAACGAACTGAACGATTTGAACAGCCCAAGTTTATTAGCGAGAAATCAATCTGCAGTGCTTTTGCTATTTATTTAAATCTGGACAGAGACGATAACATCACAGTGCAATTCTCGAAAATAACAGTTATAGTGATAGGAGTATTATTTAATATAGTTTGGTTACAAACTGTTGCTTTATTCGAAAACTTCAAGTGAACTTATAATGATTTTAATGAGATTGTAAAACGTAACATGAAGCTATAAAATTCCCTTTTTTTTAATATCAGACTATGCATATTAGTTTTTAGAATTTTCTGAAAAAAACATAGTTGGCAGCTTTAAGAAAATATAAAAACTTTTTATAGATAGAGACTATGAATCTTGGTTTGATGATCATGTTGGGGCATTTGGGAAATATATAGTTCAGTTTCCTTATAGGATTATAAAATGTAACAAAGTTATTTCAATTTATTCTAGCCATACACTAACTTAACTTTAATCTATAATGATTAATTATTGATAATTTTTTTATGTAACACCTGAATTTTGTTTGAAATATTATAATAAATAACTTTAAGGTACGTTGTACGTAAGAAAAATGTTGTTTTTAAAATATCACTTACCATGTTAATAAAAAAAATTCAAAAACTTAGAAAAAAATCACTTTCACATGAAACTTCACTGTGAATCCACTCACCCACTCACAGTAGTCCAAAGTGTAGCACTAATAAAAATTAACTAGCTAAATTGCGGAATGAGTTAAACTGATCCATCGTTCAGAGATAATAGCGTATATGTATATAAACAGTATAGTTCAATAGTTCTACTTAATTTTGAATTTCAATCGTAAACTAAAGTCAAAGACTCTTCGTGATGAATTGAATAATTTTTAATTAAATTATATTCTCTTTAACGCATGTCAGGAGGTTAACAGATAATGAAAAGAATTACTATTTATTACTTAAGACAAGTCTTTGTCATCATTATCTTTACTTATCATTAAGTAACTAAATATAATTATTATTTATATTATTTCTATTTAATTGTATTTTAAACATTTGAAGTATTAGTATTTAATGTATGTATGTATGTATGTACTACATGTACTGGGCGTTTAAATAAGAATGACATGAAATATCTTGGAACAATTTAAAGTACCACAATGTGAAATAGATGTTGGAAATTCTATTTTTCAGGACCAAATAAAATTTCATAATTCTTATATTGAACTTTCAAATCTATGTATTATACTAGAATTAGAATCATGCCCCTCAACTGCATGCCGCTAATATTGCGTCAAAACATGAGAAAAATTCCTTGGAAAATATACCACCAAAAGTAGTTCATCATTGTAATCTCATTATTCCTGATTCGCTGAAAACCTACTTTTTTTCAAGTATGGCATTTGTAACGAAGATTAGCTTTTTTTCTCATCTAAGAATGTCTTCTTGGGTCTATTCAGTTTTTTCCGTGTATTCTCCGTTGCATTATTGCCAGATAGGTATGAAAAAGTTTCCTTTCAATGTTTAAGATCACTGCTTTTCTTTTTTTCCTTTTGTCTTAGTACCTAAATATTGGTAATCCTTCCCTGCAGAGATTTCCAATAAAGTGGAATATCACCGCATCTCTAAGAACAATACTTTTTCAAATTGATTCTTCTCCAGACACCACACTTTTACACCATAGTATATGATTGATAATATATAGCATGTTAAAGGTCGATCCATACATATCCGCTCCGATCTAGAGATGATAGTACAATTACGACTAATTCATGTTTCTTATGGTTACTCCCATTCAAAGAATTCACAAGCATCGTCATCTTCAACATGGGTCAAAGTTATTGGCCTATGACCGTCATTAATAAAGTTTAATAGTCGTTTCTTAATTAAGATCAATTTATTTCTGAATAACTAACATTTGGATACTTAGCATTTATTATATAAATTGAATTGATTGAAAAATGTTTATTTCAAGCGGAAAATTTTGTAGCTACATACCTTTGAATGAAATTAAAAGTTGGGAAAACATAAATATGTGAGAAAATTCAATAATATTGGTATGTCCGATTATTAAATATATCAAACTGTTTTTAGTTTGGTTATATTGTATAGCTTACAAAGTTTTTACAGAACACTTATATATAATCGTCTCCATTTCTCACATAGATTTATGTTACAATTGTAAGGAAATATACATATATATATATATATATATATATATATATATATATATATATATATATATATATATATATATATATATATATATATATATTTCTTTAATTTCTTATGTTTCTCAGTATTTAGAAAATAGACTAAGAGGTCATTAATCCGATAAAAAAATAGAACTGCATACCTAACCAACCATGAAGTATCAAAAAAACATCAACAACAACAATCAATTATAAAGATTCAAAAATTCTTGAAACGGAATCTAATACACGAAAAAGAGAATTTTTAGAAATGGTTCATATTCATAGGAACGAAAAAGCTATAAATGATAAAAAAGACCTAAATAAGTAAAATTTATAGCTCTATTTTGTAAGTTCTAATAAAACTACAAATAATTTAAATGATTACTGCTACATATTTGAGATGTAAGGAAAAATTAATTTTTCTTATTAGAACAAAGTTTTATTTTGATTTTATTTTTATTTTGATATTCATGATAAAAGTGATCTATTGATCAATATAAATACGCAAAATGTCAGTGTATATCATATTTTGGTAAAGACTTAAAATTAGTTGAAACGTCAATTTTTGTCTATCTTTTAAAAAATCTAATTTTGAAACAGAACAGACCAGAATCAAGAACATTTAGAAACATGAATAATATTTCGAAGGTCATCATGGAATATAAATACGAATAATTATAGTCTTATGAATTGACGGATCAGAAGGATATTTGATTTATTTTATAGAGAAGCCCTATTTTTCAAATTTACATAAGTAAAGTGCTCTTGGATAGCAGATATTAAATAACTAAAAACAATTGTCATATCATGGCAAATTTCTCTAACTACTCAACCTACTGTGAAGCTATTCTGAAAAGAAAAATTCGCACGTGTAAATTAAACGAAGGATTACCTATATATTAAATTGCCACACTAAACGTATTATCTACAATAAAATATCACATTGTGACGTGTAAAGACGATTCACATAATAAAACATATTTGTTTTAATCTCAATAATTCAATAATAATAAAGTTTGAATCATTTTACTATTGTAGTGTAAAGTTGAAAATAACTTTACTTATTATGTTATATATGTTGGTTTTCTTAACGGCGCCTCCTGATTCAGGGAAAGTATTATTTATCTTGATTTTTTGTAAGTTTGATATAGCGTGCATATAGATGCTTTCGTTTGTACACATGTGCAGCAATTGTGAAAATGTCGCTCTAAATTCCGATATATAAGCACTTTCGTATTTTTCCTACTTTTTAAAGTTGACATGGGAATAAATTATTTAGTTGAGTTGTGATTTCATGATTCATAACTTGAGGAAAAGTGGTACTGACTCAGTCTTATATGTGGTTGATTTCCTTCATCTTTTCTAGATGCTTTTCAACTATAATACCCTTTGCATACGCCATGAATTTAGTTTATCTTAGTAATGTTAGTTTTACTTGCTACCATAGGGTGATTGTATGGTTTGAGAAAAAAATAGTTTAGGATAGTTTATATTATTTTTTATTATATTTTTTTATAATACTTTGATCAATATCTATAGAGAAAAAATTATTGAAAATTTAAAAATTTTGTCTGTATTTAACATTTTACTGAGTCCACCATATTGCATGACGTCGTAAACGTGACGTATTAAGCCTATGACGTCACAACTGAAAAACAATGATAATTGTTATCCTATGTAGTTGAAAATTTGAAATTTTTGCGATTTTCAATTAAATATTAACATATTATTTTTTCATTTTATTAAATATTTTACTTCCTGAAAACATAAAAATGTTTAAATTGAAAAAAATGATCATTTTAAAAAAATGCTATTCTTCATAGATATCTCGGTATGTTTATTTCAGTATGCTCTTAATCCAATCGCATATCACAGAATTAAAAACGTTCTAGATGTCCGGTGCTGCTACGAGACAGCTCCTTCTGAAGAAACAGAAAGAAAAGCTTTACCACTTGATAGAACTAAATTGTACAGAACAGATCGCACTCATTATACAACAGAATGTTTTTTCAGAAGGAACTGTCTCGTAGCAGTGGTAAAGCTTTTTGTCTAATTAAAGTCACAATTCTCTCTGTCTTATGAGGTGAGGTATGAAAACCTTGAACAGTTCAGGCCAACATCGTTGTTTACTATCTTCAATGACCCTGCGTTTTTGTTCTCTAACTATTCGTGGCTTCATCTTTTGCGGCCACATTGTGACTCTCTACTTATCATAGATGGTAGATGATTTACGCCGCGTTTTTGGAGTTGCCGTCAAAGGTTTATCACTTTCGTCAGTTCTTTTGCCTTAGTTGCAGCATTTCCACTGTTGATTTGCTGGATATCTATAGCACCAGTGATTAATGAAATATTTTAAATTTTATGTGCACTTCTCCAGAAGTTTTTACAATGAACAGTTACTATAAGTAGTTTCTCTCTGCTTACATTTGTTTGCGATATTCTTTGTACACTTTGTAAAGAGTCTAGACGGGTCCAGGGAATTGCCGTTAGCACCAGTATTTGAAAAGTTTGTGAATATACTAGGCCAATATAGATCTAATTTGTCGCCAATGAACAGAATGTGTCAATTTTGTCTCAAACACGAGAGAGCTGTCACGCGCGCGACACCGCCGCTAGCCCTGATCTGAGAGGGTACCATGTCATGCTCGTTTGGCTGATCCAGCTCTGTGCTATATTGCAAAATTTGCAATCCCACACAACACTAGATCGTGTTGCATCACAGCACAGCTCATCTCGATAGAGGTAATGGTTGTCTTATTATTCATATTATGGTAGCAACTTGAGGAAATGATTAAAAAAATAAAAAGCATTAACACTTAAAAATGGTGAAAATATATTTGGTTACTTTTGTCATGCACAACTTAAAATATACAAACAAATAGGTTACTCCTTACATAGTAGTATTTTATACACAGGGTAACTTGTTCTAGAAATATTAAAACAATTTAAATATACAAAAACTTCTTGGAAATATGATCCTTGTTTCAATGGCAATAGAATAAATAAAAATAGTATGAACAAGAGTACTAATATTGATCAAACTGACTTATTTTCTAAACTTTACAAAGTTTTTGATGACCAACAGAAATTTTAGTTCTGATAAATAATAAATTATTCTATTTATTCACATTCCAAATAATCAATATATCACAGGTATGTAATAGCTATCAAGTCGATAAATAATTCCATCATTCAAGTGTAATAATTCAATTTAATTTTAATGTACCAAAAGGTATATAAAGCAGTAATAGCAAAAGAAAAATAGTGTTAAATTACAAATTATTTTTACCTGGTATGCCGATTTGAATTCCTTAAAATACCAAAAATATCTCTTTCATTATGAATGGGATGTCGGGTCGCTATAATAAATACTAATAAGTTTATTTTATTATGAACAGAAAAAACTTTTTTGATATGTACCTCTTCATAATGGACAAAATAAATAAATTTTTTTTCATAAAATTAAATCTTTAGCCAATATAACATGAATAATTCATTATTTTCAGAAAGTAGGACCACAGATAAGCCGCCTTCATTATTGCATTTAAATTTTTAATATTATCAACATTAATGTCATCAGTGAAGTAAGAATAACTCCTCATACAAAACACCAATTTACTTTTCATATCAAATTATTCTATAATAGTCAATTGTAAGTGATTATTTCATCTTTAATTATTATTAAGAGCGGTATTTATATCAAAAACAAGCGATTTTAGAATTCAAGTATATTTTAAAACGAATAGTAATTTCTCAAAAAACAAAACTTACAATGAATTATTCAATATTTTTTCCAGAATCACCTTACAGATAAAAATAATACAAATTGGTAGGACTACAGAAAGTCTCCATATAATTATAATTTCATATATGTTTTGACGCAATATCGTTAACTAATATTTGTAATAAAACCAAGGGAATCAATAAAGATCAGAGTAGAATAGCAAGAGGGATTTAAAAGTAGAAACAGGTAATTTCTACCAAGTGTATCTAAAACTTAATGGCTACCAGTGTAAGGTTGCCGTTGATTATTAAATAATGAATGACTTTAATTGGGAAAAAATATTAAACAAAACTAGATTTAACAAGAAACATAATATTACAAGCAAATGAAGAGTTTTAGTAAAAGAATTACTATATATCAAAATGGAAAAGTATGTACTGGTGAAATGTAAAACAAATTTTTAATTAAATGAACTGAATAAATGATATTTCATTTAAATATGTGCTACTATGTCTATTATAATACCATTCGAGTAATTATATCTCAATATAGGTCGATGTAGTTTAAAATTCCTCAAAACAACTATTTAAAAACTATATACATTCACCAAATTTACAATAAATACGACTAGACATTCGAGTTCAAAATGTATGTTTAAAGTGAAAAAGATTAACTTCACATAATGGTCTGATCTCAAAGTATTAATCTCTATATGGGGCATTAAGTACTACTATAAGACTTTTAATTCCTTAACTCATTAACTTCATCAAAGAAATGGCATTTTCTACAAAAGCAGTATAGTAAGACTAATATTGATGATAGAGACTGCAGTAAATGATTTTGTGGAACTATCTCGCCCTATACAACTCATGAATTCGAATTTATTTTTATAATTTGTAATACAAAATTACTTATATTTTATTTATGCATATAAAATGATTGACATGACTAAGCAACATCTAGTTAACATATTTTTACAATTATTACCCCATTTTCAATTATTTATTATTAATTGCCAGGTACCATTTACAATAAGCATTTCTTATTACAAGAAAATTATTTACAATGATAAAAATAGATTCGAAATTAATGTTTGTTGATACTAGTAAATAAAATATTTGAACGGGACAGGTGTGGACAGATCTCCTGGACTTACTTCTAAAGTAAAAAAAATTGAAAAATGTATCAACGTTTCAAAAGTATTATAATAGGCATTAGTCTAAGATATCAAAATCTAATTTGATATTTCAAACTCGAGCAAAACTTGGTAACATATAACGAGCAGTATATTGCAGCATTAAATACTACCCATTACAAGCGAAAAATATTTAAAATATTTTATACTTCTGTGGACTTGGCGCCGGATGATTGCTTCTTAAAAATTCCTCCTAGAAAACCTTGGTGACTTTGATGACCTTGCAGGTTCAATATTCCCGATTTTCCCCCTTGTTTGACGGCTAATTTATCGTTGCGGGAGCAGGAGCTCGCCGATGTTGATTGGAATGATACAGACATTCCACTATCCAACGAACCGACACTACCTCTTCTCTGTGCCTTCTCTCCTGCAACTAAACAAAATTTAAAAATTGCTAATCGGTTTTACTAATATTGTATTTTGTTAATTTGTTAATTTCAAATTTGAATGAAATATCATCATCTTATTTATGAATTCTTTATACCTTGTTCTCACGGCAGCACAAACGCCACGTGTATTATTAAATTAACATGTTCTCAATGGTAGCACCAAGACTAGAAAACAATAACTCAATTATTTTTGAGCAGCTCAATATTTCGGTCTATTCCTCCTACTAGTTTGTTACGTTTTTGGTGTTATTGCAGTTTATGTTAATTAGGTGTAATAAGTGATAATTTATTTAAAATAGCAAATGAATAAAAAAATGAGTTTTGTACAACAGTATCTTTATAGCATCATTTAATTACATTAAACAAAATATTTAAGAAAAAGCCTGTTATGGTATTTATTTATAAAATTTGTGTGTCTTCGTCTAAATCTCTTGGAAGTACGAATCTACTGTGGTTGATGATCAGATAATATTTTAATTTCAATTTGTTCATTTGTAGTTTGATGTTATGAGAGCATAAGCACAACTTAACTTATCTACATTCGAGTAGCTGATGCGTGGTCATCTCCATTTGCTTTTAGAGAGATCTATTGGTTATGTAAATCCTTGCAGTTGAAAAATTACAATAAACTTAAATAAAAAATAAAACGCTGGCTGTTTTCTGACAACTCAAAGACGTCTACTCTATATTTTTTTAATTGTCAAAATTGCACAATAACTGAACACAGACAAAATTGCCTGAACATATAGGGGCACTATTTAATACATACTAATATCTATATTTAATAAGATCACAGCTTTAGTTTATTAATTTTTGCAGACCTGCATAAACTAATTTCTGGAAAGACCTCTAAATTTCTGGTTAATGTTAGTTTTTATTATATATTATAACAGCCTGAAATGTGAAATTTTCTTGCACTTAATTTGAAACTAATTTCTTACTGTAGACTAAAGAATTATTATGCTATATTATTCTGTAAGAGGAATACACTTCAATTGGAATATATATGTGGTTAACCAGCTTCCAAATCAGACTATATCCTTTATTTACAAATTGCTATAACTGTAAACTTCTTAACCATTAGGTACAATACAGATTTTTTCAAATCTCCACTGTAATTGATATGGCTAAATATAGAACGTATTGTTTATTAATTGAAGTAAAATTTTATAATACTAATTTAAGTGTACAAAAACAGTTAAATAGATTGAAAAGATACATAATAAGTGATTAGATTTTGAATTTCTAAATATAAAAGAAATATATATGTGCAAAATAAAAGCACTTACACTGTTCATGGATGTCAAGAAGTGAATTGCTAAGAGCTGATCGTTTAATCTGTGGATCATTGTGAATTTCTTCTTCATTGGCGCTCATTGACGGCAATTGGGAACAAGGACATTGATAGGGACATACTTCGACATCTGCCACACCACTATCGCGATTTTCTGTACCTACAAATTAAAATGTTTTCACATTAATAATGTTTGATATTCTTATTTCATAATTCATTCTGAATCGAGCTATTAACAACTCTTTAATCCATTGTCCATTGTTCTTATGATGTAAAATGATAGTGTATCCTCCCACTCAACACATGCAAAATAAATTTCAACGTTAATGCTAAGAGACTCATCAAATATATAATTTAGACGGCTAAGATTTTATTTAAAACTATGAAACTGATAAAAGCTAGAATTTCTTATATGGTCGCTAGTCTTAGTGTCGAGGATACTGAAGAGGTATCATAATGAACAACGTTCGATAGTTTAAACTTACCATATATACATCATCAAAACAATATACACAAAAATATATACAACGAAAAATTAAACTACGTCACACGAGCCGAATCTCTGGGAACTGCGTAACTCCGCTGAGATCTCGGCTTTAGAGACCTGATCGCTGCGCTGCCCCGAGACAGAAAAGAATTCTCGTTTAAAAACGTCTCGCCTGGGTTCGTGTAAGTATGGAACAATGAGAAGGTCGAAGGAAGCAATTGAATATTGGTTTATTCTAACGTGTACCAGGTAGATCGGAGAGGATTGATTTAACTGTATGCTATTAGGACATTAAGAAGTTTATAAAAGAAAGGAGACTTGGAATTCTCAAAAAGAAGGTAGCTTGGAATTTGCTGGGACAAGTATGGGTCAGTCAGGGGTGGAATGATTATTGTTATATTGAGGCAGTTGTTCGGAGAAATGTGTACCTATATTGAGTATTTTAAAATACGAGAGCACAAGGCGTTGTCAAGTCAAGCAGTACCTCACTTCCCTTTGACAGCTACATAATGATGTCCACGTGCTGGATTTTTGCTGAATGTGGGACAAAACTTCCTAAAGGTGCGTGCACGTGTCTGATAAATTTTGATCGCTCAAGCTCTTACCCACCCTCGGCAATCTTTCTTGATCGATAGATAAACTTCTGGGAACTTTGCAGTGGCTTCTATACTTGGTGAAAAGAGCTTTTCTGAAAGCTCGTCTTATGTAAGGGCGAGCTGCTTAAAGTATCTCAGTAATCAGTATATTCGTTCCCGACATCTGTATTTGTTTCAGTTGCAAAGAAGATCCTGATTGAATTAACTTCTCTGCGAAGCTGCTAGATCGGCATAGTCGACTGGTGCTTCGATTTCTTCGTTACGTGAGAGCGTATCGGCCACAACGTTGTCTTTCTCGCATATGTTCCGTATGTCCGAACTGAAATGGATGATAAAATCAAGGTTTCCCGAGGATAAGCCTTTTAAAGGGTTTGTGATTCGTATATATCGGAAATGTTCGAGCCTCCATCATGTGTCTAAAATGTTCAAAGGCGAGGTAAATTGCTAGCAATCCCTATCGAATGCGCTGTAACAGACCTTCACTGGGCCTAACTTCTTCGAGAAAAGGCCAATGGCTGCCAGGTGTCGTAAATTTCTCGTTGTAAAGCTGCGCCTACTGAGACGTACGAGGTGTCGCAGATGAGTGCGAGCTCCACGCCGGTTTTCGGGTGTGCGAGTAACGTGGCTTTCACTAGGTCTTGTTTTGTCTTTTCGAATACCTGCTTCGTTGCTGAGGTCCATTGTATCGTGGTCTTTTCTTCCAAGTCTCCCTTTAGCATCTCGTTCAAAGGATCTAGCTTCTGCGCTGTATGCGGCTTGACAATTCGGGAAAAATTTAATATACCAAGGTACTGACGCAGCTGTTTGACGTCTGCGATTGTAGGTAATCGAGGATCGCCTGGACTTTCTAAGTCGGTGGCTTGATTTTGTCTTTGTTGTATCGTTGTAACCATGGAATACTACCTCGTTGACGCCGAATACGCACTTATATATGTTGATTACGTTTGCTAGCCTTTAGAACACTTATCTCAGACGGTCTTGGTGTTGTGCCTCATTATGGGACACTCTCAAAACATCATCCAGATAAACGAATACGAAATCCAGGTCTCGAAGCACTTCGTTGTTGTTTTGATGTAGTGTTTCGTGATATGGCGTATTTCTGGTGCATGCCAACAAGACGCCTAACCTCGGGAAAATTCGCGAGGATTTTGTGATACGGCATATCACCAGAGATTACTTTTACGTACGTATGTCGCTGCTAAACCGTCTTGAGCGTCTAAGAGGACTCCGAGATGTGCCAAGAAATCGATACCAATGATCGGTTTCGTTTCGTGACATCGGCGATGACAAAGTTCCACGCAAATGGGCGTCAGAGGCCAAAATTTAATCTAAACGCAATCATGCCATACATGGGGATTGTAGAACCATTTGCTGCTGCGAGCTCGTATTTGGTCTTCTTCGTCGACCTGTTCATCATAGCGCGAGGGACGACGCATATGTCGGTGCCGGTGTCAATCAAGAAATACTTCTTTGTCCCTTGATCTTTAACAAATAGGAGACGCGAATATCGGCTGTTGTTGGCCACCGCCTTTAACGACCGCCGTGTGCGTTTCCCGTAAACTTGCAAAATGGTGGCACTTTTCGCTCCAGCTCCATGTTTGGAGTGATACTATCAGATATCACCGTCATTTTTTTCATTTTTCAAATTTTAGATATCCCGTGAACGCACGGATGTGCGCGATAATGATCGCGGCGTGTAGGTTGTCCGAAGAGCATGTTGAAATTGTTTCGATTTTTCGACTCAAATCGAGAGCAAGCTGGTCAAATTTTTCCGTCAGCATACCAGCTACAGAGGTCTCAGCGATTTGATGCTCTTTTCTTGTTGTCATGAAGGCGTTCGGATCTGTGAATTCTGCGGCTTCGTTAAGTGGTTGTTTTTTACTGTGTAGCCATAATCATTCGAATGGCTGCGAGTAACGTCTAATCCAGAATGTGGGTAAGGTTTCTTCGGTGAAAGCTCTGCCGCATTGGGCATTGTATATCGGGTTTAGTGCCACGATCGTGGAAATGAATTTTTCCCCTTCGTCTATTATAATATGTGCAAAGGAATTTCATTTTACGATCGCGGACCAGAGTGCCGGTTTCGTAGGTAAGAATGCTGGTAGACGTAATGAAACGAAGTTCGCTGTTTTTCTTTGACGAGAAACGAACCAAAGAGCTATCACTGCACTTCACACTGCGTACATACTCTTTACGCCCACAAAAAATGTTTACTGTTCTCGCGTCTTTTGCTTATCACTTCAGGGTCACCAGTTGTGAACGCTAGTTTTAATGTCAAAGATAGTGAAGAGGTAGCATAATGGACAAAGTTCGATAACTTAAAACTTCCTGTATATAAATCAACAAAATAATATACACAAAAATATATATGATATAAACTACGTCGAGCGAGCCGAATCTCTGAAAACTGTGTAGCTCCACTGAGAACTCGGCGTTCTAGATCTGATTGCTGTACTGCTCCGAGACAGAATGAAATTTTCTTCGATTCAAAATGTCTTACCTGGGTTTGTGTAAGAATGGAACAATGATAAGTTAGAAGTAGGCAGTTATATTGGTTTTTCCTACGACGTGTAACAGATATATCGGAGAGGATTGATTTAATTGTATGCTATTAGGAAATTAGGAAGGTTATAGAAGGAAGGAGAATTTAAATTCCTAAAAAGAAGGTAGCTTGGAATTTACTGGGTCAGGTGTCGGTCAGTCAGGGGTGTAAGGATTATTGTTTTATTGAGGGAGTTGTTGGGAGAAATGCGTACCTGTATCAAGTTCTATGAAATGCAAGGGACCATGGCGTGGTCACCACACTTACAACAATTAATATCAAATACAGTCCGCTATTTCCTCCAAATTTGACTGAGCAAATTGTTTAAATAACTTTTAGGTAATCTTTCATCAGTATTAAAATTATGAATGAATATACGATTACCTGTTCTGCCTCCTCCCCTATTAGATTTTTGTCTTTCTAATTCAGCTTCTATTCGAAGATTTTCCATTTCATCCATTTCACTAACAGCCTCTTTCAAATCTTCTGCAAACTTACATCTATCATGTTCGTTTCTGGCATTAAATGTAACTAGTATTTTTTGATCTACTCGCTGGCTTAGTCTTATACCATATGGATAATCTAAAATAAATTAAAGCATAATTATGAATTATAGTAATCAATTGAATATTAATTTCTTTCATCTAAGAAACCAAAAGAGAACATATGAGAACCATGTTACATTTAAGTGTGAAGAGTGTTAGACATAATATTCACTTCTGATGTGAAATTTTTAATGGTTGGTAACAGATATTGTGATAATTACCAAATAAATAAGCATTCACTTTATCTGAAATAATAAGCGGTTTCTGCAATTTGTTGTACATAGACACAAATCTGTTTTAGTCCTGAGATATACTCCACATTTACTATTTTTTTGGAGTTTCAATTATATGATAATAGATAAAAGAAATGTTTGAAATTTTGAATATAAGAAACTTACGTGGAACGTCAAATAGAGTTACAACCATGCCACACAAAGGGTAACTATTTCTAAAAGTGTATGTAACTGATGATTTTTTCTTGCTCAGAATTTTTGTAATTACTAGAAGATCATTAAAAAGAAACACTTCTCTTTGATGCACACCAGGTCTCTCTTTCTTATAGATATCCGGGATCTCATATAAACGACAGTAGCACACCAACCTGCGATGTGGTAGAGCCATATTTGGTTTTTTTCCCACTAAAAAAGGGAATATATTGTTAAGAATAAAACTCAACACATTATTTAATACATCGCTCCTATACCCCAAATTACAAAACTTACCTATAGTACTTTGTACTTTCATTACTTGTGTCACGTGATCTGATCCAGGTTTGAATTCGTTGGCTTTCACTCTATCGTATATTCCTACTAACATGTCAGTATCAATGTCTCCGCAATCATCAATACCTCTTAAGTTTTTAATAAAATCTTCACAGCGCATGCGCCTTTCTGGCTTTATACTTGGAGTATGCAAATCTGTATTAAGCATGATTATTGCAAAAGCGAGAACAAAAATCTAAAATCATAAAAAATTTGATTCATATATAGATTTATTTATATATAAACAAAAAGCTGCAGTAATAAACAAACCTTAACCAAATAATTTTCAGGACGATATAGCAAATTGAATATACTTACAGTATCTGGTGATCTCAGTCGTCCAACAATATCTACATTGCACTGACAATATCGTTGGGAGAAAACTTCCATTAATCTTTCAATTTTCTGAGCTTCTCCGGGCATTCGGAAATGTTGTTGGAATTTTCTCAATGCAACATCAACTTGCATGCCAGAAAGATCCAGCTCGGCAGCAAAACATTCCAACACAGCCATACAGAAAGGACTTTGTAAATTTCCTAAATATTCCCCAATCATTTGTTTACTCAAGCCCTTCCGCGAAATAAGAAATCTAGCTACTCCTATAACATTAAAATAAACATTGAAACACTAAATATACATCAATGATAAGAGACTTTTTACAAACCTTGCGGAGAATTGTCTAAAAAGCTTCTTCTGATGAGATAGGCGATACCTTTTTCTGGTTTCTTATTAAATAAGTTAAGACCCACGCGGTATTGCCGTTTCCTAATGGTTTCTGAAATCTTATAACTATTGGGGTTCTGTTGATCTGTTCCTCTCTCTACTAAAGTATAAGTCGATGAACTAACATTAGATATATTTCCAAGACTAGTCTCTAATGCCGGCTCTGCATATTCGGACCCACTGTTGTTACCTTTCCGTTTCCACACTGGCGAACTAGCATATTCACACTGTAATCTGAAATTATTATTGACATTTAGAGGAAATTCAATATTAGAAAAGTATATTTTCTAACTTCATAAAGTCATGTCTACTTGAATCACCTTAAAGCGATAGTTATAAATCCCCAATTTAGTTGTACAAGTAAAATCATTGAGTTCACGATAATGTTACGTTTTTTTTTGCCAAATGAACGAAATTATTTCTTATTCATATTTTTCACATACAGTGAAACTTCGATTATCTGAATGTTAATTAACCAAACAACTGCTTAACAGAACAACTATCACAAAGATGCCTAGTACCAAATTATGTAGAATGGAAAATTTTATACTTATCTAATTATACTGACGCCATACTTGTTGCCATATACATAGTAGTAATTTGTTTAGATATTCCCTCGCACTGGTTGCATTCACCAGCGGGAAGGAACCAGTATTAAATATTAAAAAACTGTAGGGTGGGCGCTGCTTTGAACTTTAATAGTACCTAGTATTATTCTTTATTTATTATAAAGTAACTTTTTATTGAATATATATTGAATAAATATTATTATATCTAAAAAGGCAGTGGATGTTTTTATAACTCTTCCCATATGTGCTGAACTACTAATGTATTGCTCGAGATAACAGGTCCCCTCTTTTCTTGCTTATAACTAATAAAAGTCGTTTTAGTGTCAAAAGGAACGCCTAGATGGTGTTTAAATATTATAAAATGAAATGCAGCTAGATTATTTTTGAGTCTTGCATGCTTGATGGTCAAAATGATCATCATTATAATAACCATATTGTAAATGCTATAGCGGTAGATATACAGTAAAGCTGAAGATCTATCCTGAATAAATATTTTTTATTCACCTGTACATACATATGAATGTGCGAATCGATACAGTTCGATAATCTGAAAGGACCGACTTTATAAATAAATAAAAAGAAGAGTTGTATATAAGGATTTGGTAATCTTCATCTACTAGAACAAATTATACATCAATTAGTCCAAGCTTTTGACAGTAGTTCTGCACTGAAATTTTAAAGGGTTTGATATATATCAAGTGTCAAATATATCAAAATTAATTATTTCTACTATTCACCCCTGAAATAATTTCGAAATTTGATATTTCGAAAATGGATTCTGCCGTTCTTCAAGGGAGAAAACAGCTACTTTATTGGCTAATGCCTCGACGAAGATTGAATTACATCTCCTCTGAAGAGCGTGATGTCAATCGACATGTTTGTCGATATTAACATCTAACATCCCCAATGGCTTGTCGTAATGGCTAGAAGATATATATATATATATATATATATATATATATATATATATATATATATATATATATATATATATATATATATATATATATATATATATATATACATTAGCGACATCAGATCAGGAACCCAGTCACCAGTTAAATCAACTTAGAGCAGTTGAGATACAATGAAACAGTCTATGACTGGGTAACTGTGCCCTGAGCACTTGTAAACTATGAAGTTCATTTTGTATTTGGCGCGCTTGGAACTATGTATATCCTGGCTCAGTCTTAGGCCTTAGAGAGCGCTAGTGTAGTGAAATTTGAATTCTCTTGTTAAAAAAAATGAAGTTTGTTGAATGTCGGTTATAAGTAAGTTTGTCATTTTTTCTTGAATAAATCTTTTACTGGATCCTTTGTGTATAATTTCACAAACAAACAGTTTTCAAACTACTACTAGGCACCAAGCTGAGGAATTTCAAATAAAACCATGTGTTAGTAGCAAGTATTGATAATGAGTTTCAATTCATTCATTATTATCGGGAACTAAATGGTATTACCTTTCGAGATTTAAGTTTGTTGTACTGAATTTGTTTGAATAAATAATTTTTTTAAGTATCAACTTTTGCAATAAATTTGTTGTTTGAATGAGAAATGAAAGGAATTTCCAAATTATGTACCACACATTTCCCTACTTTTTATTTGAACATTTGGAGGCTGTAACTCAACATACATTGACATTACCAACATTACCGAAATAAATATTAGTAATTGATATTACCAACGAATGAATGAACTTCGGATCCGAGCGTAATTGGTTGATTTAAATTAACCAACAAAATTTTTCTTTTCATTTTTTATTCATTAATTATAATTTTGTTTATATTGTTACCTTTCAGTAGAAATACTACTATCGCTGCCAGAACTTTGTACACTTGATAAAGACCCGTTTTCCGTAGTTTTTATTAACCCATTACTTTTTTGGCGATGCGGTTCTATGGATTTAGACGAAATGCTGGAAGTTCTTTTAGGAACCTCCGGTGGTACTTTTCTACTTGACAAACTATTCCTGGAGCGCATATATCCATTTGATGACATAACTGGAGTGCCACAAGAAGTGCTACTGGGAGTAACTTGTGTAGAAAGATCAGATTTGTTCTCAGCTGGTGAATAATAATGCTGGAATATTGAAAAAATGCACCATTCTAAATCAATTTTATTAAATATGATGAAGATGGTACTCCATTAAAAATGAATTTACCAAATTTGAATAAAATAATATGTATTAAGTAAACAAAGTTAATGGTTACAAGGTCAATACTATAAACACGTGTTTATTCCTATGAACATTTCTATATACACTCACCTACTTCTATAAAGTTGACTAATAAAGTGAATACTTGATTGACATCTTTAAATTGTTAAATAATTTTCGCATTATATATTATAAATAGAAATTGTGCATTCTCTTCTAAACAAATTATTGTTTAATAACGTCAAAGTTGATTAGTACTATCTTTTTTGTGATTGATTACGAAAGAATCCTGGTTGTTTATCGCAGAAGTTACATAAATGATATTCGTGAAACCCGAATTTTTTTCATGACTCGTCTTCGCTAGTAAAATTTAAGAATGTGCACTTTGTAATTTTGGATTATGTGAAATTGTCAACATTATTCAAATAACATTCCGTAACGGGTGAATAATACTTAACACGAAACTTTTTGTCAAATCTGATTCAGTGTATTTTTTAAGCAGCTTTTATTATTTCATATTATGTTTCACACTCCAGAAAATCTCTTTTATTCATTTTTTCATAATTCAAAGTTTATAATAAGCATGTACTCATGGAGTCTACAGCTATCGGTTTCAATTATTGCCATGGTAAACATAGAAACAAAATTATGTTTTACGATATTATAGGATTTTATATACAAAAAAAGAGTTATGCGGCATTTATTGGCAAAATACATTTTAATAGGGATGCTTCTTTTTTACGTAGCTATATGGATCATATTCAATCGTATTGCCAAGTAATGGTTTCATATTTATATCATCGACTACTGTTCTAATACTATTTTTTCTACTGAAAATAGCTAAACGCGAATTTCTCTATTACACCATTACTATAAAGAAACTGAAAATGTTACGAATGAACTGATAGGGTCGATTCAAACAAACCAAGAGGAGAAATTATTGCAGCTCCGAATGATATACGAGAAACTCATAAAGTTTTAAAAAGCATATAACCTTTTCTCAAAATGAGTTTGATAACAATAAAATTATTATTATTATCTCCTATGAGCTCAGCAAATTTGTGAAAATTGTTTAATATGTTTAATTATGGAATGTATTAAGCAGCAAGTGAAGGACTAACAATTAAAGAAATATATGATCTCAAAAGTACATAAAAAATATATCATAAATATGAAAAATGGTAAGAAAAAGTAACAACAAAAACATCAAAATTAAGAATAATGGAATGTGAAGAATTAGCTTAGAAATGATAGAAAGCGGAAATAAATGATATAAAATATCAGAAGAAAGAAAAAGGATATGAAATAAAAGTTAGACCATCTAACTGCGCAAAATTTTATTGACAACAATAGGAGTGGTCAAGAAAGAGTCTCAATTGCTGGAAAAAAATGAGGCTGGGAATTATCAAGAATCTAAGACTTGTACAATGAGATACCTTGTTTTTATTTAAAAATACCAAATTACCTGTAATGAAGAGGAAGAATAATTTTGCCAACAAACAGTGGGAGTTCCAGACTGACTTCGTGGTAAATGCATATTATCTATGTGTCTCCTTTCTCTTAAAGACATTGATCGCACAGGCATCATCCTCAAAGAATTACAATCGTGGTTATCAAAGCTATAAGCATACTCGTTGCATGGTTGTTCAGTAGTGGGTGTTTGGTTATAGTCTTCGGTAGTTGCAGGTAATCTTCGACTAATCCTCTTTTCGGCTTTTGCCATAGCTGTAATAGCTGCGAATTTTTTAAGTAACGTGTATCTTCTAAAAGCTCTTTGAATAGTAAGAGCTGCGTTTCGTGCCTTATCTCCTCCATATTTACGTTCCAATACCTCGATTTGCTTGTCTAGGATATCTTGCGATAACTCGTAACTGAAAATAAGGCATTTTTTTCTTAAAATGTTTCATAAACACACAAAAGACACGTTATAATTAATACATATAATTATGAATCCCAGTGAGGACACAAATTATTAAAAATACTTGTAAACACTGAAAATTCACAAATAGATAATTTACAAAGTTATAAAAATAGCTAGTCACAAAATTTGGAATATTTTTATGTTTATTTATCTTGAAAATATGAGAACAATAACTATTTGCGTATCAAGCGTTACTGGTCCAATTTACGGATAATATGGAAATGAAATTAAACCTCAGACTTCAACGTGATGGTAATAAAATATTAATGTTAAATAATAAAAGTATGTATATACAGGTGTAAAATGAAAAAATATTTGACCAATTGAAAACCATCTATATATAAATAAATATTCGTATATAAAGAATATTTATAGTTATGTATTTGTAATGGTTACGACATCTAAATAAATTGAAAATTTTTTCAGGACAATAGAGAAATGTGAAATTGGAGCATTTATTTCTGACTTCTTATATAAAGATATTAACTATATAGTGATCGAAAACGATTGATGTAACAAAGTTGTATTGGGTCACTTTAACCTGGCGTATCTGTATGAGATATTAGACAGGGCGATTCGCCATTAGATTTTACGATATAAATAAATCTAAGTTATACATTTGGAGATCCATGAGTAATGCGAATAATACAGCTTCGTAAGATCTAATTTAAAAGATCGACGGTTTGTTGAAAATATGAAAAAAATACACTCTTTCTTTTTCAAATGTTCTTAGATTCTAACTTCGATGATAACACAGCATTTTTGGTGCAACATTTGCAAATATTTCAATAATTTTTTTAATATATATTTAACATTTAAGCTCCTAGTGACCCCCCTACACATCCTAGATGTTTCATCGTGTCCTCAGACAAACGCACGGTAAGTGCTAAATTTTCATTTCAATGGACTAATTAGAAGTTGATAGCGTCTGCAGATCACGCAATAATCGTATCACTATGCTTTTGTTATATTAGGTGGAAAAGTATGAACTTCATGCATAAACGAGCATCTACATCCGTTCACTGTGAAAACGATAAAAATATAAACTAGATACGGATAGTTACGAGTGAAAAATGTGAAAAAGCTCTAAAAAAAGTGCTATAACGTTAACTTTATTTCACACTATCCATAAGCTAACACATTTGATTAGTGCAATCCGTTCACACCTTTATTGAAAAAAATATCATGTCACCTTTGATTTTGACAAGAAAGCACATGAAATGATTAAACTTTAATCAGTAATTCAATTTGTCTTAATTTAGTAGTGGCTTTCTATTATTAATATTGTTAAGATGAAGAAATCCTAGAAGTGAAATGTGCCAGCATTGAATTTGTAGCCGGAAAAATCCAAAGAAAACTATTTAAAAGAATATGACATTTTTATGGAATGGCGAAACCAAAATAATAATCACAGCTTCACAGAACGCGTGCTATTGGCTTATTTTGAAGTTCTAAAAAATTCAAGTCCTCTACAATAGTCTAAAATAAAAGCAGAATTATAAATGATAATGTAGATTTAGGTAAATATGCCAAATTGATATAATTTCATAAACGAAAATCGATTGGGTACAAATCTAAAAAATCTAATACATTCTCAAAAGAGAGAATATTCAACGGTTAAAGTAAAATTTTTAAATATTTAAATAGTTTTTTGTTACTTTACATATCAATTCGTAGGTTACATTAATACTGGGAATAGCTGAAGGTTTTCGGAGAGAAAATATGTATAAAGGTAAATATTTTGTAATAAATTTTGATGACATTAAAAATAATAAGGAGTTTCTACTCATCACGATTCCAGATTCCAAAATGCATACAAGTCGGCGTTTTACAGTTATTGCAGAAATCAGTTCAAACATGAATTTAATACATTTATATCATATGCTAATCTGAGACCGAAAAACGAACCAGCAACCACGTCTTTCTATCATATAGAAACGGAAAATGTACAAAATAAGTTGTTGGTACAAACGGAAAATATATAGAATAAGTTGTTAGTACAGTCACTTTTTCGAAAATTCCATCATTAATTGCGCAATATTCAAATTTACCACATCCAGAAGAATATACAGGTCTAGTTGATTCTTCTTCTTCTTCTAGTTGATTCGGGTGGAGACATTCTTCAATTAAAACAACATGGAGGATGGAAATCCACTGCTGTTGCCGAAGGGTATGTGAGCAATTCTCTCAACTTAAGAATAAGTTGTGCTTCAAGAATTGTGCAAGGAATTAATAACAGCAGGTTTTTAAACCCACCATCTACATCATAGACACAAGCGTGACTGGAAAATTCACATGAGCCAATTCAACAATTGCGTTTTCAATATTCACATTACGAAGTGAAACAAATATTTAGTTGTTTGTTTTTCTTAATATCGTTGCCTACAATTCACTTTCAGTTCAATCATTATGTGTTCGTTATTAATTGTAATTTACCGAAGGAGTTGAATTAAGATATCCCAAATTTGCATTTGAATTTTTTTGTATAGGACTGTAGAAAAAATAATGTATGCAACATGTGCATAAAGTGTCTTTTTTTTCAATCATGGAATATGCTGCAATCGCCCGACAGCGGCTCCTGTGGTTAACTTTTTCCGTTCGTGAAAAAAATTCTACTTCATGCAATTGCGCAAGTACTTCACGCACAAGTATAATGAAATATGACATCTACGACCACATTAAAAAATACTTAATATATACTGAAATAGACTTATATCAATGTTGAAATTTGAATTTATAATAGTTTTTAACATTGAATAATGGGACCATAACGTTAATGATTTCCAATGACATTGGCTTGACTTTTCCGAGAAATATGCAATAAGAATATTTTCCGCGTAATTTTTGATTTTTTTAATGCTACACTAATCCAAAAAATCGCCATATGACTTCATGTACATTTTTCTTGACTTTTCCGGAAGCAGCTTTTGAGTTACATTGCACGCAATTTCGGGAGGAGTGAAATCAGATACTTCTTCCATGTGTACTTAGCTTAACAATCAGTGTTTTATCAATCAAAACTCGAGAAATATTTTGCAAAATGACGATGACGTTTCACACTTCTTAATGACAGAACCTTTGTCAGAACACAGAACACAAAATTATCTAAGGTAACTTGATAAATATACAAATAAATAAGAGTGTTATGATGATTATCCCGTTTTAAAAGCATTGAACTTTCTTGCACTCTTTTGGGTGTTATATTGAAAGTATTGTTCTTTTTCGCACGCTTTTAAACATATGTATAATATGTACTTTTACGTATTTACTTGAGTTTTTGAATGCTTAGTTTTAGTGTTAGTCGTAGATAAATTACTATTTCGTTTACCTGTACAAAAATGGGATTTGAAGTAATTGTGATTCGATATGAAAATTTTTCTGAAGATGGAAAACATTGTGTGCCGAGCTGTCGTTAAAGATTTGTTTTTGAAAGACAAGAAAGAAGTTAGACACTGTGTACGTTAAGTACGAAAAAACAGTCAAAACTGTGAATTGCAAAATTGGAACCAGCCCCAAAACGGGAAAGACGGCTTCTTGGGCTTGTTGAAGAGACGAACTACGTATAATAATAATCAAATATATTGTGAATAAAGGTGACACATTTGTAATAACCCAAAAGCGAGTTTTGCAATTACTAATTTTGCGACGGAGCGAATCCTTTAAAAATATTCAAACAATACGCCAACTCACAACCGAAACATTGTACTGATAATATGTTTTTTTATCAATTATAATATAACAAATTGTACAGTGCAAGTAGTTTGTGTAAACATATTTAGGCGCACAACAATTCTGTTAAATTCTGACACATAAATTTTGTCATTATAACAGCCGGAGGAAGGAAATCCTGAACAGTCGCCGAGGGATACATCGGGGATTCCATTCCTACTGAAAATAAAAAAATCGCAAAATATTTCAACAGGTAAAGTTTCAGGAGAGAAATATTGGAAATAGAGCTGTTGAAGCACCTGTATAGAAATTGCATCACATGAGTCCAAAATCAAAACTAAAACTGTATTTTCGATATTCATATTGGAGCTCGGCTGCCCCATGACTATGAATTTACAGTCTCGACTATAATAGACAGTTTTTTATCCTTGGTATATAAATAACTAAGATGTAGGTAATAAAAATGATAGATATGACTAAAAAAACAAACAATTTAGATGTATAAAAACAGGAAAATAAAATCATTAATAGTTTCCGATTTGTGGAATACATATTTTAAATATTTCAAATAATTTCATTTCATAATCATAACTCCAATGGACCCTTTGTATAGTAAAATAATTCATAGAGTGCATTGTTATTTTATTCAAGATTACTCACGTCGTTTGCACTCTTGATCGCTTAAGGACATCTCCGTTCCTGAGAGACCCTTTCTTATGAAGTGGCTGCGCAACTGAGACGTAATTCGTTGAGTTCGGAGATCTGCAGTAAATCGAACCAGAAGAGTTGTTAACGTAATTTTGAGATTGTACAAAACTTGGAGCTTGAATATACGTTTGTTCCTGAATGTGATCCGAGCTGCCCATGGAGTTTACTATCTGGGAACGCTCCATCTTCGGAGGAAAGCTGGAAAAAATAAACGTTTTATGAAAGATGATGAATTTTATAGTATCATTTATACAACAAGAAAGGTATTTACTTATTAAAGAGGTTTCCGTTTTCGTTTTTCTATATCGGTGTTTTTTAATTTAATTTTTCACTATGGATTACATGAATAATTATTAGTTTATATTCAATTTCTTGAATTTATTTGCTTGTAGCTTGTAGTTTTTTAATTTAATTTTTATTCTATTCTTTTTTTCATTTTAAACCTAAGCGGGTGTACATAAAATAAATCAAATACTACAAAATTTAAACAATATCTAACAATTTTTCAAACTGACTAATTGGAAGATTTGTAAAATAAGTTGGGACAATCAATCGAGTAGAAGAGTACGAAACTTTTTTATAACGTGAACAATATACGAGGGTTGTCTGAAAAGATTCCGACCTCCAAATGAAGATGTCAGTACATAGCAATTCGGCTGGGAAATATATTTGCTCATGCATTGGAAATTTCAGCCTTTTTAGACAATCGTATTAGTGAGTCTTTATGAAAATTTTCCTGAACATGTATAACATTGGGTATCGAAATATATATTTTTTAAAAGGAATACGCCTACATAAATGAAAAAGGATGTAGACATTGTACACCATCATTTCCAACCATAAAATTTTAAGTAGCTGAATTCAAAAGCTTAACTGACGACGAATGTTCGGGACGGCCAAAAACTGCGATAACCAGCGATATAAGCGAAAAAGTTCATCGAATGGTACTGAACCACTCTGGGATTAAGATTAGATAGATATGAAAACCCGCGGGTTGAGTGCCGTGTTTACTTTCTTTGAACCAAAATCTCATTGAAATGATTATTTTCCAGGCCTTATTGGTATAAGCAAAAAAGTAAGATTTTTTGCGTCTATTCATAGTATCCACTAGTACACCCCTGAATAGTGGACTGCAAAGGGCGAACTTTTCATGGTTTGCTTTTTTTCAATTGTTGCAATAGAATACTTATTGCAAATTATGCCTAGCGTGTTTATTGTATAATTGCATTTTCTTTGGCTTTACCAATTGCGTGCAACTGCGACTTATTATATTATAATTCGCCAAATCCTCCATCAGTCAAAAATTTTTACATTGTAAAAAAATACTATCCACACTGCTCAATGTATTTTATCATGACAAAGTTATATACATATTTTTGTAGATCTCAGGTTGTCTCAGTTATTCATTTTTATATGTCGGTGTTTTTTTAATTATACATATATATTTCTCAGACGCATAATTTATTACATGTTATGAATTTTAACATTATTTAATAGTTAATAATTCACCTGTTACCCAATTCTATAATAAGTAACGTGTTACCATTGGGAAACATTTTCATACATCACATGTAAAGGTTTGCATAAAAAATTGTACCAATTTTTTTTATACAATGAAGACAATTTTCATTATTACTGTTACATAAAAAGATCATTTTAGAGATAAACTGTTGAAAACAATACCCCACATTTAAAATAAAAGTAACAATGAGTCTGAATTCTCATGAACCAAACGAATTATATAATGAGTGTATAATAAATAAGCATTTAACATATAGTACTTTTCAAATAAAAAAATTACATCTTATATATTTTTTTAGATAATGGTTGTACTATGACAAGAAATCACAATAGTTAGAAAATAGATTAAAAAGTTATCGATATGATAAGAAATAAAATTTTTAAAACCGATAAAATAGGAAGAAAAAAAATTTTTAGAAATGCTTCACATAAATATTAGAAATCTATTACTGCCTTAAAAATTTGAGCAAATTTTTCATTTCTATAAATTTGATGTATCTATAAACAATTTAAAATTATAACTGGATCTCTTTCGTATTTTACAAATAAAATTTCAACAACTGAGGAAGAAAATTCCTTGTATGTTAAATATTTCGGTATTCCTCATGTGAGTTATATCATTAATAAATAACAAAAATATAATTAATAATTTTTGGAGGAAAGATAAAATTTGACGCTTCGACGTTTCTTTAAGTCTTTATCATATTTTTATACGAAAAATTAGTAGCTTAGTAGCAATGGACAGCAAACATATGAGAAAATCCTTCACTTAAAGAACATATATACAAAGACAGATGACAAGGAAAATACATTAGCGATGAGAAACGGGACGCACTACGATGGAAACAGGGCATATAAAGATAGCACAGAGAAAAGAACAGAAGAGAAAACGAGTTAAGACGAGATACAAATCGAATAGAAACCAAATCTAATAATCTAGAGAAAGAAAGATTAAAAAATACTAGAAAATTTTCAAATACGAAATACAAAAAAAGTTACACCGAAAAAGAGAAGTTCAAAACAAGTATCGAAATATATAGAGAAAGCAAAAGGAAAGTAACAGAATATAAAGAAACGATAATTTTAAGAGAATTCAAACCAGGCGACTTAGTTTATCTATATACATGAAAGTATGCTTATTGAATAAGTTGCAAAACCATATGGCACGACCGTACGTAATTAAATATAAACAGGACCAGTTACATACCAAATTGTGTCAGAAAATGAGAAAAAAACAAATCGTACACGTTAACAACGTACTATGGAAATGCAGACGACAAAGAACTACAAGATTAACCTAAAAATCCAAGGGCACATAAACAAGATACATGAAGCAGAAAGTGAAGAAGTAAATCCGGCAAAAGACACTACCATTTTGGACAATGCATACCGCTCCGGAACAACCAGTTAGCAAAGCAGTGCCCAAAAATAGACAAGAGGAGGATAGCACAGGTTAGGTCGTTCCGCCAGGATAAGAGAAAGAATAGCCAGTGCATCGAGCTATATATACTCAGTCAAGGTGATAAGAGCGGGCAGCGCAAGGGAGCATATGAAGCAAATGAACCTTCCTGATCGAAAAAAAATCCCTCCCAAGAGAGGAAAAAGAAGTCAGACGTCAAAGCAATGGAACAGTGTCCCGAGTATAAAAACATTGAAAAAGATCGAGATCTGCGCCGGGAAATAAGAAAACAATAGCGAGAGAAAAAGTATATCGATAATTGTATGAGATTAAGTAGATAGGCATTGTCGTCTCATAATTAACAAAAAAGATATATTGTATAAACTTAGATATAGGAATTAATTCAGGGCTATAATAGTTTTTAGTTTAATCTTGAAAGACAGGTATAATTTGCCATAGAATCAGGATTTAACAAAGCAAACTGCAGTAATTTGCTCAAAATTAACGCCGTTATGCTTGACAAATTTTTTTCAATGAAGACCTACTTTTGTTCATCGGAAGTCCGCAGTGTTAAAGCTTATATGTAAGTATTATGTGAAGAACAAACAAAGTCTTATTTAATATAGCAGTTACCAGTCAGAGAGTCGTATTTACCCACTGTGGAATGAAAATACTTAACTGATTTTGAGGTTAGCGAATACAAAGTATCAAAAACTTTAACTTAATAAATCATAACATTTTATATATTATGTTTGGTATATTATGGTAGATTTTGCAAAATTCATCCCTTTTACACATTTATTAATATATACATCAAGTTTTGTTTGATACTTACATCAAAATGATCCTCATAGAAATAATTTGTGGAATTAGTAGAAAAAGTAAGAGCATATTGCCTCTTTGCCATTTTTAACCACTTTCTTCGTATTTCTTTATTGTTTGGAACGTATATGAATAATTTGTCTGGCATTTTTATCGTTGTACTTTCATATTGGGGCACTAAACAGTATTTATAATACGAGGAATCCCTTATTTATTAAAAAACACAATTGACTGTCATAAACAAACACAGCTATCTCGTGAGGTGTGACGTCATTCAAGACGCCAGACAGTCTTGACCTTTTTCGCGGTCAATTTCAATTCTTTTCTAAAAACTCAAAATAGTAATATATTTTTGGGATGAAATAGATGCAAAGCTATAGTTTCAAACTAATTTCCAAATTTTGTCAACTAGCCTATTGTATATTACCAGCTTTTATTGTAAACTTAAAGAAATGTACTTAACTTCAGATTTAGACGGAAAATATTTCATATTGTATCATTTTAAGAGTTACAAATATAGGGGAATATAAAAAGGTATTGAACCTATAGAGGTAGCAATAGCAAGGAGAGAATAATAATTTGAAGGAATTTCATTTTAATTTTAGAACGCCTTGTAACTAAAGAAACACTATTATGTGTAATAAACACAAAAGTTGCAACTATTTGCTTAATTAAATGTTACGTACTCTCAAATATATTCAAATCCTACAATTACACAAAACCAATTGTTCTTACGGGCAAGTGTATTACATAGCGTACAGGGGAAAATTTGCTTGTAAGTAAAAGTTTTTTTTTTTAATTAGGCCAATTTAGTTTTTTTGGGTGTTAAGACTGCATGGCATTCTCGTGGTCGAGATTTCATTTTGATGGAGCATTATACGAGGATGTATTGATATCTAGTTAGCCTAGACGTCAATTTGGACATGAGAAAAATTGCTGCAAAATGGATCCCCAAATGTCTGAATGTTGACCAAAAGCGTGCAAGGGTAGAAGCATCGCGTTGGATCTGTACTCGATTTGAAAACGATGTAGAATTCTTAAACCGAATTGTTACTATGGATGAGACTTGGGTACATTTCTACGATCCACAAACAACGCAACAATTGATGGAATAGCGACACTCTGGGTCTTCAAGACCTAAGAAGTTTCGTGTAAATCTATTGAGTAAATAATATAATAATAGAAGAAAAATTAGAAATTAAACGTATACAATCGGTAAGTCCTATGTAGCGTCTATATATATGATTATCGTATGACTGTGCTGATACGAATTTTTTACTAACCAAGGTAAAACGTTAATTAGGTCTGTTAGAAATTTAATTCATGTTTTTTGTAAATCATATAGGGAGGTACGGATTTTGTAGCCAAGGAAGTTTCCAAAAAACGATTCAGCCCAGATGAACATAATTTTTTATATTATACATTTATATATTACATTTGTTTGTGTATTTTTTTTCTATTCTTGATTAGTTAGTTAGGGTCATTTATTATGTATTTATTTAAAAAAAATTTATTGTTGAAACATAACTGTTATCGATAGATCTATGGTTTCGATAGTCATCCTCTCGAATTCCCCGCCAGTATAGCCACACGCAACCTCTTCAAGGAACCAGAGAGAGCACCTCATCCAGACGTTGGTAAGCCCTAGCGACCCACAGCGTTTTCGTTAGAAACACTAACTTCCTAACAATTACCCTTTCGCTCGGGCCAACGGCCCACTTTTTACCAAGAGTATAACAGATAAGTCTCTTACCCTTGTGCCGCTCTGGCATTAGTGACAGCATCTGCCCTCCTACACAGGAAGGATTTGGTTTGTTTCGGAGTTCGAAACCTGTTTATTACAACTGATGACAACGAAGTTCATCACCCATTCATTACACTATATGAAAGTTGAGTTTTAACCCATTTGATACATCATCTTGAGCAATATATGTTGTTCCTTGTGTCAATAGATTTTAAGCACCATTTAATGCAAGGTCAATGTCAGGAGTATTATACTATAGAATTCATTTTAAAAGATATAAAGGTCATGAGTTCTTATAAAATACTTTGTACAGTATTTTTATGTCTTTTTCATGGAAAATTGGATATATTTTCCATTTTATTATTGAATTAATTGGTATTGTGTGAGTTATATAAATGATAATATGTCTTCCAATACTTATTATTTTCCTATATAATAAATTTAGTGTTTAGAAAAGGTGAAGATTGTTCCATATTTTTTCTTATTAAAGTAAACTGTATACAAGGATCGAAACTATTGATATAAAATTGTAAATTATCAATGGGAGGGATAAAATACTTTTTAATTAACAATAACTTAAAAGGCAACAATATACTAAATCCAAAATATAATCCATAACATCAATCTGCTGGTTTAGAAGATATTGATTACTAAAGATTTGGTAATTTTCATTATTATGAAAAAATACTTATTAATAATTTTTACATATGACGCTATCTGTGATTTTAGTCTCTAATGATGAATATATTCGAAAGCTTAGAATGAATAATAGGAACCATTTTATTATTTTCTGACGTTTCGACCTGATCAAAATATTGCATGATATTGAATATTGACAACTCTATTATATGACCTTACCTAATATATCTTAATTTGAACATTTTTATTGATTAACTATTCTTGACCTTTGGTCTCTTTTAATAAATAATTTAATAAAATTCTATATAAACAAACATCATTTTTTCAAATCAACCTCAATTATTCAATAAAAAAACAGGTGTGCAGTCTTAATGTCCCTTATAAATGGCAGCAATTTATGGATATCTATTAAATTTGATATCATTAAACGATAAAATTTTAAATGCAATATAGTCTCATTTTTTGAAAAAACTTTAAAATTAATTATATCCACAAAATATGAATTAAAGGTAATTTCCAAATTGAATCGTGTTGGTTTTTCCTGTGACCGATTTCACCTTAACGGATCGTGTGTATTCACCGTCACTAATGTTACACTTTGAGCTACGAAACAGTGTTACAAGAATAAAACCAGACACACTTCACAGGTGTAAACAGTAGTATCATTTCTTCCGGAATTACTATTTTCGAATATTTGTAGCAGGGAAAGTTCGCGTTGTTTATTTTGGCGAATTATAAACAGTAAGTTGACACTAAACATTGCCTATGGCGATCAATCATCTATTAAAACACACCGGTGATGCAAACTCATGTTTAGCTAATAAATTACTTGATTGAGATATTCCGCAAACTTGAAATATGGACGATGTGGCCCGAGATTATGTATTTGCATATTAATTTAATTCAAACAGAAAATTAATGAAGAGAAAAAGTATAAAAATATCTATTTATTAATCATATTATTATCATTCATGGACTAGATTAGATTAGAATTTAGAAGAAAAGGAAGATTTTTTATTTTATTAAGGAACAAGGCAATAATATTTGCGTACATAATTCTTTCTACAAACTAAGAAGCAAATAGCATGAAATATGTTAAACCACGCAAACGACCATTTGAATTGATATAACAACAAAGAAGATAATTGATCGAACCCAATTGATTATATTTACAAATATAATTATTAAATGAAATAACCACATAACGTTCTACTTTTATACTCTCTACAAATGTTCTTGATCCTCAAGTCGAGAGATATCAGATGAATAAATAAACTGCAATAGCGTGAATCAAAAGGTAGATGGAATAATCATTCTTTCAATTAGACAAGTAATACAAAATGTGTTAGATTATTATTCAAATTATATAATTATCATTTATTTAGTTCTTATTTTTTTGAGAGCTCTGCAGCAGTCTAATGCACACGATACACTCCAGCCGGTAATTCAATTCATTCCACACATTCTTTGACGTGAAGGGTTTAGCGATGTCCTCGATGTGTCGTTACATCGCCTTAAATTTGAGCAGTACGCGTCTCTCTTCCCTACTGACTTCTAAAAGAACATTGCACTACCATAACATATTCCAGGACACAGATACTTTTTTCTCTGAAATATAAAAAACTAGTGCTGCCTCTCTGCATGATATACAAAAAAAACCACCTGGTTATGCAAAACTTTAGTTTATTGTCGTATTGTCTTACACTAAGAAAGAATAAGTTATCTATTTTATTAACTATTTGATAACAGCCTTATATCAAGAATGAAATGATAACATCGACTTCGTGGATTCTGCAACAAAATCTGTGCAAGATGGTGCACATTGTCTCTTCCCGATCCCACATATTCGGTGAGATTTAAATATGGTGATCGTGGTGGCCCCGGCAAAACATTAATCCAGTTTCCCGAAGAAATTCCATAGTTCTATGTACCGGGTGTCCCAATAAGAATGGTTCTCGGCCATATCTCTGGATCCGTTTATAGTACAGCTTCGGGAAAAAAAATTATTACAAAAGTGAACTCGAGAAAAACCTGGAAATTATTTACAGAGTTGTAGGTCCACCGCCAGAGGGCGTAATTAAATACTAAAACCTATGAAATGAATAATTTACAAATTTTGCCCAATTAAGATGCATTTAAACTATGATTATCGGATTCTTTGAGAAATTTTACAAGTTTTAGTCTATCTCTTCAAATAAGAGGTGAGGGGAAGCGGGAACTTTATTATGAAAAAACGGCTGTAAGTCGAGTTCTACTTAACCTTTCAATGCAAACTTAGTATTTTTGAAGAGAGCTCCTTTCTACCAATATTCTACCTATAATTTCGAAACAACCTAATGAGTAACGTATACGCTAGAGGGCGCTATTTATATTTTTTTTTAAATTTAGCTATCCTTGAAAAATGTTAAATGAAAACATGCAGTTTCAATTAAGGAATATAAAAGTAGACCAAATTAGCAACAGAATAGCGAAAACCGCATGTCGATATCTTTTTAGTATTACGAGATATCCGAAGAAATGTGTAAATTTTAAGCATTTTCCTCTAAACATAAATTACTTCGGTTTGACTGAACGGATTTTAACATTTTTTGACTCCTCAAAATTGTCTTTCCTTGTTCTATCAATAATAGTTCCAATTATTATGTCAATATTACTTATGCTGTCACCTGGAAACTGTGTTATGGAAGTTAAAATGGAAATATAACTTAAGGTACCTTGCTAGTGATCACCTAAATGTTCAAATTGTCGCCCATCATTTTCGATACAGGATTTTATTCTTTGAAGAGTAGATTGAACAGCAGTCTCAATTTCTGCTCTCGATACTCTGAATACTGATTACTCTGAATGGCGTTTCGTATTCTCTCGATCATGTTATCTCTAGTAGTGAGTCTAATTGCACAAACAAGGTCTTTAATCCGGCCCCAGAGATAGAAATCTAATACGGTTAAGTCTGGTGATCTGGCTGGCCAAAAAATAGGCCTCCACGTCCTATCCGCTTATCAGGGTAAGCATTAACTAAAAATTATCTAATTTGTCTGGAGAAATGCGCCGGACACCCATCGTGCTGAAACAACATAAACCTACGAGCTGCTAGTGATATATCTTCTAGAAGTGGTAATTCATCCCTTATAAAATTTAGGTAGCGTTCCCCGTTAATTGCGTTGTCAAAAATAAAAGATCCAATTATCTGACCATCTACAATACCATACCATACATTCACCGACCATCGCCCCTGATACTGAACTTCTTCCATCCAACGAGGATTATTCTGTGACCAATAGTGCATATTATGCCGGTTAATCGTACCATCACTACTAAATGTAGCTTCGTCTGACCACAAAATACGTGACAGTAATTGAGGGTCGTCATATACCATATATAGTAACAAATTGCAATAATCCAACCTTTTGTCGTAATCACGATTAACCAATTGTTGATGCAGTACTATATGATATGGATGGAATCTATAAGAAATATAATGTCCTATTAAATATCTTTCCGGAATGATAAATAAATTATTATGTTAACATATAACCATGCCCACAAATAATATTATGCGGGTATATTTTGTTTAAGAAACATATTTTTTTACATCATAATTTACCTGTGTCCTGTCAAAATACGTTGAACGGTTGTTCTGCTTATTCTTAAGTATCTACTTATTGCTCTAACACTTAAATGCGGGTTAAATTGCACATATGCCAAAACATATATTGTTTTCCTCTGAACGACCTCTGTCGCGTCTTCTAAATACAGGAAGATTCACATGTCCAGTCGTTCTTAAACGGTGTATGAGTCGACGAAAAACTCTGTTACCGGGAGTACGTCTTTGGGTATATTGTATGGCATATACCCTAGCCGCACCAGATGCATTTCTCATACATTCAGAGTAAATGTCTATCATATCAAATGCTTCTTCGTTTGTAAGAATCATCTTAGATATAACTTTGAAGTAAATTTTATATCGAACCCAAATCACAATAACACGTAAATGAACAAATTACTAGGTTTATTAATTTGACACAAAACATATCTTTTCGTTTTGTTTTTTACATGCATAAGTAATATTGACATAATAATTGGAACTATTATTGATAGAACAAGGAAAGACAATTTTGAGGAGTCAAAAAATGTTAAAATCTGTTCAGTCAAACCGAAGTAATTTATGTTTAGAGGAAAATGCTTAAAATTTACACATTTCTTCGGATATCTCGTAATACTAAAAAGATATCGACATGCGGTTTTCGCTATTCTGTTGCTTATTTGGTCTACTTTTATATTCCTTAATTAAAACTACATGTTTCCATTTAACATTTTTCAAGGATAGCTAAATTTAAAAAAATAAATAAATAGCGCCCTCTAGCGCATACGTTACTCATTAGGTTGTTTCAAAATTATAGGTAGAATATTGGTAGAAAGGAGCTCTCTTCAAAAATACTAAGTTTGCATTGAAAGGTTAAGTAGAACTCGACTTACAGCCGTTTTTTCATAATAAAGTTCCCGCTTCCCCCCACCTCTTATTTGAAGAGATAGACTAGAACTTGTGAAATCAAATATACGCTGAATTTCTTGAAGAATACGATAATCATAGTTTAAATGCTTGTTAATTAGGCATAATTTGTAAATTATTCATTTTATAATTTTTGGTAACTCTGCCTGTGATATCGCTGGGTGGACTGAGTAGCTCAGTGGTTTCATAGCCGGTCCCAAGCCCGGGTAAAAAAGGAGGGTTCCAAGTGAGGCTAGCGACCTGCTACACCACAACATAAATAAACTTTCGAAAATACACGAGGACATAAATCAACTATAGATTACGTAATTACAAATAAAAATATCCATCCGACAAGAATACAGGACACTAGATCTCTAACTTCTGCAAATGCAGAAACAAACCACCAGCTTGTAATGGCAAAAATGCGAACAACCATTCAACAAAGGCTCAGAGAGAAAATTGCTGCTAATAATATCCAAGAGACAGATGACATCGAAACAGCATGGACAAAACTAAGAAGTAATATACTACAAGCAGCAGAAGAAGTCTGTGGAAGAACAAATACAAAATCGTGGTTTAGACAAGAAGTCAAGATCCTAGCCGAAGAGAAAAGAAAATCGTACCTGCAATACAGATCCAATGCAACAACGTATAATGACTATAAGAGCTGTAAGAAATAGAAAATAGAAAAATTAAAAGAGATCACTGGGAGAAGTTTTCGAATGATATGGAGAAAACCAATAAACGAATACATACAAAACACAAAAATCACGGCAGAAGAATGGAAAAGACATTTTGAAAAACTTTATAGTTCAACACAAGCTAACGTATCAGCACAGGAATTACCCTACGAAGACGAAAACATTAATGGAATACAAAATAGGATTTTCTCCCTGCATAAAATACAACAAATTATAGCCAAGATAAAGAACAGAAAAGCCTCAGGCATCGACGAAATAACAAACGAAATGATCAAATATGGAGGCGACACACTGTATGATGAACTACAATCCCTCGTCAATAAAATACTAGAGGTCAAAAATGTACCATCTGAATGGAAAGAAAGTATTCTGATACCGATTTTCAAAAAAGGAGAAAAAACCGATCCCCAAAATTATCGAGGCATTAGCCTGATGAGTACGGTTATGAAACTATTCACTAAAATCTTAGCAGAAGAAGTAATGTCTACCGGGATATGTGAAGAACAGCAAGGTTTCAGAAACAACAGATCTGCTATAGATGCTATATTTATAATGCGCCAAATAACTGAAAAAGCCATAGAGTTCAATAAGGCAGCCTTTATGTGCTTCATACGCTTAACTGATGTTATAACTCTACCAAAAAAAAAAGGAACGTTCACCCCAATATAATAAGAGTTATCGAAAAACTTAACACCGATAATTATACCTTTGTGAGAACGGCAAACAAATTAGGCAATAAAATACCTGTGGCAACTGGTATCAGACAAGGGGATAGCCTAAGCCCAATCCTGTTCAATATTATAATGGACAAAATCATCAACGAAGTAAAACAAGCCGGGAGAGGATACCGAATGGGAGACAAAGAGATAAAAATAGTATGCTATGCTGATGACGCAGTAATCATCTCGGAAGACGAACATAACCTACAGAAGCTCCTATATAAATTCCAACATAAAGCGAACACGTACAGCATGCAAATATCCACAAAAAAAAACAAAATCTCTCACAATATCTAAAGAACTGAGAAGATGTAAACTAGCGATCTACGATCAGAGTGTAGAACAAGTGATGTCCTTCAAATATCTAGGAACAAACATAACAAGCGATAAAAATCTAAAGAAAGAAGTAAAAGCACAAACAACGAAGGCAGCATTAATATCAGGATACCTTAGAGATTTAATTTGGCGAAATAAATACATGAGCACAAATGTAAAATTAGAATATATAAAACTTGCATAAGGCCGGTCATGACATATGCAATAGAAACTAGAGCGGAGAACACAACCACTAAACGGCTCCTAAGAACAACAGAAATGCGAACTCTGAGATCAATAACAGGACATACGTTACTCGATCGGAAGAGAAATGAAGAAATAAGGGACATGTGCGATATTCAGGATGTAGTAAGATGGGCAAGGAGCCGCAGAAGAGAATGGAGAGACCATGTTGACAGAATGCCAAATGAACGGTTAGCAATAATTACAAAGGAAAAGAAACCAGACACAATTCGATCTCCTGAACGACCACCTATAAGGTGGTATGAAAGCTGGTTCTCAGCATCCCAACTACTCCTGGCGAACCCTTGATGAAAATACAGGACCTAGTCCTAAAGTAAGAAGAAGAAGAAGAAGAAGAAGAAGAAGAAGAAGAAGAAGAAGAGGAAGATAATTTTTGGTATTTAATTACGCCCTCTGGCGGTGGACCTACAACTCTGTAAATAATTTCCAGGTTTTTCGCGAGGTCACTTTTGTTATAAATTTTTTTCCCGAAGCTGTACTATAAACGGTTCCCGAGATATGGTCGAGAGCCATTCTTATTGGGACACCCGGTACAACGTATGGACGCGCATTCTCTAGTGCTCTAGTGCTACCTACCATAACTCCGCTAAGCAGGTCTTTTAAGAGCAGACACAAAATCATGTCGTTCTCCACGGCAACAATTCACCCTTCTATAGGAAAAAGATATCTGACTGAATATAGAAGGTGAATGAGCACGTGTGTTAAAGTGAATTTTCTTCAAAAATTTATATTAAATTCTGACTTTTCGAATAATTAAGTTCTTACTGATTCAACTCTAATCTTCTAGAACACGCAGTAAGTTTAAAGCTCAAAGTTCGCTGCTTCGCTTAATTCCTTTATTATTTTCCTTAGTTTAACCTAACCTCCTAACCCTAATTTTAAGTACCCATGTCATTGGAATCAGGGGGCCCTGGGCCTCCCTATCCCAAACCACTTGACAATCACATATCACAATCCAACATAACCAAGATCTCAATAAAAAATTATGAAGTATATGATAAAGCCCCTTACATTGTAGTAGTTGAAACTAAAAATAAAAAGATAGGTAATATACATCCAGTCACAGTAGGAAAAATATTAAAACAGGGCAATATTAAAGGCATTGAAAAAATTACTAGGAAAGGAAGAAACAGAATTGGAATTGAATTCATCACCTCACACTATGCCAATACCTTTCTCACTAATAAAATAATATCAGAAAAAGACTGGGATGCATTATTTATCCCTTCTTCACTAGTTTCATTAAGATTAAGGGGAATAGTTAGGGACATTGATATTAACACCTCAATGGAAGAAGTAATTACGGAGGGATTGTCTACAAGACCAATAATAGCAGCTAGAATATTCTTTTGGATAAATTAGCACAACACCTAAATGACATGGAAATCAATACCGACATTATTCGATTAATCACAGATATTTTGACAGCAAGGAGAATATTTATGAGATCTCCAAATTCTGGCCGGCTAATTGGTCCTAGACAATCTATGAATCTCCCCTAAGTCCAATACTATTCAATGTCTACACAGCAAGTTTGAGGAAGGTTGTTAATTGTTCTATCAAAGTTATCCAGTATGCAGATGATATTGTACTGACTTACTCACACACTAATATCGATCACTTAAGGTACAGTATGGAAGAAGCTCTACACCAAGTTAATGATTAGCTTATCGAACATGGAAATTTCTGTTAACAAGACTAAGGCGATGATATTCAGTTAGAGAAAACTTCGACAATACGTAGAACCTATTGGTCTGCTAGATACTAATTTAGAATGGGATGACTCATATAAGTATTTGGGCGTTATCTTTGATGCACAAATGACTTGGAAAGAGCATATAAACAACAGCTGTCTGAAAGCAGGTAAAGGGATCAACGTGATGAGAGCTCTCACCAGAACCTATTGGGGAGCCAACCCTTCAGTTCTCCTCAATATCTACAGGGGAATTGTAAGACCACATCTTGAGTACGGTATGGGAATAATCTGCAAGGCTTCAAATGAGATATGGAGAAAGCTAGATAGGGTTCAATATCAGGCAAATAGAAAAGCTTTGGGATTTATGAAATCAACCCCAACCAACGTTTTACTTGCGGAGACATCAGAAACTAGCCTATTTTATAGAAGAGTGTGGTTGAATGCGAAATTATGTTTTTAAATTACTATTATTGAAAAATTATGAGATAGGAAGATCACTGATCACGTTTTATCATTTATATAATGAGGAGTCAACATTTTGGAGAAAAGGGCCTCCACCAAACTTACCGGAGGGTTTAGATTTAGCCTTACAATATATAGATAAACTAGAAATCACAGAGGGGTATCCATGCTACGAATACTGGCCTCAAATACGGAAACTGGAGTGGTCAAATTCCAACATTTCTAAGGGCTCAATAGGCTGTAATGAAAAATTTGAAGGAATACAATGAATATTCTATAATTTTCACGGATGCTTCTCTAGACAAAAGATCGGAGCATGCGCAATTGGGATCACTCAATGGACCAAAAAATGAACATTGCCCGAAGAATCGGAAACCTCACTCCAATTTGTACAGCAGAGATGATTGCAATTAAAGAAGCTTTAGAAGAAAGTGGCGAAAAGCAGGATAAAATTATAATTGTTTCGGATTCGATGAGTGTCTTACAAAAATTATCTGCTTCTCATTTAATGGCCAAAAAAGATAATATCACTCTATATATCTGACAACCAATAATGTCTAATATGGAAAATGGAAAAGACGTCAAATTATTATGGGTACCAAGTCATTCACGAATCACAGGAAATGAAAAAGCGGATAAATTAGCTAATCAAGGAAGACAACAAAATTTAATAATAGAATATAAATTACATTACGTTGATATATGGCTAAGAATCAAAGAAGAATTATGGAAAAATTGGACTCAACTTTATCGAAGTAAGAGCAAAATCAAAGCAAGAAATTTCTTCTCTATAGAAAATCCATGATTCAACAATGCTAAACTAACAAGAAGAGCGATTACAATTATCAATAGAATGAGATCAACACATTGCAGCACCCCACAACATATATATAAAATAAATACTAAAGAAGATCCTTACTGTGACTGTGGACAATTAGGAGACTTGAACCACACTTTTCTTGGTTGCACGATTAGATCATCACAAAATGATGAATTGTACAAAGAGCTGCTTAAGTATAATCAAGCCCCCATTATAGATATTCGCTGCTTTTGGCTCCAGGGCCAAAGTCAGTTGAACTCTTAGTCAAATACCTAACGAGAAATGACTCTAAGTAGACAGTAGGCACTTATAACCAATTATGTAATGCATGGCTTAGCTTATAATAATTGTAGAATCATAGATAATCATTTTACCTACATACGAGCTACTTTCTAGAGCTATTTCCATATCCTACTCTCCCGGTGCAACCGGTACCACCCTCTGTAATAACCTAATCCTATTTTAAAGGGCATAAAGCAGGTCTTCAGACGTACCATTTGGTACAAATAAACTGGTAACCAGCAAAACACAGATCGTGGCTGTAAGTCGTCAGACAAATGGCCAATAGAGAGAGAAGAAGAAGAAGAACACCCTTCTATAGCCGTTAAACGCATCTAATCAGAATCGTGATTCATCGTAGATATGAAAAGAAACAATAATTAGTGTGAGACTGACCAGTTAGTCTTGTGTTTCTATACCGGGCAATTTAGCAGTATGATAACCTTAGTTAAGCCAATTTCTGCTTTTGTAAAAATCGCTAAATATGGTTATCTGTTATCAATTTAACATACTCGGACTTAAGGTCTTTATAGCAACTTGGAAAAATTAACAATATCTATTTGATTCGGCTTATGTGAACTGTTTTCTTTAGAAAAATATTTAAGAATTGTTTTTTTTTGAAACATGATTAGATATGGAACGTTAGTTTTGTTGTTGTACGGTTGTAATACTCAAGCCCTGAGAAAATTGACTCTTAAATGAATATGCTACAACATTATTTTATCTAGTTTCTTATTATAAAAATCTATTGTTCCTGATCTATATATAAATACGTCAAGTCCTATCTATTGCATGGTTGTGTAGTCTCTGATATTTCAAATTTATTTTATTCGTACTAACAAACAATATCCAAACTTGACCTTCATAAACTATGTAGTCATAAACGACAGCGCTAATGCAACATGTTCCAAAATATTTAAATTCGATTATTTGTGGCATACTTTCTGTTCGTCTTTTCCGCACAATCTGCTTGGATAAGTCGCAAAATACTTTAATAGCTATATATTTATACCATTCTTACAGTAAATCTTTCCAAAAAGACATAAAAATTCATTTGGCTTAAATACTTTCATGTAAAACAATTGGTAATCAATTTATCGACCGGTATTAAAGCCCTAGACTTTATATATTAGGTGATAAGTTATCGATATTTACCAAATGTGGAAATATTTTTCAATAGCAATCAACTTACGCGTTAAAATGCTTTTTATTTCTATGTCGTCAGTAACAAGTTTCGAATATTAAGGATTCATCTTCTATGCAGTGTTATGTCATATAAAAGTTTTTATTTACTTACTTTCTGCCATTAGGAACACTAAACCAACAACACCAAGTAAAATGAATGTTGTACCAACTTCACTCCAAGTACGAGATGAGATTTGAGCTTATAGCTTTATTAACGCCTGTGTAATTCAATCCATATATGTATGTCACTGGAGAATCAAACAATACTATCGGTTTCAAATAAAGAACAATTATTGAAATGTGTACTGTGTGAATTAACTTAAAAACTAAAACAAACGCTGTTATTGATATTTAATTTCACGTAGTCTATTCGTGATTACATCGGGTTTTTAGAAAAGCATAGCAAAATGAATCGGAAGTGGAAAACACTGATTTGCGTTTTTTGTTAGCAAATAATGTTTGTTTGAGTTCACTGGTCTCAATTCGTTGTGTCATTATCATAAATCAGTAAATTTTAGTTAAAATGTTAGTTAGATCAATTACGATGTCAAACACGCGTACAAATAATAATTCAACTATTTTGTATATTTTGAAAAATATGTGTATCATAGCGTATAGGAATAATTAAATATTAGTTCTCTAGTAGTAATTAATAAAACTTTATTCTTAAATGTGCCCCTCGGCCTATCGTATATCAGGTGTAATAAAACAACGTCAAGTAGCAATTATAACACTGTTAATAATCATTTATTTATTAACTTTTCTATTCAATTGAGTTATCATGGTTTCATTTAAATACTGTTACTCAGGAAGACTATCAATCTGTTAATCAACTGGAATAAGATTAGTTGCGATATTAAAACGGAAATGTTTTTGGCGTTTGTTAAATCGATTAAATATTTCTGCTCAACATGTCATCTTCGTTGAGTAGACTTATCTGAAGAAGTTCAGAAACGAACTGTTAGTGAAGTAATTCGATGTCAACCTATACTTGCATATTTGAAGACCTAGTTTCAACAAATGAATCCACTACTTCACTGAAGTTTAACGAATTAATCAACAAGTTTGTTACTGTCAACCACGTTCTACAGAACAGTAAAAGTGAGAAAAATATATATTTAAATTATTGTATTGAATAACGAATCTTCATAAAATTCATTTGATTGAAATGACACTTTATTTAAAAAACAATCGTTCAATTTATTTTAAATTTCGACCGATCAATTCTAAATTATAATACAATAAAAATATCTTCAGTCCTGAACACTAACTCGTTTTATATTTAATTATTCAGGTAAGTATTATATTATTACAATATTAATAACACTTACCCTCCGACTAAAAACCCCGATATACATATGATCATTGTTTTTATAAAGCCACCTTCGCACTAACTCATTTATGTTCACCATACAAACACAAGACACACACTGATACTGATACTGTTCGAACTAATACTATACAAACTTCAAAATCTGGACTTATCCTAAAGGAAGCAGCTGGCGAACTGAAACCAATCAAAAGGACCAAAATCTAGATGGTAAATTTGTTTTCAGAACTAAATCACAGGTAGCGGGCCAGCGGCGTCCCACACGTGAATTTATTGATGAATGTTTTTAATCGGTAGATGGAGGTGTTCAACAGTAAAAACAAGGCCCCATGATACATGCTGACCATTATTTCACAGATGCATAGGATAGTTAACAAGATTCAGTATGTCGTAGATTGTTGGCATCTATTCGACAGTTATTGGTTCGGTGCGACTGGGAGTAGAATATTGAGAAAACTAGTTAGTTAATTGAACAGTATTATAATTCTTCAGAATAATAATGACATTAACGCTTATTCAGACAAAATTCAAAACTATAGCTATCAAATACAATTGTAAGTACGTGAAAAAAAGATCGATTTTAACTGGTTCTAGAATCATTCATAATCCTATGTACATTGAGACTGTTTGAGAAAGAGTTTTTGTACTCTTGCAATTGCTATTTTAGGGTGAAATGAAATGAAAATTATTAGTAAGCAAATGCAATAAATTGGATGAGGAAAGAAGAAGAAATTAGTAAGATATCGAGAATATACTCGAAGATAATGATAAAAAAGACAGCCACATTCATTATGTAATTTTAATTTCCATAGAGAGTTAAATCTTATTTGTGACGAATAAATGAATAAAGTATTCCATTGGCTCTAAACAAATGTTAACAAAGTATTCCAACATCAAATTTAATCTAAAATAACATGCTTAACAATTACCTAAATATCCTATACGTTTACATTAAGTCCCAAAGCACTTAAAATTGTTAATTTTTTATAAACTTCTATAAACAATTTTATTTTTGATTGTATATAAAGTAGTAGCGCCAAATTTCAACACATTTTGTGAAAGAGTTACCAACTTACCAACTTTCACCCAATGCTTATCAATGTAATTATGTTAATGATGGCCCACTTTATGAAAAACGCATATACGAGGCTAGAAAAATTGCTATTAGAATTCAATTTACTTTAAGCCATAAAGAAATTTAATAGCTCTGTTCCATATACACGGTGTCACAACAAAAATTACCCACCCTAACTAACTTTTTATAAAAACCTGAATTCAAGGGATACATTTAACACGATACTTGTGTACGTAATGTAACCCCTATACCAGAGGTGGGGAACCTTTTTACCATTAGAGGCCACATTTAAATTAGGCAGCAATAAGAGAGGCCGCATTAGCTGATTGACCTAAGAAAGTGACTTTTGTGAAATTATTATAGTTTTTCTATAGATTTAACAATTTATTGCATTATATAGAAAAAATAAAATATAATACTACAAAATTTTAAATACAATATACATATAAAATATTATAAAAAAATATAATAAAAAATAATTTCTCATTCACTAAGTTGGTGAGTTATTTGGTGTTGTTTTTTGTTTGACAGTAATTGTATATTTTGATCAAGCTTCGTAACACACAGCTTTAATTATTGATCCTCTAAATGCGCATCTGTAATTTGCGTTCTTAAATTTGTTTTTATTTTTGACATGAGAGAAAATGTTGTCTCGCAACAGTAGGTACTTCCGAAGCAGGAAAGTAAACGGCGAGCATGTTCTCGAAGGCATGGATATTTAACAGCATTTTTCCAGATATCTAAGGGATCCTTTTTAGCGTTAAAAAGGGATTAGATGATACTATCTTCCCCTAAATCAATTAACTCCATTTGTAGTTCTGCAGGAGCCTCGAATATATCTATTAAATGTGGTTCAAATGCCAGTTTCATAGCAGGAGTGTGCTCGTCAAAATCAGAAAATCTATTAGCAACTTGGGGGCGCTGAAAACTGTTTAAAAAATTAACATTGAGTGTCCAAGTCTGAAACGGATGGTCCGTGGGCCAGAGCCTCGCCCATGCGTGTTAGGGTCCGTTTCAGACTAATATTCTGACGTCATGTTACAATATGACTGTACAATAGTTGTTTGAAACGAACTCTACTCTACCATTTTGTACTAGGTGGCGAAGGGCCGCACAAGAACCTCGCGGAGGCCGGGTTCCCCACCTATGCCCTATACCCTACAAAATCATCTCGTTAAACAATAAATTTAAATTGCCAATGAAACCACTTGAATTCTCTTTACGATCGTCTATATTTTTTATAAAAATTATCAATGGTTTTGTAGAAATAACTTATGTGATAATTTTGAATATAATACGAAATTAAAATTAATTTTTAGACAGATGATTTTTCGACACGATTTTTATTTAAATCCACCTGTATGGATCATCTAATTTTTATCATATTAAAGTGTAGTAAATTAAGTCAGAATTTGTTCGCAATAAATCTACCTTTCATTATTGTTTGTCAATCAATAAATTATATAAGTTTCACATATATTCCGTGTACACATTTACTTATTAAAATGGTGATTAATCGTTCAAGATTAAATAGAAGTTATGGAAATTCATTTCAAATATGAAGAACGTGCTGGAGCTACAGCACACACTTAATAATAATCATCCAAAAAAAAATTGGTGATCGGTAGTTCTCAAAATTGATGAATAAATTTATAGAAATGCGTTCTTTGTATAACAAAAGGCAAAAACTTCAGAAACTTATTAGGAATAAATCAGTTGAGTTGGCAGTTTTTGTTCACCTGCAGATGGAAATAATACCCAGTCAATAAAAGAAGTTATTCAAGCTTCTAGGGGAACGCGAAGGAATGTTGATCTAAAATACTGTAACTTTTCTTAGGTAAAGGTCCGTGGAAAAAATTGATAATTTCACACTCACAGCTTTATTACATCACAATTCTAGCACTACGACAACACTAAAATCATTTTAATAACTAACACTTCACTTTAGAGAAAACTTCTTTACCACTCGGATTACACGTATCGTTAGCCACATATCTTCAATATTCAACTACTTTACATGAGCTATTCCCTTTTACAAGGTGTTTCTAAATTCATGCGAGAAAATTTAAGAAGTGATTGCTCCTATGAAAGTAAGATAGGTTTTTCCCATAACAAACTTTCATCAGCTCACCTCTTTTCGAGATATAACCCTTAAAAGATGGTGACTAAAATTGAGTTTTTAATTGTTTCTCTAAACGTGTACTGCAATCCATGATACGTAGGCTACGTTCATGTATTTTGACTAGAGGTGGTTATTTCCAGCATTTACTTTGAATCGTATAACATTTTACATTTTTACTATTTTCCATTCAATTTATTAAAAAAATTGTAAATTATGGAGTTCATCTTTTTTACCTGCAGCTATTGGTTTTGGGAAAAAAGAAAAATATTTTTAAATAAAACAAGGATTTACCGTTATAATTTTATTTCATAAAACTTCATATTGAAAAAAAGTTTTGATATAAAATAAAGTAAGGGTTGCTAATTTCATCCTCGTATAATGTAACAGGAAAATTGAAAAAATACCCGTAGTTAGGCCTTTGCGAGTGCACGAAAATGATAGAATTTCAAGGTTATACCATAACCGAAATTTTAGAAAACAAAATAAACTCAATTTTAGTCACCACCTTTTAAAGGTGATATATCGGAAAGGGGTGAGCTGAAGAAATTTTGTTATAGGAAAGACCCATCTTAATTTCATATGAGCAATTACCTCCTAAACTTTGTCGCATGAATTTAGAAGCAACCTTTATATGCTCTTGCAATAAAAAATTTTAGAAATTTCTGTCTAGTTACACGGTCCACAAACAACTATGAACTAGTTGTCCAATAATAGATGGAGTCACTCACCATCTCTCATAGTTTCCACTATATTAAGTTGTAACCGATGTCGTCCGATGGCGAGCGGCTGTATACTCGTCACAATACGAAACAGAGTAATGCCATGTATTACATTTTAGATAAATGTACCTTTTTTTGAATGCTGAAGTAATAGACAAAGCTGCAGGTATTTACAGGAATACCCTACTTATTAGAATCGAAAATCAATTAGTATCAAAACAAGATTGGGAAGGTAAACGTTGAGGCCATAAAATGATATTTTTTAAACAATAATTTATTGGAATGACGAGATTATTTGAGACATAACATGTCACATATCATTCAATTATGATAGATCATAATGAAGTAGTAATGTAGATTCTAGAAGATAAATTCTATAAATAAATGATAATTCAAAAAATGGAGAAGACAGAAAACAATAAGGGTTCAAATCACACGAAGCAACAAAAAAATTATTAATTTTTTTCCTCGTGGATGAAATTATGTGATTCGTAATTATTAAAGAAAAAATAAATAACTGTATTTATGAAACTCCAATTTTATTATCATCATTAAAAAAGCGTATATTCTTAAACCGTTCCACATGTCTCCTATATTCGGAGTTTGGAGTGTCTCTAATTAAAAAGTGTATTTTCAAGGACATATTACCTCCCAATTTATAATTTGCTTTCAGCAGTTTTTTGATGAGGAGATCTGTAGTCGCCCAAAAAATTATTAGTTACTTTGACAAACGCCATCCAAGTTTCTCTTTGGTTTTCATTAAAGTTGGTAATGGATGCCGGATGTTTAATCAATTTTTTGATGTTGCGTCCAATGTCACTTAAATAAGGAAATTTTTGTTTTAAATATTTGAAACAAGTTTCATCTTTGTACCTGGCTTTTACAAAATTTTTGATTAGCCCTAATTTGATGTGCAAAGGTGGTAATATTATCTGACAGGAGCTGTAAATTCTGTTTTAATTTCGTTGTTTTCAGAACTGCTTGAACTTACCATAAACTGGCACAGAAACGAAAAGACTTTGATATTGATTAAGCAAAAATAATTGGTATATGGTGATTGGTATATTCGCGCTATATCACTGGTTTACCAAAAAGCATTGCTAAATATTGTCCATTGAACCAATCATGAGATACATTAGATATATGGCACCCAATATTTATCCTGGTTTGAATATCCAGGTTGAAATATGCACGAGAGCACTTCTTAATTAAATGTTATATAATATAAATAAATTTTTTTGGGTTTCAGACAAAATAAGTCGAGAGAATTAACACATTTGCGTAGCATTTTACACTATTCAGCTGTCAACTAACTTCCAAAGGTGATTTCGCAAAAATAATTGATGATAACTCTGAGCTACTTACAAAATTTAACGGAAAAGTAATAATTTGGTAAAAAAATATTGAAACGATTTTAAACGTGAATGATAAAAACAGTTAACTTCTGAGGCGTTATCAATGAAATGCACAACAGATTTGGTTCCAGTAACTTTGAGTGTTACCGGAACTTTTATTAGCTTAACTATCTTTCAGCTTTCATTAACAATATCCAAATCTCTCATCTTTTCACCTTAAAAACTGTACCACAAAATTTATTTATTTTTTTCATCAGTTCGATTTGTAGCTCTTTCTATTATTACCAAACCAGCTAATACGAACAACTAATAGATAGTAGGATCCAAGGCTAACAGCTCATGAGAACCATTCTTAACTACGCTAAAGAAATATGTCGTCCTAAATGATTTGAACAACACAAGAAACTACCAGAAGAAATCAACTACTTCTCAAAAAACGAAGAGACATGGATGTGACGTACTGAAAATAGAATATACCGAAATATTTCATATAGTACGAAAGAACAACAGACAGAAATGAAATCATACAAGTAGTAAGTAAATTATATAGCGATTTATACAGAGTTCCAGAAATTCATGAATCTGAAACGTCTCCCCTATCACAAGATAACGTCCCAGAAGTTATCGCGGAAGAAGTAGAAAAGGCGCTAAAAGAAAAACTGTCGGTAACTAGTCAAATAATCTGGTGGAAACATGTGTAAAGTCTTAGCAAGAACATAAACCAGCTACTTACGATCTAAACGAATACCACAAGATTGGAACTACGCCAACAAAATTCTAATACATAAGAAAGGCAGTAAAGAAGACATTAAGAACTATAGACCAATAAGCCTGCTACCTGTCATATACAAAGTATTCACAAATATTCTCAACAATAGAGTAATAAGAACATTAGATGCTGAACAACCACAAGAACAAGCTGGTTTTATCAGTGGCTTCAGTACTATCGATCACATACATACACTAAGAAAAGTTATGAGTCGAACAAAATAATGAGAAATACCACTAGCCATTTCATATTTCAATTTCAAGAAGGCATTTGTCTCGAAATATCCTAAAACCTTAACCAATCGAGAGGTCGACATGCCATATATGGAAATTCTTGCCAGCCATAATATATAATAGAAAATCATCTTTTTCTCTGAAAGCTCGTTCTAACTTTTCTAATAGGGTATTATGCACTTCACTTGATTGGTTGGTTAGAATTCATAATGAAGAATTTCACAAAACTTTCACCAAACACACATCACCTTTCTCGTGGGCAAGTCAGGCAGGGTCGGTTCGCTTTTGTCCAACCATTATAACTGTGTTTTCAGATTAACATATACCATACATCCATTTATCACTACCGGTAACAGCCTGTAACAATTGATTTAGATGAGAGAGGAGTGAACTGGAAATTATGATTATTTTATTGCGGTTGTTTTTGGTTAATTCATATGGAGTTAATTTCCCCACTATAGAACCTTAGCAAGTGAGTCCAAATTATTGCATTTTGTTTTTAGTTAAAAGCTATCGCGAGTTCTTTTTGCGTTAATTGTCGATTTCTAATCAATTTCAACGACAACCCAAAAAAACGACTTTACAATTGTTAGTGGGAATTTTATGGAATAATACTGATAAAAAATCAGCTGACACACACTTCTTTCGACCTAAATGTTATTGATACATCCTTGTTTATCATTAAATCATTACTTTCATTTACGTATTATTCTTCATAAAAAGTTGTTAAACATGACTCAATATTTTTTCACCATAAAAAAATTTAGTATATAATGTGTACACACACACAATTACACTGTGTGACTCCTATTTCGATAATCATGTTATCGTTTTCATAGACCGATGATACATAATTTACGTTTAGTCTCTAACTTGGTTATTGAAAGTAAATAGTTTATTCAGTATAAATATCACTAACGATTTCATAAGTTCCAACTTACTTGTACTTAATACTGTTAATGACTATCAAATAATTAATTTATTTCTAATTTCAATTATTGACATTTATCGAATAGTCGTCTGTTGTCTACTTATTTGGCACGCGTCAAAAATAGCCTTACCACTAAATGAATTTGAAATAAAACGATTGCTGCGCCTATGTATGAAAGAAATACGAGAAGTAAAAAGAAACAAAAACCATAAATAAGATGAAGCAGGCAAGCAGCTGTTTTCTTTGACAGCAGTCGAACGCTAGGTTACTGTTCAACAGTCCGCTTCAGGTGTTTTCAGATACCAATTCGTCTGCATTAAGGGTGCGTGATACTTACCCACTATTTAATTTATTTATTTTTAAATCATTTAGCATGAATCACTTCTATACGCTTTTAACATTTACTTAAATGCTTAATAGGAATAAATTGAGATTAACAGATATATGTTATCAATCACCAGATAAGTACCTTTCGTTTTTGAGTATACGTAGGAATCATTATCTTAATAATAATATTCATTATCACACTCAAAAATCATTGTACATAAATTTTAAAAGTTTCCTTAACTCTGAGAACCAAATTATTCCATAAATAACAAATTGTCAAAATTTGGTGAAGTCGTATTGTTAAAATGAATAGACAAGTAAAAAAACTTTTCGTTACTAATGCGTGAAACCTGTGACGTGTGTATTTTGATATTCAAAATAATAATTGAAGAATACTCACACAGATCATTATTAAATGATAAATACTTTTGAGGAACGAATAGATGTACAATGCAAAAGACAACCAAAGAAGAAGAGGGAAAATTAATTGATGAAAAGGTATCTATGAACCAATAGGCCTTATGTAAAACTGCATCTTGTATATCAAAGGTTCGGAGGTTAATACAACTAAATTTAGATTCAGAACCTTATTGATTAATTGTTCTAGAAGCAAAAGAATATTTGCTTAAATATACCTTATATAGAACAAATAGATGTGGAATAGATGCATTAAATTCATTTCTAAAGCGTATACAAAGGAATTAAATTGCTTGGGTCATTTAAAACCAACATACAATAGATATTTATGTAGTTCGTATTATGTGGAAGGCACGAGTCAAAAATGAAAATTAGATGGTGAGATGGAGACAATAGACAAAAGACACAATATTTTTTCAAAAAGAAAAGTTTGGAAAAATATATCAAACATCTCCTTTATAAAATATTCAAAATTTAATGCATGGTAAATGATGAAAATTTGAATTTTATTTGTATATATATATATATATATATATATATATATATATATATATATATATATATATATATATATATATATATATATTTATTATAATTACACCTGAGAATTGTTTTTCTATGAATACTAATATATGAAATTAGGTTGGAGCGATAATATTTTCATTCAATATATATTTTTATGTTTTCAAAAAAGATTAATTGTTTACTATTAATAACAATTCTTTACTAGACGGATACAGAGTAATGTCGGTTTCCATACGTGAAAATTCTTACGGCACAATTTAATCACGTTGTTAAGACAGTTTCTAATTCTATGAAGAGTACAACTGCTTTACTGTCTTTTAATCATTTTCTCATTGTTTATTAACGGCGCAGTACGTTTTGACTATAAATAATATAGAGTGTGATAATTATGAAATTGGTGTACTTTTAAGACATAATTGGAAACAAAAGATTGACCGTAGCAGCAAGGAAAATATGTGAAATTAAAAGAGAAGCCACGGTTGATGAGCGAAAGGCACAACTTTGGCTTAATCTTTTCAATAGTGAAGATTTGACGCTTAAAGATCGTTTGCCCTCAGGAAGTCTACCTGCGTGGGATACTCAGGTTACAAGGGAAGCAGTAGAAAACCAACCTAATACCACTACTCGCCGATTAACGGACCTTCTTAAGATACTATACATAACCATTTAAAATCATTTATCTAAACACTCGAACATGGAAAATCAGTGGTAAGACAAAGGACACTTACCACCAGAACCCGTCGATTCGAGCGGAAAGTCTTGTGTATCTGGTGGAATTATGAAGGTTATGTGAAATCATTCCATATTGTCAAGCTATCAATGCCGAGGTATATAGTCGACAGCTGATATCAATGTATGAGATTTTATGGAGAAATATCCAGATTCAGTTAACCCAAAGCACCAAAGTAGGTTCTCTTACAACTAAACAATACTAAACCACATACTGCGAAAGTTACGCGGAATAGGGGAGAAGAACTTGGTGGTATTGAACTCCTACTAAATATAGCTGTTAGTATTAACTTTACACTGTCAGATTATTTTTTATTCAGATCCATGGTGATCCATTGCGATTCTTATGTAGGAAAAATTGGATTCAAAGAAGATGTTGAAATGGTGTATACAGGGTGATTCATTAAGAATGTCCAATCTCTGAACTGTAGATTCTAGACCTCAAAATATGATGATTCTGCTCAACATGCCTTATGCAAATATTGCTAGTTTCCGAAATTCAAAGTTTATATTTAAATTTTGATTTTCGTAATAATTTTTTATGTTTTCACAATTTCCCTTTGAAAATTGGCAATTATACGTTTTTTGCCATGAGGAATCATAATTTGCACTCTAATTTAACATTGCTAACAGAGGGCGCTAGTTACACTTGTTTGTGTTAATTAAATCAAAGTAACCTTTTTTTTGGCTGAACTTACAACTAAAATAATTAAAAACTATTAAAAAGCGTTAAATTCTACAAAAAAAGTTACTCTTCTTTGATTCGTGTAACTCAATCGGTTATCGAGTTATTTGCTTCTAAGAAGTTCAATAAATTTTAATTTAAAAAAAAAATTTATTAGTCCTCGACAACCGATTGAGTTAACGAATCAAAGAAGAGTAACTTTTTTTTGTAGAATTGAACTCTTTTTAATATTTTTCTATTATTTTAGTTGTAAGTTTAGCCCAAAAAAAGTTTACTTTGATTTAATTAAAACTAACAAGTGTAACTAGCGCCCTCTATTGGCAACGTTAAATTGTGAAAACATAAAAAATTATTGCAAAAATCAAAATTTAAATTATATAAACTGTATATAAACAATTCAATATTCAAATAGACGTTGATAAATATATATATAAATATATATATATATATATATATATATATATATATATATATATATATATATATATTAAATTGAATAATATATATTAAATTTATTTCTTCTTCAATTCAATTTAATCAATTTAATATATATATTAAATTGAAGTCGCTTCTCACAAGTAATGACCTTAACCTGAGAACAACACAATGCAATGACTACCCTACTTTATGGTGTTGAGAGCAGGACTTTGAAGGTCTCCAGGTGGAAGGTGGAAGCTTTTGAGGTGTGGCTCTTTAGACGGATTCTTAAAATACCATGGACGGATTGGGTGACCAACGACGAGGTGCTAAGACGAGTGAACAGTGAAGGAGAACTATTAACCATTAACCTACTTTGGCCGCATTTTTAGAAATCAACAATAACCCTTATTACAGCTGATCATGGAAGGGAAGATAGAACAAGATTTTCATGGTTGCAAAACTTTCGAGATTGGTTCCATGTACGTGATGCCGTAAATCTAATACGCATGACTGAAGATCGTGAGGAATTCCAAAGGATGATTGCCAACCTTCATTCGAATGAAGCAGGAACTGGAAGAAGAAGAAGATATAAGCTTCCAGAAAATATCTGTTTCCCCTCAAAATATATAGTGTTTGAAAAGCACTTTTACTATAAAGTCCAAGTCATAGAAACTTTATACATCTACTGCCTCGTTATTTTTGTTTTTAAGAAAGAGAGTTGTGTAAGTGTGATTATCAACTTTCAGCGTGGATTCCCCAGTTTCATGGGAATTATGGACTGTTTGTTGACGCGACCACTGGCAGTAGATGTTCACAGATGCCATATCTAAATCCGTACACGTGCAATTAGCAGTTAGTGGAGATCCACCACAAGAGATGGCAGATCTCACGATTTATCTTAGCAGTAATTGCTACAACTTCAATGTTTTAACAAATGAATTAAATTAAATAATGTAATGAATCCTAAAAAAAGTGATCCAGTTTCGAACTGAATAAATCTATTTTATGAGATTTCTTTTTACATTATTTACATACCATTTTGATATTATTTTATGTTAGAGTTTTAGTTAATTTTACTCAGGCACTTATTGTTTATATTTTTCTAAATAGCAATAATTTTATATATTTTCCTACTTTCTACATAACCCCATTACAAGATACCCTTGATGTTTTTCTTAATAAATCACCGTACATCCTTTTAAACAAAAGAAAGTTGTCAACAATAAACTCAATTTGTACATATAATTTCAATCTGATATACAAAAAATAGGAATCTTAGATAAACAATATAAATGGTACAAACTGTATATTTTTACAGTAGTTTCAATAACCAGTAACTTCAATCGTGCTTTTGTGGAAAGTAGTGATTATTGAAATTATAAAATTAAGAAAATTACATCAAGTCGTAAAGAGTTAAGGGCTTGGTAGTCAATTATTTACATTCATTTTAAAGATAACATTAAGTCCCGTTAGACGGACGCTTTTCAATTAGCATGTGAACCATTTTTTCCATTCAATGAACAAGACTGTCTCCTAAACCTAGTTTCATTTAACTGTTGTTGGATTATTTATAGTGTGAAAAAAAAGAGACGCACTGAATTGATTTTATGACCTAGACAGCAATTGTCGAGAGGATTGTGTATCCTTTATATCGTTAATAGAAAAACAAAATAATTCAATCTATTGATTCAATTGTTAGGAGAATTTACTACTGTGACTAAAAAGTATCTGAATATTAAAACTAAAACGAGAAACTCTTAATATTTATAAGGGTTAATAAGAGTTGTGAATAAACTTCAAAATAAGTGTCATTAAAAGCTATACCTATTTACCAATGCCGTTTAAGTTTCTTGGAATCTATGGAGTTAAAACGAAGCGGCAATATCCCGTAAAAGAGGCAGACAACTGTTAAATAGACCTTCATTGAACGTTTGATTGGTTGGTACGAATTCATAATGAACCACACTTCGAATATTGAAGCTTAACATTAATTTTTCGTCTCTTTCTTTGCCATACATTCCGATGATAGTTGAATCAACGGTTTCCCAGATTTGTAGACACATGACGCGTCACAAACTATGATCCAATTGTATTTCCGAATTTCTGCAGTGATTTGTTTTTGATAATGGTTTTGGAGAGGATTCAGATCAATCGGAGTAAGTCGAGCTACAATTCCTGACCATATTTAACGCTTTTTATCAGTCGTCAGTTAAGTTTTCTTGATAACAATGTCCATAAGTTTTTGCAAGTATTCGAAAGGATTGGACTCAAAAAATTTTGTTCACAAAATTTCAAACAATTTTTTTGTTTAATATTGTTACCATTATAAAATTCGTAGAGTACTACTAAGATAAGCATATTCAACCAACTACTGTACAATAAACTAGTTGGGGAATAGCGCTTATTTCTGGCATAGTAATTGAGTCCTACCAGCTTTATAATACTTAAAATATGAGATGAAATATGAGAGTGCGTACGGTTGTTTGACAACTACTACAACTAAAAAACACTCACGACAAATACCAAATATCGATTGTTATGTTAGTACTTTTCGACCATCATCTTCACATGAGAAAATAAACTTTGGCTCCCAATTTGAATAGGGTTGCGTAGTAGATTGTCTGCAAATAGTTACACCAAGCGACAGTAGTGCTATGGTTGATTTCTAGTTCATGTTCACAAAACTCTACTGTTATTAATTTACAAACAATAAATCAGAAGCAACACCTTTCTGAAAGGTAGTTTTGAAATGGTTAAATAGGTATCAACATGAATTGACTTGTACTTATAGCACTTACTATATCGTGGCCAATGATACATGTTCTGAAATTAGTTAGAATTCTTTTCTTACTGGAAAAATTGCATAGTATCTTCTTCACTTCTATAAGTGTCGGCTAAAGAAAGTTTATTATACGGACTACAGGCTACACGCTGGCTTATCGCGAACATAGAGACCGATAAATAACAGATCCAAACTACATGTAAAATATTCAAACATCCGTGATATTCATGGATGGCGGGTTTTGTAAATGCATCATTTTGTTTTACGATAATGCCTATCATTGGGAATAATTTGATCATCCTCCCTACAATCCCGATATATATTCAGCGACTACAACATATTTCTTCATTTGAAGAAACACTTGGACGGTGATAACGACAATTATGTCAAAATAGAAACCAGAATTCTTTGAATTCCAAAGCTAATTGGATGATATACCAGGGAAAATAGATTCAAATAACTGATTGTGTGTGAAAATAAAATTACTAAGCTCATTTATTTCAAATAATTTATGCCGTCATGCGGCTCTGTGAGTTCTCAGAACTTTTTTGTCACGGAGATGAATGATAGATAATAATAATATTCTATGCATTCTACGTTACAGTCTTAATTGTTACACAATAAGGATATTTGCGATAGTTTTCAATTACTAACGAAAAACTTATTGAAATTCGTTTGACAATAATCTGAACGCATAAGCTTTTTTATTTTTAAAATTATTGACAAAATATCTAAAAAGAAATAAAATTATACATATAGGAAATTAAAATAATCTAAACGACCCAGATAAACTTTTTAATAAAGTTAATTCGATTCTGACTACCTAGGAATACCTATATAGCATTTTGGACTTTTGGGTACAAATAACTGTTACACAACAATTAGATTAACCTTGTTTTCAAAACGATGTGTTAAGTAAGATTACTCGTCATTTTTATGTGGCAAACATATTAACATATTACAAGTAGAAAGTTTTCATAGCATTGTTATGTGTTGAGTAGAATAATGAAAATTTAGAATATACTCGTATAATTTTTATAAAAGTGTTATCCATTATTTTAATTCTGAAATTTTTTTTTTTTTAGTAATGTTAGCAAGTAAACTTGTCCAATGCAAAAAGTAGTCAATTTCAAAGATATTCCTTTGATATTATAAACTATATAAGTGTTTTTCCCGTTTTATGATTGTCGATAAATATTATAACATGTGAATCCCAAAATATTAATGCTTTAATAGAGGCAGGTTTGATCCATTAATGCAAAAATTCGGGTTTTTACGATTGGGCAGCTCCAAACACGGCTCAGAATCATCAATTCTTTGTTTTTTTTTGGACGATTGTGAGCTCTCGCGGCACCCACATTGAACAACATATCCAAACATGATATCTTTAGGGTCTCAGCTATCTCAATCTGCTTCACTCTACGGTTATCCGAAATTATTTTATGGACTTTTTCTTACCTATTTTAGTCGATAACAGGCTTTTTGAGGCGTTTGGAATTTTGAGGTATGGGTTATTTGAAATATTGAAATCTCACTATCAATATAATCCTCTAGCAACAAAATTTGCGGATATCTCGTATGAACTTCCATCCACTAGTATAAAAAAGTAGAGAAGAGGGTTTTAAGAGTTCCAAATTCTAGAATTTTTTGTTATTTGTGTACGATTACTAGCTTAATACTAAATTTCAGATTTCTGTGATTTCAAGTGTTATGCAACTGGAATATATCTAGACTTTTGTATATCTGGTATAAACCAAAACCAAGTTGAAGATTCAAGGATCGTGCCTTTGCGATAAAATATTGTAATGAAAAAAAAAAAACGTGTACAGTGTGTACGTACCGCTAATATGCGAAACTTTATCATACCTTGTTCATGAATTTTCTTTAATGGAAGGACATATCATTATCCTTTGAAATATCTATTAAGCTACCACTAAAAGCCATGCTGGTAGACAGCCCTTATTTTCCGAATTCTAAGTTTCTACTTGCATTTAATATTTCCACAGATACTCAAAAATCTCTGTTTTTATCGCCAATTTTGAAATAAATTTACAAGGCTAATTCCTCGAAATAATCATCATTGTAAAGTTACATTAAATGTTCTTTAACGCCGTTCTAAGATTTGTATAAACCTTATAAATTCTTAGAGGAGATTGAAATATATAAATAAGCGCACATAAAAACTGATCGATTAAAAATTTGTTGGAATAGTTTATGTATGCTTTGGAGGATTATCAAAGCATTCCTGACAGACGATGGAAATTGTTGGTCTAATCTCTTGCAGCGAGGACGACAAACAAAAAGTTTAGGAATGTGCTACCTTTATAGGGTGAATATGCTGGAATATAAAGAAACACACAATATTTCATTCTATTACCATGATATTCTAAGTAGATTTTTTATTACTTCTAACCAAAAGTATACGATTTTTAGTTATATCACACTGCGTATTTTTTTCTCGAATCTGATTTATGTCATTATGAAATATTCCTCATATCCCTAAAATCTCTTTTTATAAATAAAAAATATTTTTTTAATTGTATGTTATTAATTAGTAATTTTATTGCAATCCTAAATAGATCATTCGATCTTTGATTGAAGAACCCCAAGATGCTAAACAAGTTCTGCAATCATGCCTTCGGTAACTGAATCTTTGATTGTCGTTACTTTGGGTTTTAAGTTTTGTGGTTAGAATATGACATATTAAGTGTTCCATTTTGAGTTTTCAAAGTTTATACACGAAATATGCTACCCCAAATTTTTCTAGATACAAATGTTCATAAGAATATATCCAATAAAAAATTCTGCCCCTAAAAATTTATTGAACTTGGCGACTCTCAGATTGAAGAGAAAATGTAGTGCTGGAAGATGTAACTTAAAAGGAAACACACAACATTTTTTAACTTCCATACAAACCTCAGAGGTACCTATAAATACTGTTTTTGATTACTCTTAAATATGATTATTCTTAAATATTCCAAACTGACGTGATAAGATAATTTCACTCCGCAAGAATAAACGCATATTGACCTTGACATTTTCAAAACATAAATTATTTTTAAAATTTGAAATCGGTAAATGTGTATATTTGGTTTGATAAAACAAAATTTTTTCGTCCTAGGCTCAGAAAATTTTTATCTAGAACTTTGTTGCTAGTTTCAAGCAATATCTAAAAACATTAACTCAATGCTTAGCTTAGCTTAGCAATTGAAAAAACAGAAACATTTCCTACAATTTTGTCATATGTTTAAGTTTGCATGACAGAAAAATAGTGAAAGATTTTCCTATTTTCCTTATTGACTGATCTTGACATATTCGACACAAATCAATCTTCGTATGGGGACCAAACTGGTTGAGATTGTCTAATAGCATTTGAAAGAAATCAAAATAGGGATCTAAAAGTCTTCTACCGGAGATTCTGCTGCTAATACGATTATTTCTAAAATTATTATTTTTATTAGAATCATTAACATTAACCATACTCTTTAAAAAATTACAGTTCCAACATTTTTATTGAGAAAAATACGCAATTTTGAATTAAGACTACTTATCACGTCACAAATAACAAAATTCATTCATTTTTGTGTTAGCAAATTTCCATAAATAAATTCAAAAAGATTGGTTTAGTTTCGAATAAAGGGCGGTATCCTCAACTTTTGAATAGCTGTACGTAGTGCGGTCTATGAGTTGTTGACCTCATATAGTAAATAGAGTGAGTTCGCAAAAATCTTTACACAAAGTTTCAACTTGTTCCTTTTGTCCATTTTATTATAGGAGAGCTCGAACGACAACTTAGTTAAGTAGTTTAGAAAAAATCAGAATAGAGGCTATTTACAGTGACTTGTTTGGCTGAGGACGAGAATCATTAGAAGAAAAAGTTTTAAGTAACCGGCGCATGACAACAAGAGAAATCGCAGTACAGACCGGCATTTCCAAAACAAATGTTCTTCTAATGATCCTACATGAGCGCAGTGCAAAAGCAGCGTCGAGTAGATTGTTGTGAACGATATTTAGGGATTTGTTGCGAGGACCAAGAAAGTTAATGCGATCAATTGTAACAGGTGATGAAACTATGGACTTTTAGTATGATCCGGCATCCAAAAGAGATTTCAAGGAGTGGAGAGCCCGTGTCAAAATAGCAAAGGTCACAAAAAATACCAAAAAAGTGATGGCTACAATTTTTGTGACTGCGAAGGTATCCTTTTGATGACTTTAAAAAATCAAATACGACCGTGAACACAGCTGTGTCAAAAATTTATCAGAAAAAGAGGCCACAAAATCAGCTGAGATGTGCACTTGTTTCACGAATGTGGCTTCACAAAGATTGAACACCCACAATATGGGCCTGATTTGGCTTTATCCGACTATATTTTGTTTGAAAAGTTGAAGGTCGAGTTGAGGACCACGAAGAAATCAAACAAGCGATGTACGAACATTTTGACTCTAGATATGCATCTCATTTTTATAGTAGAAGCTTAAGTCAGAGGTTCTGAAAAGTTTGTGGAAATAAGAGGAGAAAATATTGAAGAATCATCACAGTTTTTTTATTTATGACTTTCTATGATAGGCTAAGAACTCATGGATCGCACTACGTATATATAAAGAAGAGTGTGCTTTACTAAAATACCATTAAGACAGGCGAAGAGTCTTTATATCACAAAGTAAGTGAACTAGTAATTCGTTAAAGAAAACTGATGCGGTAGGAAATATTAATGAAGCTATTCGCTATTTGAAGGTTTTTGAGATAAACGAGAAAAATCAAGTACTCTCAATAATTTCGATTTTCAGTTTCAAAGTTGGCTGTTAATGCATTGTACACCATTCTATTTACAATTATCGCGTTGAACTCTGTTCTGTTAACTTCGACTAAAAAATAGTGTCTCACATCTTAATTTTCTATGTAGTGATAATAATAACTGTACCTGATAATTGACAAAAATATAAGAGGAAAGTGAAAATAGAACAAAAATTAGATATTAGGTGGCAAAATATTAACTATACTATTAACGCAGGTGACATATTCTTTTCTCTCTCGCCATGGACATGAAAAAGAGCGTTGAAAATAGATCAAAATGTTTGTCGGTCAACAATTTATCAGACAGTAATGGTTTTAAGGTTTTCTCAAATAAGCTTTCTAGATATGATGAAGTTAAAAACATATCCCCAAACACAGCTTGTCAGATCAGTAGATGTTGCAAAGTAAAGGGCTTTCGAGACATGATATTATCCATGAGACATATTTAACATGTCTGCGACTTTTTGAATGAAACATGGGGTTTTAGGTAAAGTCTCCCTTGAGCCATATATACTTAGTACGTTGTCCTTTTCTAAACAAATAAATAAAAAAATATCGTCTTTAAATAACATAAAACAAAAAGAGATTTTGAGGTAATTTTATTTTTAGATGAAATTCTGTATGTCACTCCCAATTTGAAAATGTCCTAGGATCAAATTTAGGATTCGATTAGCCGTATTTGGACGAGCTTTAACTTGAAGCAAAATCCCACAATACGTCTTTGCTCTTCTAAGGGGCAAGAAATCCATCAGCAACTTCCTCTTTTTGTTGCAAAGTATGGTACATATGGTATTTAAACTTGAGCGATGTCGAATGTTACATTCGGTAGACTATCTCCCCGTTGATCTATTCCTTCAATTTGTAAAATAAGAAAAACGGTTAAATCGGCAGAATATTTCGGTTAAGAAAGCAGGGAATTTTGTTATGGAATCTGTATATATACACACCTTTGCATTATCGTGGTACAAAATAACTATTTTGTTGGTTCAACGCCGTTGTTTTTCGAATAATTACTGAACCAATAAGTTGGAGTAATTTTCCCAGTTGATTGTTTTACTATTTGCAAGGTAGTCAATGTAGGTTATATCGCGTGAATTTGAAAAAAATCGACAACCATGACTTTATTAGACTGACAAATCACTCCGGCTTTATTTGGTGCTTCATTACCCATAGAATCTCACTGTTTTGGCCGCTGTTTATTCCCTAATATATTGTGGCGGATCCATGGTTAAAAAACGGCGTGAAACTTAACTAAATTCAGCGAATATCGTTTTTAAAGTTGAAATTGATGGTGCAGTTTTTCCATTGTATGTATCAAGCTTGGCCTTGGTTTCCTTGAGGATCATTATCAAATCAAACCACACACCACACACAAACTAAATGACGCAGCTTATTCAAATTATGACAAAAGACAAATAACACATGTCTATTCATAGGAGTAGTCTTTCAGTCAAAAGGCGGGAGCAAGTCGTAGATCTATTGGCTCATTCTAGTAATAAGGCATCTTTTACTCTGAATATCATCATGTTGAGCATACTTTCGTTTCTTAATAGTATCCAAAGTGTCGGTTTTCTCTAAAATTATGGTTCATACATCACTCTGTCTTGAATATCTATATTCAGAAAATATTTGACAGTATATTTCATAGGGTTATTTAGTAATGTATGTACTTGTATACATTTTACATACATTTCATTTTGATTTAGGTATATGATTTAATATTGTATACTGAAATAATGTTTATATAATGTGTAATAAAGTGGAAAACCTTGCCACACTTCCTTACAATTAGACTGGCAGACAGTTTATAAGGTAATCGATTAAAATTACAGCTTTTCAGATTATTAACCAAGAACATATAACCAAGCATTTCATTCTTATTTTTCAAGCAAGTGGTATTTTGGAATGAACAGGATGTTTGAAACAGCAGGTAGTGAAACCCCGAAATGACAACAATGAGATATAGAAAATAAAAAAAATTTTATTCTATAAAAACCCATATGTCTTCAAGCATGGTTCTGTTTGTCGGGCGACCTTGAAGTTTATCCAATGAAAGTATTAAATAATAAAACACGTAGGTTGTTTTAATTATTGAAATAAGTAAGTAATTAAATTGCTAGGGAAACTTGTATGCAACAAGATTAGTTAAGAAGCTGAATTGGTTTGCTTTTAATATACGTTTGATGAGAAAATTTCATTAAAACATGAAAACGAGTTTGCCATAACTTATGACCAAAAAGGGATAAGATTGTGAAGAGATAATGAATATAAACATTTTTTACGATTAAAAAAAACAATATAGTAAATAATAGAAGCCAACAATAAATTTTTATATACATTATAATACAAAGTATGGTCCACGTTAAAATAGTTATTACATTATTAAATTAATGTTATTTCAATTATTTTCAACAGTTTGAATTTTGAATGTTATTTTTTATCATTTATATAAACTCACCACGCATTCCTAAATATGACAGAATATAATTCATTATTTTATCCATTTATTGATTTCTTACCTGAAACAAAAAAATCTCTCAAATTTTTCATCAAAACAAAAATGTGTATAAAAATAGCAAAAAAAATATAATGAATGGAGAACTATCAAAGATAAAACCATTAAATAACTTAGTTAAAAAACTTAGATAAGAAATCTAGTCAACTACACTACTATCCAAACGTTTGGAAGTACGAAAATAAATAAACGAAAACAAAGTTTTTCTATTGTTTGAATTTTCTTATTTAGACTAGACAGAGGGTCTAGTATGAATGACACCAAGAGTACCAGAAATTCCACTTTAGTGAACCTGAATTTGTATTTTCACAAACCCTGTTTTTTTTAAAGTAATTTCCTCTGAAGTGAAATTTGTTAAATCGACTGTGTTCTGTAATCAAACGTTAAGTTGTAGCCTTTCTTAGAAGAAAAATTATTGAATTCGTTGATGAAGATGAAGAAAATGAATTGGAGCTACATTTCATTTTCCTCATTTCCTCAATTTCTTTTTGAATTGTAATATCCGTCTTCATATACACAGAAAAGAGAGTGAATGCTGGATACACATAGTAATTCTTTAAAAAGAAATTGGACAAAGTACTACCACATAGTTTAATACTCGTTAATTTTGATAAAATCTGAAAAAAAAAAATAACCAATATAGCCTCTACGTAAAAAATCGATAGAAATCAAAAACGGCTGGCTAGCGAACGTTCAAGACGTAGGTAGCAGTAGCGCTAAGCGCTACGTCCCGTCTGCTGAATGTGGCCAATTTCAGCCTTGCTGATGTTCAAGAATATTTATGTATGAAACTTCCTGAGCTCATTCAAAGGATCAAGGTTTGGATCAATAAATATATATATATATATATATATATATATATATATATATATAAAATATTGAATACAAAGAAAATTTTTTATAATCAAATTAATATTGCTTAACATAGTTTTTGAATTGATATACAATTTTTATAGTTTTTATTAAGGATTTTCAGTTTTTTAAGACAATGGCATGAAGTCTGCTACTGTTTTTACCGATAAAACTATCGCTTTAACGTCGTTCAGAATAGGGATCTTTTAAATATACATCTTTAATAAGGTCAATTTTTTGAAATTTAGTGCCGCAATATATGAAAAAAAATCTATATTGAGAGCATACTTTTAAATGTTTTAAAAGATTCCAAATAAAATTATTTTCTTGGAAACATCCTAAAAAAGTATAAATAATTAAGAAAACAATGATTTTAGGGGAAAAAGTAACATGTAGTCAATAATATTTTTATAGCTTTTAACAGCGTGAGTACAGTTTTTCAAATTATGTCTAGTTGCATTTCAATATGATACAGCTAATATCAATATCACTATTAGATATCAGTTACATAGAGTGACACATTTGGAATAGATAGATGATTCTAAGCAAATCGATTAAACAAATAATGTACTGCATAGATTTTGCCAGTAAGTGAATGGATGTTCTCGTTCATTTTTTAATATGATTGGTACAATTAAAATAGCTTCACGGAGCAGACGAAATCCTAAGAGTGAAAAGACAACGGAACATCTGCTACTTCGACGGTTCCAATACCAGAGAAGTGGTTTAAACAAAATTTCAAATTTGAAAGGTGAAATGTGCATCTTTTATGTTTTATAATATAGGACCCGTATTTTGAAAGACACACCTGCCTTGCAGCATAGAGCAGCTGTGCACCTGGCGCTTGCATTATTAGTGGTTTACGGGCTAGGTTGCCAATTTTACTTCAAATAAAACATATATTATTAATTATAAACAATTTTCTGTTTGCATTAAGTAGTGACTCTGTTAACCTGTTAACAAACTTTACCACCGATTCATTCACTCTAAATGAAACAAAACATGTCTCATTCCTTCAATATATTGCGCTTAGACAGACATTTGATAGAATAAATCGATAAAAAATTAGTTATTGTGTATAGACATTTTGTAAAGTTCATGTGTGTCGGTAATGCCCAATAATAATATTATATATTAAAACACAGAAAAACTATAATGGTATAAATCAATGCAACAAATAAAGAAATATTTGTGCTTTCAACGTTATGTTTTAAAGAATAAACAATAACAGATTACAAAAACTTCTGTAATCCTCTCTTCTGATTGTATTTTGCGTATTCGGGAGGCAAAAACTTCATCTCTAAGCGCTCTTCATAAATCAAAGGCGTCAGATCTAACGACCGCTCGGACCACTTAATTCTGGATTTTCTCCCTAACCAATCTTCAAACTCATCATTTATAGAAGTATAAACTCGTATTCTGTTATGAGGCGATTCATTGTCTTGTGGAAAATACTGAATATCTTGTAGCCCTGATTATTTGGAAGTTCTCCTTTTAAAGCGATAATAAGTTCCAGGTAATGGTAATTTTCAGAATTCATAAAAATAAAGGCCGCCAAGAACACCCGCATGAATTCCAACACATACTGTTATGCGTCGTCCTCTGCACACCTACTCAACCACTCACAAATTTCTAGTCTGCAATCAGGATCGCCTTAATTTAAGGCTTGCAACAAACGTAGACCACAACAACGCATCTTCATTTTCATTAACGTATGACGTAAACGGTCCAATATTTCTAATTCACGAGAAGTTCTACGTGCAGATTGATCGGTACTTAGATGAATGCTTCGATAACGACTTGCAAATTTTCTTCCAGGCTTAGAGTATTAGGACGGCCACTACGAGACGCATCTATCTCATAAGAATCGATTTGCCACGGTGCTATACATGAGACTTGCAACTTAAGTTTTGAGATAGACAAATAAAATAATTATTATTGAATATGGCTAACCTAGCAATTTCTTATTGATCTGCGGAAAATAGAAATCATTGGGTGCCAAACAAGGACTGTACGGCAGTTCGATGTTTTGACTGTTTAAAAATGTTTTTGTTTGAACTAATTTGTGATTCGTCTTCTGCGATTATCTGATTACCTGATTTTTGCGAATACTGCTCGCCAACAAATACTGGTGTATCATTCAGAATTGACTGTTCTAAATTGCTCTAATGAAACAGTAGCGACATGTCCAGTTATTCCGAAAAACAGGCGACAATTAGCTTCGAACTGCTTCGTGCGCGAACAACTTTTGTTGGAATTGGCTCGTCTTGAAAGATCCATACAGTCGATTGTTGTTGAGATGCGGGTTCATATGCTTAGATCCATGATTCATCGCCTATTACATCTTTTGAAGCACCGTGATTGAATTTTTTTTACATCCAACACGAACAAATTTTTTTGAATGCCAAATTTTCATAAAATATTGAACATAAGCGAGTGTAACTAATGTCCAAATATGCTTCAATTTCACAGTATGACATATAACGATCTTGCAACATTTTGGCTTTTTTTTTTCATAACAGCGTATTTTGAACAACCTTCACGAAATTCATACTGTAGCCAAATGCGACCACGATTGAGTTCGAAAAACCACCGAAGCACGGTAGCTTCAGATGGTGCATCATTACCAAAAGTCGAAGCGAGTTGATCGGCATACTGCTGATGTTATAACCCAATAAACATTTTTTGTAACTTATGGTGATTCCTAGTTATATAAAGACTATATAAAGGTAATGAAATTATATAAAAAGGTTACGAAGTTTTGTAAGATCACCTTCTAGTAACACAGTTATATTACAGTTTTATAAAATTTCTGTAACTTGTGGTATATAAAGAAGTGGTATAACTGTTTCCATCACCATTTAATAAAACATGTAGAAACTGTTACCAATGTGTTTATAACAAATCTATATAAGGTTTTCCGATACCTAAATTATATAACTATATAGGCTCAGAGTTATATAACAGTGTTTCTAAATACAATTAAAAAAATTGGGGATTATTAGTGTTTGTATATCCTATTAAAAAACTTTTGGTAACCAGGTTAGGGACAACCATTTCTTTTATATACATCGGTTACCTTCAGTAAAATCAATTGCCCTTATATATATAAACTTATTATGATGATGACGATTGACAAAATGGTTGCCGGTGTCGATTGTCGAATAAGAATATATTATTAAGATACAAAGTTAATACTAACAGTACTAACACCAGTTGTTTATGGGCAGTGAGCAGCAGCAGTGTAATAAACATTAATTTATTATTGTAAAATATCGCTATGTTACGAAATTGGAAAAAAATAAAACACAGCTCTGCGTTTCGGCGGAAAGTGACAAAAAATTTTAAACGAATCGTAGATTGTGTACCGGTAACTGCTACTGTTAGACAGATAAATAATGAATTTTTTCCGCCACCAGATATCCCTCAAATTACAGAACAAAATGATAGCAGTCCAACGCCAACGACGGCAGAAAATGATCTTCGGCCCCTGAATGACTGCACTACCGCCGAATGCAGACTTAATAAGTAGTTGACAGAACTTGCTGAGGATGATGATTTGTCTCCTCTCTCCGAGGAGGATTTAGAATGCACAAAAAATTAACAGTTAAGATATGATTTAAAAAAAATGGGGTTGCGAATTTAACATAACATATCGGGCTTTGAAGGAAGTGATAAGAATAATTAATAATCGTTTACCAAACATTTTACCGGTGGATCCGAGAACATTACTGGAGACTCCTACAAATATTCTACTACAACCAGTGGGCGATGCCGATGGTTACTACTGGCATCAAGGTCTTGAATATTGTTTAACCAAGTAGTGTTATCAGAGTCTGCAGACTTTTTCAGATATTTCAATCAACTTAAGTTTGGATGGTTTGACAATTTACAAAAGTTCAAGGGACGAATTTTGGCCCATTTTATTCAACATTACTGAAATTCCTTTTTCTGATACAGGGCTGAGGCACCCAATCTGATTGGGGCCTCGAATTGTGATCACATATTAATTTGGGAATAAGCCTTTTCTTTTGGACAGGGGGCCAGAAAAGAGTGCCATCCTTTTCCCAAGCTGCAGGCACAATTGTTAAAGATGGCAACTTGTGCCCCGGCTCTTTAGTTTGCACAATTTTAAAAGACATTTGAATGTCTTTTAAAATATTTAAAACTTATACTTAATACTCTTAATAGCAAACGTTTTATTTTTATTTAAATTAAGGTTATGTTTATATCAAATATGTGTTAAACCATTGTCAAACTTGAAATGTTCTTTAAAACTCAGCTGCTCGCACGTCAGTTATTGAAAACGCGATGCGCGGGTTGCCTAACTTCAAGTATATAACAACACTTTCAGTATCGTATGTTACTTTTAATTATGTACGAGATCCTTGGAGGCTTTAAGTTTTATTTTAACACTACTAGTAACTCTAAACACTACTATATAACCTACAAAGTTATATATATTATTACTATCGGTTATACAAGATCACAAGTGATTTTTAGGTTTCCATTATTTGTAAAATTACTATACAATGATTTCGCCATGATTGTTTACTCAAATGAAAAGGGACGATTCATTATGCCTTCAAAAAACGAAGATTAAACTTATTTGAACAACATGGAATCCAAAATTAATATCACCCTGTTAAATAGTGGTTATACGAATATCTTTGGCCACATTATTTAGCGTCTATGTTAAAAATAAAATAAAAAATAATTTTTTTTATGAAATAAAATTATTTATTGTTGGATATTTGAAAGGCCCGTGCGTTTTTTCAAGGCATCTTGTCCATGTTAGCAGTAAAAACCGTTTCCCTCATGAAATTTAAGTCACTGCAATGCTAAAAACGCCTAATTAAGATAAATGCTATACGGCATTATAGGTAACGTATATATATATATATATATATATATATATATATATATATATTATATATATATATATATATATATATATATATATATATTTATCTGCCATCTTATAAATTTTTATTTTGCTGATAATAATCGAACATAACGCAATAAGAAAAAGAGCGATGTAATAAAGTTAACAACAAAAATGTGTGTCCAAGTGAGAGAAAACATATATTTGACAGGGAGAAGAGTAACAGAAATTGGTAACAGAAATATTATCAAAATCATTATAGGCAATGTTTATAAGGGTAACAGTAACGTATATAACGCTACATTTGACCACTAAAAGGCTCCAACCGTGGATTTTTAAGTAGTTATATAGTGGTTGCCAAAATGTTTTCGTTACTTTTGGTTAAAACACCTAAGTTTATATATAGCGTTTATATATCTAAGTTTTCCGTAACCTTTATATACTCCCCATTTAAGCTCTTTAAGGGGTTTATACGAGTAACAGAAATATTACGGTTACTATCATATATACATTTAAGTTATTTAATGAGGTGATATAATATTTACGGCAACTGTTATAAAACAAAAAATGTTTATTGGGAATCCACCTGGAAAGTCATAGAAAATCGCACAAAAATGTTCGCGATTCAATTCCATTCTTTAATCAAGATGAATGTTTCAAATATCTGTGAAATAGCACTCGTAGGACAACACGTTCTGAGTACGTTCACCATAAAAAAATCAAACTTTATGATAGCAAAGTCAGATTTGACATATTCACATCAGTATGGCCATATCTTAAAACTTATGTGGCAGCCCTAGTATTTAACAAAGGAACCCCTCTCTCACTCTAATAAATAAATGTATTGTAAACGCAATAAAGTAGTAGTGATTATTACTTGATACGTTAACTGACTTTTGCCGCACCCTGTATAATTTACACAAGGTGAAGGAGTGAAGAGACATATAAATACACAAACTGAAATAATTATGAGCACTGAATTCTGGAAAGTATGTGTGAAAGAATTATTCTTTAAAAAGATATGCGATGAAAAATAAAAACAACCTGAAAAATTACAAATTTCTGATTATTGTTATTTATAAGTAAATCTTGAGAAAAACACTTGAATCAATCAACGATATATTTCGAATATCATGATTAGAAAGATACTTAAAAAAGGTTTTAAGTTGGTCTGTTTTTCAGACAATATGTCACTAATATATAAAAATAGTGATAAGTTTCTGTAGAATTGACAAATAAAACTAATATTGGCACAGATATCACACTTTTAGAATAAAAGTTACATTATCGGGTATAAAATTGGAGTTACACCATTTTTAATGAAAATTCGTCTATGTAATTCCAAATAGTCTCAGCTGATAAGCTATTTGATTCGATTCTAATTATGTTTTACGGATCTCCAATATTAGTCAACCCATTTCATTAAACACTGTCTTTTAGATGTCTTCTATTGCTCTATAACTAATACCAAAATGAAGAGTAGCGCCCTCCTGTTGATAATACTGAGGATATATGAATCTACTTCGTTGGAACAAAAACAAATTCAGATCATAAGAAACCTAAGTAATGTTGTTGTTGATAGATTTACTTTCTGAGGCCGCTACGTATGAGCTTCATTTTTCAAATACGAATTGTATTGAATTCATTAACGCTAAATGTTTCTGTTAACTATTCAATTTGATTAGTTTAATCCGAAAAGAGTATATTCAGTAGAAACACATTGTCCTCGCCACATCACTTCATGATTTTCTTACAAAATTACATATGCCTTTCATAGACATCTTCCAAAAGTTCTTGGACAAAATATATGAGTGGTTTTTTTTCTGTTTAAAGAAACCTTCCAATTGTTTAGATTCAGCATGATTTTCGTCCCATTGAACCATTAACAGCCACTTCAGGGCTAGTCCTTCATAGAAACAGGTTCTTCAAATTAGTACAAAACCTTACAAAATATGATTTTTCGAATTTTTTACTATAAATAGAGCATACACTTTGAATTTATATTCAATTCTCACATTTCAACAATATGAAAAATTTTATACCCTGTTTCTCAGACAATACCATTTTTGTTTAATAAATTATAAGAGAACACAATTAATAACCGAGAAATTTCAATTCAATTGTACACAGAAATGCTAAAAACTGAGTGAAAATACTTATCAAAGCTAACAAATTTCTTCCTTCTTTATATTCACTGTCCAACAAAAGGATTAAGCTCAATTCGTGTTTCACTTTTTTCTGAAAACATAGATTCCAACGAATCTTATTGCATTCAGGATTTAAGATAATACCGCCATTAGGTTTTACTATTTGTAACCCTTTTATTTTTAAAAGTATCTTTTCTCATTTTCAAATAACCACATAAGTAAAAGTAGAAAGGATAGGGCATGAATTCATTTGGCACGAGTGTTTCAATGACCCTACACACGACATATCTTTACATTTGAAAAAAAGCTGAGAAGGACTGTAGCTATAAAGGAGAAGAATAAAAAACAAAATCATTCTATTGAAAAAGTGCGGCCGACATGAAAACAATTCACGTATACCGCTTTCTTTTTCAATTTTTGGTCAAACTGGTAAAAGTAATGATTACGCATTATCTTGACGCTAGGTGAAAGTGATCAAAATAGAACAAAGCGTAAAATTTGGACATTTAGAAGAGTTGAAAAAATAATAAAAGTCTAGTAATGTGAATCGAATATTTTTAAAATTAGGTTTCCCGGGGACTGCAAAATAAAAACCAATCAAACAGATTGAATAATAGGTACATTTCTGCTAGATGAATTTGAAGATAAATAGATTTCTATACACTTTCTCTAGCTGAATAGAGTATATATAGAAGATATAGTTTCCCACATATTGAGCAGTTGATTTCTCTGTATAAAAACAATAAATAGAAACTATTTTAAATGAACTATTGATCAATCTACATTATTACTATGTGTAAGGCGCAAAAATTTACAGTCTGTGAAATGGAGATATTGTTTTAAGTGATACGTAAAGTTGGGCAAAGATTTCGTGAGAAAACTATGCAAAAATGGTTTCAAAAAACCATTCACTAGAGCAAGAACAACATCTGATGTTAATCGCGTATGGAACAAGCAGACAGTGATCCTACACTGCTCAATCACATTACTGGAGCGAAAATTGATTGTTTCACTATCACATCGAACAAAGCACCAGAGTCAATAGTCGATATCAGCAAACAATCCAAGACAAAAAAATATCGCATGAAAGTGACTAACCTCACCTAACCTATAAATTTCAACTTCAGTTATAACGACCTAACCTATAAAATTTATTGTCATTTATATTCTAGCCAATGAATATTCAACTACATTCATAACGACCTAACCTATTGAAATTTGATGTTATTCATAAATTTACCAATCAATATTAAACATCATTCACTAAAACTTATCCTTATCTAAACTATAAAAATTCAACGTCATTCAAAATATAACCAATCAAAAATTAATGAAAATTCCTATAGTAACCAGAATCAATATTTCAATAAATCAAAATTTCTATCAACGTCAATTTGAATATTGAATTTTGAATTCCATGAGATTAAAAATTTTTACAAGCTTTAATAATATCCAAATCTCCGAAAATCGTAATTAATTATTGTAAGTAAAATTTTATTATTGTTATACATTTATACATATTTCTTATATTGTATTTGACCATAATTTCAGTCCCAGACGATGAATACATAAATATTCGAAAGTTCGGAAAATATATTAAAGTTAGTCCACTTTGGTGTTTCCTCGCTACGTTCCCAAGAAAATTAAGATTTTTGGTGGTTTTGTATTGCATTAATTCTTGTAAAAATTTTCTAGGTTTCAAAATTCAATATCCAAATTTGAATCCTTATCAAAATATTTTGATAGACTTAACTCGAAACGTCAATTTTTATCTATCCAAATTTGAATCTTTATCAAAATACTTTGATAGACTTAACTTGAAACGTCAATGTTTATCTGTCTTTATTAAAAAAAATCTAATTTTAAATTAGAAGAGACCTGAAATCAATAATATTTAGAAGCATAATTATATCAAAAGGTCTAAGAAACAAGAAAGCGTCACAATTAGTACAAGGCACTTGATATATAATATTACTTCTTTTGTTTTTTGGTGTTTTAGATTTTATCTGTTTATCCTTTTTTTGAATATGTTATTTATCAATTTTTCCGGATAATTAATTTCTTTCAATGCAGTTTTTGCACAGATAAGCATCTAAATTCAGGATCTGATAGTTGGATAGATCTATCAGCCAAACTTATTATCACTGATCTTATTTGTGACATAGAATGACACGAATTGAAGTTTAAATATCTTGAGGACCAAGTTGGTTTCCTATACTATTCTGTTCTTATGTTATTGTTAATTTTATATAATGTGACATTAAGAAAATTGATTCTATTATTTTGCTCAACCTCGATAGTGAATTGATAGTTTTTCATTATAAGAATTGAATTTTTTACTTATGTTTTCAATTTGATTCTTTGGTACAGCAGTAATGCAATCATCTACATATCGGAAAAAGAATGTAATATTTATATAAAGTTTGCTTGGAATCGAGATAGGGTGGTTATTCGTTCATTGGTAAGAAGTGATTCGATTCTGTGACCTCAATCTGTCTACTCCACGCAACGAATCACCCTACTGCTGGTCTTGAGTAAACTTAGCTCAGTGAGTTTGTAAGTGTTCTTGATGGTAAGCATATTATTTTTATTTTCTATTTTAATCATTTTATATTTTTTAGATTCAGCCTTTTCATCGGTAAAATTCCAAGGAGTATACCAAGAGTAGATGTATATATATATATATATATATATATATATATATATATATATATATATATATATATATAAATATTTCTTTAATTTCTTATTTCTTAGATCTTTTGATATATTAATGCATCTAAATGTTCTTGATTTTAAAGTTAAATAGTATGGTTACTTTTAGATCCTACTGTGAATCTAAACAAACTTCCTGCAGGTGCAGGAGAGTGCATTTTATTTTATTTTATTGAGAAAGATCGGCCAATAATTTATTTAATGAAAGTTAAATTACTTCACAAACATTTATTATGAGATAGATCTGAAGGTCGTTCTTGTATAATTGTTATCATAGTATTGACCTCTAACGCCAGTATTTGAAAGGATTATCAATAAACTCATTTTATATGCTCTGTGAATATTATATAGAAACTTTGAAATGCCACAAAGCCCCAGTATAAAAGTTAGAAACTTCTCTAGAAGTAATATGAATCAGGTAACCGCTACAAGTATGATTCGATATACATAATTCAATGCTTGTCGGGTGTAGCTATTTCTTGTTTAGAACAAACTAATTACTAACTGAATGTGGACGACGAATGTCACTCTACAATTCAATCAAAATATGAGAATCCAAATAGTTGTATTAACACCAATTATTCAATGTCAATTGTCAATAACATAATAAAATCAGTTTTAGTTAAAACTAAACATTAGTTAACACTAAACTAATACTTTACAATTCACAATATTTTTCCATGTTCATGTTATTTTGGACGTAATTCTAAATCTCACTCCATATTGAAATATGAGCCATTTTTGTACTACGTGACTACACGGTAGTGCAACAAGGAAGGTTGCAAATGCTTGGGAACAAAGAACGGGGAAAGGGAAATTTTCATTCGAATGTGCTTTTAGTCCAAAGTGAGCAAACGCGGCAACCAACCCACGGATAGCTTATGCAAGCATAATTTTTCAGTCAGTATTTGGCGAATGCCTTCTTATGATATGCCGATAACCTCTTCTATCTCTCTAACCGAAGGTGGTCCAGGTAAACTGGTATCTGGTAAACTTTTCCCATGATATTGCTGGTTGTTGCAGTTTTTAGCCGCCCCGAACGCTCGTCATAAGTTAAGCTGATACGGCCACGTTTGCATTTAGTGGCTCAAAATTTTACCGTTGTAAATGATAATGTAGTCTCCGTACACAATATCTAACCAGTCAGCCCTATTTCGGATAAATGCTCCTTAGTTTTATAATTCGCAAAATATATAGAAAACCGACGAGGAATACCACTATGGTTCAGGAAGTGAAAGCAATATTTCTTCAAGTTTACTATTTTGTACTCATGCAAAACCGCATTACAAAATTTATGATATTATTGCTGCTTTTTTCACTTTAAAGATCCAGTTGCATGATACTAAACCTGGTAGGTAGGGGAAAAGTGAATAGATGGGAAGACGTCAAAAACGAATGTGAAGCGGCTTATAACGTGTTGTTATAAAGAAGAAGTTGTTGGCCTATTTTTCAGATCTTTATCTTCACGCATCGTTCCACAAACATTCCAGTACTTCCTAAATAATTTGTTTGATGGTATGTCCACTTTTTGCACATTTTTATCTGTTTTTTAAGTTGAAAGGGCTCCTTGATCGTTCCTTCACTACTTTATTATTACAATAGAGATATTGTAACGTCGATTTCTACTAACTTGATAAGCCAGCTAACAATAAAATAAAATCTTGTCGAGCTGGTTTATTATGATTATGTTACAAGGTTGCTGTTAGGTCACGCGTATCTAGCCACTACTGTTGTTGCCATTTTTAATCCAATCTCGTTGACCTTTAATTTCTTTGCATTATTTTTAAGATGAAATAAATAAGTAACAAGACATTTATTAACAGTAATTCTAAGTAAAAATTAGCAATAACTTATTGAATCGAGAGGATATGAACATTTATTGTTTTATCAATGAAGTCGGTGTTTTTTGAAAAACTTCATAATACGAAGCCTGAATCCTTTGCTGCGCCCCTGACCGACGTATAATAAACAACTATATTTTAATTTTTCAATAGTATTCAGCAAGGTTCACACCTTTTTTCCATCGGTATTCTAGCATTTCTCATCTAGGTCTCGAAAGGAAGATGATTCAACCTCGGCGAACCATTGATTTACAGCACGTAATGGCTGGTTTAGGGATTATCACTACTAATTCAAAGACTGTCTTAACTATGAGGGCTGTTGCAAAGGCGGAACTGTGACTGGGTCCTTTATCCTTATGGAAGATAACCCCTTCACGCAAGTTTTCCTGAGTTTTTTGGGAACTAACTTGGCATAATTGATATTTACTAAATCGACTTAAAGTACGTCTTCACCATGTCGAAACACTGCTACTGTTGCGCATATAGGTCATCTGATAGGCCCGTCGTGCCTCACATAAAACTACCAAACGCCGATATCCATTGAAAAACTTATCAGGCACCAGGTAATTTGTGAAGTTTGCACAAGTGTTGCTCGTGTGCGTACTGGGCTTTTACCAATGACATGATCTGCAGTATCTTCCTTCCCCATATCCCAGCGGTATTCCGGATCATTCGTAATTCCTAGACTGGAAATGGCATCTTAGGTGATGCATGCAGAAGGCCCCTCTATATGTACCTTAGCTTGTTTCATACCAGGTGTTTTCATCCATCTTCGAGGAGACATGTAGACTATTGAGAGATGGATTAGCAACGCTTTTTCCTACACCCAGAATGTGTTCTGGATCTATTGGTGGGTTTGTTGGTTCCGATCTGGCGAGCGAATTAGCGTCGTCGTTGCCTTTGTAGCTCAAGGGACCTGGCACCCAAACGATCTGGACCTCACTGGCATCACTCACCTGTTTTTGTAGGACTCTTTTACAAAAGAGCAAAGTCATAAACCACACTGTCTTATTCGTTATGAATTGTATGGTAGGTTTGCTGTATGTACGTATATTACGGGCGTAGACTCACCAGTCAACTGTTATGTGTTAGTGATATGTCTTCAAACCCTTATTGTTGTCAGTCGCCATTTGATCACCGTTCATCTAATTCACACCAAATTCACCTGCAGCCTACGTCTAGATTTTCGCATGGCCATTTGCTCCTGCCTAAAAGGATTGAAGATATTCAGCATATATGCTGTCATTATGGATTCGAATTGTATCTTGAGGTTCAAAATGTGGAAGTCTAGTAGAATTTCAAGTCCCTTAGTTGGGGCCGAGCGCATAGACCCTGTGACACTAAGACATGCGAGGTGAACTAATAGGTAAAAATGTGACTTAATTTTATATAATTCTTTTGATTTATATTCTCCTTTTTGTTTTAAATATGAAATTATAACAAAAAATTTAACTGGTCAATTTTCTGTTAATTGATCGAATTCCATATTTACCTTCCCGACTTTCGTGCGCATGACTTCATTGGCATACTTTAAAAAGAACTAAAAATTACCTGTAGCAACGCGTGAGTTAAATTGTAATTTTATTCTACTCAAGACTGCCTTTTGTCTCATTTTTGTCAAAAATTTACACTATCTTAAATGATTCTAATAATTTCATAGAAAACAGCGAATTTCGTTGGGGATTCGAAACTATTTATAAAAGGTTTCCTTATCGGTCTATAATATTTTATTATTACGAATAATAAATGAAGCATCCACGCAGTCAAAGGTGAACTTTGCTTTAACTTGCCATAATATTTGATTTCATGCCTGGGCGTAATGTCAATAAACTCTACAAGCTGAAGGGGAAAGTACATCTAATATTCATATCAAGATACTTAATTTATCTTTTAGACAATATTACAGAAACGTATTTAATTTCACTATACATGATGTCCTATGAATATATAAAAAATTAACTCCAATACAAAACATTAATAAAAGATGTATGTATAAAAATTTAGTTTTGTAAGAAAGGCGATAAGGTTAAATGTAAAAAGTATAGAGGAATTCCATTAGTAGATTAAATCAGTTTAAATATAGACTGATGCAAAAAATGGGTCATTTCGGGAGGACGTCACAACCAGACGCCATATTGACTTGGAGGGACAAACATTACGTTATTTACATGAAAACGATTATTTTCATTCTGTCTATAAAATGTCTACTATTGTGTGGTTGTTGGCTGTGGTAGAGAAGGTAATAGAGACAACGTACGATTTTAACGAATTCCAGCTATTTTAACACATCGAATTAAAGGGGGAAGAGAATATACGAGTATCAAAAGAGAAGCAAAATTTATGGGCTGAATTCCTCAAAAACGGTGATTATTATCTCTAACTCTTAGGGTTCATTTAATTTTTTTATAAGGTTAGACGTTTTGTTCAACAATACAAAAATTTCAGTTCTATAGCTGAAATTTTTTTGCCTATAAATAAATCCGTACGAACATTTTAAAACTAACAGTGTAATATGCGAATAGCGTCTATACAAGTTCTTCAATTATGTTGATGAAAATAAAGACTAAGATATTCATTTCAATGAAAAAATCGCTAGAATTAATTCTCTATACTTTGTCCGTCTCGATGATAAGATGTTTTTAGTTATAACAAAACACACTTTAAATTTCGTTCTCTTCAAACAGAGACATTGTTTCTGCTTGCTGGTTCAAGAGCATATGAAAGTACATTAAAATACATTTCGATTGTCAATGGTTTGTATAGAAATAATATACTTTTGCTTTGTTTCCGTTAAAGCAAGATTTTGCAAGGTCTTGCCAATTAAACATGGGGCTGCCAGATCGCATGTTTATAGTATGGTTTATTTGTTATCAAGAAATTGCATTTAATACTACTACTCAAACATTGCACTTTGCTGTTGAACGTTTAATATAAATAAATACTCTATAAAATCGAACAACTTCAATATTAAAATAAAAGCAGAGCAAAGCAACGGTAAAAAAAACACACAACTTAAAATTGTTTTGGTATAGCAGTTGGTTATTGTCTGGAATATTTTAAAACTTAACACGTTCAAAACATCCCAGTAAAAAATAGAATAATTACTCAACATTAAAATAACAACATAAAAACTTTTGTGCAAAGAGAAAAAAGCATGTTTTTTTTGGTAAAGATTTTTTTTAAATTAGTTGTGCTGAATAACTGCCGTGTGATTTTTTTTTCTGATTATTTTTCTTTCATAAAAAAATTGTAAAGAAGAAGTTGCACATATGGCTTTTTTTGCTTTATCAAGATTTACAGATTTGCTGTAATCACGCAAAGTTTGAGATTTGTTGAGCCATAAATCATACACGAAGTATTCTTAATCCTTTTTAGAGACGGTTATGTGCTTTTCCCAAAATAAGATATTAAAAATGTTATTGCAATTACAATTTGGAAATGAAAATGGATTGGAAATGTTTGGTTAATATACTGTTGTCACAATCACAAATGTATTTTGCCTCCTATAAAATCAACTTATTATTATTTATAATCACTCAAAAAAATATAGAAGGCGTTTGGGCAACTTTTTTAAGATACATCTCAAAAGAATTCTCAGAGCTTCTAAAAAATAAAGAAGCAAAACAAATAAATAAATAGACCTTCCTAGAAATTATTCAAAAATAATGTAACAATGTAAATAAACTGCCTGCTATAAAAGACGTTCGTAACCTGAGTTTTCGACGGCTACTAACCCGAATTTCTTACATTGGCTGTTTCTATAACAAAGGTATCATCATCCAGTAATAACAACAATTATATTTTTATGTTTGTTAGCAAAAACTTATATTCTTAAATTTATGTGTGTTCCTTTTGTTTCTTTCTGCGTAAATTGGACGAGATCTGATTATTAAATAAAGAGATTGGTTACGAAAAAGGATTTTATTATAAAAATGTTTCTACATTTGACTGCTCCCCTTCAATTTACTCCCTTCCCCTCGCCACACACCTTCACATACGTTTTTTCCATTGATCGAAGCAGTGCTTGAAGTCTTCTTTGGTGAGTGCCTTTAGGAGGTCTGCCGTTTTTTGCTTTACCGCTTACATCGACTCACATCGGTTCCTTTCCAAAGCAGATATTTTTTTTACCTATCAAGGAAATCTGAGCAGACCCACTGACACAAGAGCTTTTGGTCAGGAGTCAAATTTTGTAGCACCAACTTCGCACAGACTTTTGTCATTTGTAATTCCTAGAGTAAAATTTTTCTAACCGTTTGTTTATCGGCGTTTACAGCCTCGGCAATAATCCGGATACTCATTCGACGATCTGCACGTACAATTTAGTTGATTTTGGTCACTGTTTCCGGAGTTGAAACAGTCCCCGGGCGACTTGGGCGCTGGTCATCTTCAGTGCTCTCTCGGCCTTCAATAAAGCGTTTACAATTGCAACAATTTATAGTACTCAGTCGGAGTTTTTTCAATTTGACGAGAAATTTGAGATTGATACGTTGCTCCTGTTTTTCGTCACAGATAGTTTTCGGCACGAGAAAAAAACACGTTTGTTTCAAACCGCTACTGCACAAACACTATAATAGTGATGGAAACGTGTTTTGGGACGTGCCAAAAACAAGATATCTTGATACCCAACGCACTAATTGTTTTTTACCCCACCCGTCTAGGGCGCCCTCTAGGTAGGCGCGCAGTCTCGTTATTTAATAGCCAGGCCTCGTAAAGATTTTCGACCTTTTGAACATTTGAATAAAGCGATAGAAAACTAATAAATTAAGTTTCTTAGCGCGTATTCAATTCTTAATTGAGTAGCTGCTGATATGTATAATATATATACAGTGCTTTTCAGATAAAAGTATCCACCTTTAATAACTTTTGTAATACTGGTATTTAGAAAAAATCCAAAAACACGTCAATTTATGTTGGAAGGGGCAAGCATTATGGCTTATTTAAACTTACTGGAAAAGCCACCCCCTCACCCCTAGCAGCATCCCCTTTATTTTTTTAAATTACTTGTCATATTTTTTATGTAAAATTTGGATACTCCTCTTTGAGCTGATTTCAAAAATGTATAATACTTGTAGGTTAAAGTTGTTAGTTTATGAGATAAACAATTTTTCTTTTAAGAGCACAAATTTTACTTATTATTTACTTTCACCTCATTTGCCTGTACTAAAATGGGTTGAACAACAGTTCAAACTCTTTAATCTTGTTAACTGTGCTATTTATTACAGTTACAAGTTACAGTTACAAGTTACAATAAGTGTTCAAATTGAGTACCATTCACTTCCATACAATGGTATAATCTATTTTGAAATGCCTCTCTGACATTGCTTAATACGGCTGGATTTAATTGTCGACATTCATTTTCTATCCTCTCTCGTAAATCATCCAGAGATTCTGGTTGGGTAGCATAAACTTTTGTTTTTAAATACCCCCATAAAAAGAAGTCTAGGGGTGTTAAATCCGGTGACCTAGGTGGCCACTCCATCATCTGCCCCCTTCTACCTATCCAACGAGCAGGGAAGGTTTCATTTAAAAATTTTCGGACAGGCATAGCATAGTGTGGGGGAGCTCCGTCTTGTTGAAATACCAGTAAATCTTCGGAAAGGTTATCATAATTTTCTATTATTGTTGTAATACGTGGGTCAACCCGTTCCCTGAGTAACTCAAGATATGATTCACCATTTAAATTTCCGTTGATGAAGAAAGGTCCGACAATGTGGTCACCTAGGATACCACACCAAACGTTTAACTTTTGGGGATGTTGTGTATGGAATTCACGCATAATATGTGGATCACTTTCAGCCCAATATCTACAATTATGCCTACTTACTAAGCCATTTAATGACCATGACCATTCATCAGAAAAGCAAATATTGTTTAACAATTGTGGATTGTTATTGATAATTTGCGTCATTGATTCGCAAAACTCTAGACGACGATCAAAATCATCTTCATTCAACTCGTGCACCAACTTAACTTTGTATGGGTGGTACTTGAATTTATGTAGAACTCGGAAAACTGTAGAAGATGAAACACCGATCGCTCTACTTATTGTTGACAACGATTGGGGTTGTTGAGCCTCTAAGCTGACTTGCCCTAAAATTGCCACTTGGATTGCTTCGTTATTTACGAGTCCCTCTCGCTTATGCACTTTATTGCAAACAGACCCTGTTGTGGTAAATTTCTCCATCAGTTGAATTACATACTTATGAGTTGCATGTCTTCCGTCATGTAATTCGTTAAATATTCTAGCAGCAGCTCTTGCACAATTATTATTTTGGTAGTATAAACCTACAATTTCAATTCTTTCTAGCAAAGAGTAAACCATTTCAGAGAAACAAAATAAATAATGTATCAAATTACACTATCAATAGTGACTACAAATTCTAGTTGACAATGTCAAACTTTAATAAAAAGTAGAGTTTTTTGTTGTTAGGATTTTTTAAGTAGAATAAATAGCACAGTTAAAAAGATTAAAAAGTTTGAACTGTTGTACAACCCATTTTAGTGCAGGCAAATAAGGTGAAAATAAATAATAAGTAAAATTTGTGCTCTTAAAAGAGAAATTGTTTATCTTATAAACTAACCACTTTAACCTACAAATATTATACATTTTTGAAATCAGCTCAAAGAGGAGTATCCAAATTTTACATAAAAAATATAAAAAGTAATTTAAAAAAATAAAGGGGATGCTGCTAGGGGTGAGGGGGTGGCTTTTCCAGTAAGTTTAAATAAGCCATAACACTTGCCCCTTCCAACATAAATTGACGTGTTTTTGGATTTTTTCTAAATACCAGTATTACAAAAGTTATTAAAGGTGGATACTTTTATCTGAAAAGCACTGTATATATAAATATATATATATATATATATATATATATATATATATATATATATATATATATATACGTCAAAATTTCAAACGAATGGAAATAACTTTTATAGACTAGGCAATTTTTTTAAGTACAATTTTGAGTTTTCCTCATTTTCCTCAAAGGAAGGAAATGAAATACAGTTTAAAAACATTGAGAAACATTATATTATATAGTAAGTTATACTAAAGAATAAAATTTCTGATGAGAAAATAAATGTCATTATTTAAAAGCCTGAGGTGCTATGTATGAAATTTGTAAATTGACTTTGTATTTTGTAACCAATAGATCAGAGTCTCATTCTCAGTCCCTGGAGTGTCCGAATGATTTATTCGATTACTGAGTAGGATTTCCTTTCCATTATTTCTTTCTTTTCCCGTTTTTTAAATAAGGGGTCATCCATAAATTACGTACGACTTTTTCGATAAATTTTCGACCCCTCCCCTCCCCCCTGTAAGGTATCGTAAGATTTTCTGTGACCCCTACCCCCCTTCCTTATCTTACATAATTTTTATACATATCTTTTATAAATGCAAAATGATTCGAATCTGTCAACTTCTATTTATTGTATATGATTAAATATTCTTAGTTTTTTATCTAATAATGAATGAAAGCTCGAAGATTTAGTCGATAAATGTAATAATTGAAATTCAAAAAAAATTTAACTTTACGTAAGATGGACTTACACACCCCACCCCCCTTTGTAAGAAATCGTAAGAAAACATTGAACCCCTCCCCCTCCTAAAAGTCTTACGTAATTTATGGATGACCACTAAGCTTGAAATGGCTTTCTACGGTGTGATGGACGTTAATGTTTCTCTGTGGGTCTCTATGTAGGTGACTAAAATATGAATGCGATACGTGTCTCTAGGATAGTTTAACTGGTGAAGCTTCTAGCACGTAACCAATAGATCTTAGGTTCGATTACTATGCTGGGTTGTCCGAATTGATTTTTCGTTAACGAAAATTACTCAGTACGTTTGTCCTTTCCTCTATTCTCCATTTCCCCTTTTACCTAACTTGTTCAAAATGGTGAAATCGAAATTTAGGACTCGATGTCATTCGTTTTTTCACTAGTTTCAATCCGAAACATAGAGTTAGTTTGAAAATATCATAGAAAGCACCTCACGCTTTAATAATAGTCCATTAATTTTCTCATCGACGAAAACATCAAGAATTTTTTCAACTTTTAAATTTAGTTATTACTAAAAGATGCTTTTTGGTTTTTTCAAACTATAACTTATTTTTCTGATTACTTTTAAGGTATTTGGATAGCGGGACAAAGTTATCATAATAATAAAAGTTACTGTACACTTAACGCCATATTTACATAAATCCATTTTTCTGCTGGATTCAAAATTTGAATTGGAAAAGTGAAATTTTGATCATATTAATATACTACTATCTTTCTTGTCTTCAATTACCGGTCATGGGGACATTCTGTAAATTCATTTTTCGACACCAATAAGTAGAGTTTCTACTGCAAGATTTCAAATTATTTATTGCATAATTACGCTTGTTATATCAGGTTTCGCTTATTAGCAAAGTATCAATAATATAATAAAATGAACCAGTAAAGTAGTGTCTTTGAACTGTTACGCAAAGTATAATACGAGGGTTGCTACATAAGTACAGTAGTAGCAGTCGTAGGAGAAGGTCATGTGTTCACATTTCGTGCGTTGTCTTTGCCTATTGAATGTTAGTTTTGTTTTGATTAGACTTATGGACGTCCTAGTTTTCGATCTAAATGTGTTGTTTTACTAAACTTGATCTTGTATAGTTATCAGTGAAACAGATCTTTCCGCCTTTCTCTAACTCCTACTCATGATCTACTTTCATATCTCTCTGATGCTAATGTAGTGCGATTCTAATCTTCTGTGTCTCAACGTTTCTAAGACTGAAGTTTTATGATATGAAAATACATTACACCCATTATTGACATCGAAGAATCTATAAAATTCTTAGGGCTTGTTGTAGACAATTCTTTAAAATGGGAGTTACATATTACCGCTTTATATAAAAAAATCAGTTCTGCCTGTTTTGCGCAAAGAACTGAACGTATCCACCTCTATAACAGTTTATTATGCCTTCATTGAGTCGCATCTCCGATATGCCGTTCCCTTCTGGGGTACATTTGGTGCGATTCAATTTGAACGAATCTTCAAACTACAAAAAAAACTGTTAGATATTTATTCAAACAGCAGTGTTCACTGCCGGGACTTCTTTAAAAGATTCAAAATATTGACTATTCCTTACTTATTCATCTTTGAATCCGTTTGCCCAATTCATAAGCACGCCTTTCCAATTTCAGAAAGATTATTGCACAACTATCCACTTACGAACGCGGAGCACGAACTTTAGCTACATACTTCACGTTCAGAATTAGTTAAGGGCTGAATACTTTACAATGCAAAAAAATGCCTTTATTTAGTTATTTGTATGTTTCTTAGTTTTTTTAAAAGCTTTTGTCTACAAATTGTAAAAAAATGTTTGACAATAAAGCATTTATCTCTCTTTCTAAGTTCTGAGGTAGAAAATCAAATATTTATAATTGGATATGGATTTATGGTTTTTACAAATATTCTTAAAGCGCATGACCCATCAAATCCATGTTTCGACTATTAAGTCGAAATAAAAGTTTTTATTTGAACTGATGTGTGAGAGTTCACATTTTCATGGTGGAGAATGATTCGTCTTCTTCGATTGGTTTCCCTGATTTTTTCGAGCACTTCTGACAAACAAATGGTGGTGTATTTAGAATTGACCGTTCTATGTTGCTCTAATAGAACGGTGGCGACATGTCAAGTTATTCCGAATAAATGGGTGACCATTTAGTTTGAAGTATTTCGTGCGCGAACAACTTATGTGTGATTTGGATTGTCTCGAAAGATTTATACAGTCGATTGTTGTTCAGTTTCAGGTTTGACAACCAAATATTCATGCTATATTGAATGTATGCGAGTGAAACTAATGCTCAGGTATGTCTCAATCTCACCGTATGTAATATCAGTTTACGCATAGCATCGATGTTTTCTGGTTTCAGCCGATTTTGGACGACCTTCACGAAATTCATTCTGTAGCAAAGTGCAACTATGTAGAAATTTGGAAAATTAACGAAGCACAGTGGTTCAAGATGTTGCTTAATCAGCAAAAGTCTAAGCGAGTTGATCGGCACATCGGCAAGATAATTGTTTTAAGTATCTGTAAACAACTCAAATAGCACTCGGATGACAACACGTTCTGAATACGATCGCCTTTTAAAAATGTGAAACTTTATGATGGTAATGCCAGATTTGATATATTCCTATAAGTGTTGCCATAAATCAAAACTTAAGTTTCAACTCTCGTACAGAAATTTTACATAAGGCATTAAGTACTTTATCACTACAACACAAGTAGTCTTTTATCTAATTTTAAATCAACGATCACTACGTCTTAGTTGATTATTTGGTTAATGAATTGTACATATTAATTGAGATCACTACTGTAATAGTCTATGTACATGGAACGATCGTTACATTTTGCACACAAGAAGATATACAGTTCTATATAAAATATAGCACTAGTTAAAAATATATGTATATGAGGATCGTGATAAAAAAAAGAGTGTGTTATAGATATATGACAAGCGAACCCAGATTCTACGTCAGTACGAGACTGATCATATGCTTAACAGTCTTATCTTCTCCACAATCAAACTTGATGTTTTTTTCTCTACATAATCTTACTATATTAGCCCTGGATCTATCGACTTCCGATCTCAACATTCATGTCCGGTGGTAGAGTCCTTAGCTCCCCAAGATTTTCCTCGGTAGTTGTAAATTCGTTTGATACTTTTAGAAAGCTTTTCATGGATTTGTTTGTGTGATGCGTGCCCATGTCACGGATGCATTTTTGTTCAACTTTCATTGTTCGCCGTTGTATCTCATGGAAAAGAAAATTGTAGTTAAGTCATTCAAATAGAGTAGATTTTCAATTACAATTCTGCACGTTTCATCTACCTATCTAACATAAGCTGAGCTAAACCATACAGGACAGACATACTCTGGGATCGTGGAAGACCAATACATATTAGGCCATTCATGACACTGCAAGGATAAGACGAACACGTTTTCCATCTTGGTTTTATTTTGCTCATCACTACTCAACACATTAGAAATATTTTTGATTGAATTAAAACTACTTGCATACCGATTTATCAGTACTTGTAGCTTAATAGTAGAAATTAGGTACAGTTCATAATCTACACTAAAGAATATTATGACTGTAACGTTTATTTAGAAGAAATCAGAACCATGGCAGTTCTAGTACTATGTTAACACGAAAATTCCTCTGAAAAGTATGGAGTGGAACCGTTAATGATGTGAAACTACCGAGAAAACAGAATTCATTAGGTGGTAATCACTAATTTTCACAAGATTACAGTTCAGTTTGAAGCAATTAAGTTTTCAATTATACATGTAAAAAAATGTTAATTATTGTAACTAGGATCGCAGTTTGTTGTTACTTAGATGGATTAAAAGTATAATGTTCTAAGCACCAAGTTCGCTTTTAATTACATTATGAAGGCAAACATAAATATTCCATTAACTCTAAGAAATCTAAAAACATCTATTAACAAGAAAGATACCAAATGTGGGTTGTCAGTTTAGGTACTTAAGATGCACTTGTATGCAATTTACAGGTACTTCTTATATACGCAAGGCGGTTTATTTTCATGGTATGGTATATAATGTGCGAGTATATTTCTTAGTGTTAACAGTACCTAACATAATCATTAAAAACAGTAAATAACTCAACTGTACTATTAACAATTATTATGAACTAGATACATAAATACGCAAGTGATTTGTGTCAAGAGAAAAATGCTCTTTTATTTGTAAGATAATACAAAACTTTGAATTTCCATTTTTATTTCATGTTCCTCTTATAACACATGTTTTTCCCATATAACGCGAGGACACAATAAATATCGCGATACATGCACATTGTGTCAAATGGAAAATTTTAATGTCATCTAGATATTAAATTACATGAAATGTGAAAAGTTTCTCTATTTTAAAAAGTGTGGAGTTAATATTCATATCTGTTCAAAATTAACCTTCCATCACTCGCGCACGGTGTGTCAGACCAGTCCTGTAAGGAAATTCTAGTAACTTGGATTTAAGTGGAAATTTGGTACTGTCGCTCCATATACGAGGCATATTTTTTAAGTAAGTACCGTTTTGGAATTAAAAAAAGAAGTGCAAAGATATCGCGATAATTTTATTTTTACATGAAAGCCTGTACCTTAATCTACTTTTCTACATAATTTCCGTGAATATTGAGGCACTTGTTATAACGTGGCACCAGTTTTTGAATACCCTCCTCATAAAATTCTGCCGCCTGACTTGTTAACCACTGTCTAACAACTGTTTTGACTTCGTTATCGTCTTGAAGACGCTGACCGCCCAGGTGTTTCTTAAAGTGGAGGAACAAGTGGTAGTCGCTGGGCGCCAGATCAGGGCTGTAGGGAGGATGATCTAGAGTTTCCCATTGAAAATATTTGATGAAATCTTTATTCCAATTAGCCACATGCAGCAAAACGATACCCTTACTCAACTTGATACGTCTTTTGTTCTGGATTACACGATGCAGATTGTTCAATGTCTCACAATAAGACGCTGCATTGATTGTCTCACTACGAGGCCGAAACTCCACTAGCAATACTCCTTTTCTGTCCCAAAAAACTGTGCACATGATTTTCCAGGCAGAAATTGTTTGCTTAAACTTCACTTTTTTGGTTGATGATGAATGTCGCCATTCCATGGATTGTTGTTTCGATTTTGGTGTGACGTAGGCCACCCATGTTTTGTCACCAGTAAAATTTTGGTCTAAAAAATCTTCACCTTCAATGTGGTACCGCTCAAACCTCTTCATTAGAGAATCAACTACCGGCGAAGTACGTTTGCTGAGAGTAAGACACAACATTGTAACTTCGTTATTAGAGAACGCGGGCTAGTACACCGGGCGCGACTGTTGTGTACACATTTTTGTACTTTCCTATAAGATTTGGTAAATTTTAATCGGTAAGTGATGAAGTTGTTCAACTTTTTCTTCCTTATTTATATATATTATATTTTATAGATATGGACTACGAGAAGGAACAAGAAAGATTATTGAGATTATATGAGGAAGAGACGTATGACAACGAAGATGATGAGGATGAATAAAATGAAATTGATCATATAGAAGAGAGATCTGAATCTAGTGATAATGAACAAGAGTTTGAAGATGAACAAATAGAGGGAAATGATGATAGTTTGAGGAGAAACCCGTACTTTATAGGTAGAGATAAAATAACAAAGTGGAAAAAACACTGTCCACCGAAAAATGTAAGAACACGTACCGCGAATAAATATGTACGATTGTCAACTGTCAAACAATTCTATACGTCTAAAACAACACCTTTGGGTATTTGGTAGTGCATGTTCGATGACGAAATGTTGGTTTAGTTGTGGAATGTATAAATCTAAAAATTGATAATGTTGGAAATAAATATAACAGAGAAAGAGATGTAAAGCCTACAAACCCGACTGAAATCAAAGCTCGAATTGGCCTTCTTTATCTGGCTGGTGTAAGAAAAGCAAATCACATGAATTTAGGAGATCTCTGGGGAGCAGACGGCACTGGTGTTGAATCTTTCAGGCTTGTAATGAATAGGGTAAGATTTCTGTTTCTCTTGCGCTGTCTTCGATTTGATAATATTCATACCAGACAAGAAAGATACGAAATAGATAAACTGGCTCCAATACGAACGATTCTAGATAGATTCAACAACAATATCAAACAATGTTATTCTCATTCTTCTTACGTCACCATAGATGAAAAACTTAAGGCTTTTCGAGGCAAATGTTGTTTTAGGCAATATATTCCTAGTAAGCCAAATAAATATGGCTTAAAAATTTTTGCTATTTCTGATGCCAAGCAATTTTATAATAGCCACTTGGAAGTTTACGTTGGAAAGTGAGTACAGATACGCAAGCAGTAGTAGAAAGACTTTGTGAACACATTTATGGTACCAATAGAAATGTTACTGTAGATAATTGGTTTTGTAGTATTCCACTAGCTGATAGTCTCAATAAAAAACAGTTGCCAATATAATTTGTACAAAGCAATGGTAGGTGCATTGGTTCTTCGACATTTGATTTTTATGATGGAATTACTTTAGTTTCTCATATTCCAAAAAACATCGGAACGTCTTACTTATCTCTACAATGCATCATGGAGATGACATTGAGCCTGTCTCAAATAAACCTGAGATGATTATAGATTATAATCAGATGAAAAGCGGAGTAGATGCGGTGGACTAATTATACACGCAATATAATTGTGCTCGTACTACAAGACGATGGCCCATGGTGCCTTTTTTCAGTTTGTTGAATGTAGCAGGGATAAACTCTTTTGTAGGTTACACATCTTTATATGATGAATCTAAGACAACACGTAGAGAATTTTTACTGCAACTATCAATGTTACTAGTAAATACTACCAAAAAGTACTGGCTGTGTCTAGTAATCTACCAAGAATGAGACTTAGGGAGATATGTCGATTGCCAGCAGAACAAGAAATACCAACCCGAATTCCCGGAGTTCAAGGTCGCTGTGCTGTATGTGATTGGCGGAAAAATAGGAAAACTAAGTATTACTGCCAAATATGTGCAAAATATTTGTGATTGGAACATGTTACAGCATTGTGTAATTCATGTTATGAAAACGTATGCTAAACGTTCTTGTTATAGTTTCTTATAATTATTTTCTTTTTTTTTTGTATTAGTTTTAATATTGAATGTAACTCTTTGAGTTACTAATACACAAATTTGATATTTCCATATTTTTTTTTCCAGGGTTTTTTGTATTTACATGGTTGTAAGCAAAAAATAGTGACGTTCTAATTATTGTAATATAATTATGATATAAATTCATATTGAAACAAAATATTATCACAAATCAATTAAATAATGTAACATTATATAAGGTTAAAGTGTTCGGCATTAATCGCCTGTTGGAAAAATATTTGGCCTGAAATCGTTTTGAAAGACAATTTGTTGAATTGAAAGTATAAATATCGAACGTACAGTTGATATTGCCAGATCAGTGGGATGTAACATGCAAATCGACCTATTACGTTTTTCTTCAAATATTTTTCTTATTTCATTGATTACTTATTGTGGTTCAGTAGTCACTTCAGTTTTATTATCATGTTCCAAATTTTTGAAAATATTATTTTGTTGTCGACCTCCAACAGCATTTTTTAAGTTCAATAAAATCTCAGTGTCGATTCTAAACGTCTTCTAACCCTAACGACTACCGAAGGTAAAACTGGACAACAGTTGAAGTTCCAGTTCTTATCTCTAATATACATAAGTCTAAGTTGTTTCTAATTCTAAATTGACGCGCGCGAAAATAACTGAAAATGCGTTTTTCCCATCGATAAAAGAACTGACATTGGTCTTTAATCTAAATCTAAATCTAATTACTTAATAACGATGACACTTATACTCATTATAATGTTACACATGCATTCTACACTAAAATCTAAATCTAAAGCTCTGGGTATGCATCTACCTTTTAAATTTCAACTTCACAAAACTTCACTTCATAACGAGGGACAAAGAGCTACGCCTATCCGTGTTTCGACAATTTTGAATATAGTACGAAACGTTAATTTTTGGAAATTGCTAGTACACTAACCAATGAAACTATGTTTTATAAAGATTTATAAATTTGTTCAAGACTGTTAAACTCAAACTCAACATTTGGAGTTTCAATTCAATAGTTTATATGCGTTGTTACAACTTAGAAAAAGATACATTTAAAAAATTAAAAAAAAAATTTCTCAATATTACTCATTTACAGCGACCATTATTTATCTCATCAATGAAAATTTCTCAATTGACTTGTTTATAATTAAACTCGGAAATATATACAAATATAAACTTTTTTTGTAAGCCGGCATTGTTGGAGAACTGCTAATTTACAGTATTTTACCAAAGTTAATCTTTTACGAATGAATAAATTAACTATCTATTATAAGCATTTCTTTTGGACCACGGGCTATTGATATTTATAAATTTATTCAGTATAGTTAATATATTTCAACCACTTTATAATTCCTGTATATTAAACTTTTATCACACATGCAGTGTTGTTAGATGCTTGTTATCAATATATTCGACTGTCAAACAAGTGGACTACCGTTAATAATTTAAATGACTTTAGGTCCTGTAATATCACGATTCTAGCAAATTTCTAATTTTTCAGAAGTTTAAAATATTTTGATTACAAGAAAGTAATGCCTTAAAGTATGAATGACCACTACTTCCACCAAATTGATATATTTTTACTAAATTTATTACCAGTTGTCTGAAATAAACCTGAAGTAGTTTCGAACCTACATGAAATAGTTATATATTGAAAACCAATAAATGTGAAATTCAACGGCTAATGTCTTTTGAATCATATTATTTGTACTATACATGAACACGAAACTTTTCTCGATATTTTTGAAAACTGAATTGCTTGCTCGATTGTGAATAATTTTTTTTTAAATATTTTGTATACCATTTAAAAGTGACAAATGCGGCAACCTTGCGGCCACTCAATATGACCTCTTCGGCGCACTTATATCTTCGGAAATAGTGTTCAGGTATTGTCTAACTCTAGCAACATAATAAAGTGGGACACCACCGTGCTGAAACCAAATTTCTTCTGATAACTGTGAATGATTAATGCGATTGAGAAGCCAACGAATAAATTTTATACTATCTCGTAAAAGTTATAGATAACGATCACAAACTAATTTTTCTCTCCTAAAAATGGGTTCCATTATTATTCCTTCAACTATTCCACACCAAACGTTAAGCTTTTGTAGATATGAAGTATAACCTTCTCCCATCCAATCCGGATGGGTTTCTTACCAATATTGTTATTTATTACAAGGAAAGGAATTTTTAGGTTTTTTGGGTACACTCAGAATAAGTTCATTTTCTTCATTTGTGGATGTCATTTTTCATTCAGAACCGGAAATATTTCTAAAATGACAGTTAAATTTCCTCAAATTTCGAAACACCGTAGACTTTAGAATATAAGAAATTCTGTCAGGATACGTAACAAATCTCCATCTTCTTGTAACGATCTCTTTAGGATTTTTCGGAAACTAGGATTGGGTTAACCTGATCAGGATCTGAAACTGATTCGAGTTAATCAGGTCGCTGTAATATGTTATGATCCTTGTGTATTAATGCAATCAGCTAACGAGCTAGTCCCCTTAACTGGCTGTCTACCACTACAATACCAATACGTAGGAACAATAATAGACGAAGATGCAGATATGAATAACAGAATTGCAAAAACCAATAAACTATATTACGCCATGAACATTAAATTCATAAATGAAGATGAAATATCCAGACACACCAAACTAATGATATTCAAAACAATATATAGACCAATGCTAACATTCGGATGTGAATCTTGGGTATTGACAGAACGACAAAAAAGTAAAATTCAAGCTACAGAAATGAAACACCAAAAAAAAAGTGCAAGGAGTGACAAAAAAAAATAAAAAACATAGATATAAGAAAAGACCTAAATATACAACCTACATTAGATTATATAGAGGAAATACAACTAAACTGGTGATAATGAATGAAGAACGACCTGTTAAAAGAATATGGAAAGCGAAAATTGGAAAAAAATAGAGAAACGTACACCAAGAAAAATGTGAGATAAAGTTATAACAGGAATAATAGAAATGAATGTAGGAAATTCGCGCGTTGGAATTTTGAAAATTCTCGACATTTCGGCTCCCGCTTTGGAGCCATTATCAAGAGAAAGGTGGGAATAGGATGGTTATTCGTCCATTTTTGAGAAGAGATCTGATTCCGTGGTCTCAATCTACCTACTCCACACAACGAATCACCTCTTTTCTTGGTTGATTCCAAGGAAAATTTGGAACAAAAAAATATAAAATGATTAAAATAGAAAATAAGAATAATATGCTTACTATCGAGAACACTGTTGAGACTAACACAATTACTGCTGATTTTTAGTTAACTGGTTAGTTCATTAGAGAAAAAAGTTTAGGCAGATGATATGGAGATGTTGTGTAAATTGGTTTAAATTTAACGTTAATTGTTGGAGGTGTAGGCAAAAATTAAACCGTCTAAAAATTTCATCGGAAACAATACCATTGAAACAAAAAAATAAACGTTGTGTGGTATACAGATCTTTTAGGTCCGTGACGGCATATATCAGAAGGGGCTAACCTGCGGCTCGTTGAAAAATTATCTGTGGCTCTTGAAAAATGTGCCTCCACATTTTTGTACTATTATATTTAAGGAATTATTATCGTTTAGTATTTTTTTCAAGATGTCTTTGAAATTACTGACGACAAATATGAACGTAAGTTAAGAATGATGTGAGTAAGTTAACCAAATTTGTTTTGTTGTGGGTAATACGTGTTATTAGTGTTTAAGAACACAAAACTTGTATTTACTAAATTTGTTTATTCCTAGTCCATTTAAGAATATGACGTAAAAAACGAAAATAAAAGAAAGAAAATAGAGATTTTTAATGACCAGGGGGAGGAGAATTCCTTTTTTATTGACAGTAACGAAAAAGCATTATCAGTTATTTGTTATTCTACGGTCAAACATTACAAAGCCGTCGACATTATAAAAACAATTATCTTCTGGTTTCTAATCAGTGCTAAGTTCTAAATTAACATGAACTTGTTTCCTCAAAATCAAATGTAAATAAACAACAATCTACTTTGATGACCTTTACCAAACAAGCTAATAATGTGGTTAAAGCCAGTTTTGTTATTGCCTGGAATATTGCTCGTGCAAAACGCCCGTTCGAAAAGGGAGGGTTTATTAAAAAAACTTGGAATATCTATTTAGATCCAAATAATGCAGCACTCTATAAAGTTGTTTCGCAAATTCCAATCTCGAGACATACAAACAAACGAGGCATAACTGTAGTACATCTATTGAACAACTGTATGGCATTCAGCTTAACCATTGACGAATCGACAGATATCACAGATCATCCGCAATAGGGTACTTGTATAGCTTGAGAAAAAAATAGTTGGGATAGATTATATACAACATTTATTAAAATTTTGTATCAATTCTTTGATCAATATTTATATGGAAAAAAATTCATGAAAATTCAAAAATTTTGTAGGTATTTTAAACATTTCAGTAAGGCCGCTATATTGCGCGACGTCATAAGTATGAAATAATCACTGAACATATGAAACGAAGTAAATACAACAGTTATTCTCACGTTCATTCTAAAATAAGCATTATATATTGAACTGTGATTAATCTGAAAAATAAATCGTATTTTGTGCCAATATGTAAAAATACCACAACTAGAACACACAAGTTTTTTTATGATAGCAAGAAATTCGAATATACTACAACAAAAATGTTTTGGAAGTGTTGGTCGTTTTGACGATCCTGCGAGATGTAATTATTTTTGTTGTTAGGATCATTTTAATTTAAGTGAGTTTAACTTATTTTAATATTTTATAGTAATTCATTTTATTATACTTTCAATTTTTTGATTATGTAATAATGTAAAAACTTAACCTATGAAAGGTTTATTCACTTTATTTTTATTACTTAGAAAAATGTTTCATTTATACGTAACTAATAAATAAAATCAGTATTATAACAGCACACGCTACGTTGCCGGCAACGATAACCTCGTGATCATCAATCAATATTTTGAAATTTTCAATTAAATATTTATTAGATATTATTTTTCACTTTTAATAAGATATTTTACTTTATGACATTATTTCATATCAAGAACTTATAGAATAAACAATAAAATGAATATTTTTTGTACCGTATTGGCATTTTTCATACGTTTTGTTTCACCTAACTTCGATGTTAAAAAATTATTGAATTTAGTAGCATTTCAAGAGTCAACCACGGTGTGGTTAATAAAAATGCATTAGATTTCTAATAAAAACTTTTGATATGCCTCTTAATTAACTTGTTAGCATTGCAAGTGATAGAGCTCCGTTAATGCTGAGTGAAAAAATCGGTTTTATTAAACTTTTAAAAGAACATTACGTAAAAAATGATTTGAAATATCCTGATGTTATAAAGACAATATTACACATTTCACACCTAAGGAAAATATCATCAACAATTCAAAAATCATTACAAGATTATTATCTTCTAAATGTATATTTTAGTTTTTGCACAAAATTAACGTGCGCGTCAAAAATAAAATTAAAATGCGTTATTAACACTGATAAAAGAAATGACTTGATGACGTAACTTCAAAAGTTATTTTTGGTTTTTACACTTAATCTATCAAAGGTTATCAATTTTGTGTATAAAAAATTATTTTCTGTTTGTTGTTGTTATGTATAATTTATACATATTCAATACATTCGGCTGATGCGATCCTATAACAGACAAAACATGTACGCATAACATACTCAACTACCAGTAAGAAGCCGAAAAGTTAGTTTCATAATCCGAAATCAAGAGAAGACAAAAATTTACGTGAAGTTTTATAAACTCTTTTCTCAGTTTGAGCATGACAAAAAACAAAAGTTCTTTTGTAATCAATTTTTTTATAAAAATCCATGGTTCAAGCAACCGTACACGAGTTTTCACATTTCACTTTATTTTTTTGATAAATTCATAATATGAACAACATGTATTTTTTCATTGATTTTGTTTTGCTTTGGGAACATTTATCATTTTTTGTTTGTATTCAGAATAATTCAATGCCTGCTATCGTCTTACACCACAACCAAATAAAAACTCAGACAACAGTATACCTTTAATTGATATCATTAATTTAATAAAAATAAATATATCAATCAAAAATAACTTTTCTGTGTGTATATTAGACTTTCTAACCTGATAACTGTAATATGTTTCCGTAAAGCAGGTAATGAATGGCATGCGTCTGAAACAGTAACCAGTCTGCTGACATGTTGTCGGCGAGTGGTGCACACAACTCGTATTCTTTCTTGTTGAAGACCAGTTCTTCTGATCCTGACGACGGTTTTATCGCAAACATCGCTCACGGAAGTAACACTGGGACTTCTTAAAGGACTAAGACTAGAGTATCTACCAGGTTGGTAACGGTAATTCACTGATGTTGACGATGAATTCGAGCCTCGCATTGCTGAATCCTAGGTGATAATCTAGTAATAATACTTTGTACTAGGATAAAAATGACTGGTTTTACCAGAGATATTTGACGTACATACACAACTCAAAATTGCTGTGCAAAATAATCGCAATAGAAATTATTAAAAAAAAGTTTTTTCGCAAATCCGGCTGGACCAGTCAGTTTTATTGGCTTTAAAAACTAAAAAGAGTTTGATACATATATATTTATAATTATAGTTTCAACGATGAGTAATGTACTAATGAATAATTACAACGAATAACATCATCGATAGACAAATGATTCAAATAATTTGTAACACCAACAAAACACGATTATTTTAATACCATTATAATATATACCATTAATACATAATAGTACACTCGATTTCAAGAACTTCTGCAAACAAATCTGAAGGTACAATGAAATAATTGGGTAACTCCATAAAAAATAAAAAGTTTACATTCTTGATCAACAATCGACAATTAGCAATATTAGTAACAATTTAAATTTTAGCACGTTTGATCTATATGTACCAGATGTTCCAAATTTATGAAGTAGTTAATAAGAAGGATAGATCATCAGAATATTTTTTATTTACTGTTGAATGATAATTTTGATACTGTTTATTTTTTCCATCTATCCATTCTTTTTCTTTAACTGAAAAAGTGTGATTACAATATTTTCATTTTTTCGTTGTAGTTTTGGCTAAAGTACAACTCAATAATGGCTCACCTGAATTGGTTACACACCATTTTATTTTTTATGTTGTTTCAAATATACGATTTGGTAAGGAGTTTCGGCCAAGTTTTTTAATTCTCTTGTTTCATATTCTCTGCCCGACTTGTACAATTCACAAGAGGCAATCCCCATATATATTCTATAATATTCAGGTCAAGAAAATAAAAAGCTCACTCAATATTGACACTCTGGCATCGAATCCATTCTTTTACTATCTTTGCTCTATGGATCCGGGCTTTATAATGTTGAAATAGCCACGGTATACATATAAAAGGAGTAAAAAAGTGGAAACACCTGTTTTGTGGCTAATAAAGAGTTCATGACGAAATTGTACCATAATATGAAACTGTTCTCAACAATTACATTACTATTATAGTTAACAACAAGATAACTTTGTTTTAACAACTTGTGGAAATAATTTAATAATATAATAATAATTTCGCGGGCCTTCGGTTCGCGGGCAAACCGGAATCGTTTTTCTTTTTGAATAGCAATAACATTAGAGGTGTTTTTTCAATTTTCGAATAATGGAATTTGCTGCTATTACGCTAGCTATAACACCTGTATTTATTCAATTTTTAAAGCAAAATCACTAGGATTCAAAGCCGCTTCTGCCGTGACCCTATGTAAACCCTCCTTTTCTGTAATGTGACTGTTCTTTTAGAAAATTCATGTATGTTCCGAGATCGTCCAATTTTTTTGCAATTTTCATATGATTTAGGGCAGTTTCTAAGAATGCTTTAAATTTTTCTCATTTACTTAATGGCTTATAAATATATTGTCCACATAACAAAATTGAGAGTTATTAAAAGCAAACTGATGATTTCTTTGATAAACTCTACAAAGTTCTAGAATTATTGCGAAATCCCAGTAAAGGAGTTAGTTGACTACTGTACTATAGGAAACTAGCATAGATACCGAATTTTTGACAACAATGATCGATTATACACCAAAAAGGACACAACAAATATATGGGAAAATGCTAGAATATTCTACTTGGAAACTAGAAGAGATACCAAATTTTCGACTTTACATGGATTAGATATGTAAAATGAAGAAAAACAGTAGTTTTTGGAGTTCGAGAGTATTCTATTAAGATGTGAGTTCTCTTGAAATGTATGCCAGTTACAAGTTAATAAGTGTAATAAGTCGTGTGATAAATACTGGAGTGCGAAAAGAACTTGTACAATTTCAACTACTAACCCTCACCTGAGGAACGGGTTTTTGCTACTTTTTTAAATAAAGCAAAAAATTACCAAACTTTATTGTACTGTAGATTTTTATCCTATTATTATTATTATAATTAGAAAAATTAAAATGAAAATGCAAAAAATTATGAACCTATTCAATTAGTAGCACTGTGGATTCTTGTAATCAGCGTAACGCATGCCATAACTATATCTATTAGCACGAGTTATTGATACATATAGGTAATAACAATGTTAGTAGTTATATGTGTACAATAATGAAAAACATATTAACTTATATAAGGTTGGTGGTCAGAAGTTAGCATGAGATCGGATAGTGATATAAGACAAATATTTGTTTAAATAATGTTCTAGAAACTCTAGAAACTAGAAACATTTTTGAACATCAAGTACCTTCTCCAGATTCAAGGCCAATTAAAACAGTAGCAGAACCCAATGAATAATAATTTTTCTGTAGACATGAAAAATTCCTATCTCTCAACACAAGTAGAGTAGAAGTTCTACGTTCTGGTAGTGTCTAATGAATTTGTACAATATCTGATTTATACTCTTTGGACCAAGACATCTTTTTGTGAAGTTCGTATACGGATTGTTATCGTTCTCGCAAATTCAGTAAGTTTTAAAATGAGTAAAATCAAAGAACTACCGGTGGAAACCCGTGCATTAATCGTCTTTATAGTCTGAGCCAGCCATACTTAAATTGTGCTCCGCGAAGCCTCTGTGGGGCCACTGCGAGACTTCAGAAAAAAAAATTATATCACCTCTGACTATCAACATCGATATTTTTCTTAATTGTTGCAATTTAGTCGAGTAGATCCAAATCGTTCTATTTCTCTCGGCGAGTAACGCCTCCTACCCCGCGTCACTGCGCACGTTATTGTGAGATCCATATAACTGTTGAAAAGTCATGCTTATGTGGTCATCGCTGCCTTTGAACACTACCGGAGATGAAATTTTTGATAAATTAAACATATTTTTCGAAGAAGACAATCTCACTTGGAACGATTGCATCGACACATTTGTACAGATGGAGTCAAGATGATGACTGACAGAACAGCAGAGCAGTGTCACGAAAAAAAAATAAAGCGCCTAATTGTAGTTACAGCCATTGTATCCTGCATAGACACGCACTTGTGACGAAGAAAATGCCGCCAAATCTAAAATTAGTTCTCGCCGAAGCGGTGAAAATGATAAATTTCATCTAATCACGACCGCTGCAAACCTGATTGTTCTCATTATTGTGTGAAGATTATGGCAGCAAACATAAAACAGTGTCTTTAATGGCGGATATCTTTAAAAATTGAACGGATTGAATATATCATTACAATGTATAGAGAACAGTGTTCCATGCCTATAACAAAATTACTGCCTTAAAACAAATAGTTGTTGGATTTTGGTAAGAAAGAAATAAAAAGCCTTACGTCACTCAATGAGCTTTTCAGCGATAGCAAAATGTTTAAATATGATATATTTAAAGAATTGGTCCAGTATCTCACTGTAAGGCGCGCATATTTTGAGATGTATTTTCCCGAGGAACAGAATACAAACATGAAAATGAATTCATGGATTCAAAATCGTTTTTTACCCAAGGTGCAGATGACCGAAAGTATGTCATACAAGAATATAAGTCGTTTTTAGGAATGTCATCAGGCACAAGTGTGGAATCATTGTTCAAAACGACGCCTCTCTCAACTAAGTAGGTTCATGTTTTGGAAAAATATATTTCCAAAATTATGATTGGGCAATATCCTGAACTTTCTATTAAAATCCAAGTATCAATTTTTTTATTTGTAATCCAAGGTACATGTCCGCCTGAGGTGTACATATTATCCATAAAGTTTCCAAAAATCTAATCAAATGATTCGTCAACTAAGTGGGAATTTTTGGTACCGTCCTTTTCTACTTTCAGTTTCTGAAAACGATTATTACTCTTTGATGAAGACAAGAGGAGAAGATAAAATTGAGTTGATAAATATCTATTATTATATTGAAATTAAGAGAGAACATAACAGAGCCGCATTTTTCACTGATGGTGTTGAATGTGTGAATTATACTCACTCCAACAATCTTCACTTGGACCCACTCAATCAAAATATAGTTTAGAACTTCATCACATGTCTGACGAGGTAGAAGAAGAAAAAGCTGGAAAAAAATAGACATTCGTTTGCAAAACGAAACCTATTTTTTTAAGTTGTAATATCACTTCCATATTTTTACAAAGAGTTTCTAAGATAACTAAAACTTATTCCTGTTTTTTGTTTGTTATATCGGTAACCTTCTATCAACGATACAGTTTTTTCGTTTGGCCATTCCAAAACTACTTCAGAAAAAGTCAAAAATATTTGAGGAAATGCTTGAGATCGACGAATAGTTGCCTCCTTTCCACTTTGTTATGGATCGGCAACAAGTTGCAACCTGCAAAATTTTATAGCAATGTCAATGCAATACTTGACAACGTGTGGTATGGAAGAACGCAATGTCTAGTGAAGAACAACCAATGCAAAAAGTTACTTCGGTAAGGCGTAGGTGCTACTTATGTCCAAGAACAAAAGATTCCAAATATTCTATCATTTGCTCAGGATGTCATAACACAATCTGCAAAATCTATCCAACACAAAAAGTCACCTGTACTTCACGCAAAGAATATGTAAGTACATTATTTTTCTTATTTCGATATTACTGTAAAGTGACTACAAAAATTGTTTTGTCATTAATTTTATAATCCATTTGTTTTGCTAGGAGTGAAGATGATATAGTTAATGATCGTATTAACAAGAAGAAACATTTTTTCTTTTCTATCAGACTTAGTTCATTTGTTGCGTTTTTTTAATGTAACATCGAAGCAAAGTTATTTTTGTTCCCAAATATCATAACCTTTTACAATTATATTTTCAAACCAAATATGTGTATTCTATAAACCCATAGAAATATTCGAATTGCAAAAAAATATAGAATTACTTTTGATCTATTAAAAAAATGGGATCAATTGTAATCCCACGATAATGTTAGTGTGAATAGACGATAATAGTTGGGGGTTAAGTGAAATTATGAATCTATCAGAGAGTACTTCAAATATTCGAGTTTAACTACCTTAGTAGCAATTGCTTAGAAAGCTAGTGGTCATTAAAATTTTATTCAAGTTTTTTATTTCCATCCCATCCGCCTGAGCACTAGATTACGGAAGTGTGTGTGACGTACATTTTAAATAAAAAATAACCTACAGATATTAGTGTGCCGTAAATTCGAATCATCTGTCGATCAAATGTATAGAATTTTATTTTTGATTACATAATGTGTGTATCAAACTCATACATATTAATCAAAGAAGTTGTATAGCTGAAATGTAGCCAAAAATTGTGAATAAGCCGTATTCAAAAAGTTGTTGTATGTTATAATTAACTGTAAACATGCGAAACCATATGGTTTCCAATGAGGGAAAAGGTTTTTTTCAACTGGCTCTGTGCAGTGCAAATATTCAACTGAAATCACAAATTTCGCAGAATTTATTTTTTTTTATTCTGTTCATCAATTGAAAAATTTATTGTTGGACCAAAAATATCTTGAATTAGTAGTAAAAATTTTGAACTTTTTTAACAATATGCATTTTTTTCAAACCAATATTCACTCGAATTTTCTATTGAGATACTATTAATTATATTTCATTTGCATAGAGTCTCATTATTTTCTTTCTTAAAAAGGCGTTAAAATTATCATCCAATTTTTACAAGTTCTCAATATAACATTACAAATTTTCGACTTAATTTCAATATCCAAAAAGAATTTTAAGAGCTGCACCGTCACCTGAGACCAAAATCTATTTGATACACTACTTACACAATTTAATTTAAAAAAACAGATACTATCTTCACTCTAATTAAATAAAACTTTTATCATGATATTTTGGCATGCATTAATAACAGCTAATTTAGTAATGAAAGTTGAAATAATGATAAAAATCAGCATTCCAAAATTAGACTTCTCGCCCACTTTAAATATGACTATGGAATTATAGTATTGTGAAGAAAAACTGCTCTTTGAGTTCATGTTCCACCTTAAACATGTAATATACCGAATTTTGGTATACGTTTCACTTTACTTGGTCATTAGTCTTCAGTACTTTAGTTATCTGAACTTTGTGAACATGATTTTAGTAATTAAACACTATGGACCAAAAGATATAGGCATTTTCAACTCTTACCTCTGACGGTTTCACAAACTTTCACACATTGCTCCATATTGACATATAAATAGTTTGTTATTGGTGGGTGTGTTTAGCATTACCAATGGATCCAATCAATTGAATTTTTAAATTACTCTGTTTGCAGACGAAATGGTCTGTGGAAAATTTCAGCCATTTTGGATGCTTAGTTTTTGTTTGAAAATCGTAGAAATACACCTACACAACTTGAAGAGGAGTTAAACACTTTGTACTAAGACTCTGCTCCATCCTTAACGACCATAAAAATCCCAGCAGCTGAATTCAAACGTGTCCGCATCAGTTCGACGGACGAGGGGCGTTCGGAACGGCCAGCAAAATCACTGAAAAAGTTCACCAAATGGTGCTGGACAATTGTCGGATTAAATTTAGAGAGATAGAAGAGGCGGTGTACCTATCAAAAGAACGCATATATATTGACTTGAAGAATTATGCATCCGTAAGCTATTCGTGCGCCGGTTGCCAAGTTTGCTGACTTTGGTTAGGTTAGATTTCTTGATTCCTAACCTTAAAATTTTCACTTGCAATTGAGAGCTTTTCATCAGACGAGGACGTTATCGCATAAGTAAACGCTTATTTTGAAAAAAAAATGGCAGCTATTATTTGGAATGGTTAAAAATGTTAGAGCATCTCTGGACTCCGTGTATAGACTTAAAAGGAGATTATGTTGAATAAAAATGATTATAAGATCGAAATTTTTCGGACGAGCCTCGTACGTTAATGAATCGTTTAACGCTCAATTTTGGATATCCCTAAGCTAATAGCTGTCAAATGGTTTTGCATTGATTTTGGAAAAAAATCTGAAAATATACGACCTATACTAAAAAATTCTAAATTCTCAAGCACTACAAGATTATTTGGAAAAACTTTATTCCTATTATATATTTTTCATTGAAAAAACAACCATTCATACAAAACATCTGACTACCACTCCATTTCCTCTTCATCAGTTGTCAATGCTTAATTGGAGACCACGTAACTTTTTCTTAAGCGGCAATTCAGAAAAAAAAAAGTATTTCAACTTCATCTTGGACGACGAAAAAATCGATAAGATGGTAACGCCGTTTCTTAATTCCACTGAAAACTTCTGGCACACGTTTTATTATATAATAACCAGTAGTCATTGTCATCTTCTAACTCAATTAGCAGTCCGATTATCATCTATTTGATTTTCAAGTGCAATCGTCTTTTCGAGAAGAACGCCGTCAACATTTTTCCTCAAAACAGCGTGACCACCAAACGGTCGGTATTGACTTTAATCCAATAGAACTTACTCAGAAAAGAATCACATTTGGAACAAAACACAATATAAAAAAAGAGTAGATGTATATAAAAAGGTTGGGGATAAAAATTGCCGAAAAACGCGATATATTTCCAGTATGTATAATTTTTATTTATATAACAAAAGAAATTAATTGAAAAATTGTGAACTACTATTCTTTCATAATATTTTAACGAGGCTAGATAGGTTATTCTTCTTTCATGTTTTGGACCGTTCTAAATAACTGATTCGCTAAAAAAGCAGAGCACAACAGGAGAAACAGAAGTGGTCAGAACTTCTGACTCAGAAGTAAAAAGAATAGAATAACGTCGAAATTTAAAGTAGACAGTCATAAATCTCGATTTTAACAATAACTGGACAGACAAGGGCAGTTCGCTACAATAAAAAGTTACTCAGTTAAAATAAAATTTTGCTGGAACATTGTTGTATGAGCCTATCTCAAAATAAACTGTGGTCTATAACAAATAATAATGGTTCTGGTAGGCAGTTTCACGTTTGTCTTGATTAGAACGAAATGCCGATTTTCATCATAATTAACAAATTTATATTACACTTACCAGTTAAAAAGCCTTAAGATGTCGGCCAAAATGCTGATAGAAAAATATTACATCTGCAATCGTCACCATCACATCTAACGTCAATTAAAAAACAACGATTTACTGATTTCATACGCTTAACTATTAAAACACAAGCAGTTGTCTCCATTTTGTAATTAACGGGTTTAAATAATTCTAATGATTTTATTGATGAAAAAAGGTCAAAAATTAAAAATAAAACTATTAAAATTGAAGACGCGTTAAGTTAGAATAAAATTTAACTACACAGTATTGTTGCTAAATGGTTGACCATTACGCGTTTTCGACTAAAAAAATGTACTGAAGGTCACAAATTATTATTAACAAACAAGTACATATATCAACGTTTGACGTAGATAATTTTCATGAAAGAACTGGTAAAGACATTAGCAACAATACATGATAACAATTTATTTTTTTTGTAACCCAAAACATTAACACCTTGGGTACGAATGTGTTTTTTGACGGTATACATATATACATAAACATTTGTAGAAGTTGAAAGTGTACTCTGATACACCTTCATTCGACATTTACAATTTATCAATAAATTTTTGTCTGTATTCATATTCTTTGCTATTCAATCAATCATCACCTGACAAAATACCTTAAACATTTGTTTGAGTGATTAGAGATGTGGCCGCATATACTTTTAATGGTGTAAACAACATTTTTTTTATTCGGTTCATAAATTTTCTCAAGAAACTGGACTTTTACATCAAAGGTAAAAACTCAACGTTCATGGAAATTTAAAAATAAGGATTTGATGTAAAAAGCAAATACTAATTTTGAATATTTGAAACTGAAACGGACGAAAAAACTGAATATATACCTACAATATTCACAGGATTATTAAAAAGAGTGATCATTCTGTGGATCGAATAATTGGTAAGTACCCAGTTTAAGAAGATTGATGAATTTGCTGACAAATTAATAATTCATACAAACATAATGAAAATCCATGGATGGATCGAAATTATTCGGAAAAAATTACAACTTTCCGAGTATAATTATAAATCCTTACAGGACATTTTAACTGACTGTGCTTTAAAAATAGACACTCCTCATGAAAGAATTTTGAGAATCAAGTAAACTTTAGTTTTATCTTGATAAGACTTGGTCGATATTGATGATGTAGTGAGGTAGAAATGGGTGCCTTAAAGTCCGTGTTCTAAGGGTAAGCGTATAATAATAGAGTCTGCAGTTACCGAGCATGATGGCGTATTGATGGGATTAGCTAAACAAGTGAAAAAATGTGCAGCCAAATACCACGAAGACTCAACTTCCTTATCTGAGTGGTTTCGTGATCAACTCCTATCCAATTAACCTACCAATTCATTATTAAGATGGTACTATTCGCGATATAAATTGAAAATAACCCATTGATTGATCCAAAAAGGTTTACGTATTAAAGTTTAGAATATATCTCCAAAAGCGAAAAATAATCTATAGATTGAAATTATTAACACTTAACACCTGCAATGTGTTTGAATGCGGTTGTTGGAATTCCTGTTAATCTAGGGTAATCTGGGGGTGTTGTAGGCGAAAGTCATAGGTAGGTAGAACACACTTTTTGGCCACTGTAGAGGCAATATGGCCCCTATTTCCCTGACTATGGTTGCATATTTGACAAACCTAACTGTATTACCACTACAACGATGATTACAGGATTGTAAAAAGTTACTTGTTATGTTGCTGACAAAGTTTGTTGGAAGTCCATTTTGACTCATCAACATTGTATGAGCGCCACGGGTCATCCATGACATCAAGCGATAGTTTGCGACAATGGGTCTCCTGTGGAACTATGCAAAGGGTGTAATGTAAATGTAAATTCGTTGTGAAAGTTGAACATATATTATATACGGTTTTCAACTTAATGAAGAAATAAGAAATGTTTCCCATAATTATTTCAAATAATAGTTGTCGTCTTCTCAAAATAGGCGATATGGGATAATGTCCTCGTTTCATGGAAATATTCCTTCTGCGAGAGAAAATTGAATATGAATGAAACAGGAAAAATACTATCGCCATAATTTTTCCGGCCGATAAAACTGTAAACGCCTTTTTCGAAGCCGGTTCCTCTGTCTTGACTGTTTTTTCGCAACAGAGATGTAGATTTAATAATACAGTTATGAGTCAACGTAAAAAATCCGCTGAAATCGCGACAATAAGGTCTGGGAAATGTCCATTCGAATGCGCTTTTGGTTCAAAGTGAGCAAACGCGACGCCAAACGCGCGGATAGCTTATTTTTGCATAATTCTTCAGTCCGTATATGGCAAATGCGTTCTTTTGATAAACCAATAGCCTCTTCTATCTCTCTTATCTTAATTTGACGCTTGTCCAGTACCATTTGGTGAATTTTTCGAATATATCGCTGGTTGTCTCAGTTTTTGGCCGTCCCGAACGCTAGTCATCAGTCAAAACAATACGGTCACGTTTGAATTCAACTGCCCAAAATTTTACGATCGTAAATTATGGCTCGGTTTGGTCTCCGTTCACTGTATATGAGCTATACACTGACTACGGCGCACATACGTAGATTTCTAGGAATTAGGCGGCCATAAGTCGAAATTCCAATAATCGACTAATGACAAACAATTTTTTTCCTGGAATAGTAGACTACCTGACGAACAATAGCCAACCCCACCCACATCCCTAGACTGCGTGAGCGCGCTGCATCACTAGTCGAAACTTGATTGTCGCACTTACTGCACGTGAAAGTTCTTGACGCCCTTTTCGTATATCATTTTCTTCGGTGAATATTTTATGTTTCGTGTCATATTTGCTTGTTTAAGTGATGGATACCAATAATACAGGTAAGCCTTTATTAAATTAATATGAAATTGTATTAAATATATTGTCAATAAATGACTTAATGAGCGGTCAATAATACCCTTTTTTAGAAATGTTTTTTCTTTATTTTTCAATTTCAATCGAAAAAAAACTTTACTTCTGCCCTTTCCGAGTTACATTTTTGATTTAATTATACAGTATAAAGTCTTATAAAGAAAACTGCTTAAAATCAGCTGCTAGTTTTTGTTAGTTTTAAAAATAAACGAGTTTGAAATTTTTTTGACAAAAATAGGAAAAAATCGGATTTTATGTTTTTGTGTTAATATTATTTTTTTATTGTTATAGGTTCACCTGGTTGCTCGGGGGTGAAAATGTTGACTCGTGAATACCTCTTCGATAAAATGAACGAGCAACATTCATTATCGATAAATGAAAAAATTAAATATTTAGAAAATTATTTACTCGTGTGTTACGGGGACGGGGACAAACATAAAAATGTGATAAAAAAGAAGTTTTCATATTTAAATGTGATTTGATAAAGAGGTGGTCTCGGGCGCATAGAATACTTGAAAACGTTTTGGCGGCCAATAATTCTTGGTTGGAAGGAACATTTGAGATCCCCGTAGACACGCATCAAAGGCCAAGACGACCTACCAAATCTTTTACCGAATCTAGCGAAAGAACAAAGAGAAAAAAAACTGAAGGAAACCGCGCATCTTACGACGAAGAAGTAATTGTTCTCGCGGCACAAGTAATTTTACAAACAGAAGGAAAAAGAAACGCGTCTACTGTTTTAAAGGACATTACAAATTCTTCTGCGTCTGCCAGTGATTGTAAAAACAGACATTCAATGTCTAAAGAAATAGAGCCCCTTACTCCTCTGCAAGCACTGACAATGTTTGTTAAAGCCGATTTGACCAGAAGACAGTACGAAATTATTCGAGCAGCAAACAAAAGATTCTATCCACATTATGAATTATTATTGAAGGCCAAAGAAGATTGCTACCCACCCAAGGAGTCATTACGAGTGACGTCTACCTGCGCAGAAGGAAACCTACAATCTTTGTTGGATCACGCTGTAACCTGATTATCCCTCTTCTTAGAAGAAGTCTTACTCACACTTGATGCCGTTGAAAGGAACTCGTTACTGTTAATCTGCAAATGGGGTTGTGACGGCTCTCAACAAGCCCATTTTAAACAAAGACTCTCAAACGAAGATGAATCTGATGCTAATATTTTTATAAGCTCATTTGTGCCTCTACGAATTATTATAGTGCGGGATCCCGCTGCAAAATTATGACATGAAGAATGTACACAATCAAAATCTGATTTGGAGGTATTTTTACAAGTAGGAGAATGTATTTTTCATAAGGTGCCAATTAAAAATTACCCGCGAGTACTATTAATTAAAATCTAATTAATTGAATTTTATTAATACATTTCGTTTACAGCTTATGGAAATTCAACCTATAGCACTTTAAAACAGTGTATTTGAAAGATTTGAAAAGTCACAGTTGCTGCTGACTGCTTAGCCGCAACCTCTACGCAGCCAGGTGTAAACAGGTATAATTTTGTAAAAACTTCTCGTTCATTATGTATATTAATTTCATTTACACCAAATTAAATAATTTTTTTCTGTATTTAATTTTATAAAGGTGCTTGTAAAAAGAAAACCGCAAATTGAAGTTTCCTTAATTTAAAGATGCCAGGTATTGAAATAAAGTGACAAAGAGTGAGTGCAAGACGTTACTGGTTAGACAAGGACGCTAAATGCCAGCTGTACGCGTTTTTTGAGCTATTGAGCATGCCTCGATAAATAGGGTTCTCATTCAAGTAGCTGAGCTAAGGTTTATATTGATTATAAATCCTAACCATACTCTTTTGCTGCTCGTAATACGTATTGCTTTTATTGTTGTTGTTTAATAAATATTATTATTGTTTATGTGCGATGATAGTGAAAGCAGCGAGGAATCTGACTTTGAATAAATGACAAGGAATGAAATTTCATAATTTATTAAAAAAATTAAAACTATTTTTTCTATCTGATACTTCTGTTTTATCTGTACAAAATGTTGATTATTCTGTAACTAATTATTAAAACTCTACAATCATCTGATATTGAGTGACAATAATTTGTCATTTGTGACTGTAGTAAAAATATAAATAAAATCTTAAACAAAACTTATATATTAAAATTTTCTTTCAGATGAATGATCAAGATTTTATTTTTGATAAGTATGCTCTTGTGATTTTTTTTAATGAATTAGATTTTTTACTTTAAAATAAAAGTTTTGTTACTTAATATGGTTTTGGAAAGTCCAATTTTTTTCAGATTATGTATCCAACGTTATTATTATGATTATTTAATCCTTTAATATTATTTTTTTAATGTTATTAATATTTTATCTAATTATTTTTTTCAGAGCATTTAATTAGAGTCGTTTTGAGTATTTAGACCGCTAGTTGAGAACCCTATTTATCGAGGTATGCGCAATAGCTCAAAAAACGCGTACAGCTGGCATTTAGCGTCCTTATCTAACCAGTAACGTCTTGCACTCACTCTTTGTCACTTTATTTCCAATACCTGGCATCTTTAAATTAAGGAAACTTCAATTTGCAGTTTTCTTTTTACAAGCACCTTTATAAAATTAAATACAGAAAAAAATTAGCTTTAATTTGGTGTAAATGAAATTAATATACATAATGAACGAGAAGTTTTTACAAAATCGTACCTGTTTACACCTGGCTGCGTAGAGGTTGCAGGAGGCTAAGCAGTCAGCAGCAACTGTGACTTTTCAAATCTTTCAAATACACTGTTTTAAAGTGCTATAGGTTGAATTTCCATAAGATGTAAACGAAATGTATTAATAAAATTCAATTAATTAGATTTTAATTAATAGTACTCGCGGGTAATTTTTAATTGGCACCTTATGAAAAATACATTCTCCTACTTGTAAAAATACCTCCAAATCAGATTTTGATTGTGTACATTCTTCATGTCATAATTTTGCAGCGGGATCTTAGACTACTATTATTATTAGATTAAAAGTGATATTAGAAGCCATATCAAGTGGCCATAAGATTGACGTAGCAAAATATGATAAATACGCCATGGAAACTGCGAAACTATATGTTGAGTTATATGGCTGACATCCTATGACTCCAACGATGCATAAGGTCTTAATTCATGGAGCTTCAATAATAGAAAATTCGTTGTTGCCGATAGGGCAACTTTCGGAAGAAGCTGCTGAGGCCCGCAATAAACATTTCAGGTCTTATCGCCTAAACTTTGCTCACAAGTTTTCGAGGGAAGAATGCAACTTAGATATTTATCATAGGTTACTATTAACATCCGACCCATTTACTAGTTCCATGAGAAAGACTAAAAAAACTGCTTCAAAATTATTTTTGCCTGAGACAATGCAGCTGTTAATTCCTGCTGAGCCAAACCGACCAATGGAAATTGATGAAAGCGGCGAAAATTTAAATGTAGATGAATAAGTCTCCAATGTATGATTATTTTTAGTGATTATATATTTAGCTTATGTAACTTTAATATTGTATAACGAATTGCAGAAGATAGTTATGCGAGGAACAATCAATATTCCATTAATACGTACGGCACTCATACCAAATTAAGAAATGAAAAATAATGTTTACTCCCCGTATAAAATTCGGTATACCTCTAATAAACCGTCAGTCCACGTGGACTCATCATCTCTACTGTTTACCAATGAAAACATCGAACATAAATGCATTTCTATTGGCCGAAGCTATATGTACACAATTTGTTCCAAAAAGGAAAATATTCAGCAATCTGATAATGCAATCACAATAAGAATTATTGAATTAACTAGAGTAATTTATAGTTTATATAAGGAGAACAGGGTTGCAACATTAGAAGAAATACAGAAAAAGCTAGCAGATTATTCAGAATACAATTAAACCATTTTAGAAACATTGCGTCAAGTTTTGTCAGCATGTGGTTTTAAATACAAAAAACGGAATAATCGAATGGCAATAACCGAATCGTCAAGGATCGTTCGATGGCGACAAGATTATTTGCGTCAGATAAAAGACTACCGAAGTTCTAATAGACAGATAATTTATCTACATAAAGCATGGTTTGACAGTCACGAAATAGTAAATTCCAGTTAAATAGACAATAGTAAAAATTGCTGTTTGAATGGGCCATGTTCCAAAGAGAAACGCATTATAATAGTACATACTGGAAGCAAAGACGGTTTCGTACCTAATGCTTTATTAATATCTGCTAAAAAAATTAAAAACTGTGCAGCTGATTATCATGAAGATATGACATTTATTTGAAAAGTGGTTTAGTGAACAGCTTTTACCTAGCATTTCACCACAATCAGTAATCATTATGAAAAACGCATCCTAACACTCGCGGCAACTCCTTAAGATACCAAATAGTAGTAGTAACAAAGCTCAAATTTTAGTATTTATTTCTGAAAAAATATTCCTATTCCTGTCGGCAACCTTAAAAAAGGCACAACAAACTAAGAATAAATTACTTACTGTTTTTAAAGGTCTAAAGTTAGAGGAAATTTATTATATTGACAAGCTGTGCCAAGAACAGGGTCATACTCTTTTCAGACTACCTCCTTACTATTGCATATTTAACCCTATAGAGTTAATATGGGCAAAATCAGAATTACGAAAATGTAATCAGTCTCCATAACTGAGTAAAGAGGTTGTAGAACTCGTAAAGAAAGTTCGAGCAGCAGACCGCCAAGAGCTTTGGAAAAACTATGTTGAACATTATATTATCATTATTATATTATATTATTATAGTATTTATAAATATAATGAATTAATAATAAAATGAGGTATCTACTCCTATGGTAGATGAAATAAAAATTGTCCGCAAGGGTTTTTACAATTGATATTGGAAGAACTATATAATATAAGAGAAATTCAAGAATGAAGATCGGTTGCGGTCAAAACATTCGAATAGTAGTAAAAATTCTGAAAAATCATCTATTAATATCCGTTGAATCTGATACAGGGCAAATCAAAATACTAATAAATTATTTCCTTTATAGAAAAGAATCACCCTGTATTTTATGTGAGTATCGAAAAGTTCTACCAACATTCTTCTTTTTAATCAACCAATAATTACGTACCTATATCTAATCATTTAAGAATTAATTGTGAGTTGGCTATGATTTATTTGTCAAAAACTCACATTTGCTGTTTGGTATTGTAGAGGTGGGATGGCAAATACAGAGAATAAATGAGTATATTAGAAATAAATTTGAGAAATGAAGCAATACACAAAACACTCTGTTGTGGAAACACCTACATAGTATCTCATACTGTACCTTTAAACTTAAAATTATTTCTCTCAATTTAATAGTAAGTCCATTGATAAAAAAAGAAACGTTTTCAAAATCTTATACGGTTCAAAATTGTCTAAATAACAAATAAAAGCGACAGAAAGAAAAATATTTATGAATTAATACACAGCCAGACTTTCATAGCAGCACTTTCAAACCCGAAAGAGATTTCAGGAAATTTTTAACTCAATAAGCATCATTCTCCTACTCGCTAGAATATTAAACAAAATTTGCTTACAAGCTAAATTCATTGTTAGGAAAAAATCGAATTTTATCTTTCATTCGTCTTTAGACTATAAAAGCTAACCATTAACCAAATAACGTATTATTCTAGGATGTAAACGAGTTTTTACATCATATATTTTTTGTTAGATTTTAACGCATCTCAATTATCAATATGTATACTACTCATTGTCTATGTCTACAATGTGCAATTAATAAATAAATTTATTCGGATATAGTACGAGTTTGTGTTCATGAAGACAAGAAGAAAGCAGTTGAGAAAGTGGTTCGCCTTGGATGACTAGAAGGTAGGAGATGATATACTTATTACTATTACTACTTATTTTACTCAATCACTATCCTATTTACTACAGTATACGTACACATTTTAATTATCACACTAGGTGTTCGAAATTAACTCCAAAGACATATATGTATGCTTGAAAGTGATAATTGAAAGAGTTTCTCACATTACCAAGAACACTTGACAACCCTATATTATTTTAATGGGAAAGTCAAGCTGATTCAGAATATGCATTAAAATATAGGATGTTCAATTTAAAAGAATGTAACTTTGATATGGCACAGCATTCTGGTAAACCCTATTAGATTGTAAATGATTTTTAAATATGAACACTAATAATGGCTATTATACCACAAATTTTCCAATTGATATCAACTAATGAATTACCTTGTATAGTGAAGTACTGTCATATTATTGAGGTTAGAGTCTTAAACTTTTCAGACAACCCTCCTATATGCTGCTCCGTTATTCCATCAATCGAAGGCACCGAGCCGATTTAATATAACTGAAAAATCAATTTTGTAGTGATCTAATTTTTTTTGTTTGAAATTCGAATTTACTGTATTATTACCGAAATTTCTTAGGAAAACGTGCAAAATGTGAATCTCGATTTTGAGTAAAATAATAATTCCACAGCACCTTCTGCACATCTAAATAATATCATATTCCTTACTTTTTTCAAAAATTTTAGTGCGCTCAAAAAATTAGGGAGGTACGATTTTTTTTAGGACCTAATTATCCGATTGATGTAGATATTTTCAGATTCACAATTTTTAATTAACAAATAATTTCATTTGTACATTCCAATGGTTCTAATTGTTTCGAAATTAGACGCAAAAAAATAATAAATTATTAGTAACTAAGAATAACGATTTTTGTATAATCACACAATCGGTTTGCTATGCTAGTGTTTTTGTCTCTAAAACGCCGTTTAAGTCCCAATCGCTTGACCTTGTCCTATACTCGTATTGCATCGGACGATTTTTAAGGTTTTTTTTTATTGTGAGTTCAAGATCGCGGTTGTGATTTCTATCTCCTATCTGGAGGATATTTAGGCATAAGAATGTGCCAATTCTCGTTTCATCCAATACTTCGAGAAAAATATTTAGAATGTCGGATAACCATTGCATGATATGGAGAAGTAGGATCATGAGCGTCTCTTAATTACGAGTGCATCGTCCATAATAATTGATCATCGAATACCAATGCAAACATTGACCGAAAAAGTTTTATGATTTTGATTTAAATAAGTAATATGGACAATGATAACCAAAGAAAATAATGAAGTAAAGGAAGATAAAATATGATTATTAATTGTTACTCAACAAAAAGAGTCATGTGGCTTCCGGTAATTGTATAATTAAATACATTCAAACGTACAATGACATATAAGAATCGTATAGACAATATATTATTCCTCAATAACAATTGGCAAATAGAAGAAATGATTATCTGCGTTATATTGTAGAGAAGTTTTTGTACGAACTGAAGAAAAGAAATTGTAAAAGTATATTTATTTGTTTTCCTCATCTCTTTCAAAGATGATGTAAAATAATGAATTATTTTTAATGATTTGTTTATCAATATTTTTATGACTGGAAGTCAATGATTAGGTTTTAAGTGTGTTTAGACGCTTATTATTTAATTTATAAACAGACACATTACAAAATCTTATAATACAAGGTGTGGTCAGAAATTATTTTATGAAAGCCAGAAGTAAGAAATATCATAGTCATTGAGAACGTTAAACACATAACTGAAAACATTTGTGAAAGATTTCCTGTGGATTGGCTTTCATGTGCCGTAGTATTTGGATTTTATTCCCTTTTGAGGTCGAAGGACGTCCCGACCATGATGGGATAGCTATAATAGCAAACTGACAAAACCGAAGAGGTTCAAATTTATTTGTGGTTGCTTCAATACATGAGGTTACGAGCTATACTAATTGGAATATTTGCAACGTAATTAATTGTTTGGTTCCACCTTGTACGTGTTTAGATACACATAATAAAGTATGATAAATCGGGTACATCTATTTCAATTTTTGTTGGTATTTGAATCCTCATCACAAAAGTATACAATATGAATTTGTCATTTGGACTTAATTCAGTATTGACAATATAAAATGTCAATGTCAGTTTTATGGCTGTTTGTAGAGGGTGTGCGATGTTATAAATATCAGCCAAATATCAATGTAATGTAATTTCAAATTGAGAAGTTTAATAGTCTCTAACACTAATATATCTTGAAGGACCTATAATAAATGAACTTTATCACTTCCTTTATACGTTTTATAACAAATTCAATGTAAATAATTATAACTATAATAAACAGTTGTGATAATTATTTTTTATTAATTTCCTAATGTTTGAAATATTCAACATAACTTTGGAAAATGCTATCGGTTTTGTAAGTCATCAATTCCTGATGAATTGGTACAACCTTTTTATATTCATGTGAAGTTTGAGTGTCATATCTCAATTAGTGTGTGTCTGTTCACAATACGAAAGTTTAGGCAACGATATTTTGTATTGTCAGTGGAATTATGACTACGGAATCGTTGAACATATTGGAGAACTATTTTGTGGAGTGTATCTTATCACAAACTTAAGTACTTGAGTGAAATAAAGCATTCAGTGAAGGTCGTGGAGTTGTCCAAAACTTGCCTGATGCGAGTCGCTCATTCAACTCTGTTAACGACGACACCAAAAAATTTAAGGAAATTGTCGAGAGATAGCAGAAGCTCTCAACATCTCTTATGGATCGACATATTTTGTTTAATATTATTGGTATAAAGCTTGTCAATGTTAGACTCGGTCGAAAATCTAAGTGATGCTCATCGCTTTCTTCGATTATCGTGGAGAGGTTCACCAAGAATTCAACTCAAAAGACGTGAAGCAATTCGTGGTAAACGACTGGGTTCGTGGATTTTTCACCACGATAATGCACTTTCACATGGCATAGCATGATTGTGATTGATTTGGGCCGAACACGAAACGTGAATCATTGCTCAATCACAGTATTAGCCAGATTTAATTCTCTGTAACTTTTTGTCTTTTGCAAGTCGAAAAATCGCTTTGGAAAACACGCTATGAGTCCAGTGAGGCCATAAAAAGGTACTGAAAGCTATTTAAACAGACTCGAAAGGAGCCTATTCTAAAGGCAATAATAAAGATTTGTATCAAAATACGTGATAAACTTGTTTTTTACATCAGTACGGGTCAAACTTGATCACAGGGTATTGTATTTACAATACTTGGGGGCAGATGAGCGAAATATTCTTTTTTCATATCCTAAAAATATGCATCAAGTAAGATCAAATCAAGTGAATACAAACGCTAGTATATTATACAAAAAGTAAATTATGCTTTTGGTAGATTCGTTACCGTTACCAGACACTGGGTGACGATGATGAAAATTTGATTATAGAAAAAATAAATTGAATAGATGAAGGTACACAATAAAGGGTATTTGAACTTCAGAATCTGCTATATTTCTCAAACTGAACGCTATTTTTTTTTTAATATAAAAGTAATTAACAGCAAATAATGCTTCGGTGAAAGTATGTTCTAAAATCATGAAAATCAATAGAAAATTATTGGAAGGTATTAGATGAAGATTATTTCAATAATTCCATTGAAAGATTACCTATAAAATACAGAATGAATAGAGAGAAGAATGTGGAGACTTTGATGTATTTGAAGACATACCTATTTTGTATATCATTTATTCAAAATAGTTTATGTCAACATAAATTATTGGATTTTTATTGTTACTTTATCTGAAATTGATCATGATTCCTTTATTACGAAGAAATACAATGATATGGAGAAGCAAAACATAAACATCCACTCACTATTATAATTTTTCATTTATAAATTCCAAATGTATTCAATTATTCATTCTTCGAACACCTTATGTGCTGATGCAAATTATTTAGTTGTGAAAAGTTCTTGTTTTTTATGTTAGCTAAACATTATTTGAGAAAAGATGTGAACTTTTGTAATTGATAATTTTATCATTTTTGAAGTTCAAATTTTGAAGAACGCGTCAAAAATTTTTTTTATTGGCGCTGGTTTCAAAACTCATGTGATATAAGTATATAATTTGAAATAACCTCAACAAAACAATGCAGATGAAGTGAATTTCATACTTTTTCCCAGTTTATTTGATAATTGAGTACTGCTACAATTACAGAAATATCTAAAAATAGATCAAACGAACTTTTACTGTTCCAACGAATCGTAGAAGACGTCAGTTGTGGTTACAATTAGCTCAAAGAGACTCAAAGAACATAGTAATGCATTCAAATGTATACGTATATATTCAGTAAGTAACTATAATATGTTCAAACCGAATTTTGATTCCATTTTGTGATTCAAGAGAATATTTTTGCCACTCACTTATCAAAAATGTTCCGAAAAGTATTACAGAAACAGCTCACAGATAAAATTGGACACAGAAAACATAAAACGCAAACAAAAGTCTGTCATCAGATCGCTACCAAAGAATTTTATTTTGTGTAATTTGCAAAAAATATAGATAATTCGATTAAAGAAGTTACGAGGAATGATAGAAAAGAAGCATGCAGCAAGCAGACAAGAAATCACAATATGACCAGAAACTGTCGGTCATGTATTTCTATGACAAAAATCAACACGGTGAGAGTTGAAGAAATTATTTGAAAGAATCGATAAATATATCTGCAAATTCTCGTCTGACTGAGCTATGATAGCGTGCAGTATATCCTTTTCTGAGTGTTGCGATGTGCCCGCTAGACTCCCCTTAAATTATTGAATGAACTCAAACGCATACAAATGATTATTTCTTCAGTATTACCATCTGACTTAAAAGTCACATACATAGTTACAGGTTACGAAAATTTGTTTCTTAATTTCGTGGAATGGAAACAACAACGACAAAGAAGCAGGAAGTTACAGCCCTACCGGCAAAGTTATAGCAAAAATAGTATGAAATTCGCGTGATTCAATTACTGCAAATATTTATTGTGCAATTTTGGCAAGGTTACACCAAACCATCCGCATCCAATGCGGTCATATTGAGTGCAAGAGAAGATGTAATCTTCCCGAATAACAATTCTAGGTCACATATTGTCAAAAATACATAGAAATTGTCACAAGTTATGTTGAGAAATATATCCAGATTTGGACTTTCGTGTTTTCGAGGTTTATAGTTGTATTGTGGGCGATTAGGGACCGTTACGCATGTAGCCTTCAGAAAGACCCGCCGTGTCCCATTTCAAAACTACCAAGTTAATTAGTCATTTTAGATTGAACCTTCCAACGCCACTAGACAAACTGTAAACCTCGCACATATGAATGCTAGTTACTCACTAATAACATGGTCTACAGTTTCTTGTTCCTCCAAGCCCCTGCGGCATTCCGGATCGTCTGTGATGCCCATTATGTGTCCGGTTACGCGGTCAGTCATTAGTCGAATTTCGCGCCTGTCTAAGTGGAGCATCTATTTGGTAAGAGAGGCAGAACGCCCATCTATGTGTATCTTACCTTGTTCCATGATCGTTTTTCGATCCAACTTCACAGAGCTTTCATTGTGAGCTTACTACTAAGAAATGTGACACTTTTGCCTACTCTCAGAATGGGTTCTGATCCCAATCTGGCGAGCAAATCCGCCTCGTCATTAGATTTGTTGCCCGAATGACCGGGAACCTAAATGAGTTGGACCTTGCAGTCATCACTCATTTGCTCTTGTAGGACTTGTTGGACCTTTGTAGGCCCAAGCCTAGATCACTATGGCAGCTTTGTTGTCGGAGCAGATTGAGATTGCTGTTTATATGGCATCAATTGAGTATCGCACGTCCACATTCTATCACAGCGAATACTTTGGCCTGGAAGACTGTAGCATGTTACCCAATTTTTTGAGATTGAAGGAGCGTTTATCTAGCACAAAGTGTTCTTTAGACACTGGTGTAAAGACATTCGTTGAGTTCTGGATCAACGGACAGGGTCCTGATTTCTATCACGACGAATAATCTGCGACTGTATGTGTACCTCTAAATTTTGTTTAGTATTTTCTACCTATTGTTAATAAATTTTTTTGTGGCCATTTATTGATCACATCTGGTAAATGTCTATTATTCGTTGGATGGCAACTCTTTGGTTCTTGCGAATGATACAAATAAATAAAATTGGTAAGAGAGAAATTATATTTGAGCATTTCCATAACTATTTGATACGATATACCTGAAAGAAATTGAACATTACGAAACAACAACTTAGATACTTTTATTTGCAACTTCTATAGTTGCGCACATTATATTTTGTATATTTCCTAAAATTTTCAGTTTACTACAAAATATTAAGTCTAGATGGAAAAATGGGTTTCAAAATTTAGTTTGTTCAACTTTCAGAATCGAATTATTAAATATAGTGGTACTAGCCAAAAATCAACTGTTACCACGCCTGCAAAGAACTACTTTGTAAAATATTTCATAAAAATAAATTTCCAACAATAACAATATCATTTGTATCCGACGAAAACAAATTTATGTGAAATGTGAAACTTGTTTTCATATACTGCTCTTTGTCGCTGCTAAAAATGGAGACCACTGCCGTTATTCCTCGCTTAATATTCATTAATGTACTTACAATGATAAAATGGACCCACATGTTATTAACCGTTAATACGATAACCTATTTTTCCCTGTTGCTGTTAGGTGATTCACGCAGGTTGGATATATTTTAATTACAAAAGTGTATATAAATATATATATATATATATATATATATATATATATATATATATATATATATATATATATATGTAGTATGTAATAAGGTATGCAAATGTATGAGAATATTATATTGAGTATTTTCATACCAGTTTTATATAGAAAATTCAAATTCTGCTTAGATACACGAGAGTATATGTACTGAAAATGCACAATCATGTTTTTTAATTCAAACCAAAAAGAAAACATGTAAATAGATAAAACGGCCAACTGTATTACTTTCAAAGGGTTGGTAATTAAATATTCGTCACAGCAGGATATTAAGTTATTCATCATTATATATAGTCTAAATTTTGTTTAGTTTTGGTTTCTACAAAAAAAATATTTTGCATATAATACTAGTAAAATAGAATTAAATAGTTTCCAAGCGTATTTATGTAAGTTTTTATGGGTTTAATTGTCTTGAAGAATGTACACAAAGAATAACGTATATTATTTATGCTTTTTATGGGAATGTTTTATGACATCGATTGTATTATTTACGTTCGCACAATAATGTACGTTTATCATAGTAAAATTTGTTTATTAATATTACTAACTATTGCCCGCGGCTTCCACGCAAATTTGTATGAGCCTCAGAGACAACAACATAAGAATTACTGATACATCACTCATCGATATTATACTTCTCGATGCCGTGTGCTTGTAGCAGGATTTGTCTTTTGCCTCAAAATAGGGTTCAGTTTCAGCAATTGTTTCTATATTTGAGCTGAATTTCTCACCGGCGCGTTTTTTTGAGATCAGTGAATAGTCAGTAGTCACTGGAGGCCAGATCTGTACTATACGGTGGACGAGGAAGCAATTCGAAGTGTAATTCGTTCAATTTATTGTTTTGTGAAACAGTGTTTTTTTCTTCGACATATGAGGCCGTTCTTCCAACAACTCTATGTAGTATTCAATATTGTTTGTCTCTCCATTTTTGAGATACTCGATGAACAATATTCTATGCGCATCCCAAAATACTGAATCTATAACTTTCCCAGGTGACTGTTGTGCTTTGGAGCGGTGTTCAACGGCTGCAGTCCACTCACATGATGATGGTTTTTCCGGAGTGAGGTGATGGATCCATTTTTCATCTATTCTCACATATCGACGCAAAATATCTAAATTAACAAACACATTGTTGTTTTTGATCCACTGTCAGTAAACGCGGCACCCAATTTGAAAAAAGCTTTCTCATGGTCAAATGTTCACGCATAACTGTAAACACACTGCCTTCTGATATATTTACGGCCTAGGCTATTTCACGCAATTTCAATATTTATCACTATAAAAACATCATTAGCTGTGAGTCTGAAATGGCTACTACCAAGTTTCGTATAAACTTCTAGCCCCTATTTTACATTAAGGGTTGAATTTTGCAAAAACCTTGTGAAAATTCCGTGCTTTTTTCTCATGTTTCTGGCATTCACGGTTTTAGTAACAGAGTTATTGTAGTGAGAAAGTTTAAGAATGACGAAAATGGTTTTTAATTGGTTTCTTGTTCTCTGCATACTCCTTAAAGGAATCAAGCGTCATTATAGAATTAGAAAGTATCAATTGATAATTTGGGGAATTTTCAAATTGAAATTATCATAACGATCATCCTAAATTATTTAGGATATTATATCCTGTATGTATGATGAAAATGATTCTATTTTAAAAGGTAAGGTATTTTTAGAATTCCTTGACTAAATTCAAAGATTTTGTGAGAAGTTTCGCTGTTACAAAATTCGTACATATTGTCTTCATAGCAGTCATAAGATGGTACCAAGATCTGTTCGTTAATGAAAATAAAACGCACGTCAGACAGTGTAGTTGTGGGTGTTGGTGTAGTGATGGTGTAACAGTGTGTTTAGTATGTATATGGTTCCAGAAATTCCAACTTAGAAGCAGCGTGTTAACGTGAAAAATTCTTGAATATTCAATTGCCTGTTTGAACGGACTTTTTCATTTTTTTTTTTCGAGACCGCAGGACCTCCCTACCATTTATCGTTTATTTCCATTTTTGAATCCATGTTTCACCTTAGACTTTGCGAATACGATCTAACTTAAGCCGTAATAGTAACAAGCCGTAACGGGTTCATACTTCCCACTACTATATGAGACATACTAGATTCAGCATGTTTAATTACTGCTATAAAAAATCTTATGCTCTATTTTTTGTACTGTGATGATTTTAATTCCCATTCCGCTTATTTTATGTTAATTCTGATAATTTGAATGAGACTTATTCAAAACAACTTCATTTTGTCTATATTGAGGTTAATAAAGGGAATTTCTATTAATGGAATTTTCTATAACAGTACGAGAAAAATTCAATCACTGTTGTCGCCTAAATTAACAATTTATCATATTCAATTTTCGAAACGTTGGTTCGGAACAGCAAGATGCACCTGAGTGATCCAAAATAGAAGCAACTATTTCGAGCGCACTTCGATAAATGCTATGCAGGAAATAACAATAGCAGATTTTGAAACTCACATCCACGGTGACGGAATAGAATTGTTGATTTAAACACAAACATATAATGCAGGCAGAAAATAAATACATGTAGTATTACTTAAATACACTATACCGTCCAAAAAGAAAAAAAATCTAAATTTAGATGGATTGATGTAAAATAGCATGAAAAAGAAGCAACTCAAATAAGATAAAATATTAACTACAATGAAATTCTCGTCTATTGCAAGCATTCTATCAAGTTATTTTCAAGAACTCTAATAGTTGCCAAAAACATTCTGTGGTGGTTGAAGTCCGCTCCAAAAACTTCAATTTTCATGAAAATTGAATGAGAATCATGATACTGTTTAAAAACGATTGAACTGTGTTGTGGTATTTTCGTAGACAAGAAAACCTGTTACGGAAGTAGAAGTCTGTATAAGTATGTCGAAACTGTACGTACAGTGGTGTGACGTAGGAGAATCATGTTTTCTGTGTCATTTGTCACGGATTATGTAAGTGACGTAAACGGTGCACGCAGCTTTGAGATATATAATCAATATATAAGTTGAGTCACCTGAGACTTCGACGAGTGAACACGTGTGACAGTGAAGTGCAGTGAAAGCGGACTCAGGTATTCAGGTAAGACCCTAATAAAACTTTCTTTTTTACAGGTAGCTGTGCTTTGACACAGCCTTCTATTTATAATGAAAGAGAATACTTCTGCATGAAAGAATTGTGTTTGTTAACACAAATTTGATTGTGCGGAATTTATCCGTTTTTCAAAATAGCCGTACTTCTCAGTTCGGCTTACTATTTTATTTTTAGGTACTTTCTAGGTATTTCAGCAAGATAGGAAAACCAAAACAGAGAATAACAGGCATGGAGCCTGATAACTCCAAAAATAGGGAGAAACCCTATGACAGAGGATCGTCTGTCGAAACATAGAGAAAAAGCTATGAGACCACAATAAAACGACTAGAAGTACAGAACAAAAAACTAGAAATGGAAATTGAGAGACAAAAACTGGAAAATGAGGTGTTAAATAAGAAAACTGAAAAACTGGCTGACATTGAATTGTTGACGAAGACGATGGAAAAAAAATTAAAAAACTTGAAGAAATGATTATTATTAAAGAAAAGCAAAATAGCTACTTAGAAGAACAAATTGAAATCCATAAAAATAAAAATAAGTTCGTAATGGACACAAATCAAGAATTGAAAGCCAAAAACGAAGCATTGGACAAAAAAATACAAAAGATAAAAAGAAATCCAACTACAGCAGAAGTACATGAGAGGAAATCTCAACCCAGAGTGAAAGAAAGAAATACAAAATGAAAACTGCCCTATGGAAGGAGAATGTGTATGAGAATGAGAGAGTGCGTGTGTGTGTACCCAAAAAAAATATATTTTTCTCAATAGGAATATTTCATCAAGGTGCCTTATGTCAATTCTGGACATTAGATACACTTGTATTACTAATTAATCAAAATAATTAATAAAAATAACCACGAATTGAATTTAAACACTGTAAGATAATTAAGAAAATAGTTAAATATTGAGACAGTTAAACAAAGAAAAGAAAATGAATGACAATAGGTTCCCGAATTGAGCACTATTTTCTGTAATACAGATTGTAACCCTACTGTCAAATGATAATTCAACATCTCTCAAAATGTCAGGTGGAACTATAGCAAACACGTTCTTAATGCGACTTTTCATATCATCGGGAATAATGAATGGTTTACTACATATACTAAACAATGTTTTTCACGTGTCCCTATTAACAAAAATCCATCGAATTTACTTTCGGGTGGCCAGCTGGATGGATCTACCTTTCTTATCTATTTATTTGGAAATTTTCTAGTTGAATAATTTCTTACAGCTAATTGAAAATACGCTGATGCACTATCTAACTTAGGCCACATATTGCTCTGATATTTTATGGAGTATCCTCCAAGAGATCCTACAACGCCGTTTTTAAGAGGTTTAGGAATTTTTTTCATTCAAAAGATCATCACAAAAAATGAACTTCTTTGATATTCTTCCCAATCCCACCAAATAAATTTATGCTCCATTGATTATGACAGTCTACAGTTAAGAAAAAGTGGGTATTTTCAGATACTAGACCATTACTATGGAAAGTAGATTCGTCTGTTAGTAACATAAATTTGAAAATGTCTTCTTCCTCTGCGACTCGATCAATGGCCTATAAGAAAAAGCGTATTCTCTAGTGAAAGTCATAGTAATATAAATTCAGGTGACTGATTGACTCATACCTGTATGTCTGGCAATTTTTTTGTGGTTGTGTTCGCATTTTCAGCCACAGGTCCTCTAGGAATGCCTTCATTGGCGGTGCTATCAACGTTTTCTTTTGTTTAGTATAAACAATACTTCCTGTAGCACGAAATCTTACTAGTATTGTTTTAAAACTTATATATTTAGTGGAAGATCTCGTTCAGAATATTTTTGTATATATACCTTTGCCACAGAGGAATGTTTCCATGGCATTCGCTTATGTTTAAAATCATGTCAATTCTTTGTTAATAACTTCATTAAGGGTGATTATTATGGAATGGTGAAACATTCACATAATGAAATGAGAATTCTCAAAATATGCAACAAGATAATTATAGAAAATTATTCAACATTAATTTGTTCAGTATACTACATAGAAATTTCCTGGCCTTAGTACTTAGTGCTACAAATTAAAGGGTGAAGACTACCCAATGGACTCAAATGATACTACAAGTTGAAGATGATATATTCGTTAAAAAAACATTTATGTCAGTAAAGAAACATTTTCTTGTTGGTACTAGTTCCAAACTACCAAGACTTAGTTCAACACCACTACTTAACTCTCGTCTAGGCCATTTATTTTTATGTTTGCTATTTTAAGTATTTTTCTACTCGAGTGCACGTATCATATGTTGAAAACTAAAGCTGATAGATTTCAATTTTACACATTTGTCCGTTCTGTATTAGAAAGCCTACACTTTTCACGATCATTTCTTAAACGTTCACCATAAACTTCAATAAGTTGTCAGTAAATTTCAGCAGGACGAATTTTTGTTGTAGTTACGAGCAAATAATTAATAGAACTCCATGGCCACGGAGATTACTGGATAGACATGGTGACAAACGAAACCGTTCAATCATATAACTCACACTGGCAAAGATGCGAAATGTTAGCGGCGTGTGGTGAGAGACGATACGCAATCAGTTCTTATTTTTAGAATGTTTCCCTCTTTCTCATTTAAAGATTAAAATTATTCTATAACACAATATTTATATGGTGTAAATAATGGAATTTATGCTCAAAATCAAACATTACAAATAAAATGAGCGCGCGAAATTTTTTATTAATTAATAAAATAAGAGACAGAGCTTCGAATCAGGTAGTTTTAGAATTTATTCATTGTCTTTTATTATTTTGTCAACACAAATATCGCTGATATAAGTGACTTAAATTACAGTATGATGCAAAATACCGTAAAGTAAATATTTAAATTTCGTAGAATCTTAGCTAATTAATGCGAATTTAGAGTGCAGTCACGTTCTTAACGCGTTAAATTGTATCGGTACTAAGCCAATGAATCCAAGTGACCAAATAAACTTCAAAAAAAGAAACCACACTCAATTTCTATTCCTCACAAAAAGCAATATATTTAAAGATTCATCTAATATGGAATAGATCAATATAAAGTGCAGTAATGGCTACTAACGACACGGATTTAAATGAATACTATATTGCTATTTATATGTATATTGTTAGAAAAAAGAATAAATAAATACTCGAGGAGACAGCATTAGATTTTAGAGATAATTTGGGTAAAGGTGATTTTTTGTTTTTAGCTGTAGCTTATTAAAAAATGAAGTTTCATTTGACCCCTAGCCGTAACTTAAAATGAAAATAAGCTGTATGAATATTTTTGTTTCTTTTTAGCAAATAAATATAAACAATACTGTAATTATTATTTCTAAAATATAGAAAAAAAAATATAAAAACAGGATTATTTTGGCAAAGTTAAATATATTATCGATTGAAGTTTATGATTTTTGTATAATTTTTTTTCAATTTGTTCATTTGTTCATTTTTTGTTTCGATTATGAAAAAAAGTATAACAACTTCATTTGATTATTTGGAAAAAAGTTATCAACAATTATACGTGAATGAGTGGATTTTCATGAACATTTAGAGCCCTGAAACCAATATAAGTTTACATTTTTTTTATTCCCATATTTTTTTTCGTAAATCGGCGAGAAGAAACAAAGATTTAAAAAAATTCATCGAAATCGGATGATTTTTCGATTTTCTAGAGCCAAAAAAACGAGGGGACCGCGAAAATATAAAATTACCGAAGTTACTGGTGAGAGTCTTTAAAAAAGTAACCTCGAAAAAATTGCCAGTTGCGCTTGATGAACATGATAGTACTTTTACAGGTAACAAAGGTAAATAAATATTCTTTACTACCGAAAAATGCATCCATAAAAAATATTGCGGAGAAATGAAATGAGATATCAGGAAAGTGAAGATAATTAAGGAGAAATATATAAGACAGAGTTTTGTTGGCGTGAAATGAAGAATAATTGTCTAATATTAATGAAACGGCAATCATTTCGAAATTTAAGAATACAATTTCTAAAATGAATGGAGTTATATAGAAAAGAAAAGCGTCCCTATTGTTTACATGTATGAAACAAACATTCATTCTTCTTATACAAATTTAGAAGATGGAATGGACAAAAAAACCTATTTCCAAAGGCGCTCGACTTTTAATACTTAATGCTGAAGGTGAAACAGGTTTCGTACCCAATTCATATATTAGATAGAAGTCAAGGTAGCGATTAAGACAATCACATGAATTTTGATCATTACAAAAAAATTGGTAACCAAAAATGGATTACTTAAATTACCAACCAGAAATTTAGTTATTAATAATGCGCTCTATCACAACAAATTAAAAATAAACATTACCCACTTCTGCAACAAGAAAAACCATTATGTACAAATGGTTGAGGTCCCGAAACATTTCATTTGACGAAGAAATCGGTTTAACCCGATCATGATCTAAATGTTGTGAAACTAAGTTCATTGTTGTTCGGAAACTGATCGAGTTAATCGGGTCGTAGTTATATGGTATGATCCTTTCTACCCTGGTACACTGTGAGTAAATGCGATTAGCTGACGGGTTCTTTCATTTGTCTATAGTTTTTGAACTTTATTTATTCATTTATTCCCCTTAAATGGCTGTCTACTATCAATTTTCATGATTAACGTCATTGATAGGTTACTGAGGTTTTCGGTTTCTATACTTTTTGGCATTTCAGCATAAAAATAGCTTATTAGTATAAAATCCGTATAAGGGAGTAAATCTTTAATAACTGCATAATAAAACATCTACAATCTATATACAACTAAATAAATATCATGGGAGAATTAACGCACAAAAAAAGTAATAAAAACCAAAAGTTTTTGTAGATCTTATATTCAATTTGAAATAACCAACAAAAATTGCGCGCGACGTTCGAAAACTGTTATCTACTATTGAAGAGTATAATAACGGTGTGATCGCGCAAAACATTTTGTACAAAAAATTAATGGAAAGCGGAACCAATGATTGACAATATTGTTTGCTAAGTAGTATGTATGGTCGACTACTCTGTTATCTAAAAAAATAAATTTCTGGCAATTTGTTACCTTCTTCTTTTGATTATGATCACATCATAATATCCAGCCGTGAACATAATTAGAACAAGTTTTTGCGGCAAATATGGGAAAATTTCCATTTCACAAATCTCACCAATGTGAAGCAATTTTTGTTATAAAAAGCGCAGTTAACAATCTTTATCTCATTACTTCACAAAATGCATACTCGATTACGAAATGCAATAAATTTTTGCTCTGAAAATTTCTAATTCGCTTTATTAACAGTAATTGATTGTATACCGTGCTGATTATTACCATAATTAGTATTAGATTAAAAGTCCTTCACAACCATGATATTTTCGAAAATGTTTAATGATTTTCTTCATAATTTCAGGTAATTATCTGATTGAATCTATAATTATTTAGTGAATGAACTAAATCATCGTACGAGTATAGGCTACATAAAGAAATAGCAAAGCAATCTGTTACTCATAGTTCAATAATGGGATTTACTGAAACGAAATAAAACATTTTGAACCTAAGCAAATAAAGGGAAACGGTGCTCCTCTCCCTCCTTCACAATGTACTGTGTGTTTGCTCCTCTCCCTCCTACACAATGTACTGAGCGTTTTAAACTCTGTACTATATGACCTCTCAATAGTTTCAATAATCTTTTGCTCGTGAATAGGTCTATCCACTAGTCGCTTAGTTTTTGTTTCTATTTTTTAACTAGTAAGCCGTGTTGTATTGACTAACTACACTTTACTACTGTTGAGTCTAATGAAAGTACAGAGATTTCTACATGTATCCATACACTCGAGCGTTCAAAGTTAGGGTGCCCTAAAATATGACATGTGCACAGCCACTTACGTGGCGCATACTAAATTTCTTGTTTCAGAGCGTGGGTGCCATTGCATTGTCCTATTGGAAGAAGTTCTCAAATAGTATTTTATTTGAGCATGGTTTTGATAAAAATTTAGCCTGACTACGTGGACACGCCATTTAGATTAACGACAACATGTTTTTAAGTTAGGCATTATTCTGGGGTAAAATTGTTCTAAATCGCTTAGAGATGAGTACAGCGACACAAAACATTCCAGTTAACAATAAAAATAAGATTTGCCACAATTCGCTGGTGATACTATTAGACAATCATTTGACATCTAAAAGTAATAGTAGAACTTTACAAACCATAACTGCATGAGTTTGTTTTTATTGTTATAAACATTAATGAAATACTGACAGATACAGTTCTTGAATTTTCTACAAAATATGATAGAAATAGTGGAGTGATGAAATGCGCCAGCTTTGTAAATACATTCAATTGTTTTCAATGTTCCAATTATTTTATTATTCGTGAATTATGAAATGACTATCAAGAATTAACATTTTTTTACCATTTTCAATTAACTATTTTGCGTGACACAAACGTATTAGTTTAAGTAAGTTATTCTTTCAAAGCATATGTATACTTTTTGTAAATGTATCATATAAGAAAATAACTAATTTATTGTATGTTTTGACAGTTATAACCCAAAGAAAATAATTATGTTCTAACACTTTCTTCGAAAACCTCATCCTACAATGTGGCAAAAACAATATTAGTAGAAGGAAAAAAAATAATTTTTAAATAGATTCTGAGAAAAATATGCATGGAATATGAAATATTAATGCATTTTCGTAACATGGGCAAAATTTGTGAGAATTCAGCCACATTTTTAAGAAAACTGCTAAAAAATGTTCGTTGCTCTGTTACCAAATTGTTGGTAGTATATTTTCTTAATAAATTTAAATAGAATGAAAAATGCAATAATAGATGATCAGAATTATAGTGTCGATTGATTGTTCGTTGCTAAATTTCTGTTCAAGGTTAGCCACAGATTGACTATAAATGGATAGGTTATGAAAAAATTTTTTAAGTAACTGATAGCCCTGAATTATGTCTCATTGACTACGCTTATGCGGTCAAGGTTTAATTAACCTAATACGGTGAAATGAAGCCATAATAATTCTACTACATTTGGACAAATGTCGGAGTAATAAAATTTCTTTGTATTTATTTGGGCACCTATAACGAGTATTCACACATAAATGTCACTAACAGCAACAACCAGATATTATAAAAATAACATGTGGGCATATGATCTCATATTATAACGTAAATAAAGCAAAGTGTTATTTTAAATTTCTTCAGTATGTTCACAGATAGAAGGCAGACGACAATTTTTTTAAGTAATAATATATACAGAGTGTCCCTTTTACATTAATATTATAAGTACTACGAAGGAACTGCCTACAAGAATACTTTTGACCTTACAGATAATAAGATGACACTCAAGAGCAATTGTTAAAATTGTATCCAACACAAGTACGTCAATTCAGACATCGAATAAATGTTAAGTATTTATAAATAAGACGTTTTTCAAGTTGGAAATTGAAAGGTTAGAGAGAATGAAAACAAGACTACGAGCACATTATGATACATTATTGAGATACTTCGAAGAATAAAAATGGCTAACTGGATAAATGCGGATACAAGTTGCTTCCTCGGCATCTATAATCACTATAAGAGAGGCTGCAAATAATTCACATATCATTTAAATTATATTTGAGATGTTCGTATTAAGATGCACTATACAAGCTTTCTCTAGAAGTTAGTAGAATCAAAAATATCGATGAATTAAAAGTACATTATAAAGATCTTTTTATTGATCATTAAGAATTTTTTTCCTATTCTACTAAAATCAAGAGATTTAACAGATTTTCCAATTAAAGTATCCTGAAGTAAGCAAGTTCGAGTAAATATTTTAATCTATTTGTTTACTGCACATTACAGCAAGAAATTCCGTGGATCAGTGACGGGGTGCTTTAGTCTGTTGCAAGAGAACACCTTTCACTGCATACATAATACTGGAACTTCATTGGAATAATACACACATGTAATGGTGGCTTTCTTTTGTAGGTAATCTACCAAACTTATATCTTCACATTCCCAAAATACAGCATGAACTTCTCTGCTGGAAGTATCTTGACTTTTTGTCGGCGCCGGTAAACATTTCTGTTGCTAATCATAGTAATGTATCTATGATTCATCCATTGTTAATTGTTACTAATCTGTCTATACTGCGTTAAAAAATGACTGCAAATGTGTCTTCTAGTTTGATTGTGTGCATCGCACATTCGCAGTATTCATTTTTTCATGTTCAGTTCGGCAGTAAATATATTATGTACCACATGGTATGAAAGATCACCACCTTCAATTATTCGATGAAATCATAGAATTTTCGTGAATGGTGCTTAATCTGCATGCTCGTCTGTATACAACTGTCTACAACATTTAATCTCATGACAACACCTTTCTGCTATTGAAGATTCCCCTAATGTATCCATCAAATTTTCTATAATTCAATCGACAGTGTTTATTATGATACTGATACTCTTCAATTTGGACTTCCGGACTTTTACTGTAGACACGATTCAACAGGTTCAGACTTGACAGCTTCTAGCGTGAGTGTATACATAATCGGTAACAATGTGATATGATCATAAATAAATGTATTATAAATAAATAAATTCCACTTATAATTGTATAAAGGACAAAGCAAAGGGATCAGCTTGGATAAAAATAGACAGAAAATACAAAACATCGATAGTAACAATTATAAATAGGTAACAATATAATATAATCACTGGTTGTCAAACTTGCAGATGGCAAGTTAAAGAAACTAATTGAAGTGTGAATAACGGAATATAGGGTGATATGGAGAAGCGGTTGCATTTCCATTGAAAATAAAAGTAGTCATTACAGCAGAAAATGTCTTTTTCGATAAATACTACAAGTGATGGTAAGATAGTAAGATACCGAAAATCACTACAAAAAGGGCTGTTTTAAACTCAATTACCACAATCAAAACTTCAAAAGCCTTTCTTCTCAGTACTTTAAATAAAAGCATTGTAATTTCAAGATTTTAAAATGATAGTATGCAATCCAAAGTTCTAACATACTTTCTATAGGTTAATTTTAGCAATGAATAAAAAATGGTTGATTTGAAAATAAGATTTCTGTAGGTGGAACACACTGTATAGTATATGATAAAATAAATATTTGTACTTTATTTTTAAGCATTTATCTTGTTTATAAATATTTAAACATTTTTTCAAACAACAACGTCAACAAGTATAAAAACTTGTTTTAATAGCTGAAATCCGTGAACATACTGATTCATTTCGTAGCATTATTAAGAATAAATGAATTAAACAATATGTAAACGATTCTTATCAAATTTTGATAAACTATGTTTCATCAAGTTTATATATATACAATATGATTTATTAATAAGTGTGAATATTTTACACAGAAAAACCTGAATATAAGTTTTGAAACAGAACATCGCTTTTTTCTCTAAAAATTATTTTGCTTGTTTCTTCAATACAATTGGATATTGTCCTACCATACTTGGTACTGGGTTTAATAATATGAAAATACATTAAAATTTGTTGAGATGTAGTATTCACCCACTGTCAAAATGTGGTACAAAAGAGCGAAGGTAAATATTTTCTATTCTACATTCTGGCGAAATTGTCATTTAGTAGAATTTGATGATTATCAAATATTTTTCACGTATATAATAGTGTGATGGTAAATGGATAAAACAAGGTGAGAGTCTAAGTCCATACTAACAATGGATGAAATACAAAAAAATGTTAATAAACATACGAGATAGCTACAAAAAAAACAAAGGCTACCTCACTATCATCCCAATAAACATAGAAGGTTCACTATATGGAGACGACATCGTAATTATGGCAAAATATCACAGAAAGATGAAAGCACTAACAAAAATGTGGATAGAGGAGATAGAAAAACTGCAAATAAAAATTAACAAAAAAAATGCAAAACAATCATAATAAACGATGAAAAAGGAAACAAAGTCAGACTAATGGCAAAAAAAACAAATAGAACTTGTTACAACTTTTGAATTTCTAGGAGCAGTAATAACAGATATGCCTGTCTTATATAAACAGCGTCACAATCATTACAACGTACTTTAAATATAATATCACTTCTTTTGTTTTTGGATATTTTATATTTTAGTTTAGTGGTATATTTGGATATTTTCAACTGTTTTAAAAATTATTTTTCAATCAGAAGAGACCAAAAACTATCATTAAATATATGTACAACATAAAATCATATTGAATAGCATCCTTAAAAATCCAAGATATGCAGCTATGTATCCTGATGAAATACTCCCACATCAATAAAATTCGTAACATTTACAGACAATTGGGAGAATCTTAACATTAATGACTTCAACAGATTCATCAGGAGGATAAAATTTTTATACGAATTAAAAATCCTCAACCCAGCACACAATTATTAGCAATCATGAAGAATAGTATTCAATTGTATTGAAAATAAAAGATTCTCGACCATATCATATGACACAACTTATTATGAAGTGATTTTCTAAAAAATTGAATTTTTTACAGTAGATAATGAATAACGAAAAATTAAACTATTCAGTTTCTTAAAGATATTTTATTTTCCAAGGAGGCCACTTTTTACGAAATGGAAGTCTCATTTTCAACAACATTTTTAGATTGAGGGAAACATTCAATGTAAGACGTCAAATGTGGTTCATATAGGATCGGACAGACTGATTTAATTGTTAGATTTTAAAGTATTTTTATTGATGTCAAACACCAAATTCTTTTATTTTGACTTTAAACTAAGACCATATTAATATTCAAAATCTCTGAAGTTTAGGCTTAGAATTTTTTGTGTAAAATGTTCACAATTATTAACGAATCACTCTGTAGAACAGTATAATTCATTCATTCATTCTTACTAAAGTAATAGAAACAAAAAAAAAGATGTATGATATTTTCAATGAAATATTGGCACATCTTTTCATTTACACATACGGAGGTAGCAAATTCTTTTATCTTACAAATATAATTGGAAGTCCTCAAATAATTAAAATAATTTGTATATATTCATCCTTAGTTGAAGATTTGATGATGCACGAAAAATAATTATACCAAGTTAAACATTACATTGCAGAAAAATTCGGAAACAATATGAGTTAAAAGTAATAAATAGTGTTTTTGTATAGGGTATTTCTAAATTCATGTGGAATAATGAGGTCGGAATTGTCCGTATGAAATTATAACGGATCATTACTGTATTAACCCTATATTGCCAATATTCTTTTTCTAACGACCGTGTCTTATGCTTATTTCATATGAATAAGTACTAAGAACAGTTCTTCCTCCTTTTCAATTCCTATCAAGTTCCTCAAAATACAGAGGGTGTCCTAATTTGCATCTCACATATCTACCGTTTTGTTTATATTTAGGAAAAATCCTAAAACAGGTTAACCTCAATCTATTAGAGAGAATTTTTGTGGTAGTTCCAATCGACTTTTAAAAACCTCGATTGACAAGAGGTGTTAAGTGATAATCATTTTAAAGCTGCTTCGATAATCTATATATTTTGAGAAAACTACATTTTAAAAGGAAACTACAGTAGTTCGATAAAACAGTTCAATTTTAATATATGTACTGTGCAAATTGCCCTCCTTCAACTTTCATGCAATCTGTTTTGGTATATTTAAATAAAATTCTATCTCGATTCTTTACCCAACTTCTGAAGAGATTTAGGTGTAGTAGCAAAAACTTTAACTACTCGTAAAAAAGTTGGTCTTCACCTAGATTTACACCATCTTTCAGTGGCTAGGTTAATGAAGGATCAATAAGTTGAAGTAAATATCACTAGTAATCTTCCCATTAAGACAACATATCTCTATAATGTGGTCTTCTAAAATGACTGCCCAAACATCTTCTTTGAAGATGTGCGGCAACTATGTCTGTTGACTTTACCATTCAATGTAAACGTACTTACACAGGTGGTCATTAAACAGTAAAGTGAAAAACAACAAATTTTTCGCAGTTTTAATCAAATATGTGACAATCTTGACGACTTACTTGCTGTTTCTATATGGTCAACAGCAACGCTTACTCATCTTTTTGATAGTACAATCTTACCAATTCAATTCTTTCTAGTGTACAATAAACTATTTAAAAAATTGGGATTATAAAGACCGAGTTATTTATAAACAAATATTAAAAGATAAAACATGTTTAGCTCCATCCATCATGAGATTGACAATTTCAGTGAGAAACTGTCGTGTTATCCTATTTAAAATAATTCAAAATAAAAAAATAACAGTGTACGACAATAAAAACAGTTTTGTTTGAAATTACGGAAAAAATTAAGCCCCCTATAGATTAAAATTGAAAAATTTGGAAGTGCAAATTTTAGTTGCGTCACCCGATATATGTTTTTCACGATTATGATATGAATACATTCGCAAATCCTAGAAATGACAATTATGTACTAAACCAAGCAGGAATATCTACTTCAAAATTGAATTCACAAAATTAAACATATCCTCATTTTCATTTCCGATCTAAATATTTTCCAATAAGAAAACATATAACTATATTAATATGTAAATAAAAGCATTTGCTACAAAAAATGTATCAATTATAAACAAATCTAACCATTATTGAAATGAAAACTTTCTTGAAAATTATGTATTTCCACATAGACTGCAATCACTTTCTAAAACACAAATTAGTAACGCAATGTCACTTGATATACACATACGTCACAAAACCGGAAGAAGTAATGTAACAAACGGAAAAACACGTAAAAATGAGTAAAGATAAACGCCCGATACGCACAACAGTAAAATCTATTATCAGCTGTTTCGGTCTCCTCAAAAGAGATTCTGTAATAAATCTGAGGAGGCAAACGACTGACGTCACTAGTTTGGTCTGTGAAAGTTACATCACACTGTTATAAACAGAAGAACAGAACCGATATGAAGGATATGCGCGAACTGTTGGAGAAGCTCGCTAAACGGTAACTGAAAGTGGTCTGCAGGACTGCAAGCGTAGGTGAGTGACGACGTAGTGCTGGACAATATACGTAAATACCAAAGTGAACTCTATGAATACGGGCGCGAGAATATTATAATTCTCTAACGCTCCACGGATTGACGGAAATCCATAGAAATTTTTTATTAAAAGCCGAAGACGAAATTGCATATTAAAAGATTATTACAAATTCATATTAAACGCATGAAAATATTGAAATACAATGAAAATGTAAATTGGTGAATCTACGGCTTTTGTTACATATTTGTGCATACAAAACTTTGATGCATAAATAATTCGATGGATAATGGAAACTTCATAATATACAAACAAATATATCGATAAGATATATTCAATGTGACCTAAAAAGGCTAACTATCCAATTGTGAAATGTGAATCGAAACAAATATGATGTTTCAAAACTAATATTTGTTTAAAACATCGAACCAATTTACACATTGACTTTTCAGATCAGATCGGTTTTTTGGGTGTCACATCTCTGTCACCGGTGTCTTTTGAGTATTCAGTTGGAAGGACAAAAAATAATAGCAAAATGGAAGATCTAGTTTTCATCAAAGCTCGGCTGTAATTCTTTTGCCCACAAATAGTATTAGGTCGGATGGGCGACTTATAGGCTTGACATAAACAAAAAAGTCACAAATGTTTAAGTTGTTTGCAACAGAAACATCCATGAAGATAAAATAAAAGTAGATTTCCACTTTTGATGATAAATAAGAAATGAAGAACATAAAAGAGATTATAATTCTTTGCGGCCACATAACTACCAGAAGAGTATTAAAAAAAACTCTACTCTACAACCTGTAGGAAAACATTGCAAAATATTTGGGTTTCAACAACCTCGAAAAGTACATTATATACGTCGAACGTAGGAAAACCTTTTAGCAGAAGCTGGAGTAATTATTACGACTACGCCGAAGCTCTATGGTAGATGGAAAAGTATCACAGTTGCTAATAGATATTTAGAGGTCAATATATCCTCAGAAATTCAATTTTCAACATAAAAGAATTATGTGAAGATATGATTTCCGCGCCCCATATATACAGATCCAATTAATCAGCATGATCAACTCTATAACATACTAAATTTTCAAGGTCATCGGAGCTGTGAGGGTTAAACTATACAATTACCAAAAAAACAATAACCTTTGCATGGAATTGAAATGGAGTAGCATAAACTATTCGTTAAATTTCTCTTGAATTAGCTTTTATGAAATTGTATAAAGCTGTGTTCGCAAGTCTCATTCCGAACAGTTTAGGGACTGATCGCATGCGCACTTTCAAAATTGTCGTTAACTGGTCGAATACTTCTCATCCCATGCGATCAGTACCTAAACTGATTAGGAATCAGACTCGCGAACTTGCGTTCTTTGTTTTTATATCTGTAAGGAATTAGTTTGTAGTTCCTTATAAAAAGTTGAATTACCAGTACAATATAAACCTATTATGACGAGGATGCAGTAGTGGAGGACATATATTAGCCATTCCTTTTAATTAGCCTTAGCCATTCAAACTAATCTTATCTTATCGTTTTTCACGTTCACGTTCCGAAAACGAAATAGAAAATTTAAAAATTTAAAAATTCATATAAAATTTACATTATCAAGATACTCAGGAATATGAGTAGGGGGCCATCCATAAAGTACGTCACACGAATTTTAGGACTTTTGAACCCCTCCCCCCGTCCTTGTCACAGGTTGTCACATTTTTATAACCCTCCCTCCTGATGTGACGTCACACATTTTTTAAATTTATGTATGTATTTAAAAATAATCGAATCATTTTTTACTTATTTTTATTAAATAATAATCTAATAAAATCAACATAAAGTCCAACATTTCATAAAATTTTTTAAATTTTCAATTCACATCCAAACTTTGCGTTTTAGTATTTTAAATTTCAACATGTGACGTCACAAAACTATTGACCCCCCCCCAACCCCCTTGTCAAACGATGTCACACTTCGATGATACCCTTCCTCCCCATTAACGTGTGACGTACTTTATGGATGGCCCCTAGTATGAAAATGAAATTTTTCAAGAGAATAAGTTGAGTACTTAATAATTTGAATAGTTTAGCATAGCAGGAAGTTTTCTAATGTACAAAGCAACCGGAATTGGCAAAAAATTCCATTATAAATTTTTTTATTTAAAAACTGTATTCACATGACGTGATAGAATAATTAGATTAAAGAACCTTGAAATTTATTCTATTCCCAATACTAGATTTTTAGAAAACAACAAATATACACAGTTTCTTTAGAAGTATCTTCTAAAAGAAAAAGATAAACGTAAAATCAATAGTCAAAAGGAGTTGAATGTCCAGCAAAATTGAAAAAAAAGTAACATCATCCAGTGAAGTTTTTATAGAAAATATTTTTTTAAATATCTAAAAAATATGTGATACATAAAAAACTCATAAGCTTTTTTTACTCAATATTATTTATTTCAGTAGAATAACATTTGACAGATATATCGGTAACATTCAATATTTTGACAAATTATTTTTTCCACTTTATTACATAAATTTAATAGACCGAGACTACAAACTGTACAGTTTATGTTAATTTTTTATAATTGTTTTTAAATTCCTGAAGACGATACCTTGGTTATCGAATCGCGCGTCAGACAGTGTAATTGTGAGTGATGGTGTAGTGGTAGTGTAAAGAGTGTGTACGTGTGTTCATCGAATATATCAAGAAATTATTTTATTGTAGATACTTGCAGATACTTTGATCCTAGGACACTCTTTATGATATATTTCTTTCTGAAGATCTAGTTTAGTGAATAATAAGAGGATTTCACTTTTGTGATGTTTTTCTATTGAATTTTGTATCTACTTCCTTTTTGACAAGTCTTTACTGTCATTACTAATTGTTTCTTCCAGTTTTTTGCAAGAGCATGTCCTAATTACCAGTAAAAAGAGTCCTGTTGTTGAATTGGAATAAGGAAGTAATCGAGACCGGCTCTCTTAATATGAAATTTGTTGACGTGGACATCTATTTTTATGGAGCTATCTTGATTAAAAAGTGTGTACATGATGTATAAAAACGACGCCACGTGGACATAGTTTTTTTGTAGAATAACAACAAGAAAAAAGTTGAGTTATTGATATTTGTTCAATTTGACACTCCAAAACACTACTATAATCAAAAATAATAACGTGAGAATAATTTTCTCAAATCAAAGGTGTCAGTTAACGTTTTAAGCTGAGAGATAGTATAAATAAGGGAGCGTCCATAAACCAAGTGATCATATTAAAGTCCTTCCCGATGCTACGTGGTTTTGTTTCACAATATTTTACGTTTTCTATTAGATATTTATCAAGAAAATATTTTACTGTAAATCAATAAAATTTATTTTTGTTTTATATATTATAATGTATTTATATATTTCTCATATTTATAAACAGTCTGACTCAAATTGTGGCTTCAGCCACTCTTATGAATTATTAATTATTGGGATATCTTCTTTGTATAAAGCCAATGGATCATTCTCGTTATGAGGACATGTTTCGAGTACGAAGACATCTTCTTCATCAAGCAACTCAATAGTCGGCTCAAGTGTATGTAGCTTACAGATAACTTCCTTCTCTCTTTTTGTTATTATTATCTTAGCACGTTGTTTATGATTAGATTTGTTACGACATCCATGAAATATACTATGCATTTTTTGCTGTTTTTTTAAGACAAAATTTGGTCCGCAAACATCATAAATCCTACCTGTTACATTTTACCTTCTATTTGATCAAGCACTGAAAGGCAATAAAAGTCGTACGGAATAGGTTTATCCTCTTCTTGTTCTGGTTTTAAATTGATTGATTGTCTGTGACAAAGATCTGGAAAACTAACTTTTTCGTGGACGTTCTCTACAGATGGAATTTCAAACAAACCATCACTTGTCCTACGTAAAGGGAATAGTGGTGAAAAGAATCCTTTGTTTGTAAAAATAACATCTTTTGAATTGCTCCTAGTATTTTAATTGAATGTATTGACAGTTAATTATTTTTTGAACAATATATTCATGATTCTTCCTAAAAAGTTTCTTTAACAAAATTTCATCTGAAAAAAAGTACGTAGCTTTGCTAATCCCCCTCTTGGCCGGGCTACGTTCCCTAAATAGATAAATATATACCTTAATTCGTATATGGTGTAGATAACTCTAGGCTCCATGATATCTAAATAGATTTTTATTAAGTAAGATAAAGAAATAATTTTTTGTAATTTTATGTTTATAGAGATTTAATTGAGATGAACATAGCCATAATGCAAATATGAAACACATATAATTACTAATTTCTATAAAATCGGTTAGTTCACATATCAATCATAAGTTACATCCAGTTTTGTTCCCATTTACTGAATTAAAAATTTCAACCAGAAATCGAATGGAAATTTCGTTTATTCAAAATTGTATTAATTTAAATTCACTTTAGAATTTTTGTTTTCGTTTCATTGGTTACAGTTAGAACTAATCTGTCCTGCCGCTTACGAACAAAAAAGTTGATGATTCAATGGAAAAAAATTAGTTCTGCTCTAAACTAAACTTTTTATCGGAATGAAAATACAACGTGCTAAAAGGGTATTATGGATTTCTTCGTTGTAGGTTACGTTAAGTTATCTCCAACGGTGTTAATGTTAGATTATGGCTGTCATTTAGAGCCGGTTCACATTTCTCGCATAAAAGTTAATAACAATTATATATGCATATCACACAAAAAATAGCATTATAGTTCACTCATTTAGCGTATTTGAAATTTTACCTGAGTGAAATCGGTAAAAACGAGGTAAATTTTCAAACACTATAATCGACTATTGCCCATAATACCTATTTCTGAAAAACAATATGATTAATACTTGATTAGATAAGTAAATGAATAATTTATTGAGCTTGTCTATTCCAAGGAGAAATTTTACAAAATCCTGAGAATAATATAAATAGAAGAATTTATTCTATTCCAAAAATTTAATGGCTAAAATATGAAATGTATCAGTCCAGTCTTCCTCTTAAAGCATAAGGATTTGAAAATTATTCTGTCCTACCTATTCACACAACTTACAATTTTAATAAAATGTAGAATGTTCAAACATTTGTTGGTATTTACAGCTAAGAGTGTTGAATATCAACTAGAAGTCTTATCGCTACCAATTTTAAATTTCTGAAAATAAAACTTTTGAATATTTACAATTTATACAATTTATAGAACAGTGTGAATAGCTAAGTTTTCCAAAAGGTTCTGGCAAAATCCGCAAACTTTTAAAAATTTTATTTTCAAAAATTTTCACGGTAAAGTACGATTGCAATTCCACAAAAGTGTAGGTCATTACTCGAACTATTATAAAAAATATATTTTCACAACAATCTAGTAAATTTTATTTTTCACTGGTTGCGGAAGGACATCCTTCGCCCTCTTGACCACGTTAAATTACACCCATTAAGAAGGTGAAAAAAAGACCACTAAAATGTTCTTTATCAAGAAAATACTATCCTTTTCAGAAAAACTTTGTTTCTTAGAACATGAACATGACTTATAGATTATTAGGAATTTCTAGAACCGTTGGTGATATTCATAATGAACCACTGTTTACTTGTTCATCGAAACACGTGTCGGATAGTATAATTAAATAAATAAATAAATAAATAAATGTCTTTATTTAGCACTTGGCTACTTATAACTAAAGTAGAAACATTACAAAATCAACTTTGATTGCGCAAATACGTAAATTACATTTATATACATCTGGTACATTTTTAATATCAATACATTAAAAGAGCGAAGCCCTTCATAAAACAGTGTTTTTTGCAATGCTGAGGTTCGTACAATGTCAAGATTATAGTTTTTTTTGGATCTAACATTATAATTATGAAACTGCAGTCGTTTCTTTAAGTATGCATTTAAATACTCTGGCATTAGGTTATGTTCAATTTTATATATTAAAAGGAGATTCGCTCTTTCGTTCTGCTCAAATGTTAGCCAATTTAGAGTTTCAAGCATGTAATCAATTGGTGCATATTTACTACAATTTAACAAAATACGCTTGATTTTGTTCTGTTGTATTTGTAATTTACGCACCTTCCTTGTTGCAAGAAATTAATACTGAGCTACAATATGTAAAGTGAGGCAAAATTATGGTTTTATATATCATCATTCTTGTCTATTCAGGAACACAATAAGATATTCTACTGAAAAACCCTATTTTTTTACCTAATTTCTGACATAAATAATAAACATGAATTGAAAAATTTAATTGTGGATCTAAAATGACACCCAAATGTTTAATTTCGTTTACAAATTCTATAGGCACACTGTTTATGGATAAAGACAAATTTAGATTATAAAATTTTTTACAATTTATAGCTGAGCCCACCACCATACATTTTGTTTTTGAGGAGTTTAATTTTAATCTATTCTGACACAACCATTTATACAATATCTTGAGTTTATCATTTAAAATCTTTACAATTTCTAAGTAGTTTTGCCCAGACACTGATATAAGGGTATCATCAGCAAATAAATTAACGAAACAATTTTTTAAAGCCATATGAAGATCACTGATATATATATTACAAACAAAAGTGGTCCCAGGACACTTCCCTGGGGTACACCCAGCACATTTTCCTTCTTTTGAGATACCCTGCCTGATATTTTTGTTTTATGAAATATGTTTTCCAAATAGTTATTAATCCAACTTAAAGTGCATTTATTCACACCATAGTGTTCCAGTTTTCTTATAAGAATTCGACGGTCAAAGGTCTCAAAAGCACGCTAAAGGTCAACAAAAACAGCAAACACTAAATCACCAATGTTTATTTTTTCTCGCCAATTTGCACACACGTACTGAATCGCTGAATCACAGGAATGCTGACTTCTAAAGCCCGACTGTCCCATAAACAACAAGTTACTTTTTTCGAAGTACTCCCTAAGTTGATTACAGATGATGGTTTCAATGATCTTATCTACAGCTGGTAAAAGATTAATAGGCCTAAACTCTGAAGGTTTTTTTGGTTTATTTACTTTTGGGATAGGTGTTATCACACTAGTTTTTAGGTCACGTGGTATTTTTCCGGTGGTGATTGAGGCATTAATCAAGTATAGAAGGGGATATCCAATTACACAGAATAATTGCTTTACTAGTTTAATATTCAAGCTGTCATCGCCCGAACCTTTATTTTTTAAGCCATATATAACTTTTCTTAACTGAGACAAATTTATGGTCTCAAAATGGGAAAAGTTTGTTTCGGTATTAAAACCTTGGCTTTATACTCTCTGAAACTTCATATAACGAGTCTGAAAAGAATTCATTGAAGTTTTCCTCTACAGAGCTTTTGTACTGTTCAAAATTTCTTTCCATGAAATCAGTAGATTGTTTCTATGTTCCAGTTAATTCCTTCAGTGTTCTCCACAACCTTTTGCTGTCCCCGTTACAGTTGTCAATATTTTGTTCATAATGTCGTGTTTTGTTTTTTCTAATCGCTGACACAACTTCATTTCTATATTTTTTTGAGCATTCCCAGTCTGTGTTTAGTTTTGTAAAACAAAATTTTTGGTAGGCTCTATCTCTTTTTTGTTGTATCTGTTTAATATCATATGTCATCGAAGGGCACTTTCTAGGGTTAACTTTATTTACTGGTGCAATTTTATCTAAAGCCTCTTCAATATTTTTCATAAAGTCTGCATAGATGACATCTACATCTACAGCGGTGTATTTCCACATTTTTCCTATTAGTTCATTGATAACATTGAATACATTATCGTCATTTAGATTTCTAATGTAATATGGCTGTTTCTTCTCTGACCTTCTATTTACCTGAATATTTACTCCAATAATTTCATGATCACTTATGCTAGGTAAATTTCTCTGAACCTCTTGCATATTAAAGTCATTGGTTATTATATATACTTGTTTAAATCCTGAACTTTGAATAATGTTTCTTACTCTTCTTGTGTCACTGTTGTTTTTTTGCCAGTCGATGTTTATGTCTCCCAGAAATACTGCTATTTACTTATGTAATAATTCATCACCCAATTTATCTTCTAAATATTGCATGAAAACAGCCGAACTTGCGTTTGGTTAGGTTGCAGTTGCAGTTGTTAGAATGCACCAATTAAAACACTTTTTTGTAGCAGTTTCAATTCCACGACAAGTGACCAAAAACTATAGTCAACAGAGTCATTAAGCACAACAGATAATCCAAAACAGTTCATTGCATAAATAACCACTCCACCAGTATGCCTACTGTTAGATCTACTGCATGTTGCAGTATATCCATAGATATTAAATTCATTTTCCTCAATATCTGGAGTCAAATGTGTTTCACTTACACAACACACGCTTTCTATCATCCAGCAACTGGCGCAGTTCGTCGAGGTGCGACATGAGACCCTGTATGTTTATTTGCAAAATTAAGCCTTCTTTTTTTTGAGTACCATCTGTTTTTAAGTTTAGCTGCTAGATATACTGTGTTTTTGTTTTGAGTCTTTTTATGCGATAAACACTGTTTATCAAAAACTGCGTGATCATATTTAATATCCTTGATATTCAGAACATCACAAGCAAATCTACAGTTTGTACATTCCTTTATTTCTGACTGGCATTCATCACTTTTATGATTTTTGTTACATAGTGACCAGACAACGGTTTCTTGACGGCAAACATCAGCTTTATGTCCATATTTCCATCATTTATAGCATGTAAGAACTCCCAGATGCTCATAAACTAAACAAGAATCCCAATCCAAATACACTCTTCTGCACTGTAACAGGATTTCAAAAACCTTCGGCGACACTTTCAATAAAACATTAAGCTTACTGGCGCTTTTCGATTTAAACTTTTTTAAGAGCTTTACTTTCACGTTTAGAGCATTTTTAAGGCTATTTTGGCTTTTTATTTTCTGAATAAATACATCTTCTTCCTTAATATATTTGTTATCATCGCATTCCACAACAATACACTTATTGCCGGCAGTTTTCACCTTGTTTACTTCAATTGATAAGTCTGAAGGCTTTATTTTTCTCTCCAAAACATTTTTTGTTGTAGCAATGTCCTGATTTGCATTTTTTGTCGAATTATTAATGGCGGGTTCCTTTTTACCACGTTCGATCATTGTTCATTTCTGTTAACTGAAGTCGGATTTCCTATGTTTTTTATAATTTCTTTTGTGTTTTCCCTACATTCTTCGATTTGTTGTTCCTATCTCGAAAAATTTTTAGTAACATCCAGGTTAATTTTAATTCTGTCAACGCACTTATCACAAAACCAAAAGAGATTTCTGCACTCGTTCATTATTTTTAAAAACTGTTCTTTTATTCTAGCACAATGTACATGATAATTTTTACTACACAAATTACACGCAATCTGTTTATTATTCACGATAAAATTATCACCGCAGGACGCACAGACGTGCGTACCGCTCGACGGCATGTCTTACACTCTACTATACTACTATTGTGAATGTTGCTGTAGTGCTAGCACAAACAGTGTTATAGATTTGGCTAAATGCTAAGCTAAAATTTTTATTATAATAAACTGCAACGAGTTTGCACATTTTCCTATCCTTTCGGTACTCTTATCAGACCAAGCTTTCTGAAAGTGTGGAAGTATGTATGTACGTTTCCTCTCTTTAAACATTAGGGGGACCCATTTCTCGTAAAAAATGTCCTCAATTCTATATTATATCGTTGTATCGGTAGCTTGTGTTTAGTATTTATTTTACGCCATCGATAACTTGTGTACTTATGATTTGATGCAATTTTCTTTACCACCGCCACACACCAACTATTGCTCAATGAAGAAAAAATACACTGTTACGAAAGTCTATTAAGAAAAATGGATTATAAATCTCTTATAGTTTCTCAACTGGTTTAAGGAGTCCAATTGGAAATAATAATTTCTTGTTGTTTGGCTTAGATTTGTGTCGATGTATACCAAAAATATTAATACGAAGAAATTAAAACTCATCAAAGTCAACATAAGACAATTTAGAACTGTTCAATTCTCACATCAATTTCTCATTTATGGCTTCTTGATTTCTCGCGTAGTTGAAAACCAAAATACCGGAAAACTTTTTCGATGAACATGTATAGGTGTTTAAATGTGGCAAAAAATTATTTAATCGTATAAGAGTTAATATAAATAATAATGACGAACAAAAATAAATACCAGAATAGAAAACGTGTAACAATAATTGAACAGTAACTTCATTTAACAAAATGTATATGTACAAAGTTGTTACTTTTTTAGAGTACTCATGAATCTGAAAGTTTTGTTATAATTAAAAAAAATTGAGGCAAAAATTCTAAAAGGGTCTTGAGTAACGATAAAAAATAATAGATTAATAAACGCGGAGATGAGAGAAATGATTAGATATTGAATATATGACCAAGAATAATAAAAAACGTTATGGTATAAGGCATAGGTGGGGAACCTGCGGCCTCGAGGCCGCATGCGGCCTCCGCGAGATTCTTGTGCGGCTCTTTGCCACCTAGTATAAAATGGTAGAGTGTTTTTTCTTTTTTCATTTAGAAGGAATATTGGGAATTGAAAAATTATAGAATTGTCAGGTAATTGAAAAATTATTTATTCGGATATTTCAGAATTTCAATAATCAATTATACTTTTTTCAGAGTATTGCCGAAATGTTGGCTTCATATCCAAATAAATAATTTTATACTTTACTGAAAATTCCACATTGTTTATGTAATTTACATATCTAAAAGAAACGAATAATGTTCTATGTAATATTTATTTGAAAATAAAGTAAAATTACAAAATACTATTTACAAAATTTGTCATACAGAGCAGCCACATGCTAGCAGACCATATGTTTACATCGATATTGATTGGTTACATCATCGATTACACAGAGCAATTGATTAGTCAGCTGATTGTCTTTGCAAACAAAATTAAAGTAGCGCTAGCAGCGCCAACTACCTTGTTTAAGAAGTAAACAAAACTCGGTTTCAGATCTCCCATTTGAGTGTCACACCTTGCTTTGGCTTCTCTGACTCGCATCTCTCAACGCTTCCCTGTTGCGATCTTCAGCAAACTGTAATTAACAGTGCGTGCTTATAACAGTTACACGGTATTGTATTGTATTTCTAGAAAGTATACACTTTGTTAAAGATATTATTTGATATTCGTTTTTTTATCCATCATGTCAAATAACAAGAGAAGAAAATTAGGTGATGAAAACAGATCATTTAATGTAGAATGGGAGTTAGATTTTTTCTTTACTGCTGAGAAAACATTGCTTTGTCGATCGGAAATATCTGCACAACACTTCCCGAAGCTAGCTAAAATGTTAAATGAGCAGAACTGTGAAAATAAAGAGTATACTAATAGATTTTCTGATACTGACGAGCACACTCCTGCTATAAAACTGGCATTTGAACCACACTCAATAGATATATCCGAGGCTCCTGCAGAACTACAAATAGAGTTAATTGATTTAGGGGAAGATAGTATCATCCAATCCCTTTTTAACGCTAAAAACGATCCCATAGAAATCTGGAAAAATGCTGTTGAATATCCATGCCTTCGAGAATACGCTCGCTTTCCTGCTTCGGAAGTATCTACTGTTGTGAGACAACATTTTCTCTCATGTCAAAAATAAAAATAAATTTAAGAACGCAAATTACAGATGCACATTTAGAGGATCAATTAAAGCTGTGTGTTACGAAGCTTGATCCAAATATCCAACTGTCAAACAAAAAACAAAGCCAAATAAGTCACTAACTTAGTGAATAAAAAAATATTTTTTATTGTATTTTTTTATATTATTTTATATGTATATTGTATTTAAAATTTTGTAGTATTATATTTTATTTTTTCTATTTAATGCAATAAATTGTTAAATCTATAGAAAAACTATAATAATTTCACAAAATTCACTTTCTTAGGTCAATCAGCTTATGCGGCCTCTCTTATTGCTGCCTAATTTAAATGTGGCCTGTAATGGTAAAAAGGTTCCCCACCTTTGGTATAAGGTATAAGCACATGTTAATGATGGAAGAAACCAGTAAAACACATAAGAGAGTAGACTAAAATATACAGACACATTATAACGAAGCGTGTCATTTGATTAAATTGCTCATTATTTGTACGTTTCCGTTTACATATGCATATTAAAACGAATTTAATTGTCCGTATCATCCAAAACCCTTTTTAATTGGTAGATTTCATCAAAAGGCGAAGAAAAGTTTGTCTGGGGAAAATTTTTGATAAGCATCTAGAAACGGTTCTGGCTAGCGAGGGGCGAACAGCATCAGCATAGAGCCTTTTATGTTGAATAATTATCTCGGGCTACCAAACGCGCTAGCTCGTTATATCTCTGGTGTGCAGTATAACTTTGCATGCTAAGTTTAACATAACACTTTATACGAGGAATCTAGCAAAAATAATATATTAATGAATTTTAGTTTAAAAACAACAAAAAACACAATCAATATTAATAACGATTCCTTACTAGTTTTATTCCTAGTTAAAGTAAGTTAAAAACGAGAAATTTCGTACAAAGCATCCCCTATTAGACATTCATTTTCTAGTCAATCTTTTTATTCTAACCTTAAGCATAAATTGCTACTTTTTAGCTTGATTAACTATAAATTCATTTTTTTAAACTCTACTTTTTATAATTTGATTAACTACTAACTAGAAGCGTGTCTTTAAGTATAATTTATTTGTTAAATCATATATGGCTAGAGCATCAAATTGTCATATGAATTATTTATGAGACCTGATCATTTCATTTAATGTTTCACCTTAATATGGTTTTTTATTTATTTTTATAGGTTTACTAAGAGAACATACTCTCCTAGTAAACTTAGCAAAGATATTTATACGAATTTATGAAATTATTGTATTGTCATCTGTATCTTTACAAGAGTGTCAAATTTTGAATTCATCTGATAGTTAAATATGAGTAAAAATTCGAGTCCGAAAATCCCATTACATACCTTCCAGGTGATCACGACAACGATAATAGTATGAATTTATGAAATTAATCGAAGTTTTGAATTGAGGGAAAATCGAATTCAAAGATTCCGTTACATAGCATATATACATACGAGGTGTGTCTAAAAAGTTCGGTGTATGGTCCAATATCTCAACGGCAAACTTGCCCCTGACGATCCAGAGACATGTCAAGAAGCGTTATCTGGCAAGAAGTCTCGTGGCTGTTGTGGAAAAATCCGTTACGGACAGTCGAACGCAGTCAGTGTGAGTGATAGTGCAATGGATCAACGGGTGAACATAAAGTTCTCTTACAAATAACGAAAAACGGCGACATATAAAATGTTGGTGAAAGTGTACGGGATGGAAGCCATCACTAGAAAATGCGTTTACGACTGGTTCAAACGTTTTAGCGACGACAAGAAAAAGACTGAGGATGAGCGACGGTCGGGTCGGTCTTCGACAATCATGATATGGTTGAGCGAGTACGAAATATGCTGGCAAGATATCGGGGACTGACTCTACGATTGATAACGCAGGAATGGAGTATCAGCAACGGAATTATTTGCACCATCCATGGAAAGCCGTTCATCTTCTTCCCGCGAACCAAAAAGTATCCTTGTCACGATAACACGTCTACTCACTCTGCAATACGCATACGGCAGTTCTTGGCTCAGCTTTTCAGCTTCGTATATCTACGGCTCTGATATAGCTTTTCCAGTCGGTGTGTTCTCTGGCTTTTTTATGATATATATATATATATATATATATATATATATATATATATATATATATATATGAGTCGTTTTTTATGAACGAGGCAAGGAAACATTATAGTGGACTAACTTAACTGGTAAATATATATTGATCAAGATCTAACCGACAAACAAAGAAACGAAAATTAAATTTTGAGAATATATCTTCAGCAAGCAAGAGCACACCGACCGGAAAAGCTATATCAGAGCTAATAAGCTATACGTAAATAACTTCGTATATACTGTAGAAGATTTAATATACGAAGAAGATACAAAGCAAAAAATAACAGCGCCACACCGACTCCCAACATAAGAAACAACCAGACAATTATCACAGAACCCAAAATAAATACTAAAGAACAGAATACAGGAAAAAGAGCTTGAGCAGAACATCACACCCCACAATCAGGTTCAACGAAAAAAATAAACAAGCGAGAGGCAGGCTCAGATCTAACAAGTAGGTCAAAATGTCAATTTATTTAACCTTATCACCTTTCATCTCCTCCAATTGAAAATTCCTTTTGTAGTCCTCTAGCCAACAATAACTGTATCAAATAGGGCGCAAGCGTATATATGTGTTACTGTATTTGTAGACATAATTATGTACTTATATTATTCTAAAGTCACATTTAGATGGATTCATATACAGGGTGCGGCAGCATAACTTCCTTTTTTAAAAAGTTCGCCATTTAGTCGGTAGATGTCGTAACGGAGTGCTAGTGGTCTCGTTCGAGAGGGGGGACTATAAAGTTTTGTCCCGGCACAGTTCAGTCGCCATCATGCGTTGGAACAGTGAGGAGCGTGCGTTTGCCGTTGAGGTTTACTTTTCGAGCGGATGTTCTGTGATCGCAACCCAGCGCGCCTTTCGGAATCGCTTTAATTTAGCCCCCTTGGCCCCTGTCCCGGACCGGAAATCAATTGTTACGTGGGTCACTACGTTCAGACAAACTGCAAGTGTGACAAGACGAAGAACTGGAGTCCCTCGGCCCATTAGATCACCGGAGAACATTGAGTTAGTTAGAACTTCAGTGTTGCGATCACCACGGCGTTCTGCGCGCAAACATGCGTCTGCCCTTGGACTTTCCGATCGTTCTGTGAGGAGAATACTTCATGATGATCTTCATTTTCATCCATACAAGATGGCAATTGTGCAGGAACTTTCTGAACGTGACTTCAATTCTCGGAGGAACGCGTGTGAGGTTTTTCTGGAAGTCGTTCCTGAGGACGCTATTGTTTTTTTTAGTGATGAAGCCCATTTTCATTTGTGTGGATCCGTAAACAAACAAAACATGCGCTACTGGGCTGATACCAATCCTCGACAATTGCATCAACGGCCTTTGCATTCACCTAAAGTCACAGTGTGGTGTGCAATTTACTCACGTGGAATTATTGGTTCCTGGTTCTTTGAGGAAAATGAAGTCACAGTGACAGTGAATTCACACCGGTATGTAAACATGTTACAGGAATTTTTTTTCCCACGGCTAGATGAGTTGGACTTAGGGGACACTTGGTTCCAACAAGACGGAGCAACGGCACACACTTCAAGAACATCGATGGCTGTTTTGAGGGAACACTTCCCAGAGCGCCTTATCTCAATTAGGGGCGATTTGGAGTGGCCAGCCCGCTCTCCCGATTTGACCCCTTGTGATTATTTCCTATGGGGTTTTTTGAAATCCCGTGTGTATGTGAACCGTCCAAGGACCCTACAAGATTTGAAGACGAACATCCAGGAAGAAATTGCCAACATAACGCCTGCTATGCTGGCAAGAGTCATGACAAACGCCAGAAATCGGTTTACTCAGTGTATGGAGAATGGGGGACGTCACCTAACTGATTTGATCTTCAAAACTCAGTAAAACAAAACTTTATGTATGTGCCTGTATTATAAAAAACGAATAAAAATTTTCTGATTCATACAATAAGTTTTATTAACTTTTGAAAAAAGGAAGTTATGCTGCCGCACCCTGTATATGTGATACACTTTTAACACCTTTGAACTCGGGAGCATAAAATATCTCAATTAATTAATCAATTTAGAGAACAGAGGAAATAGCTTCTTCAAAATTCTACAACCAAACATCAGAAGTATGGAAAAAACTTGATGAAATGAGCATTATACTTGAGCAAATAAAAATCAACTTGGAATGCATAATTGTAACTAAAATTTTTTCAGTTATAAATCCAAATTTGGTCGATAAGGAAAGGTGTATAATGAGCGTACAATAAATAGAAATGAGGAGTAGTACTTGTTATAGAAAAACACCTGAAATTTCAACAACGCATAGTACCTATTGGAATCTATACCTTCATGAAAGTCGAACTAAAAATGAACAACAAAGAAACCATGCCCATTTCTTCTATCTAGAGACCTCCGTCAACAAAACCAGAAACATTTATACAAAATTTTGCGACTAATTTTCAACGTATAAAAACAATAAATCAAACCTCCAAATTTTTGCAGGGTATCTAAATATCAATATATTACAAAATGAAGAAGATCATGTCAATAACAGTACAAACATTCTTAGTGAGAAAACTATGTCTCAATAATAAACATATGTACGCGAGTCCAGGAAATATATGTACTGAAATAATACTTGATTTATGCGTAACCGATCACTCTGCAACCATTCTTGACAAACCTCTGGACACAAAACAAAAAATCAAACACCATACATTTAAAATTTATGTAGACCACAAAAAATTGAAGGATGAACTGAAAAATATAGAATGAAACAGTCTCCAAAAATTATAACATCACTCAATAAGTCGTGTGACTATTTAAGTGAAGCTACTTTTCTTATTATCAAAAAAATGGATTCAAAACAATTCCTTGTGTTAATTTATCATTGTTTCTTGTTACAAAACACTGGACAATCTCAGCAATGATTTCAAAAATGTTATTCAGACTTCACTCCATCAGAAAGAACCATTTGCTATTGATTTGTTGAATTTAAACATGGTCCTACAGACACCGATGATAGTGAACTTTCTGGTGCCCAATTGAGGTGGTTATTCGAGAAAACATCAAAAATATCAAAAGGCAGTGTGTTTACAATTATGCATGAACAATTGCCCATAAAAAAACTTTTTTTCAAAGTGGGTGCCGCGTTTACTCACAGTCCATTAAAAAGAACGTGTTAATGCTTTGGAGCAGTGTTTGGCCATGTACACACGTAATAAATCAGATTTATTGCGTCGATATGAGACAATGGATGAAACATGGATCCATCACTTTACTCCAGACTCGAAACGATCATCATCTGAGTGCACTGCAGCCGGTGAACCACGTTCAAAGTGTCCAAAGACATAACAGTTAGCTGGGAAGGTTATAACTTCAGTATTTTGGGATGCGCAAGGAATATTGTTCATCGACTATCTCCAGAAGGGAAAAACAATCAATAGCGAATACTACATAGAGTTGTTGGATCATTTGAATACAAAAATCAAGGAAAAAGAGCCTCATATGTCGAAGACAAAATCACTATTTCACCTAGAAAATGCACCGATTCATTAGTCGATGGCAATGATGGTTGAATTGACGCATTACATTTCGAATTGTTACCACCGTAAAGTCTAGATCTGGCTTGCAGTCTAGGTCTGGTCTCAAAAAAATGCTCGCCCTTAAGAAATTCAGCTCCAATGAAGAAGCAATTGCTGAAATTGAAGCCTATTTTGAGAATACAAATACTTCTACAAGCACGGCATCGAGAAGTTAGAGAAGCGTTGGAATATTGTTATGCTCTTGAAGGAGATTACATTGATGAATAAAATCGATTTTTGGCAAAAAAATGTGTTTGTCTTAATTAGTCACGGCTTTTTGAGTGTTATGTTAAGTTCACAAGAAGCAACAAGAGTTTCCATCGATACTGTTAGAGAGATTATTGGAAAACATTCGATCAAAACAAAAATCAAACAAGAGCAAATATAACGAAATGCTGGATGACAGATGGGTTAGTAAAATCAATGGGCATAAAAAGACCTCTACATTAAATACAAAAACAATCCTGAACTGATGAAGAAGAATACACAAACTACAAAAAACTCTTAACTGACCAATATAAGAAACAAAACGGAACTATTACATTAAAAAAATTGATGAGAGTAACAAAACCCATAAAAAATCTCTCAAAACCAGAAAAACCAAGAGATGACATCAAAGAACTATTAAAAGATGAAAACAAATTAATTAGAGACGACCAACACAGAGCAGAAATTTTCAACAATTATTTCTCGGAAAATGGAATGAAATTAGTAAAGAAAATAAAAACAGCAACTTCAAAAAAGAAAGCCACACTCAATCTTTTTTCCTCAGACCTACACCTACAGAAGTAATAAAAACTAGAAAAACACTAAAGTGTGGAATTGGTATTAGTGATCAAATCTCTGAAATAATCGCAGAAGAATTTTTCAAAACATTCATAATTATAATAAATCTAATTTTGTAAACTGGCATATGCCCAGATGAGTTCAAGCTGAAGATTGTTTACTAAACTATAAAAATGTGAAAAAAACAGACATGGAAATTACCGCTCTCTATCTCTAATTACAGTTTTAGCAAAGACCTCTGAAAAAATTGCTGCGAATAGACTAGACTTTTTGGAAATATTTGAACTAATTTCTGATTTGGATTTTGCAAGGGAATATCCACTCAGGATACGATTGCCAATGTAACATCGAAACTCCACAGTGCGATATAAAAATGAAAACCCTTCCTGTACATATTCCTTGATCTGTCGAAGGCATTTGATACCGTGTATCATTCTTTATTAATGGATACATTAGAGGACACAGAAGTCTGAGGAACTGCCTGGAAACTATTCAAAAGCTATTTGAATGATAATCTCTCCATGTAAATGAAAAATTAAGCAATAAAAAAGTTGTTACTTCTGGCGTTTCACAGGGTACAGTTCTGGTACCAATATTATTTATATTATACTTAAATAGCTTACTCACCCTGGATAGCCAAAGGGAACTCTTCAGCTTGGTAGATGACATTATGGTGTTTTATAAATATACCTGTTGGAGCAGGTTGGAGATAAAAGCCGAATTAGATTTTCAAAACATTCTAAATTTATTTGATCACAAATACTCAACTGTAAGCAATGAAAAAACAAAAAGTATGCTATTTACAGCATACAAAAATAACATGCATCAATTAAATATTTAGAGATTTAAAACTGTAGATCATAACATATGGAATACTTGGATGGGGTGATGTAGCCAAAAGTATACTAAAAAAGCTAAATGTTCTTCAGAAATTATTTTTGAAAATTATATAAAAAAGGATGTATATGTACCCGACAGATGAACTTTATGAAAAATCTGGGAGCCTTGGTCTGAGAAAATTATTTTTTTACAATATTGTCATCACGGTATTCCAGAACAGACATCAATTGAATTTTCTTGAACATAGATATTCCACCAGACAGAAACAAAATCTAATTGCTCTACTTACTTACAACCCAGAGCTCACAACTCATTGAGTATAAAAATGAACAACTTTCTATTATATTCAAACTGAAAAAAACGATTAAAAACATGGAAATCATATATCAACAGTATAAACAGACAAAGTATACAAGATAATTGAAATTTAACGCAATTGATAGCATATTCCCATCTTTTTCCTAATTCTCTTCTCTCTTCCCCCTCTCATACATTTTTTGCGTTCAACTTGCGACAAAGCAACTAAAAATTGATATAGACAATGAAATTGAATTTTCTGTAACACCAATAGAAATCAGAGAAGCTGCTGAAGTTGCCTAATCAAATTTACTGCCGGGAAAATCAATGAAAGTATATTATATGGCACATGAATTTTGACCTGCAACAATGATTATTAATAAGTGGTACTATAAATAAGTACCATCATATTGTAAGATTAGATACCCAATATTTGTCAAAGTATTACATAGTTCTTTATGTTGATTATTATGGAGATACTATACGATTATTATAATTTTCGAAAAATATGTACTATGTTTAAATAAACATTAATATATTATATGGAATATTTGTTAGAATAAAATAATAGTGTTTCCAATAATGTGATAAAATATTCCAACAAAAAACTTTAACAAGAATATTTAGTAGTCGTGGATAAAGTATAATATCCTACTCTTGTATAATGAGTTATTATTCACTCTGTGATTTATGTAAGTATGAGTAAACTTCACCTCGTGAATAATAACCTCCATTATACAGTTAAAAATAATATACTATTATGCACCTCAAATTCCTTTCAAATTGTTCTATTAGCGATTAAGCTTTATGACATAAAATATTTCAAAATATCACAATCAACCCCCTATTTTGATAAATCAAATGGCAAGACTTTATCAAATACAAAAAAATTGACTTACAGAAAATTTAGTAGATTATTTATGAATCTATCAGTTATTATAATATTATAATTATTTCAAGCATAATATTTCATCTTTAATCCTAACCATATATATCAACTGTAACTATCTTAACTGCAACAAAAATACTGAAATAGAAAAAAAATACATCAACAGAGGAAAACTCTGAACAAAATCATGGGCATAAGCATAAAAACTGCAAAACTCATATACAAAGCATCTGTAGACTTCATACCAGTCAACAAGAAGACCTGTTTGGAAAGCACTATAGATATTACAGGCAACATCTGTAAGAATTGTCAAAATAATAAGACATTAAGCAAAACTACTACATAATCAATCAAACTTCTATACCAAATCATAACAGTACAGCCACTGAAGTAGGTATAGACCAGAGGTGGGGAACCTTTTTACCATTAGAGGCCACATTTGAATTAGGCAGCATTAAGAGAGGCCGCATAAGCTGATTGACCTAAGAAAGTGACTTTTGTGAAATTATTATAGTTTTTCTATAGATTTAACAATTTATTGCATTATATAGAAAAAATAAAATATAATACTACAAAATTTTAAATACAATATACATATAAAATAATATAAAAATATTATAAAAAAATATTTTTTTATTCACTTAGTGACTTATTTGACTTTGTTTTTTGTTTGACAGTAATTGTATATTTGGATCAAGCTTCGTAACACACAGCTTTAATTGATCCTCTAAATGTGCATCTGTAATTTGCGTTCTTAAATTTGTTTTTATTTTTGACATGAGAGAAAATATTGTCTCGCAACAGTAGGTACTTCCGAAGCAGGAAAGTAAACGGCGAGCATGTTCTCGAAGGCATGGATATTCAACAGCCTTTTTCCAGATTTCTATGGGATCCTTTTTAGCGTTAAAAAAGGATTTGATGATACTATCTTCCCCGAAATCAAATAACTCGGTTATATCTATTAAATGTGGTTCAAATGCCAGTTTCATAGCAGGAGTGTGCTCGTCAAAATCAGAAAATCTATTAGTATACTTTTCTATTAAACAATCCAAGACACCTACAGATTCATAGAATATTTTATTTTCACAGTTCTGCTCATTTAACATTTTAGCTAGTTCCGGGAAGTGTTGTGCAGATATTTCCGATCGACAAAGCAATGTTTTGAAAAATGATAATTTTTTTCTAAACGCTTGGATCTTTTGTCACATTTCATAAATATACCTCGTTTCACCTTGCAGGCAAATATTTAAATTGTTTTGTTATGTCATCATATCAGACAAAAATGCAAGGTTTCTGAGAAATACTTCATCTGATAGATCACATTGTTTTCCTTGTTCTTGATAAAAGTTTAAAATTTGTCGACGCAAAGACAAAACTTTTATCAAAACCTGACCTGTTGATAGCCAGCGAACCTTGCAGTAGTATGGTAGGTCAACACTATACGTTTCCTCATCTAAAGAGAGCATCTGCCGAAATTCACGATGACGCATTGTATTTACGCGAATATAGTTGACAATGGCAATGGTTCTACCAGAGTGTCTTGCAAAATGGTAGATTTTGCTGATGCAAAATGCAGTGAAATGATATCAATTTTTTCAAGTTTAAGTTTTCCTTTTTCAACAAAGCAACGAATCCTTCATTTTTGCCTCTCATGGAAGGTGCGCCATCGGTGCAGACACTGACTAAATTACTTACATTCAATTGTAATTTATTACATACTTCTTTGAAGTTTTCGAAAATATCGGCTCCGCGAGTTCTTCCAATTAGTGTACCCAACGCAAGTAGTTCTTCGTAACATTGAAAATCTTTATTTATAGCACGAATAAAATATAAAACTTGTGCCGAATCTGTTTTATCAGTGCTTTCATCTAAAGCAATTGAAAAATAAATATCTTCATTTTGTATAATTGTATGAAGTTGCTCTGTTACATTTTGCGCTAATTCGTGCTGTCTATCTGTTACAGTTCTTGAAAGAGGTAATTGTTTGTATTTGTCGACATTTCTTGGATCTAACATACTCACTGCTTCAACAATATATTCTTTAATTATTTCAATGCCACTAAATGGTTTGCCCCTTTTTCCAAGTATATGTGCAATTTTATACGTAACAGCAACTGCAGCGGAATTTTGATTTACAAAGGCACTAAAAGATGCCTGCTGATGATGCTTCCCATTTTTCAACTTTTGAAGTGCAACTTTTCGTGATTCACCTTCTAAAGCGAAATATTTATGTTCTTTATGAGTCAAGTAGTGTTTATTTGCATTCGCTTTTTTTAAAGTATTTAAAACTGTATTGCACAACAAACCCATCATTTTATCTCAGCAGTAAAGAAAAAATCTAACTCCCATTCTACATTAAATGTTCTGTTTTCATCACCTAATTTTCTTCTCTTACTATTTGACATGATGGATAAAAAAACGAATATCGAATAATATCTTTAACAAAGTGTATACTTTCTAGAAAAACAATAAAACCATGTAATTGTTATAAGCACGCACTGTTAACTGAAGATCGCAACAGGGAAGCGTTGAGAGATGCGAGTCAGAGAAGCCAAAGCAAGGTGTGACACTCAAATGGGAGATCTGAAACCGAGTTTTGTTTACTTCTTAGACAAGGTAGTTGGCGCTGCTAGCGCTAATTTAAACTTTTTTTGCAAAGACAATCAGCTGACTAATCAATTGCTCTGTGTAATCGATGATGCAACCAATCAATATCGATGTGGCTGCATCTGCTAGCATTTGGCTGCTCTGTATGACAAATAAATAATTTTTCACTTACCTGAAAGTTTTACAATTTCTTAATTCCCAATATTCCTTCCAAATAAAAAAAGGAAAAAAATAAGAAAAAAGGAAAAACACACATAGATAAGCCGGCTTTTTTTCGTTTAGTTCATTCTTATTGCAACTTGGGGGCGCTGAAAACTGTTTAAAAAATTAACATTGAGTGTCCAAGTCTGAAACGGATGGTCTGTGGGCCAGAGCCTCGCCCATGCGTGCTAGGATCCGTTTCAGACTAGTATTCTGACGTCATGTTACAATATGACTGTCTGGCGGGATTTTTCACGCAACTGGCGTTGATGTACAATAGTTGTTTGAAACGAACTCTACCATTTTGTACTAGGTGGCAAAGGGCCGCACAAGAACCTCGCGGAGGCCGCATGCGGCCTCGAGGCTGCAGGTTCCCCACCTATGGTATAGACTAACAACTACTGACCTAAACTTCTTTCATATGGATGCATAATTAATCAAGAATGGATATACTATGCATAAAACAACATTTGTTTCTTATTATTGCATGCAGATGATAAACAATAATAAAAAATAGTTTAGATACTTAAATTTTTGTGTATGTATGGTTGTTAAAAGAAAAGGCCAATCCTTGAGTATATGCTACCTAATATAAATTACCATAAAAATACAAGGAAGGTCAAATTGTGTATAGGATAGAAATACTTAACTATTAATAATTTATGGTTATTAAAATTTTAAACCATTAAAATAAATTTAATATATTATCTTTTTAATGACCATGAGATTATTAATGTAATTTTTTATATTTCATTGGTATTTTTTTTTATTTGATGGAGCAGCCAATCATCCAATTATTAGCTATCATAATAAAAAAAATCCTTAATACCTTCAGTGAACTTAATTAAACAAAAAATTATTTTCAAACTTGTACTATACCTATAATATTAACAATGAAGTTCAAGATATCTTTGCCAATTTCTATCCTGACCAACCAATTATTTTGGTACAACTTTAGAAAAAGTTATTCAAAATTTAAAAAATATGGCAATGGAATGATTTTTTTTGAAACTATTTTGAATCGTGTTCACAGATCTCACACTTTTTTAAGACTATTTTTTTTTCTGATTAGAACAAATTCAGGCACAAATGAGTAACCAAATGTGTGAAATTTTCGAAAAAAAACATACATTTAAAAATTAATGATCCTTCTCAATATAATGAATGTATGAATGAGATATTGAAATGGGGGAGGATATTTAGAAATGTTATTTGATTTCAGCAGGATTGATGTCCAGCTCATTCATCTAATCAAATAGTGCTCTTGGTAATTATTAGATATGACATAATGATCACCATCATCACCGCATTTGGCATTGAATAATTTTTTTATAAAACATTTGAAATCTAAAATTTTCAAAAAAAGATACCACAATATTTAGGATTTTCAGATTTTCACATGTTTAAATACTAAAGTCCTAAGATCGAGTCACCATCACATATTAGATTGTTGTTCAAGATGATTTTTCTGTGTAAAATATAAGGAGAAGGTCAACTTTAGTAAATTTGGGATTTAAAAAAGATTGCTCTTATAGAAAAAGATTGAAGCATAAATGTGTGGAGTTTTTTTAATGTGCACAATTATCTTGTTTTCTGAATTAGTTCAAAATAATTACTAAAAATTATAATAGGTTTGCCAGCTTCCCATACTGGTATATTATTTAATACCTAATTATAATTCTTTGAATCAATTATAAATCTCTGCAAATAACCTATAGTATGTTTATCATTTAAATCTATTTATTCTATTTCCAATATACACATTCATATCTAATTTGAGCACTACATAATAAATGGTTTACAGCAGTTCAAAAGATTCTCATTCAATTTAGAAAGACTAGATGAGTATAATATGTATTGAAATGACCTAGAGAAAATAAATTGATTAAAAAATTTAAAAAAATTACTTGATCACAAGGAAATCAGAATAGGGTCACAACATTTACAAACATGGGGAATATATAATGAAAACATTGATATTAAATAGAAACTTGAAAAAATGTATAAAAACTGATAAGTGACATTTATCATTTTTAAAGTTAACAGACATATTTTTAATTGTATTTACATGAGATCATTGTTTATCACAAAAACAATGAATTACCAACATAACTAAGGAATAATTTTTCTAGTATTTTAATACTAAGTACACAATATTGACAATTTATAAAACCTGGATTCTATGTAGGAAATGACAAGGTAATAATTAATAAATACCAAACGGAAAAAAGCCTGAGTGTGTGAAAGTAATTTCTAGCAATTGTACATGGATTTAAAAATATGAATAACAAAGGAAATAATTATTCATAAAAATGAAAGCAAAAGGAGAGTTCAGAGTCAATAGATTAAGAAATTCAAGAAAAACAACATGACAGTAAAAAAACTCGAAGACATGATAGAATTTCCTACTAATTTTATATGTATACAAATGCATAGATGGGAAATATAGAGTAATCACAAATTTGTTTTTGCATTATACTCATGTATTTCATGTCTAGAAAATTGATACCCTATACAGTAAGATTGATATGAACTCTGCAATATGTTCTCTCTTCTTTGATTCGTGTAACTCAATCGGTTATAGAGTTATTTGCTTCTAAAAAGTTTAATAAATTTTAATTTTTTCATAAAAAAATTTTATTATCCCTTAAATATGTAACAATAACAAATTTGTAAACAAAAATAAAAAACTTCAAAGCAAATGCTCACAATGCCCACCATTTACTTCAATGGTTTAATTTTTCGTTTTCTTTTTAAGTAGGCTTGTGACGCTATTAGACAGTTTGTGTAGAAGCAAAAATTAGATAATAATAAGAATAAGTAATACATTAGTATACCATTTATTAACAATTTAGTAATTAACAAGTGTAATAGTTATTTATCAAATAATGCCCTGATCTGCTTTCGTAAAGATCTCTTAATATCAAATAATCCTTGTCTATTATTTTTAATTACATCCGTGGCTTCTTCTATTTTCCGTCGCAATTGTGGAAGAGAAGTAATTTTTTCTTTGTAAACTAATGCTTTCATTTGCGACCAAATTGAAAAACCCAAAGGATTTAAATCAGGGCCTCTTGGTGACCAAGCAAACTCACTTCCAAGACCAATCCATCGATGTGGAAACTGTTCGTTTAAGTATTGACGAACTTGTAAAGAATAATGTGGTGATGCTCCGTCGTGAAAAAACCACATATTTTGTCTTAAAGCGAGAGGTATTCTAGTAATTCGTGTAAATGTTCTTGAAGAAAATCTAAATAATGAGGTCCATTTAAATTGGTTGGCAGTTCAAAAGGACCTATTAAATACCCACATATTACACCACACCAAATGTTAACCTTAAACTCGTGCTGAAAATGTGTTTCCCTAATAGCAAATGGATTTTCAGAATCCCACAAATGATTATTTTTATAATTAAATATTCCTCGTCTGGTAAATGTTGCCTCATCAGTAAAAAGAATTGTATCCAGAAAATCTTAGTTAACATTTTGTTTAACTTGCAAAAAACGGGCAAATTGTAGACGTTTAGGTAAATCTTGAGGTAATAAATTCTGAACAGGAGTGTAATGATATGGATGCAATTTTTTCCTCTTCAGTATTCTAAAAATAGATGATTGGCTTATACCTGTTTGCAGACTAAATCGGTGAGTACTGATATCTGGATTCTCCGTAACACAAATTAAAATTTCATCTTCTTCATCGGCAGTGATTTTTTTTGTAGCACCATGTTCAGTTTTAGAGTGTAAAGACCCCATTTCACCTAACCGGTTGTAAAGATTTTGGCACAGTTTGTAATTGGGTTGCCTTTGATTTGGGTATAATTGGGAATATCTTCGAGCAGCAGCTGGACCACTATAATTTGACTGAGCAAACACACAAATCATATCGCACATCTCATTATTGGGAAAATTGTTATGCCTAGGCATTATTTGATAAATAACTATTACACTTGTTAATTACTAAATTGTTAATAAATGGTATACTAATGTATTACTTATTCTTATTATTATCTAATTTTTGCTTCTACACAAACTGTCTAATAGCGTCACAAGCCTACTTAAAAAGAAAATGAAAAATTAAACCATTGAAGTAAATGGTGGGCATTGTGAGCATTTGCTTTGAAGTTTTTAATTTTTGTTTACAAATTTGTTATTGTTACATATTTAAGGGATAATAAAATTTTTTTATGAAAAAATTAAAATTTATTGAACTTTTTAGAAGCAAATAACTCGATAACCGATTGAGTTACACGAATCAAAGACGAGTAACTTTTTTTGTAGAATTTACGCTTTTTAATTTTTTTTTATTATTTTAGTTGTAAGTTTAGCCCAAATAAAGTTTACTTTGATTTAATTAACAAAAAGAAGTGTAACTAGCGCCCTCTATTAGCAATATTAAATTAGAGTGCAAATTATGATTTCTCATGCTAAAAAACGTAAAATTGCCAATTTCCAAAGAGAAATTGTGAAAACATAAAAAATTATTGCGAAAATCAAAATTTAAATTTAAACAATCCTGTATCTCGGAAACTAACAATATTTGCATAAGGCATGTTGAGCAGAATCATCACATTTTGAGGCCTAGAATCTACAGTTCAGAGATTGGACATTCTTAATGAATCAACCTGTATATATATATATATATATATATATATATATATAATGCATAAAACAATGGTGCTGATCATTAACTTATGGAATGCCAGTAGGTGGAAGGAATTAAAATAATCCAAACATACTTTATAACTGAATTTAAGTAGATAAAAAATATTTTCCATAAACAGAATAAACTTTCAAAAATATCATTCCCTCAAGACACTAATAGAGCAAGAAGTAATCACTTTTCTATATTTACTTCATATTTTAGATAACATCATACAGATGTCAATTTCTACACTATTTTTGCAGTAGGTTTAAAGACATGAATGAAAACAAATTACCAAATTGTTTTATTCTTATAGATGTGAAAATATAGAATTCCTAAAGGTGGGTAATTACAAAACTGACAGGTTCATTGTGTCATATTGATTGAAAATTCTCATAACCTCTTAGTCAAGGAAAAGTGATCTCCCAAGGCTTACTAATAATAGAACTTCCTCCTGCATTTTTCGCGATTAGAATTTCATTATCACAGCAAATAAAAGTGTTTTCATCCTACCTTTCATCCTGCAATCGTTTTAGTTCAACCATTTCAAGCTCGAACCTTAGATTACTGTTTTCGCAAAGAAGGAGATCTCTTTCGCTAGCCACTCCATCTAATTCCCGTTTTAAACGAATTATTTGATCCCGTTGTTCCCGAATAATGGCATCTCTTTGTGCCAAAAGTGAATTAATGTCGATATCTGATCCGGCCATTGTAGGCCTCCTACCGTTATTGTCACTTAAGTACTTCAAAATAAAGAATGTTTTGAGTTACACTACATTTTATTAACAAAATCATAACAAATTCTTTCACCAACACTTCATATTGCACTTAGGATACCCATTTTATTTCAAATAAATACAAAATTTTGACATCGAATTGTCCGCCACATTAACCCAAACAGATCATCATGATTAACGAACAGTGTTGTCAAAGATAGGGATTTTTTTTATTGTGCAGAAACTGTCATTATTGTGCAGAAAACTGTCATTATTGTGCAGCTTTCTGACTTCTTCTTTTTTATACGCAACTTTCATAACTCGGCTATGCAGTCACATCAACAATATACATATACGTTTGTGGAAAGCTATTGTATAACAAAATTGTAAAAATATTCAATAGATTATTCAACAAACAAACGCTTTCTACAATAATTCCAAACAATAAAAATTCAGTAGTTTAATCAATACAAAATAAATGACCAATAGCATAGCTCTTTTTTTTAGTTACATTGCTATGGTTAACATTACGTATATATACGCTACTCGTTGGTCAACTGTCAGCGGTAAATTTGAATTTACATAATTTTATATAATCTGAATGTATGAGTTTGCCATGATAAATAGCATGTTCGTTTCTACAGAGTTGATAATTCATACTATCATGAAAATGAGTAGGTGCTTTCACTTGCAATTAAAACTAACGTGCACCTACCAATGAAAACCTCTTTCTATTTTTTCAATATAGAACATGTTTCTTACTCTATATTACCCCAAAAATTTCTAAAATAATCTTGAGGATGTTTTATATCGAACTATTGGGGAATCAAATTGATAACAAGATTTTATACTTAATATTTTCCACAAATATTCTAACGTTTAGTTAAAAACAACCCCAATAATGTATGATGCAATCTACTTTTAGAAACTTTTCCTAAAATTACTAGTATGCTAATAAGCATACTAGTGAAGATACAATAAATAAACGAATAAAATATAGATCAAGTCCAAAAATTTGATTTCAATGATATCTGAAGATGAGAAACTAGAGAAAGAAATAAAATACTGAGGAGGAAGATGTTTGGCAGTCTGGAAAAAAAGAGAGGAATTAGAGCATAATTTTATGTAAGAATAGTAATACTGACACTTATATGATTGCAAACGTGGACCATAAAACATGAAATAAAGCAAAATCTAAATACAACGGATAGTAGAGATTAAATTAGGAATCCGACATCAGGTGCGGCCAGATATCGCGAATGAGCATGATTCGAAATACGAAAATGTAAGTGAGTAAGAGAAATATGTAATGGGAAAGATAGCGTAGCACAGAAATACTTTTGGATATCCAAAGGATACAAAGAACCTCTACAAACAACCTGTAAAATGAAGGGTGCAAGATTGACCCACATAGCTACAGCTTCAAAATTGGTTCGTTCCTTGGGATATTTTTATTTCTCATTTATATACAGTGAGCTGTCGAATTATTATGGACAGTCACGAAATATTTATATTTTGTACAATATTGGTCCATAATTAATTAAAAACACCTTTATTTGTAATAATTACATTTAATAATATTAGACGCCAATCTTATTAATATGGTAATAAGAAATTTTCACGATTTAACATTTGCTTTGGCTTATATAGTTGCTTCAATTTGTCTCCGCATGCTTTCTATATATTGTTTTGTACTTTATTCATTTTGGCATTATTAGTTTTATTCTCTGTGGTCGATGAAAGGCTGGCCGTCAGAATGATAACGCTGAAAAAATGTAAAATGATTGCATATCATTCGTGCGGCTTTCTAATCATCGCAAACATGGGGTAACCGACTGGTAACACATGTCGAAATATTGTAACGCCATGATGTGCTGTATGTTACCATCACTCTGTCTCAGCTCTGACCAGATTTCGCATAGTTACCGTCGAACATTTTGTATCTTTCCTTCAAATCACGCTATATTAGTTTCTGTCGCACAGGGTGCTTCCTGTCAAATGACACTTTCGATATCGTCTCTCCTTTGATTTTGTTAAAAGTTTTCTGCTCATTACGTCTTCTCTATAATATTCCATAATTTGATTTTGAATTAATTTGTGATTCTACACTTACATTCGAGACTAATTTTCCCAGAGTCTAATGAATTCAATCGTCCTGAATTATCTGGGAGCTTTCCCTACTTACCTGCGCATCAGCAGTATATCTAATAGCACTATCTACCGCCACTCTGGAGAAACTAACTTTCTTTACAATATGTGGTTTTCAAATTAATCTTTCTTTTAAGCTTCCTCCTAGTTGAATAAACAATTTATGTTTATTACCCAAAAAAAGTTCAATTGTAATTTTTATACCAAAAGCTAATAAAACATTTATGAAAAACTCAGGTTGTGGTGAATGAGTTCTACCCTGAACAAAACTACCCCATGCTGCCTACACCAACCGATAGCCGTAAGATGGTATATATAAGGCATCGCTAATAGTCAAGCGCTCTTTTAAGATTAAATAGTACGGTGATTGAGAGTTTGAACTTTATCAAACTAGCCTTTTGATCATGATACATTGTGTATATGATACTTAAATAAAGACCGAAATTAGGTGAAAACATCAAAAACATTGTCTATAATAAATAATAACCCAATAGACCTAATATCAATCATTCATGAAAATATCAATAAGAGATGGCGCTGTCAGGGACTTTTCTACTTTTCTCAAAGTGGTACTACATTTTTATGAACACATGTTCAGTTTCTCATTCGTACATTATTCTTAGCTTTCCAAATTGACGAGATTTTTGTACAAGAGAAAAAACTGCATATTCTGCAGTGCATATCAAAATTCTTAGTTTTTGAAGGTTAAGCACCACAACTACACAAACGTTTGTTTGAGTATATGACTTCAGCTTTTATTCAAACAGCAGAAATATAGGCTTCTGCATTTAAAAATGGTCAGGCAAATAATAGATATGACCACATGAAGCACGTCCAAAAATTGCACCAACATAAATACCGCAAAATATAGCAAAAATACAGAATACGATTATGCAAGACCGATTTACTAAAAGCCCTAGTAGGCAGTACAAGCACTATTCTGGCTGAAGTTTCAAAGATCTGTACAAAATGAATATAGTTAATTCGAAAAATTCGATCCCATACAACGTTTTAGAGCGTTTTAGAAATGTTAAACGGGTTCTACCCATAGAGATATTACAGATAGAGTAGGCATGCTATAGGTGCCCATACAAGTGGGAGCGTCTTGCCGATAAAAAGAGAGAGCGAATAATTTATGTATTGCTGTCTCTGTCTAATGGCACATGCGCGTCGATTAGATTTCGTGTCAGAACATAAATTGAAACAGAATAAGATCTTTCCTGCAATACTGTTGATAAACGAAATCTAGTTCAATAAAAACAATTGTATATTTCCCAAGTAATATTCAATAAAAATAGGTTGAGCTAATTTACAAATCATTAGGCTAAGCCTCTCAGCCCACAACTTTTTGAAGTACTTCACAGTACGTATATCTATGAATGCATGGTGGCCGAGGTGTCAAGATCTCAGCCTTTAGATTTTGCTTTTCTCGGTTCGATTCCCGCAAATGCCAATTTTTTTTAATGTTTTTTTTTGCTAATATATTTATAGGAATATTGTTTTGAGAAAATTTTTTGGTATTCTTTTATATTTTATTTGTGGAATTAATTTTGCAAGGCTAATTAATTATCATTATAACTGAAAATTTATTCCTATTGTATCCATCAAAATTTTTTATTGCATTCCATTAAGTCAACATTATTTATCAGTAGTGCACGTAATAATTTGAAGAATAAATTCAGTTTATCAGTACTTAAACAAAATGGAATACTCTGAAGGACCAAAACTCAATTACAATTAACTAAAACACTTTATTTAACAATTCTTTAATAATAAATTAGTATAACTACATAAAAAGACAGTACGTATACTAATATTACTTCCGGCTTTTCAATAAAATCTTTTTAATTGGGTACGATTCATTCGATTATATTTCAAATCGTAAGTCATGCACATCAGCTATTTTTTGCTACTCAATAAAATGTAATATACTCAAGATTTCAAAAAACTTGTGTTTACTTAAAACTGTAAGTTCCTTCATAAAATATTTGTCAACAATAAATAACAGACGACTAGCTATTTTTTACGCTCATTGTAAATTATTTCGCACAGTATTTTAATAATGAGATTTACAAGAGTCGATTTGTTTTATCTATATCGAGATCCATAACAAATATCTGATCTTTAAATTTTATGAAACCATACGGCGAAGATTATTTTAATACAGTCTTCGACTCATCACGCTCAATAACTTTAGAATATTTATCATACATTTATAGTGACAGTCACTTCAGTCAGTTTTTTTACAGATATGTTATTGTAAATACATACTAGAAACCGTGCATATGCTATTATTAGTATCACAGTAGTTGCAGAATCACAATCATATCATCACGAAAACTATTGACCTTTGAAAATTGTCAACTTATTATAAAGCATACGGACCCTGCTTTTCAAGTCATTTAGTTTTTCACTTTCATGTTTTAAACGCTTATCAATATAGTTTTGAATTATCAAGTAAATCAATTGATGACGATGATCGTACAAAGGTTCCTGTTCCAACATATGTTCGACATCGTCAAATACATGAGGAGGTAAAATTTTGACAGTATCGGTAACAATTTTAAAATTAATATTACGAGATTTCAACACATTTTTGTTTTGTCTAATTACTTTTTCTGTCAACAAGCATGTCAAATACACATCATCCGAAGCAAAAATTAAACCACCGCGATTTTTTAAAACTGATAATTTTGATTTTAATGATGGTGCGATCTGCAACATACTTTTACATTTATCACAGTGTAACTTCGTTTTAATAGAGTGAACTACTGCTCCTGCTGTGTGCTTGATCACGTCCTCCGAATATTCGGAATGTACCCATAAATCATTTTTCGAGTAATCATGTTCAGCCAAATTAAAATAAGAATGTAAATTCTCGTTTATTCGGAAAGTTCAGCTTGCTAGCTATTCTATTAGCAGATCTCCTATTTTTAATTTTTTCTTTTCTAAGTTCGTTCTTTGTTACAATATTTTCTTTCAACTTCTCAATAGATTTATCTATAATATCGCAATTGGCATCAGAAATGATCAAAGTATTATCCTGCGGAGTACAATTCGCACTGGCCGGCACAGTAACGTTCATATTATTTAACAACAGTTTTTTCATCGCAGACTGGAATTGTATGACTGTCGGGTTACTAGTGAAACCATTCATGCGCCTTATCAAAGCAAAAAACATTTCTACGTGATCCTGGGAGAGTTTGTAGGCCAAGACATAAGAGACAATTTTTTCTTCAAATAATTTCTTACAAAGAGAATAAAAGTTTTCAACGCAAATTATGAATCCTAAAAATCCTGTACGCACACTCGTACATTTCAGCACAGGTATTCTTTTTGCAACATTATTCTGCGGTAAATTTTGACTAGGTTCCGCTTCGACATCAACTTCCAATTTTTCTAAGTAATCTTTAAACTCGTCAATTTTTTTTCTAAATTCTGGCATACGTTCTTCCGTCATACCTTTTCTTCCAGGTGTTTTACAAAATTTATTTTTGCTATTCAAAATGTCAAAAGTTTCATCAATCAATTTACAAAATTTAGCAGTAGCAGCACAGTCTTTAAACAATGGATCCTTTAACTCTGATTCCAAGTACGTTAAGGCAGCAGCTGTACTTGCACTAAATACCTGAGCGGCAAGAAATACTTTCATTTTTTCATTGTGAAAGTACACATGTCTATTTCGTACTTTGCAAGCACAATGTAATTCTTCACTGTATTGCTTGTAGTTCAGATTTTTGATGTGCTTCCAATCTACACTTTCTTTATTATCATAAATGAAAGGTCCCTTTAAAGCTAGGTAATTTCTAATTAGTTTCAGCATATGACATGCGTCAAAGAAACAGTACACAGGTTCATTTGTCGCGGGATGATCAAAGTATGGGCGAAAATTTTCTTTGTCTAAATAATCGAAATTCGCACCTAAATGCTTGCAGCATTTTTGATTAGACTCGTCGCCATCAAAAGTTGTACTTACAACATTGATACCTCGTTCGTGCAATACTATTAAATCCCGCAGTAAAATAGATTTACTTTCGCCGGTCAGCGAATTAACTAAATAATAAGCAACGGGAGTTTTGAGCCCGCCGTTGATATTAACCAGCATAAATACTAGGGCTTTCTTAGCTTTCTTTGGTGATTCATTGGTATTTGATTGCAACTGACCTCCAAAATCTTCGTATCCTTGCCATTCTTTTGTTTGCTTACAATACTTCGTCCATTCCTTTATACCCATCTCATCGAAAGTAAGATTAAAAACTGGCTTTTTTCCTTTTTTTGATTCGGCGTGAACCATCTCCGAAACGTGATTGATTATCTCTTCTGATACTCCAGATTTGTAATTTTTTGAACAGTACCATCTGTTGAGGGTTTCTACACACGGTAAACATTTTAAAAAACTCTGACGAACCATTTCGTACGCAGCTGGTGAGTGGAAATGTAAACTACGTGCAAAAGTTTTTAGATGGACAGGAAACGGACTAGATGGTTTGTTATTCTTCATTCTAGAAATTAATTGCTTGACGTGCTCAGGGAGTTCCTAGCAATAGGAAAAAAATAAACAATTGTTACTGAAAGTAAATCAAAAGATATAAAAATTATGAAAATGTGATGGAAAAGGGGACATTGAGTTAAACCTTACATCCATGCATAGCACAGTTTTTTATGTTTGTAGTATGAAAATTACAATTTTTAAAAAAGTTTTTATCATAGTGATATACGAAGTAATTCAACTAATCAAAAACTTTTAATGATAAAATTTTACTTGCTTAATGTACCCTCTATAAAAATCAGTATACAAATAGTGATGTAGAAAAAATGATTCATATTTTAGTTTCAATCAAAAATAATATTGTACAATATATTATTTTTTTTAGTTTCAAATCGGAATAAAGAAAAATGTGATGTCTAAGAAAGCAATATTTTTGTTTTAAATGAACAACAAAAATTTATACAATATTATTTTTTTTTTAACACAAGTAAAAGTCGAATATAGTTACTAAAAATATAAATACATATATAAAAATCTATTCTTCACACGGTTCGTTTTTTGTTAATTGTAAAATTCATTGATTGTAATGCACACCCAATTGGTAAATATAAAAATATAGAAACATCATAATTTCAGTTAATTAAAACGCAGCGTAGACATATGAAATTGTATAAATATTTCATATGCTTATACAAAAAATCTGATCAAATAACCTAAGTAGTCAGCTGCGGCAGTTGCATTTTCATCTCGCAATTTTGAGACAAGTTCTTTAATATTTCCAATTTGTTTCAATTTCCGTTGATTTTTCTTACGGCACGATGCGGCTTGCCTTTGTTTGTATATGGTAAATTTCAGAAAACGTGACCAAGCTTCATCAGTAGCAAAATCTTTTCGCGACATGCACATTAGCTGCGGTCCATTATAAAAACGAAACTGTTTCGTCGGAGGTATATTCGAGACATCAATGTATGGCATGTGTAAAAAATGATTATGTTCGTTAAAAAGCTATTCATAAACGTCAATCAAAATATTTGGCATGTTGATAAATAACTTTTGTTTACCTTTTCATATTTTTACGAGCTTCGTTAGATTTCAAATTGCTGGCAACATCTTTTGCAGGATCCGACTCAAAAATATTAGAGGGACACAATTTTTTGCTAGGTGAAACATCTGGATTCTCGGAATACATAGTATCTGGCAGACACCTTGAAAAAACAGGAACAAGAAGTAAACATTTGAATCTATATGTACTCATGAGAAGCTATTTTATAAGAAATTTTGTAACGCTTACCTTTTCATAGTGGTATCAGGCAAATTTGGTTGAGATTTTTCGCAAATGGCTGTGAATTCACTTGCTCCGTTATGTGCATACAATCTTTTGCTGGGAGAAATATCTGGGATATTGCCAAGTGGCAACTTCCTAAAAAAATAAGTGTAAAATACATAAATGTATCTATGTACGATAACAATATAATTATGAGCAGAATTAACCTTTTGAGACTTGTACAATGATCATTAAACTGTGTATTACTAAACACAGTTTGCTGTGTGATTTGCTCTTGCAACACATGAGTTAAAGAATTATTTCTTGAAATGTTACTGACATTACTGACACATGACTGTTTTTGCAAATTCAATTGTGTTTCATCTTTTGCGACTGGGTAGCTAACACTTTGAACTTTATCTGTTGATACAATTCTGCAAGGGACCGCAGTTTTCCGTAAAGATCTCTTAATTTTACTTGCATTCGAGTCTTCATAGGCACTCTTATCAAAATGATCACTGCAATGTTTTGTAAACTTGGTTATAGAACTTAGTCCAGCAAAAGCCATCCATTCCTGTCTTAAACCATTATCATCCGGAAATCTACAATAAACAATACATATTTTAATGATAAAACATTATACAGATAGTACTAATTTTTATAACACTTCTTTTTTAATATTGTGCATACAATCAAAACAAAATTTTTGCTAACTACTTCTTGAATTACTTATGCGGACTTATGAAAACTGCGACTTTTATCTCTAGGTATTGGCTCTTTTTTGCAGAGAACACAGTAGTAAGGCATATTCAACAACAAATGTTTAATAATCTTTATCAAATAATTTACATTGGCAAATATAATATATATTTACAGACGTACAGGCTACGTACGCACTTTACCGTTGCCCGTTGAATCAGAGACACGCATGCGCAGTATGCAACAAAAGAAAGATAGAAATACATAAATGATTCTCTTTCTCTTTTCATTCGCGAGACGCTCTCACTTGTAGGCATGCCTACTCTATGGTAATATCTCTATGGTTCTACCACCCTTTTGTTCGATGAAAATCGTTTTCCATGCATAAATTTCTTGAGATATGGAAACAGCCAGAAGCCAGAAAGAAACAAACCTGGTGAATAAAACAGATATTTCAATTTTTCACACTTCAATTCACTGATTTTCACGATGGTTTTTTGAGTTCTATGTTGTTTTCATGAAAAAGGTTTTGTTTTATGAATAATTCAAAGGATTACAATATTACTACATGTAAAATTCCTTTTGTGTCTTAAAAAACTTACACCTTGCCCGATTTAATAATCCTTACTAGCTTTGGAGTCGAAGATTCAGGATCATGGTGGTAGGTCAAAGTCTCCTGTATAGTTATAACATTATAGTCTAAGAGCCCGTGAACCCCAGACCTTCGTTATTTTATAAAGGCTGAAAACTTGTCAGCGCATGCTCCTAACACAGGTAAGAACGATGGACCATTATGAAGTTTGGATTACCCTGGCTTTGGCAGGTAAACGGTACTAAAGATGTGTAAAATACCGATCTAAGTTCATCAAATAATAAAGTGTGATTTTTTGGTATTACCTTCAGAATATTATTAAAAATCACGTCATTAATTGCCAGAAACTTAACATCGTGGCAACCCCTTGCCAGACACCCTTATTGTTCATGAAATTATAATTCTACATACGTTATAGTATAAAAGCTGAATTTCATATATAATACTTAAGTAATAATTAGATAATGTTTCCTCATTAGCCAGACATTTTTGATAGTTTCAACCCCTTGCCAGACAAGCATGTAGGGTAGCTGTAGGAGCGAGCGTGAGACGGTATATATGGGTGGGTGCGAGTGAGATTGCGAGTTAGGTCTGCTTGGTCATATGCACCATCTACAAAATGATTCACTTATTTGGATGCTGATAGGCACTGGGAATAACTTGCTCACTCGCACCCACCCATATATACCGTCTCACGCTCGTTCCTACAGCTACCCTACATGCTTGTCTGGCAAGGGGTTGGAACTATCAAAAATGTCTGGCTAATGAGGAAACATCTAATTATTACCCAAGTATTATATATAAAATTCAGCTTTTATATAAGGGTGTCTGGCAAGGGGTTGCCACGATGTTGAGTGTCTGGCAAGTAATGACATGATTTTTAATAATATTCTGAAGGTAATACCAAAAAATCACACTTTATTATTTGATGAATTTAGATCGGTATTTTACACACCTTTAATACCGTTTACCTGCCAAAGCCAGGGTAACCCAAACTTCATAATAGTCCATCGTTCTTACCTATGTTAGGAGCATGCGCTGACAAGTTTTCAGCCTTTATAAAATAACGAAGGTCTGGGGTTCACGGGCTCTTGCTCTATTATGCAAAAAACCTCTTTGTCTTTTATAAGACGCTTCAAGTGTTGTTGAGAAACTCGCAAAAGAGTGTATTTTTACTTGAATGCCCTCATTTTGTATAGAACTTTATGTAGCCCAAGATTTCATCCAAAATATTGCTCACAATAAGACACCTAGGGCTTCTACTAAATATTTTTTAGCTACTAGATGATCTTGTGTATGCATAATGATATAGGTAATGATTTTAAATTAAGCGCAGCCATCTGGAAAATGGTTTATTCATTGGCACAAAACATGGCACTTATTAAAATATCAAATATTAAAATAAAGTATTTAAAATTGACAGTATACTATAGAACACTAAATTATCAGGCACTAGGAATATTTTCATTTGTACAAATATATCACAGTATACTGAGCTTCTGTTGAAACAAGGTGGAGTAAAAACAATAACAAATAAAATAAATGGGAGTAATCATAACAGTATCTAAAAACTAGACTCGTCTTGTAACCAACAGTTAACAATTTTTATAATAAAAGTATATCTAATGGTAAAAATTGCTTTTTATATAAAACAACAGTTTCAATGTGAAACATTGATCAAAATTAGTTTGAAATCATTCCAGACCATAGGTAAAAACAAATAAAGTTGACAAATCCATCTAATAATGCTTTTCGACATGATTGTGAAAATTCCATGTCTTCATACTTTTGAGGCTCTCGGTACACTGCATAAATTTCCTACAAAAAAAGGAAATGGCAGGTTAATGTCATTTATTGTAATTCTTTCAATTAACATAAAGCATATGAGTCAAATCTAAAGATGAATTTTGTAACATCAAAGATACTAGAATAGAAAATACTATTTCACTTAAAATTTTCCCAAAGAGTTTTAGTAGTAATCCATAGACATTTATCGTATCAATTATATTATTAATCTCTCATTTGATAAAAGAAATTTTATATGAATATGGCAACTCCATAATTTGACAAGAATCGGTGTATCTTGCCTATAATCACGTACCATTGAGAATATTCAGATAAATAAATTATTGGATGCATTTTAAAATTAGAAAATAGAAACATTAATTATTCTCTACTGTTCACTTTACAGTAAAAGCTAACAAAATTTTATTATATATGAAGCTGAATTGAACATAGATTTATTTTCCACGTCTCTGAAAAAAATGGTTATCAACAAATGCACTATAAAAGAAAGATGTTAGAGTTAAGTTATCCAAAACAACCCTCTTCACAGCGGCGCAGCCTCATCAATTACTTATTTATTATTATGAACTCTAACCTCTTTAACTTATTTTGCTATAAATTTTGAATATGTTTAGTCTGTCTGTAAGTTTCCACTTCAACCCCATTGAAGTATCGTCTTCAGTTAATTATTATTAATGTGACAATAATGAACTATAAATATATTTATCTGTTTTTATAATTTTTATGGTATAAGATAAGAACTAATATATAAAGAAGCCTGTGAAACTAATATTTTGTTCATTCAACTGATATTCGTCTAGTACGCCAGTCAGATTGGTGTAACCATATATAGCTTAGTTCATTTAATTTGATATTCGTCTAGTATGCCAGTCAGATTAGTGTAACCCTTAGTAACTTTAAATTTTTAGTTCATTTAATTTGATATTCGTCTAGTACGTTAGTCAGATTAGTGTAACTATTTGTAACTTTAAATTATTAAATTTTCAGTTTGCTAAATAAATTGTTTTAAAAAAAGGAAGTTGGTGAATTGAGTTATTTAATTTTAGTGTACAGCATATATCAAAAACTGATTTAAGAGAATATTGATTTTATTTTTTAATCAAACTTACCCCTCGGGATGTGTGTAGATCCAATGATAAAAGCATAAAGGCATTGAAGTAATCCTGATGTAAAATAACATAATGCTCTATATTCCCATCTGTTGAAATAAAACTTCTGTTTTGATCCATATACCTAGCTAATAATAATTTTGCAAGATTTTGATACCACGTTATAGGTTGATTAAGTAAAGGTCTTAGATTGGGTTGAAGTTGGCAGACATGTTCTAATCTTGCTAAATTCTTCAATTCTAAAAATTCGTCGTAACTTAAACCATTAAAATCTTGTGGGTATATTAGCCTGCTCCATAATAAATGTGTTCTGCAATGAACCATTCCTGAAAACAACCAAACGATCAATTATCGTTTTTTTTTTCACTATCTATCACACTTTTTGATAACCAATTTATCTACATGAAACATAAAGGGCAGCTCTGAATGACAACATTATAAAAGTGATTGTGGATAGTTTTAGTGAAACAGACAAACATTTTATATCATAACTATATTATTTTACCTTTTTTAACCATTTCACCTATAACTTTCTTGGTGGTGCTAGCCTTGTCTAAAATCAGCTGCTGCATCAATTGCTCATGTGATGAATAATAACCTAAATAATTTACAGATTCTTGGTTTATTTCTACATATGGCAAAGAATTCGATTGTTGGGTAGTGAAAGAGATATCATTGTTCAGTGTGTCGTTACTTGTATGTATGGAAAAATTTTGTTGTTCCGTTGAACTTAGAATATCAGAATCATGGACATTTTTCTCAGAATTGTATGCAAATTCGTTTGGTTCACGTTCCAAAGCAGAAAGGCTTCTTGCTGTTGATGAGACTGTTCGGAATTTTCCAAGTTTTTCGTCTACTTCTGATTTTGGATAGACTTCTCTAAATTTAAAAAAAAAATTAACAATTTTATATTGCGTATATGTACATAGTAACACAATGCGCATATACAGGAGTCCCTATTGACAATGAAAAGCAAACAAATTCATCTAATTTGAAAAGTTTTCACAATCAAAAACGACATATTTTGTTCCCTTCACCGAACATATATCAACCTTCGCTTTTGTCGCTTTTTAGAATATCATAAAATTTCTGGGAAACATTTGAATTCAATTGTGGGCTTAAAAAAATGTAGCACGCATTGTGGGTACCTTTTTTTTAGCAAAATCCTGTATATTTGTATATCTTTGGGAATTTCTCAATAAACGAATTTGAAACATCATCCCATAGGTTAAAATCAGTAACTTATTATTGATCTTTTGATACATTGCCCTAAAAACTGCAGAAGTATTCAAGCAAATGTACCCTCAGGTGTCTCTTATTTTTAAAATTCATACACAATTGGAAAAACTTGCACGTATCACACAATTAAAAAGGAAACCGATATTAAAGATGATATGAAAGTGACAAAGATTAAATTGAGTAACCTAGATAATTTAACGTTAAATACATATTAATGTAATGTGATTTTGAAGAATAGAGTAATGCAAATAATACTATAAAATCAGCAATAAACACTAAATACAAGAAACAGTTATTATAAAAAGGGGCTTAGCATAGTTTAGAGAGAACTTAGAAAGTGGTGGAAAAGGTTGGAAACCAGTTTTATCTTATCTATATAAAAATAAAGCATTAATTATAGTCCTACAAATTATAATTTTAGTTTTATTAATATTAAACGCCCTCTTAGAAGAAAAAGATGTTTGCAGACACTAATTATGTTATGGTAATTCCTGTAAAGAGCCACCAACTTCATTCAGTGATAGTTCCAATTAGAGAACGGCATTTATTTATAAATATCAATTTATATATCCGTTTTAAGAGATATTATGTTTAACGTTTTATTACAAAATTTGGATGCATGTCAAATCACTACAGTTAATTTTGGCAGATATCGTATATCAGAATGTACTATTCAATTCTAATCACGTTTTCAATATTGTGGAGGATAAGTAAAGTTACCCTTTGACTTTGTTATATGCAACTTATTTGAACAATAAGTTATGAGATATTTGTCAAAAGTGCTGCTCTAATGCTTCCAAAGGACTTACTAGAGTTAAGTTTCAGAGGAAGATGCAGCTATGTAATAAATAATCAAGAATTTGTGTCAAATATTAAATGAAAAAAAAAATGTATATTTTGGTTCTTAGATTATCTTTAATACTATGTAACTACGTTAATGAAAACAGAAGTACAAAACTACACACAGTTAATCACAACTATAACTGGTGGCTCTCAAATTTGTGAGACTTGAGTGTGGGCATGAGTATATCAAATTCAAATTGGGCATATACAGATACATTTTAAGAATTAAAATTTTGGAAATTGATAACTTTATGAATATACTTGCCTCTTTGAAGTTAAAATGAGGTAATATCTTAAATGTAACACATTATCTTTTGGACTGAACGGTGTACAGACATTGTGCACAACTAAAGTAATATCAAAATCATCAGTATGTTGTTGATCTTGAGAATCCTTATATGAAACTTGTGGAGCACTTGTCACTTGCACCAAAATATATTCTGATTCACCTTCATGAGAGTTCATTTGAATGACTTGAAAATCATATTGGTTTACGTTAGATAAGAGGTAGTCAAATAATTGTTTGCCTTCTGTAATTAAATCTTCAATTGTCAAAGTATCTAGAAAATTTATACAATGTTAAAAAAATTTATTTATGGGTTTGTGCATTGCCAGTTTTATACCTGTATGTACTAAATTCCTTGCAAAGTTTGGAGCTTTATTGTAGTATTTTAAAAAATCATCTAAAAACTGATGTACGTTGTATCCATCACAAATTTTATTCACTCCTGTATTTCCACATATGTAATTATAAATACATCTTAAGTGATAGTCATAAGTGAAAGAATGAAGATGCATCAAATTTTTCACTCTGTCACATTCATCCAAAAAGCTTAAAGTAAACTGGAATATAAAATATATATATAATTTTTAAAAAAATCTCAATTAAGGCATATATTTTATGATTAAGTGGATTAAAATTCAGTTAGATGATATCTTAATGTGAAATACAATAAATTGAAAATAATAGAATTGGTTATGTTAGCATGAATTTCCACGAATACTAAAACAGTACGGCAACGTAGGAAGATTCAATCACTTTCTCAATGGCCGACAGCTGGGTACTCGTGTGTTTATATTAAGTAATAATAAACAGCTAAATAAATCGTAGTCTATCATTTACAGCACCCTTTACAGAACAGAATAGAGAAATGAGAATTTAACCACAGACTAATGATATTTATATACGCACGACGCGTACCTTGATAGACCTCAGTTCTATGTAAGATGTTCTATAGTACATATGTTTTTTATTGTTCTTATTAAAATATATATAAAATATATATTCATTATGAGTTATTTATTTTATTAACTACGTACCTTAACATGGTAGCAGAACTCCGTGGTTTAAAAAGTGTATCGTTTAATTAAAATTATTAGACAGCATCCAGTATACAAAGGAAAGTACGTATGATACGAAAACCGATGACAGCTATACCATTGTTTGGCAATGGCAAATTATTTGTCTAAATAAATTGGAGAGGATAAGATTGAAAAGCTGTAGTAACAACGCGACATTTTGTGATGACTTTGAAAAATGTGTGAACGACTTGAAAAGCGCAGGTGCGAAAGTGTTGGAAAAGAAACTGAATTACATGTTAAATATTCGGACCGTCGACCACCTATCAACGGTACTATTTAATCTAGCTTGGAAGGCATAATAAGAAGAACAAATGTGGCGAGAATAGCAAAAAACAGAAGAGAGTTTGAAAAAACCACAAAGCAACTAATAACAGTAGCAGAAAAAATATGCCTACACTTCAATAAAAACAAAACAAAGATTATGGAAATAAGAACAAGTGTGGAAGTATCACAAAAAACAATTTCAAAGTACATGAATATGATGGAACATTAATAGAATTCTATGAAGTAGAAAAAATAGAAAAAAATGTATTTGGGTGTACCACTAGATAATAAATACAAAAAAGAAAATTAAATCGAACTAAGAATTGCCAAAAGTAACAGATGTGTAGGCAGTCTTAGAATAATAATAGCATCGAAAGAGATATTCGGATCTACGAAAATTCTAATTTATAAGAGAATGTTGAGATCCGCACTGACATACGCGTGTGAAACTTGGATAATGATGAATAAAACCAAACAGAAATTGGAAATCTGGGAGAGAAAATATCAGAAGAATGTTTGGAGAAAGTAGAGAGAGTTAGGATGAGAGAGATCAAACCATGAAATTTATACACTTTTCAATGAGGATAATTATTAACCCGTACCAGTATAGTCGAGAAATTTATGACCGAACATGATGGAAAAAGTAAAACAGAGTTACGCAATAAATTAAAAGAAAAAAGATGTCAACCCAAATTGTGAAAATCGAAAAATTGGAATATCGAGCAATCATCCAGTACCTGTATTTAAAAGGGTTAAGAGATAAGCAGATTTACGAAGATATGCTTAATACCCTTGGTGATCAATGTCCTTCGTATGCGACCGTGAAAAATTGGACTGCAAGCTACAAAAGAGGTAAATTTTCCATTGAAGATGATGACCGATCGGAAAGGTCAGTTTCTGTGTCAGTCCCCGAAAATATCAATGCAGTTCATGACATGATTTTATCAGATCGTCGAATTGGGCTAAAACGGATATTTGAAGCACTGCATATTTCATACGAACGCGTTCAGCATATAGTTCACTTCAATTTGGACATGAGAAAAATTGCTGCAAAAGAAATCCCCAAATGTTTGAATGTTGACCAAAAACGTACAAAGGTAGAAGCATCGCGTTCGATCTGTGCTCGATTTGAAAACGATGTAGACTTCTTAAATTGAATTGTTACTATGGATGAAGCTTGAAACCAGTAAAAAAAGAAATGGCTAAACAAACGTAATACCTGAATAAAAATTTTTAGAGTTATAATATATTTTTTTAATTATTACATAATTAAATATATAAATATGCCAAAGCAACAGTCAACAAGTGTTTTTTTCACTTATATATCACAGTACACCACCTGACAAGAAGCAGCAACAACCCAAAATATTTGTCATTTATTTTTTTGCCGCTCAATTTATAAATATATCAGAAACTAAAAAATTAAACTTACTGGTTGTTTTTAAACTGCCACTACATTCTGTTTAAATTTGGCGGACTCCGCCTACAATTGGTAAAACTTTCTGATTGGTCTAGAATGTGTCATTTAGCGTATGCTATGCTCATTTATGTAATACTCCTATATGAACAGTTTCTATAAGTGGAAGATGGTCCGACTAAGTGAAACAATAGTGTATCGTTCTCTCTCTTTCCTCCGAGCGCTTCAGTTAGTTCTGCGCATCTTTTGCGCGCATGAAGCATGCGCAGTATAAAGTTTCTCGAACGAAAATGAATACTGTCGGCACTGCAACATAGACACGTTTTTTCCCATAAGAACTGAAACAGTTAATGCCGCAGCCTACCTTCGAAATAGATCGATAGCATCTGGATCGAGTGACAATATACCATATGAAATTTGGAGTGGTGATAAGCCAAACTTAAGTCATTTAAGAATAATTGGTTCCACTGTATTGGTACACGTACCCCAAAGTAAAAGAAGAAATTCTGCCAGAAAGTCTGAGAAGTCATTTTGGATTCCAATGAAACAGTCAAGGGATATCGATTGTTCAATCTACAGACTAACTCCATTATTATAAGTAGATGTGTAGTAGTAATGGAAAATATTGAAACAGAGAAAGAAACTTTGATAAAAACAAGATTACGAGTAAAATTTATCAAAAAATGAATGGATTTTAAAAATCAGAGGATAAGAAAAATGAATTAATACTCGAAATAGAGCAAGAAGTGTTATCGGATTCAATGGGGAGTATACTATAAATAGAACAAATATTAAATAAAAAAATAGAACCAGAATTCGATTTAAATAACATAAATTCTGCCAATATCAATTATAAGTATGACTTCTCTTTAATCAGACAAGATCATCTTAATCAGGAAGAAAAACTGGAATTGAAAAATCTTATTTCTCAATTTCCAGAAGTATTACATAGACCTAATGAAAAATTAACTTCCACTAATAGTGTCAAAACATGAAATAAAAACAAAAGATGATATACCGATTCATACAAAATCATAACCTTCATCAAATCCTTGGTCCGTCCCTGTCTGGATCGTTCCAAAGAAAATGGACGCGTCTGGAAAACAAAAATGGCGAATAGTAACGGATCACAGAAAACTAAACGAAAATACTATAGATGACAGATACCCTTTACCAGCATCTCAGATATCTTAAACAAATTAGGAAGAAGTCAGTATTTCACAAACCTAGACTTGCCATCTGGATTCCACCAGATTGAAGTACATCAAAATTCTATTCAAAAAACCGCTTTCAATGTGGAAAATGGACATTACGAATATGTACGAATGTCATTTGGTTTGAAAAACGCCCCCGCAACATTCCAACGTATAAAGGATAACGTACTGAAAGATATACAAAACAAAATATGTCTTGTTAACATGGACGACATAATAATATTCTCAACTTCCTTACAAGAACATATTGCACATTGAACATCTTAAGCAAGTATTTAAAAGACCCAAAGCAAATAATCTTAAAATCCAACTTGACAAGTGTGAATTTGTATGTAAATCCGTTGAATTTTTAGCAGATGGCATAAAACCGAACCCCATGAAAATTGAAGCTAAAAATTTTCCAATTCCGAAAAATTCTAAAGAAATCAAATCATTCCTAGGTCTCATTGGTTATTACAGAAAATTCATTAATACCTTTGCTCAATTAACGAAACCTATGACTAATTGCTTAAAGAAAGGTAAAGCTGTAATACATAACCAAGAGTTTATAAATTGTTTTGAAACCTGTAAGAAAATATTAACAAACGATCCAATTTTGCTATAAGTGCCATATTGTCATAAGGACCCTATTGGCTAAGACCTCCCCGTTGCTTACGCTTTGCGTACCTTAAACCCAGCAGAAGTTTATTACAGCACAATAGAAAAAGGGTTATTAGCCATAGTGTGGACTACAAAATATATCCGACCCTATTTATTTGGAAAGAAATTTAAAATCGTTTCCGATTATAAACCTCTTCAGTGGTTATTTTCTATAAAAGAACCAAACTCAAAATTAATTAGATGGCGATTAAAACTCGAAGAGTATGATTATGGAATTATATATAAAAAAGGTAAAAACAATACAAATGCTGATGCCCTTTCAAGAATTCAAATTAATGCCATAGATGAAAAAAACGACGACAATATTTCATTTTTTCCAAATTTCAATTCTAATGATCTACCTTAGATACTGTCGATTTAGACGAAATCTTACATACCTTAGATATTGTCGATTTAGACGAAATCTTACATACCTTAGATAAGAGTTTAGAACGAAAAGTCAAAATTTTATCAGATAAAACAGTTAAACCCGACAAAGCTAAAGACCCCAATAAAAACATCGAGAATCAACGAGACTATACACACACTAATACAGAAAATCCCATAATAGGAGCCCCATACATAAAAAAATCATTAAACGTATATAAAAATCAACGACATTTGCAAAATTATTAAAGAAAACTTCATTCCAAAATCGACTTATTGCATGTATTTTAAAAATAAAAACTTCGAACCTCCAATATTAAGAGTTTTTCAAAAATATTTTAGAAAAGGTTCTTTCATTTTATATATAACCAATACAATATTGAAAGATGTAACAGACAATGACATCCAACAAGAAAAAATAAAGTTTTATCAAGAGACTAAAACTTCTCATAGAGGTATAACAGAAAACATTGCTTCCCTTAAAAAGGTCTATTATTTAGAGAACGATGTGAAAACTTATGTTAACCTTTCCGAGATTTGTCAGAAATCAAAATACGAGAGACCTAAACAAATTAGTATTTAAACCTACTCCTATAGACACCTTCAAAACACATAATACGTATTTTTTAACAATCATTGATAGTTTTTCTAAGTTATCCCCTTAATAATCAAACGGGCACCGAAATAATAGGTAAATTAATAATATACTTTAATCATTATGGCACACCAAGAAAAATAACATCAGATAACGGTAAAACATTCAAAAACGAAAATCTACAAAATTTATGTTCGTTACACAATAATGAAATGCATTACTGTACATCTAGAAATCCCAACTCTAATAGTCCTATCGAAAGATTTCACTCCACCTTACAGGAAACCATAGTAACCCTAAAAAATAAAGATGAAATGAGAATATTGTTCAATTAATAAATTACGCCATACTCTCCTATAACAATTCAACCCATAGTGCTCTAAAATATACACAGTTTGAAATCGTTAGAGGAAAACTCGATTAGAGTAAAGAACAAATTATATCTAATTACATGCAAGAACATTCAAAAAATATTGAGGCAATAAATAAACAAATTCAATTCATGATTCCCTAACATCTCAACAAAACAGTATATCCTCCTATCGAGGAAAACGATAATGTTATAATCCAAAATAAAAGAAAAATTCATAAAAATGTTTTATTTTTTCAGATGACAAAAATCTTTCTTCTACTCTTAACGCTTCAAATGGCGACAGCAATACAAATCAAGAAAATTCGAAACCCAGCTCTTCCCGTCTCCCTAGGTTCCACATAGATAACTAATGCTCAACATACATTTTCATACCATATTAATATTAGCAATATAGTTATGTCTCGAGCAGTTTAACCACATATTAGTAAACATTAATATAACTTTCAAGTAATCGTACTGACACGAAGAATTACCTTCATGACTCATCGAAAACTTAACCATCGATTTCTCGATCTCGATTTCTTAAATTCAATACAGAAAAATACTCTTCTTTGCCATAAAATTAAGCACAAATCAAAAAGAGGATTACTCAATATAGTAGGAAAAGTAAATAAATGGCTCTTTGGCACATTAGACGCAGATGACGAAGAACGTTCCAATATATACTTCCAAATAATTAAAAACAACAAAGAAACCATACAAAGTGAATATGCAAAAGAACATTCGATATTGACGAAAGTAATCAAAGCGTATGAATCTCAATTACAAAAAATAACGGATAATCAAAACATAATCACCAATAAATTACAACAAATAGATCAACGTATGTTCAATGTTTCTCATGCACTTTACTTATCCTTAATTTTAGACAACATTATAAACCAGCTGAATAAAATTTAATCAATAATATAGATAACGCAATATCTTTTGCTAATGAAATAATTCCATTATAAATTCAAACCAATTAAATGATTTGATATTTTCTCTTCAAACAACATATGGCAAAGATAGAATAATTAAATTCCAGGAACTAATAAATTATTATTCTTTTCAGTACACAAGTAACAATAAAAAGAAGTATTGTATTGTTTTCGATATATATACCAATTATAAATCCAATCCTGTTTACATTGTATAAAATATACCTTATACCCATCCTGAACTAAACTATTATACTACCTCATCCTTATGTATTACTTAAGAAAAATATGCAATGGTCAGTAACAGAAATATGCCCAGATATAGAAGACATCTTCATCTGCAAGCAAGATTTGCTATTCTTTGGATAAATGGCCTACCTACTCAAAAAATACAAAAAGGAACTCAAAAAAAATGCGAACCCAGATTTTCTGAACTTATGGAGGGATGAGTTAAGTAATCCAAAACAACCCTCTTTACAGCGGCGCATCATCATCAATTACTTATTTATTATTATGAATTATTATGAACTCTAATCTCATTAAGTTATCGTTGCTATAAATTTATCTATGTGTAGTCTGTCTGTCAGTTTTATAGATAACCCCATTAGAGTCTTCAATTATTTATTATTAATGTGACTATAATGAACCATAAATATATTTATCTAATTTTATAATTATTATTGTATAAGATAAGAAGTAATATATAAAGAAGTCTGTAAAACTAATACTTCGTTCATTTAGTTTGATATTCGTCTAGTACGCCAGTCAGATTAGTGTAACTAATTGTAACTTTGAATTATTAAATCCTCAGTTTGCCAAATAATTGTTTTTAAAAAGCAAGTTGGTGAATTGAGTTATTTAATTATAGCATGTATATTTACAAAAAGTTTAAATTATGTCAAACATGATAATTTTCTAAAATCTTGGTTTGTCTGAGTTGTTTTAATTATTTGTAAGCGGAGGTGTTATTATTGTATCAATAATTAAAAGAGTAGTCATAGTAGCGCCATCTATATGTAGATTACCGAAACTATTTATTTGAGAGTATTGTAAACTGCACTATCTTACGACAATAAGTTTTTCTAATTTCCGTTATTTCATTTTATGAATAAGGTAGTTTTATATACACTCTTAAACGAGCAGCAGCTTTGTTTCTTTTCTCTCCCCAATACAACAGATTGTGCATCTACAAATTCTTTTGGGATGCCCTTGTAAACTCCTAGTAGTTTATTCAGTTGACCAATAGGTCGGTTCAACAGTTGATATGGATCTTAGCCCTCTTTTCCATTACTTTTAGTAGCTTTGAACCCCATTTTTAATGTTTGGCATTGTAATCACAGACGGCAAGGAATCTGTTGCCATCTTTGGTCAACAACTGCTCATATTGTATGCAACTCATTGTGTGTCGTAGTGCACTATAGGGCCCTTCGTACTTTCTCTATAATTATAATGTTGTGTGGATTCCACAATGATTTAATTAGTGTTTAATTTTTTCAACTAAAAGTCATATTCCTATTGTAAATATGATTTCTATTTTTTTTATCGTTCAAAAAGTGTTTTTAAAAGATAAATTAAAAGAGAATAACAAAACTTTTAATTTTACCAAAATTTTCAACAATTTGTTTAAAATTGTGATATTCAAATATTTTTTTTCAAATCATTTCTATATGTACTTTTCGAAAAAAAAAATATAATTTTTTATTATCCAAAAATGCGTTGAAGTTTTGGTTTTCAAACTAAATAACAAAAATTTCAACTTTCCTAAAATTTTCAATAATAAAAAAAAACTATTTGAACTGTGATATTTAAATGTTTTTTTTTCAAATCAATCAATCCATATGTACTTTTGAAAAAAAAATATACTCTTCAAAAAAAATTATTTATACAGTTTGTACACGTGTTGAAATTTTAGTTTTCAAACTAAGTTTCATTTGTATTTTGAATACGACGAAAAAAGAAACTGGAGAAAAACTTACAAAATGTTAACTTTTCGATTTTGACTATTGTAATTGTGATTTTCAAACTACAGTTTAATTTTTATCTTAAATGCGTCAAAAAATATCAATGTTTCGATTTTTATTACCAATAAACAGGTAGACCCCATTCCAACCATTCACCTGATATTTAAACACCACAGAATCACCGTTTTCTGATAATCAAACACATAGATTATGTTCAAGCTGGTAACGTTGTATAACTTTTGTAGTAATATTAATCATATTAGTTTAGCCGCTATTTTTAAATATATCCATTTCAATAAAAAAGCACGTTTTGTTTACAGTTAAATTCCTAAAGGTGATTGGGATTTATTGTTTCAAATAGATATTTTATTTTAAAAGCTTGTTATTTACATTATTTTAGAAAGACTTTCTTGAAGACTCAATTATTAAATTTAAATCTAGTGAAAATCAATATTTTTGAGGTTAAGTTATTTTAAACTTAGATCGTTTTATTTTAAGCGTTTATGAAATCATGATATAATAATTATTCATTTAATTACCTTAAATCTATCAAATAAATTGTTAATTTTGTATATTTGTTTATAAAATTGTTTATTTTTAACACAAACGCTGACCTATATCAACTTACTATACTTATCCCACGAATGTAAAGATACATTACTAAACAAATTTATAATAATAAATCTTTCAAGAATTATATGATTTCAGTTTTTATATAATAAAATACATAGCACACTTTTTTATGCGACTCTGAGTATTATATACACAATATGTTCCTCAAATACGGAACCATAAAGAAAACTTTTATGAAAATATGTTATTCTTTATTTAAACGTCTAAAATATAATAGGGAATTTCTTATCAATTGTATAAAATGATTATTAAAGAGTGCAAAATAAGCTATCTAAATTCGAATTTAATAAACGCTTCATTATCGTGACGTCAAATATGGGTCTAATTAGTGATGCTTGATTGTGCCATCTGGATGGTTTTGAAGTAGTTTGTGTAATTTTAATGCTTAAAATAACTCCTGTGTGTAAAGTGGGTTTCGGAGATAATCATAATGTCTATATCATGGTAGAAAATAAAAGCTTTTAGTTCTTCGGCATCTTGTGTTAGCCCGTTGACATTCCATATGGCTATTTTTAGAAACTTGATCATTTTACGACAGTAGTGAGAAATCCATAAGATTCCTTAGCATATTTTAACGTTCATTAAAATCATTCGTGTTTTTAGCTGTAGGTGTGTTTGCTGGATGTGGTGCAGTATTTGGTATGCCTCGTGACTGGTTCATGGTTATTTGAGCATAGCTGACAACGGGCTGTAGGTTTTGTTCAGTAATTATGTGTGTTGTAGGTGGGTTTTGTTTTGGTATAAGAGTGGGGTATCGTTTTTGCTGTATTTTTTTGTAGACTGAGCAGCCTTTATTCGCTGAGTGGTGGCACTCACATAGTATACATATAACATATGGTATCCTTTCTTCGCGTAACATTGTTCAGTTAGATGGTCCCCTGTATATTTGAAGCATCTTCGTCTTTGGTAATAGTATTTTTTTGTATGCGCGTAGTATTAACATCTTGTATATTGTACTCTTTCTTTCTCTTGTTTTGGAGGTTCGAAATTTATCCTACAGTATAAAGATTGTTCCAGATTATATATTTCTTTGTTGTTGTTCTACTTAATGACCGTGATTTTAATTATCATTTTTTAATTCCCTTTGTTGACTGAATAGCGCCTATATAATATATAATTATAAAATAAATTTCTATTTGTTTCTAAATGTCTATTTTTACACCAATTTTAAACAATTTAAAGAATACTGTATAATTTTTTGTATCCATTTTAATTACTTACTCTATTTATAGATGCTCTAGAGCTGATACTCTGCAATCTGTTGCATTCTATTGCCAAAAGTTTAGTCATAAAAAACGGTTCCGAAAATTCCACTGATAAAATCAAAATTCCTCCCAAAATAGTTTTCTGAATGTAAAATACGTTATTATATGATGATTTATCTTTGGTCCATATTCTAAAATAATTAGTTTATAATAAAATAATATGGTAGCAATAGTTAATAAATATGTACAAAATTGATTTTATGATTTATAACTAATGAAATTGGATGCTCCAATTGAAGTTAACATTTGAACTAAACAAAAACATACATTTATAAAAATATAATTCACATGCTGAAGAGAAGCGGAGTTACTTGAATAGAGGACAAATTATCTAAAATCCGATACGATAATTTGTCCACAATACTTGCAAATTTCTTCTGATGTCGGATACTACTATGTTTTATCTGAATAGGAAGGATATAAGAGGGGCGTGGGGAAAAAATAAAAAACAAGCAAAAAACAATTGATTCTTATGAATGTACTCGATTTGAGATTTCGGAGAGAAATGGAATACGGAGCAAAGTATAGGATGAAAATTCAAATAATTAGAACTAATAATTAGGAATAGTTTACCTAGAAAAAAAGATCACATACATATAAATAGAAAATGTGGAAGTTAGCAGTGAGAAAAAGGTTATACAGTGAGATTGATTTAAATAGAGAGAAAAATACACGACAGTACACTACATAAAAGTTCTACATCTCAGTCTTCACACTTACAATTGAATAAAAAAAATTTTACAGGAATCAACTCACCCCGGTTTATTGTGAGGGTTATCAATTTGAAGGGGCATAAAACCAAGCGTTTGCATGTAATGTCTATACTCGGAAAAAAATCCGTAGCATAGTTCTGTATGCCACATTTCTTTCTCTTCATTTACCATTTTGTCAGCCACTTGTATTGCTTGGGATGGATAAAGAGAATGGTCCCGAGTAGAAGCAGTTTTTAAACGCCATCTGAAAGTACATTTTTAATTTTGCTATATTCTAAGAGAACTTATTATACTACCGAGACAAAAATAGTAAAGGTGTGTGACAATAATGTACTATCCTAGAATTCTGCAGTAATAAAAATATTTGGGGCACACTGGTGGTACTCGTTCTTGACTGGTACATAGCATGCAAAGTTTTTAATTCCTCTCTATCTCGTTTTTCTATGGTCTTCATTTCACGCATTTCGGAGGTGAATGTGACAACAGGATCAGTAGAGGAAAGTTTACATACTCGAAAGTTATCCCTGAAAGCCTCTAAAGTGGCAGGTAAATTGTATGTTAATTGTACTCGTTTATGGGAATGATCTTTTGGAAAACTTATCATTGCTTCTACATTTCCCAATAAACTGGCATAAGGATTATTAGGTATCATCTGAAAACACAATTATGTAGAATTTCCTAGTAAACAGTGCAAAAAATTCATATGAGAATACGGGGTTATATCATGTGTTCTCTTTGTGCTAAATATTAAATTTGATATATCAGATGATAATAGATGTTTATTCAAGTAGTTCCCACGTGTATTCGGTGAAAAATCGGAGTAGATATATATTTTGTTAAATCTAATTATTTTCTTCTCAAGTATATTGGATTTTTTTCAAAAAGCAAAATTTCATCATTAAATAAATGGTTAATTCAAAAGTTACAATTTAATAAATTAAGGTTTACCTCAATGGTTCTAATAAAAAGAATAAATTTGAAACCTTCCAATATGTTAATGTTCTCTTATACTAGTTTAAGCCTCAAATATTATTACTCATATTCAATACTTACAAATAATTTTCTTGTTAGTGACTGATTGTGGAATAGACCTAATTTTTGAGAAATGACTGAATTCAAAAAACAAGATCTCACACAAAGCCATAAACCCAAATTAGAACAACTATTATACAATTTATCAATATTTTCCTTTGCCCAGTTGTAAGTATAAATAACGATCTGTAAAAAATATACTTCTATTAGAATTAAATTTTTATCAACATATAAATATATATACTATTCAGTATATACTATATAATATTCAAGCGTATCAGAAATTTAGCAAAAGAAAGCAAGCGGAAAACGTAATTTTAAGTATTTAAATTATTATATCATATTCTAATATGTTTTGTTTTTATAGTTGTACTGGAAAAAATTATAGATGAAAAGATGTGGAAGATTATTGATACTGGAAAATCAAAAATTTACCACAGAAAATTTACTATGAAAATTCAGAACAAAACAGAAAATATTAAGGATAACATAAAAATAATTGAGATGGGGCATTTAAGGTAAAGTTTAATTCGGTAAGTTGTAAATTCAACAAGGTATCTTGCACGTACCTGCATGTACCGATGATGCCTTTGAAAACTTTAATTCGCTACCAAGGTAATGTTAAATATTTCAAGAAGAACATTAAAATATACCCATCACTGACACAGATGAAAAGAAACGAGAGTCAATCATAAAAAAAATGGTTCTAATATTTTAGAAATTTATTCATATATTTTGTGATTTGTATAAATTGGAGATTTGAATTGAAAACTTAGAAATGTGCAAGCCAAAAACTGAAATAGTTTTATCCAACATATTAAAAAATTTAACTGGGGTTCTTCTAATAATACCCAACCCGGTAAAAAAAGAGGAATGTATAAACAAATATGTTATCTCCAAAAAAAGTTGATTTTAAGTTATAAGGGTTATAATATATTTTTTTAATTACTACATAATTAAATATATATATTTTTTAATCATGATAGTATAAACGTGCCAACACAACTCAACAAGTAATAACATATATGTAAATTTTTAATGTGAATTACAATTTTGAATCATTTTCAGTCTCTCATTAACTTCGTATAAGGAATAAATTAATTTTTATCATTCATTTATATGAAAAATGTTGCAACAGTTAAAGTTTTGTTCTTTATTTGAAATTTTTTCACTTATATATCACAGTACATTACCTGGCAAGAAGTAGCAACCACCCAAAATATTTTTAATTTATTTTTTATGCTGGTACAATAAATATATCGGAAACTAAAGTTTTCACTTGACAGTTGATTTTAAATAGCCACTAACTACATTCTGTTTATCTATTTAAATTTATCCGGCGCTATTTCTGATTGGCCTAGAATGTGTGGCATATAGCGTATGCTCGCTACGACCTACTCCCACTCCCCTTATTTCACCATGCTAGGAGTCTCCCTTCTTCTCGTGGTAGACAAATCAATGAGATGGTGCGCTGAACTCGGCGCAAAGTGAGCAACACACGTTGCGCATTTAGCACGAAGGATAGCAAAGCAGCATACACGTAATAACATATGCCTGACGTTTTTAAAACATACATAAGCTCTGACAGCTCTGTGAGATCAAATTGCCGATATAGGTCTCTCACTCCATCTCTTTCCTATTCCTATTATCAAGAAACCAGTAGTATATCAGGACTGTGAGTAATCTGTTAGTTTTTGGCAAATTCTTGATGGCATCAGAAATAAACATAAATCTGACAGAGATTATTTTTAATTCTAATATAAAAAAATTATTTTGTTGGGTAAATATGGATAAAAGAATTTCGAATGTTAATTAAATTTCATATGGCAAAACCATCAAAGAAACGATGGAAAAATTAAATGAATATTATCCTGAAATGGCTCTGTCTCATAGAATGATTTATAAGTGAACTTGGGTACATTAGAAAAAAAAATACAACCAAAATAATTGATTTCATCCGAGGAACGTGCTTCCAAAAGAAAAAAGGTTTTTTGTCAATAAGGTCATGGTCGGTGTTTTGGGATTCCAATGGTGTAATCTTTACTGATTATTCGGAAAAAGGGAGAACAATAGCTGGCCAACATTATGCTTACTGTGTGACATGAGTTCGGTGATGCAGAACTTAAAAAAGGCGACCACATTTGTTGAAGAAAAGAATTTTGTTCTATTACGACACCATGTTGGATTGGTTGTCTCATCCGCCATATTCTCTGGCTTCCTTCTACTACTTTCTGTTTCCAAACTTGAAATAACTTGTTGAAAAGCGATGTTTTAAATGATTTGATGGCAGAGACAAACGGAACGGAAAGAAAGATTATTTTTTGAATGATTTGAAAAAATTAGAAATTTTTTGGTCTAAATGTGTGAAGTTATAAAGAGATAATATTGAAAAACAAAATCTTATTTGACATATAATTTTAGTAAACTATACTTGATACTCACACAATCGTTTTCCACTGAGATCCACAACATTTTTTGTCTGGGTATAAACTTATTTTTGGAAATCTCTGGAATAAATTTTTGGGTATGTTTCAGTGCCTGTGGTGTTATGTAATCAGGCACTTCGCTGCCATCTTCAACTGAAACAGTTGCATGCCAATGATCCATATTTCTTGATAAAATTACATATTTATGAATGAGTCTAGAAGCTACAAAAGGCACGTAAATATCATCACTTTTTTTCCTAATAGAATGGATAGGAATACATCTAAAAGCCCTTGGGCAATCTTTCAGAATACTAATCAATTCTCCTACAATAATATTGGGTAAATGTCGACTTTGAAGTAAAACTTTATGTTTTTTAACTGAGGGAGTATTCATACTGTAGCCAAATTCTAACCATTCAGGTAAATATTTGGAATATATAACAGATAAAATACCAGTTTCTCCGGTTTCATATGCATTTAATTTTACGGAAGACTTTTGTGTTCGATTTTTTTCTTTTATAAGTTCTTTTTGTCTAAAACTTTCATCGAACGTTATTGATCTTGTAGCTTTAAAAGTAGGTTGAATTGCATGTCTTTTCTTCTTTTTTGAAATACAGTGCTCCCATTTTGGTTTTTCAACGTTTGCCACTCTAATTTTAATTTCACACTGCATATCGAATCTACAGTTAAATTCAATTTCCTTTTTAAATTCTAAATCCTCAGTGTTCAAATTCAAAGGTTTAGTGCCTATATCATCATAAATATTCTTCTCACTCTCAATGCAGAGAGGATTTCTTAAGAGATAATATTCAGTTACAATATCCCATGAAGCTTGAGAAACAGCGAGTTTTAATTTGTCAGATAAATTTTCAATATTGACACGTCCCTGTTTCCACAACCTAAATTCTAGGAAAAATGGAGGAAAATCACCTATAAAATCAAGATATTAATAATGTTTCAGCATAAATGAAATAGAATTTACCATTATTATCAATAATATCAGATGTAACAGTTGTTTCGTAAGTTCCAGATTCAAAAATCTTGGAGAAATTAAACGTGTCCCCTGACAATACTGTTTCCTTGCAGAAATTATTAATGAACGCCAAGGCTATACAAGCTATGCCTCGACTTCCAGAAGAAGGATTCTGGCTCTGGTTATAAATGAAAATATTGTCATCATTGGTGAGTACATCACGATCACTATTCTTTGCATAATCTTTAAAATGGTAATGTGACCGGTTATCAGTGTATTTTGGAACATTCAAGAACTGGAGTAAATTCTGCTTCAGATAATGTATGAAGGATTCTAAAAAGTGGAATGCAAACTCTTGAATTGTCAGCTGAAAACAAAAATAATTATATTTACTTCATTGAAACCTTACTCAAACAAAAAATATTTTATTTGTTTTAAGCACAATTTGCGACATTTCATATCAAAAAAATATTGATTAAATAGTAAAAACAGTAAACCTACCCTTATTATGAGTTCAGGAAGCTTATTAGGCCTTTGGATGAAGTGTACATCCTCTGGAGTTAAAGGACACATGGCATTTCTTGCTAACATGATAGATAAAAATTCTAGTACTGCATCATCTAGACGATTTTGGAGAACTTGAACTAGATCAAGTTGAACATCTGAACCAGCTTCAGTTATACCATGAACCTTCAAAATTAAGGTATCTTCATGTGATCCATCTCTGCTTTCTCTCTCACCAAAAGATCTTACTCTTGGACGTATATCAGTCTATATCAAACATAAACCCAATTTGAAAAAGGCCAGAGAAAATAATTAATGTATTCTAGCAAAATCAATTTTTTTTTAATTTGTCAGCATCATTGAAAAATATTTAAATAATCTCTAATTGGTATAGAAGTATAAACTTTGGTAGAACATGATAAATAAAATTAAATATTTCTACAAGATTGGAAAATTCTTATTCAACTAAGCTATTATCAATTGAATTATTTATAGGAGACACATGAAAATTACCGATGTCGCAGATACTATGCTTTGTTCGGACTGGGTCAGAAGCGATTTATTTTGAGAAAATGGCAGTGAAGCTATTGATGGACTTCTAGAAACCGTGGTAGTAGTTTCATATTCGTTAGTTTTAAGAAACGATTTTGTTCCAGAGTAATACATGTTTTCTTGTAGTCTAAAAAAAAACATTAATCCTATTGTTAGTAATAACGTACAGCAATAAATATAAAAAGGCACAAAATAAACGTATTGTCATAAGAATGGAAGCTTTTTTTAGGGTAGGTACAAACAAAAAATATTGTGGAGTTAATTGGCTTTCTTAGATATATCCAACAAATAGTACAAACGGTTATAGAAAAAAAAAAGTTTTTTTTTGAGAAACTACTTTGGCTGAGATTTAATAATCTGGACGAATAAAAAATAATCTCTTCCATTTGATTATCAATCTTATTTAGGCAATTTAATACTGGATTTTCATTAGTTTTCATGGAAATTGTATTCTTATAAATTAGATAATTCGTAGAATTACAGCTGCTTTCCATTGACATCAAAATTCAGATTACTCTCACTTGTGACATCATAACTCAGTTCAATGCACATTTGTTTTCAGTCTCACAAGATATAACAGAGTTTTTACCGGCAATCTGCACAACCTTAAGACCGTGTACTTTAGTGAGTTTTGTAAATTCAGATTGAAAGTGAGGTTAAGGTAATCACGTTGTTAGATCTTGCAAGCAAGTACACAATACTAAATTATAACAAATAGCCATTGATGTAGATAATATTACTTTAGTTACATCTTTTCTTCCGCTGCGAGTAACAGACGGTTAGATCAACAATGATAATGGTGAATTTTATATGGTTATTGAGAATATCGATTCACTCAATTTTTCACTGAGCAGTAACGTCATTATCTGAGTATAAGATACTCCCATAACTGAGTGTGTCAATTCACTTGTATGTGAATGGAAAGCAGCTATTGTCTAGTATATTGTTATTCAAATTAAATCTGTATGCACCACGCATGAATCTTCTTCTTTATCTGCATGATATTTTTGATCCACAATCACATGGTTCTCTTTAAGTGATAGAGTGATCCAATAACTTCTCTAAAAGTTTCTATCATACTCTATCTCGATACTGTTTTCTAACAATCTAATAAAACAATGTACCAGGGGTGGAACATTGACTTACTAGATAACTTCAACAAATTATAGATATTCTCCAATATACAAGTTTTAGTGTATTTCGAATAGGAGGTGGGGGAAAGTGGGAACCTTGTTATGAAAAAATGCTTGTTAGTCCGGTTTTGCTTCGCCGATTTTTACAAACTCGATGTTGTTTGAAAGAGCCTTTGTCAAGCAGTACAAATATAAAATTCGAAACAATTTAATTAGTAACTTGAATGCTAGAGGGCGTAATTTTTAGATATCGTGATTTTTTTGACAAATTTAAATAGAAGCATAAAAGGCGAGAATTTTTTTTTAAACGTAGTTAAAAATGTTGTATTTATTTGTCATTGTAGCAAAGCATATAATATCAGTAGAAAATATATAAAATAAAATAAACAAGTAAATATGATTACACGACGATCCTCAAAAACTTTTACAAATTTTGTGTACAGATGAAGCTGCGTTTTATAGTAATGGTAATAAGTAAATCACCATAATATGCAATACTGGTGCGAAACAAAAGCCCGTTGGATACCAAAGTACCAACATCAGAGTCGTTGGTTTGTAAATATGTGGTGCATAATTCTACACTAAAACTTTAAGATACGAATTTCCACTTCTTTAAAAGATAAAGCCGTAGCCATTCGGTGTGACATATTCTTACAACATAATAGTTTTATATAAAAAATACACTGATTGGTGGAATTTCATTTATTTGGCCAACCAGATCTCCAGATCTAACTTGAATTTTTATTTGTGGAGCCGAATAAAATAATTCGTTTAAACCAATACACCCACGACAAAACTGTTTTGAACATCTAGGGCGCCACTAATTATGTAGTTGTTATGTTAGTTAATTTTTAAATTTGTTACATGGTTTATTCAATGATTTGTTTTCATTGTTAGTAATATTAGCTTTACATTTAGATAACACCATTTAGCGGCAATAATAAGATTATATGAAAACAGTTCAAACCAAAGGACTGTAGGTAGACGACGTAAGAACTTTCCATCCAGAATAAATTTTTATTGTCCGCTTGGGAGGAACAGCCTATTAAAATTTAAACAAAAATTTTTACCATTTACACATTTCTTAAGATATCAGCATGCGGTTTTCGCTATTTTGATGTTAATTTAGTTTACTTTCAAGACATATTCAATTACAATATCTAAAATATATGAAACAACGCCCCCTAGCATTCAAGTTGCTAATTAAATTGTTTAGAAATTATATATTTGCTGGATAAATGATCTTTCAAACAACATCTAATTCATAAAAATTGGCTAAGCAGAACCGGAACATTTTTTTATATCAAGGTTCCCACTCTTCTCCAACTCTTATTTGAAGAGTTAGACTAAGTCTTGCCAAATGAAAAATTCGTTAAAGAATTGGATTATTGTATTTGAATTGAATAAATTGTAAAAAATTGCTTTTTCAATTTGATACTTTCAAATACTCCCTTTGGTGGTGGACCTGAAATTCTGAAAATAATTCCCATGAGTTTCTCGGGTCGGGGTCACTTTAGTTATTTTTTTTTCTTCCTGAAGCTGTAATATAATCCGTTCCTGAGATATGGCCGACGGCCGTTCTTAGTCGCCCACCTGGTACACGATCTCTGGGGAACCTATATCCTTGTGATATATGCAGTTTTCTATTAATATTTTAGTATTCTTCTGTTAGTTCAAGCACGAACACTGACATTTCTGTTGGTAACAAAGTAATCACTTAGCAATTTACTTTCTTATTTCAGATATATCAGTGTCTATTATCTGATAATGAGCTCATCATGTATTAAGGATTATCATTTGAGCAGCAAATTTAAGCAACATACTTGTGGTTTGTAAAAATTTTTTTTATTTTAATTAAATGACAAAGTGTAGTCATACTAATTCAAAAATATGAGTGAAGAAATGATTTTTAATAAGAAATGTTAAATCAGTTATTTATTCTGTTCAGTTAAATGATTCAGTCATTTAAGACTTACCTCAAATAAAATACATTTTTCTGATTGTCTCGGTAAACAAACATATTGGTTCTGTTTGACACAGAAAATTTATCCAGAATATTTTTTAGTGCCAGTATTCCTCTAGATATTCCAGATTTTCCAGGTCCAGTCTTCAGCCGAGGATGTAGGATAAAAGGAGTTTCCCACACAACTGGACAACTGAATTCTCCAGCTTTAAAATTCAATGATGCTTCTGACAAAGAAGCGGAGTAAGCCATCATATCACTGTCTTCGTTATTTTCAATATCTGAAAGATATTAAATTACATCAAGAACTAATTGAAAAATCACAAAAAAATTTCAAAGAATCTTGTAATAAATTAATATTTTCCATTTTGATCGAAAAACTTCATATTCTGTTTTGTTGAAGCGAATTAAAAACGTACTATGTAATTACATCCAGTTTGCATCTATTCATCCAATTTCATCACTTCTCAATAGGGTGGTAATGACGTAATTAAATAAAATTCATAAAGCACACTACGCAAAAAGTTGTAGTCTATTTTTATGATTGAGTAATTTTGACTGGTAAAAACAATTTTGGATTAGTAAATAGGTTCTCTTTCATTCATAAAAATAAATTATGATTTTTCCCTTATATTCAGTATTTCATTTTTATTATTTAATACATATCATGTGGAAGTATAAAAAATGGTGTATTTATAATTTGCAATAGCCACCTCCAAAATTTCTTATACTTTTAAATACAACTATAATTAAGACTAAAGGCACGGCAGAGGACAACTTCATAAGAGGCTTAAGTACTTTGAAGGAATAGTATAACACCTTGGGATGTTATATGATGATGAAATCAATAAGTTTTAAATTACTTGAAAAATAAATTAAGAACCTAATTACGTAATGAGTACCAACAATTAAGAAACATATGAAAGACACTTTTTCCTACTAATGTGGAATATTGGAATACAGATGTATAAAAAGTAAAAACTTTTATTTAAATCTCATTTCATTCATTAGTAGGAGCAACATCTTACTTACAATCATAACTTTTTAATCTGGCAAATGATGCATTTCTTGAAATTGGAGAATTACAAATATCGTTACTATCATCAGGTTCTAGTAAAGGATCACAATTTTTAGTTTCATATAGGGTTTGTAGAAGAAGCAGCTGGTTGATTCTTTTACAAAGATTTCTAACAGCTTCGCACATAGTCCTCTGTACTTCCAAATATATTCCAACTTGAATAGTGGAAAGCTCCATAAAGCTAAAAAATAATAATTGAGTTTTCATAAACACATATAAAAGCGGAAAAATTTACAAGGTTTGTATCCTTTCAACAACTATAACTTTTCATCAAATTTGGAAAAAAACAACTACAGTTAATAACTACACAATATATTATTGAATATAATTATGGTGTTTGGTTTCTAAATTATTTGCACGTATTTTCAAATTTCTGGGAGTTTTGAAAGCTTATAGTATGTAAGCAATATAGAGTTTAATTACCGACAATGAAAATAAACTTTGACTTCGTCTTGGGCAACTTTCATGATCAACCAAAAGTTGGGCAAATGGGCTCTTTTATTACTTAGTGTAATTAACCAATCATAGTCATAGAAATCCTCACTAACATCTTCATCATATCCTAAAAGTATAAAAGCTACAATAAAAACAGATAAATAATATACATTACATATATAATACGTTTCCATTCTTTTTGATAATTTATAAACATAGAACAGAAACTTGAAAATGTTGTGAGCTATCTAATTTTATTGTAGCATCATTATATAGAAGAAAACGTACTAGATACCACCATTGAGAATAAAATGTTATCTTACCTCCATCTGAACCAAGTGCACTTTCATTTAGACTAGAAATATCAGTTTGCTGGGAGATTTGTTCTTTAATATTTTGTTCAGCATTTCCCACCTCTTCTGTGGAATTAAATGTTTCATTTGGTGTTGACTCAGAAGTATTATTTAAAAAGCCATTGGACGAATTTTCTGTTTGTAGTGGAATGAATGTATTCTGATCGAGACTATCTCGCATAAATGCATTACTTTCATTGCTAGTCAAGTCCATGCAATCTTTAGCTAGATAGTACAAATCTTCTAGTTTACAGAGTTTGTAACCACTATATGGTAATTTCAAATTTGCGAATTCTTCAACAAATTTTTCATGACTCTGAGGCGTCGCATAAACAAAATTTAGTTTAATGACATCTTGCACACAAGAATTAGCATTTCGGCTAACACCTTCTGTAATATGATTCATTGCATAATTCAATGTTTCTGTGGACACAGGATCTTGGTCCAATAAAGCTGTACATATCTCATCTCTAAGCAACCATTTTATTTCTTCATTTAGAGAAAAAATTGATTTTTTTTGGGTTTCTGAAAGATGGTTTAGAGGTTCTGATATTCTAAAAAGAAAACCACGTTAAGTTTCACATTTTTAACTACACATTCAAAGGTTTACTTACTGTGTATTAAAACTCACTTCTGTATCTTCACTAACTAAACTAGGTTGGAAATCAGAAGAAAATGAGGTAGTTCTAAGGCCTTGATGTGAATAATTGTTAATAATATTTTGTACATCCGGAGGTAGCGTAAGGCACAGCATATCTAAAGTTACTTGCAAATTGGCCCGGTCAATTTCTTTAGTTGGTTTTTCTAAATGTTGTATCAACTCTCCTAAACCGTTAATAAAATATAATTTAAAAAACTTGGACAGCAATATTCACTTACATACCTAAACATGTTGGTAAAACTCTTACTGCAGTGTTTGTACATTCCGTTCCATTGTATTTCAAAGTACAAATAAGATTTAAAAATAGAGGACTAACATCATTGCTATGAACAAAATCGCTGAAACCACTCACTCCACTTTCCAATCTTTGGAATAAATTAGGTCCTTCGGAAAATTCACTAATTTCTTCAGATTTGAATTCAACAATCCCGGAATGATTATCGGAAGCCTCATCATCGCTATCTTCTACATGTTCTTCGACGGCATCAAAATTTTTCAGGTTTTTATAAAAATAAAATTCACTACTTGTTGCTATTGGGCGAAAAATAGCACTCAATTTTTTCAAAAATTTTTCTCTAATAAGTGAATGTAATGATTTCAATTCTGAACATGGATAGGCATTATTGAGGTCTTTGACCGATATTTTATCACCATTATTATTCTTAACATGAGCACATATTGTGGTAATATATTCTGTTATATCTATTTCTGTTATGGATTCCTCGCATTGGTCCATTGCAGATTGTACATCAAAAGAGTGCACATATATACCCATATGAAGAGCAACAAATAAAGATATAGTAAAACATTTTGAATGTGTAATAACCAACGTTTTACAATGTTGTTTCAAATTAGTATATTCGATTATGGTTTCATCTTTGATGTCTGTCGATGTGTCAAACATTTCATCCGATTTTAATCTAAAACCACAAATAGCGCTATTAAAAATGGGACATATAATAATCGAAGATTTCCATATTCAAAATAACATATTCAGTACGCTTTGTCAGTGACGGATGAGTATCCCCCTCTAAATGTAACTTTGTCCAAATGTTTTTTAACTATTTAAAAAAATGTAAACAAGAATTATCTCAAATTTTTTAATATGACTTGACCTGTACTTTCTTAATTTTACAACAAAAGACTGTGTGTGATATTGATCCAATAAAAAACCAATAGATGAAATTCAGTACTGCTTGGCGAACAATTGAATTCGCTTCAACCTTCAATCCATCTATTTATTTAGGTTATTCTGAACATTCGTGAAATGGACTGGAACTCCATAAACCAAGAATCAAAACATGGCTTAAATTTAAATATGAATGCACTTTAATAGTTTCTTCAAATTTTTTGAAAGAAACTTGAGGATTTCTAAGCCATTTAATTTCAGAAAAAGCTCATACAAACTGATCAGGAAATTTCCAAAAGTACCACCAAACACAATATTAACAGAAAATTATTGTGAAAATAGTTCTCCCTTGGTAGTCGAGGATTATCAGTAGCTCATAAATGAGTGTTCCGCAGATTATAAACCTTTGAGTGAGTGAACACAACTTTAGTGTTGAATAAAATTTTATTCACTCTATGAAACTATTACTGTTTGGGAAATCGGGTTCAGCCACAAGCAAACATACGAACTTAACAGAAGAAACGGGAACTATTTAATCGCAACTATTGAAGATTACACTGACTGACAAACTTTTTAACTAAATTTTTTTAATATCAAATTTGACAAGACATGAGGTTACTACGACGCGATTAAAGCGACAACAACAACAACCACTTACTTCACTATACCGACTACAACCATGACAGACACTAATTCTACAACATCCTCCCCCCTTGAGGAGAATAGCGACTCAACTATCAAACTGAATTCAAGGACATCTAAATTTCTCACAAAAACTGCACTTGAAAGCGACTTCAAACTTTGAGAAACTGAAACACTTGAACTAAAAATAACACACGGAACTAGGAGAAACGACTTGGAACCTTCACCTTCCTTCCACATCTTGTTTCCACATGATGATCCTTCATCGGAGGGTCTTCAGAATTAATAGGCTGAGCTTCTTGGATTTGAGGTGGTGAAGCGACGACCTTGACTTGTGAATCAACTGGAGAACCGCCGGTAGCTGAACCACCAGAATCACTTTCTGGTTGGACTTCAGCTAGAAGCTGGCCTTGATCAATTTCTTCTTCGAGAGGAATTTCCAAGGGAAAAACTCGCTGAACAGGACGCGTCAGTTGGCCATCCTGCATTCGAAGCTTGACAACTCAAGTCGCACCGACCGTCAACACCAAGAATCAGTTCTTCAACCACTGCCATCGGCCAATGCATCCGCTTCTGATTGTCAGCGCCAATGAAGACTATTTCTCCCACTTTGGGCTCTCTCGGATTCTTCAAATTGCTGGCAGTCATGAACATCTGGCCCAAGTATTCAGACCGGAAACGCTGCTTTAAGTTGTCTCTGATCTCTTGGCGACGTCTAACTCTTTTGTGTAGGCTCTTCGCATCAACTTCGTCCAAGTCAGGGACACCCATTTCTTGAATATCTCTATTGAACATTTGAGGAGTAATAGGCACCGGATCATTCGGGTCATCCGATGTATAGGTGATAGGGCGAGAATTGATATAAGCAGTACACTCACTGATCACGGTGTTCAGCTCTTCAAAAGTGAGTGAAGCCCGTCCCAGAATTTTGCGAAGATGAACTTTCAAAATTCCTATTAAGCGTTCCCAGAACCCGCCCCACCATGTTGCTGTGGGTGGGTTGAAGCGCCATTCAATTTGGTTCACCAAACCGCGGGACGCTACTCTCTGCCAATCAATTCCATCGAGAGCATTTTTGAACCCCTTATAGTTTGTACCATTGTCACTGTACATGAAGGAAGGTCTGCCCCAACGCGCAATAAAACGTTGAAACGCCATGATAAAGGCTTCCGTTGACATGGCAATAACCAATCCCAAATGTGTCACGATAAACAGCACAGGTGAATATGCACACACAAACCTTGTCTCTATTTTTAAGGTAGAGTGGACCAGCAAAATTCGTGCCACTGATTTCGAACACACGAGCGTCCCTTACCCGATTCTCCGAGAGTGGTGGAGACTCGACTTCCAATGCCTTGGCCCTATAACGCCTCCATATCACACACGCAGACACAATTCTTCTCACAACTTGCCTCCCTCTAACGATCCAGAATCTTTCTCTTAGAAGGTTCAGAAGACCTTGCCCTCCAATGTGTCCATTCTGCGTGTGCAAGTCGTGGATCAATCTGTTAACAATGACATGCTGGAAAGGAAGAATATAGGGTGCACGGAAGTCCTCAATGTCTTTTCTCGCCCAAATACGGATTCTCAAACGCATAAGTCCGACTTTATCTTTGAGTGGCTTCAAATTTTTGAGCTGTTTATCACCTAGCCCTTCAAAAGCTTCATCCTGTATCGATTTCATAACCACCTTTTCAACTCTTGCGATTTCCGACAATGGCAGCTCTCCAGAGCGCTTCTCCTATGAATATTTGTTCCACAGAAACCTTATCATCCATACAACCATTCGAACGATCCGGTTATAAGAAGAAAAGTACCGGGCTAATCTTTTGCAGCAAAACACGCCTGGTTCTTGGGATAAAGCTGAAATCAAAGGCGTTTTTCTCCTTTTCATTTGAATTTCATTTTCATCAGGAGGGACATTGCAGTTAGGCCATTCAGAGCGCGGCCCGTACAACCATCTCGGCCCCTCCCACTATTTGGAGTTCTTCAGGAAAACAACCCCGGCTAGGGAGATCTGCTGGGTTCGTCGCCCCTAGCACATGTTTTCACGTATCAGGATCAGCCAGAGAACGAATTTCCTTAACCCTGTTGAACACAAATACTCCCCAAGGTTCCTCTTTCTTGATCCAACACAGAGCCGTGGAAGAATCTGAACAAAAATTGCACTCTACATCGCCAATCTCTTTTACAATACTAGAAGCCATTCGCGCCCCTATTGTTGCAGCCAGAAGCTCTAGACGAGGAATTGTAGGTCTCTTAACAGGGGCAACACGAACTTTCGCTCCCACCATTATCACAGATACCGTGTCATCTGTTTCAACTCGCAAAAATGAGACGGTGGCATAAGCGACCTGACTTGCGTCACAAAATGTGTGTAGAGACACATTACCAATGGTCAATTTCAACCATCGTGGGACTTCGATTTGATTCAAGGCATCAGCTTGACTCATCCACTTACGGAACGTTGCCTGGCTTTGCTCATTAAAAGGGGTATCCCAGTTCCCAGCCTCACCCCACCTTTCTTGAACCAACAACCTCGGTATCAAAATGGCGGGTGCACATACACCGAGCGGGTCGAAAATACGGTGTGCTGCTGACATCACTGAGAATATCCTCCTTTTTATCCCACAGAAGTCCAAGAATGGGGAAACTGGTATGAGCAGCACAATCGGGGTCGCTCCATTCCTATCCACGAAGATCAAAGCAATTTCCCTAGCTTGCGACATGAAGTTCAAAAGTTCCTTCTCATCAACCGAAGTCACACAGTTATCAACGTACAAGCATTTGGGCAAATGGGAGATGACAGATCGGTCATAAGGAACCTCTTTTGAAGCCACTTTTTCCTCACACTTTGAGAGATGATGGTCAATAACGGCCCCTAGCAAATAAGGGCTACTGGTCACCCCAAATACCACCCTCCTGTGACGGTAGATTTTCATCTGTTCAGCCTCGTCCTTCCATATGAACCTCAAGCTATCACGATCCTTTTCCGAAACAGAAATCTGTAAGAAGGCTTTTCTTATGTCAGAAATAACCCCTATTGCGTTCAGTATGAATCGTAGAAGTATCGATGGGATTAACTATACGTAACTGTCCCCTTTTTTTAGACACATATTCAGGCTAGGCTTGCCTTTTTCTTTGGACGAGGCGTCGAAAACAGGACGAATTCGGGTGGTACTGGCTTCCTTAACCACGGCTCGGTGAGGCAAATAATGTCCGAAATCCCACTTATCAAGCTGTACCTCTTCAATAATTTCATCTTTCAGCCATTCTTGAAACACCGCTTCATATTCTTTCACCAAATGACCGTTACGTAACTTGGCTAGGGTCGATTCAAGTCTACCACGGGCCAGATCAAAATTTCGAGGCAGCGGGGATGTTCCTTCAGCCATGGAAGACATACCTCATATCGTCCATCAGGTAAAATCTTAACTGTTTCCAAGAAGTGCCGACGCACAAGCGTTTTTGCCTCTTCTTTGGTACTAACCAAAGCGGGGTCCTCGATGCCCAACACATCCAACCTCCACATATCAAAAGGGTCCAACTCCTGGGCGCAGTGCAAACTGATGTTAACCATGCAACTTGTCTCAGCGTCCTTAACGCGGCCCATTATGGTCCAACCTAGGCTAGTTTCGATAGCAACCAAACCACAGCTTAATACCTCGCGCCTCCCGGTCAGTAGCTTTCCCGTGACGTCCGCTCCAACAAGAATGCCAATTGAGCCCTCTCTGTCGTCAGTCAACTCGATTCGGTATTGTGAGAATTCTTGCAAAAAATGCAACTTACATCTTCAGGGCCTTCAGTGGACTCAATGCCTACTAGGTTAGTAGATGTGGTGTACTTTCCAGTCGAGGACTTGACATTTCCAGCACTGCTCTTTGGTGCAGCGCCCTTTTCCTTAGGGACAGAAAACGTGCTCCTAGCTAGCAGAAATCGCTCCTCGCTTTCAACCTCTCTCTCTCAGAAAATCTCGCAACTTGACCATTTGATCTGCAGCCTCAAAGAGGGATCCATCAGTGCCGCACGACTTCCGCTTACGCTCCCATTCCCGCAAAATTGACTCAGGAAGTGGGGATTCAACTAACGGCGCGAGCATGCACGCGTATTTTTCTGATGTAACTCCCAAGCTTTCCAAGGCCATTAGCTTGTCATAAAGCTGTGCGAGAGTCAAAGAAACTTTGCCCGATGCCTGTACCAAGACCAATGAGAGTAGCTCCCTAACATACAACTCAATCAGCAATTAGTCACGGCCAAAACGGTTTTTCAGTTGGCCAAAAGCCTTCGGATAATTAGCCGCCGATGCAGGATAGCTACTCAACAGTTCCTTTGCTTGGCAATACGCAACAAAATCAAGAACTTATCCTCAGAAGGTAGGTCCTCCCTTTCATGGATTTTCTTGAAATATGCCCAAAAACTGATCCATGTTTTAGGCGTGATGTCGAATTTTGGGAGATCCAACTTAGGTAATTTGAGGGTGAGTTATCACTGGGAGCAGCAGCAGAAACTTCGGTAGGACACGCTGTGTTGGCCTCGACTTTTTCCAGTAACTCATTCTTTTTAGCACTCAAAGTTAGCCAGGTGTCCCTGTACTTCTCCACAGTTTGAAACTCCTTACCTAAATCTTCTTCTTTGACCTGATCCAATGACTTGAACATAATTTCTTTTACTTTATCATCGAGAAGAAAAACCTATCAGCCTTGTCGGTAAGCTTAATGAAAGCAACAGTTACCTCCTCGACGATTGCCTCAGGTTTTCCAAAGGTTTCTTCACAACCATTCGGGGCAATCGTGAAGAATCTTCCAAGTTGCGTTCGTTCCGCGCACAGACGTTCCATAGTTCCAAACTGCTGTAACAAAATGACGTCGACTATTGTCCTTCCCCACCAGGAATGCCAGATGTTTGGGAAATCGGGTTCGGCCTCAAGCAAACATACGAACTTAACAGAAGAAACGGAAACTATTTAATCGCAACTATTGAAGATTACACTGACTGACAAACTTTTTAACTAAATTTGTTTTATATCAAATTTGACAAGACATGAGGTTACTACGACGCGATTAAAGCGACAACAACAACAACCACTTACTTCACTATACCGACTACAACCATGACAGACACTAGTTTTACAACAATTACGGTTAAGTCAATTTTCACAGAAGTACATCCCCATTAGAGGGTAAGTAGTAAATGTCTAGAATGAAAGTAATACAAAGGTTATCTTCCCAAAATCCTCTGAATACAATAGTCACTTTTATGTTTACAGATATTTTGCATGCACTAATACTATTTGTATTGGTACTTGAAACAAAATTTTATCCTTCTTTTATAATTCAATAAGTTGGGGTTAATAACTCTTAATGTATGCTATATGCAAAATATATACCATATAATTTTTTTTCTTCAGTGTATTTTGATTTTAAAAACATTGTCTTAATTTATTTGAAGCAGAGAATGTGATAACAAAAATTACCATTAATATTTTTAAATTCTTAATTAAAAATTACTTACTTAACATATTCCTCTTGAATAAAGTTGTTTATTTTAAATCTATGGTCTTCGTATACATCTTGTATAGAAGATGAGCACTCTTCATGTTTATCAACATAAACATTGACTAGTCTAACAAGAGGTGCATCAAACACATACACAGGTAAGCAAAGAGCACTTGAACTATTAATAGGAACATCATTGTAGCTACTTTCACAAGAATTTGGTCTATCTACCCTATCGATGTTTTGATTCAGAATTGTAATGTTTGTACTGTCTCTACACAACAAAGCTTTAAGATCATTTAATGTAGCTGCGACAAAGGTTAGGATTATATGTGTACTGGATACTCCCTTTATAAAACATCGCCATTGTGAAACAGCTTTTTTGTCATTCTGCTGAGAGTTAACTACAATACATTGAACCATTAATCACACAAATGTATTAATGATAAAATTTATTTTTAATAAGAAAATATAAATACTTCATATTTTTAGTTAAGAAAGTAATCTTTATATCAATTTATAGCAAAACTGGTAAAATTTTCCAATATTTTACCAGTTTAAAAAACGGTACAATTTGTTGCTCTCATATTGCTTGTAGCACTTTTCTTGCCAGAAAATACAGTGGTGGCCAATACGATAGAATATGGCGGACATCATAATATGTTTGGAGTTACTGCACACAACTGCTTTTTAGTACTTGAATATTTAAGCAGGATTGGTGCAGAAAAATGAGGAAAACCAGTATTTTTGTTCAAACAATATAAGAAAAATTCAGAAAAATAATTTGCACTTAAGCCTTTTTCATTTTTTAAAAGCCATTGGTTCTATTTATAATATTTGAGTATATGCTTATCTGATCCCGAATTGAATACTCGTAATCAGGCGATAAAAATAACTTGATATAATTTAGTCCAACCATCTTTTAAAGGCAATAGTCAATAATATAATTAATTTATCCAGAAGTTACGAAAACCAAGGTGCTAAATTATATTACCTTGATAGCAGACTTCTCCAGAAATGGGACAAACATGTGGATGCTTATTCCCATGTCTTGTTAAAATTTGTTGAGTAAAACTATCTGAATCTTCTTTGGTAAGTTCTAATTCATGATCATGTAATAAAACAAGATGTTCTAGAACATTTTCTAATAACAATTTGTTTGCTTTATCTACACCATCATCATTTGAACATTTACTTTCCGTCGAAAACATGGAAAATAACAGCTCTGTTTGTTGACATAAAGGCAAAATGCTGATCGGGTCAAATTTGAATGGAATATGTTCTATTCTTGGAGAAATTATAGGATACCATTGAGTTCTGAAACAAATTTATTAAGTTAATCATATACTGACAATAATGTGTATAAAACTTTCTGAATGTGAAAAAATAATGAATATCATGAAGAAAGCAATAAGCTTATTCTGAAATAAGAGAAATAAAATTAATTGTGCTACAAGGGAGTACATTAAAGTTTATTCTTCAAATTGGGGTCATTTCACATTAAATTTAGCATTAAGACAATATGAAATAAAATTTCAGCTTTCACATAATGGAGGAAAATTAAGCTTTACTGAACTGAATAAATACATAATACCGAATCAAATCTGAAATGTAGCACTATAGAAACATTTGCTGTAGATAAAATCCATGATTAAATCACAAATGGAGTAAAACCAACTAAATGATATTTCACTCCAAAAGAGCTCAAAAAGTACATGTTTAATTTAAATCATCAATACTTTATTATTGTTATATTATCTATAAAAAAAGCTTGTGTACAAACGTTTGCAGTTTTGACTAACAGTATAAAAAAGCATTTTATTTTATTCTTATCAACATTTTGTCGACGTACAAATACATCCCCCCTAGTACTTTCCTAGAGTTCTTCAGGAAGCAATGGCAGATAAGCCTTGATTTACAGTTGAATGTAAAGTACCTTGATATTGTCAATATTCCTACTATTAGGAAGACTCCCAAGTCCATTTTGTTTTATTTAATGATGGAAAGAACAGGCATATCCACTGCGCTGTCTTGTTGATATATGAATAAATCCAACTATATGCATAAGTCTGCAGCAAACTCAATATTCACTGAAAATATTGATATAATGATATTCATAATTTGCAGTCTTATACGGAGTGTTCCGGAACTTGATGCAAAAAATTCGGGAGAGATTAGATGACGTGAAAATAATGTTACGACAAAAAAAATTCTTATACAATCCCTCGTTTCTGAGTAATAGGCCTATCCCAAATATCCCAAACTACCATATTTGGCTACAACAAGATGGTGCCCCACCTGACTATGCGTGTGTGGTGAGGCAATACATATATAATGTTTCCCAGAAGTTGGATTGGAGGCGTGGTTTTATTGAATGGCCCCCGCGATCACCCGACCTGAATCTTTTAAACTAGTTCCTGTGTGGTACCTTAAAAAACATCGTATATAAAACAAAACCTGCCGATATTCAGGAATTAAAAGATAGGATTACCACAGAGATAAGAAGAATTGCGCAGTCAGGGATGTTGCAAAATGTATTGCAAAGATTTAAAAATCGCATAGCTCGTTGTATTAAAGTAAATGGACAACATTTTGAGCATCTGCTGCTCACTTTACTGTATGTTTTCTAAAATTATAATTTTTCTAGTTCACAAATGTGGATCTACTTCTAACATGACACAAACATTTAAAGATTTGTCTTCAGTTGTTGTAGGTTTTCTACGCCATGATTTGGATAAATATTTTTCTGCATTAAACTTTTAACTAACTTACTGGCAGTAAACCTTGTTACGAGATTTGTAATAGCACATAAATTATTAAAGAATATTCAAATTAAACGAGTTTATTCAATTGTAGCCATCTAAATGTATACTATTTATTCTATTACATAAAAAATAGTCGGCATTTTTTAAAACACAAAATATATAGGGTGATCCATTTGCAATAGCAAAGTTCATTATTTTTCCGGAAAAAGGAAAGATCTAACAAAAAATATAAATACCACCATAATACCGGCCGTATCACAAGACCCTTAAGCAAAAAAATTCATAAAAATTGAATCCCATTAAAAAATCATAATGTTCGAATGTATAATTTGGAAAATATAAGTTCTGATTTGACAACTTTAAACGCCTATAACCGTATGAGAATTTTTTTTATGTCAGCATTATTTATTTTCTCATCATCTACTCAGTTCCGAATTTTTTGCATCAAGTTCCGGAACACCCTGTATAACCGATGGCATGTCTACCCTTTATTCTTTTATATCCATTTTCTCTAAGAACATTGACTTTATCAACTTATTAATTCTTCCCATTTCCTCCACTCGTCATTTTATTAGGACAGTCTATGTTCACAATTAACATTATTGAAACTGTAGATACAATATATATTATCAACATGTATCTAGCTATAATTTCCAAAATTTGAAATCATACAAATTTATTTAAAAAACTCCTTGTTTTAAAATGGTAATATCTACTTACCCTTTGTCAGGTACGGGTGAATCTAAGTAACTATTTTTGCTACTTCTACGTGAAAAACTTTTTCGACTAGAGCCCAATAATGAAGACTGATTACACAGTCCACTCAAATTGTGTTCTTCAATATCCTCTGGGTCTTGGCACATTAAATTTAAATGTTCCATTGTTAAAAGAGTATGTATGCATTGGGAATCGACCATATAAATCTAGAATAAATTAATGATTCTACAATATAATCCTTTCTGAACTGATATTGATCCCTGTATTTTTAAACTGTAAATGAAATTCAAAATGATGAAGCACTCTCTCGAAAGAAGTAGTTTGATAGTGGATGAAAATGTTCTGAATCAGACACAAAATCAGTCCCCATTTTGTCCGAGGATGCAGATTATCAAAATATTATATACAAGATGTGTGTAATAAATTGTCATGCGAGACAATCCCATGTTTAAAATACAGGAGGGATAAATAGATACAATCAAGAACTTTTTAAATGCTCCAAAAAATCAGTTCACTACTATTGATTCCAATTTTTATCAATTGGAGCTTGCTGTCTTTCCGAATAGAACATTTCGTACCAAACATAATTTGAAAACAAGGTAAATTTGGCAATAAGAGTATGAAATGGTGGGTATTACACTTTTTAAGATGCATTATATTATCCGCAAAGTTACATTTCAGTTTTTTAAATCCCCCTTTAATATGACATTCAACTTCAACAAGTATCAGTTATTGAAAGTGTTACATACAGCATCTGCAAGTTCGAAATAATGCTTATTATCAGCATAAGTAATTCTCGGATTGCTAGGTACTACTTTTCCATACTGAGGTTCAATCCACACTTCAGTGACCATTTGTAATTCTGCTTCCAAATCTGTAGATTGTTCATTATCTTCTTCTGATCCACTACAGAGTTCTTCACTCACATTAGCGCAATGAGGAGGAAAAAGAACATATTGAACAATACAAGTTCCTGATGGATCCATCCATACTTCTAGAGTCATGGTTATTATACCAGGAGCTGAATAGGCAAAACTGAAGCCTTCTTTCATTCTCATTCTAAAATATATAATTCATGATGTTACACATACGCAATAGAATTGTTACATAAATACCTCGTGATGGTATGAAGAATTCTAGCAATTGAGAGATCCGTTAATCGAGGATTTGATGGAAGAGTTGCGCTCCATATCCATCTTTTATGAAATAAATATCTGGATAAAGTCGTGAATAAAGTTCCAGTAACAGGAGATGGAAAGTACAAACTTGAATTTGGAGGCTGTGTACCATCTGGGAAAATAACAGTGGAGTAGTTGTTAGGAATGCGATCATACCTGAAAAAAGTAAAATAAGATGTTTTTAGTAATATGCATTTGATCAAATATTAAAGAGGATAGAAATAACACTCGGTTGTGTTGAGAATTATTTATAATATCTATGAATTTTCATTCTAGTCATTTAGGTACTATAAAACTAAACAGCCTCTTTTATTACCTAATTAAGATCATTGAACAGTATTGAAGTAAGCTGTGAATTTATGAAAAGAGTGGGATTTAAAATTCCTGTAGTTTGAAAGTTGCAAAGCTGTAAGACTTTAGAAATGGAAAATTAGAAAAAAAATGAATAGGTGAGAGTCTTGTGTCACAAACAGACAAGTGTAGGTAAAATTATCAATTTATATTTCCAAAAGGCAATAATCATTGTTTGAAATTAAAACTTACCGAATAAGAATTTTTTCTAAAGGTTTATGAACCAATACACAGCAATGGTTTTCTTTTACTCTCTGAGAATTGGACTGATACTTCAAACCAGATATTTCTAGTTTCAATTCCTCACATATCTGAAATGTAATGCTAAGGTTAAATCTCAGATAGATAATCCAATGTATGTGCGAAAAAATGTTGGTTCTGATTATTGATTAGAATTTAATGAATGATCGACTTTGAATCAAAATAAAAAAATCACTGAAAATATGAAAAATAATGCATACATTTTTTTTTTAACATTGAAAGTAAGTTTTTTAATGAAAGACCTGAACATGTATCATTTCCTATAAATGAGCTAAATTTCATTTTATTCTTACCAATTTGGGCAAAACCTGATGTGTGAAGAAATATTGTAACTGCCAATCATGAAGAGCCAATAAAACTTACACATTATTTAAAAAGGATTTCACTTACTTCATTTCTAACATTTCCTGGGGTCCCAGTAGTAAATCCAATGTTGAGCACAACACAAGGAAATTTTGACGAAATTCGAACTATACAAAACCACATAGGTGGCTTATCACTTTCTTTATATATTAGTTTTAAGTATGTATGATTGTCTATTAAAATAAAAGAAGTCCATTCTGCTAAAAACCCGTATAAAGCAGTAGCTGCCTGTCGACACTGAACAACCTAAAAACAATCCAATAACTAGTATTAAGTATATTTTGACCTAATAATTGGGAGATTCATAAAAATCAAACCATATTTAAGTAAATAATAAAAATAAAAATCCAAAATATCATTTTTTTGGTACTCACTTGATACCGTTGAGATGAATTAGCCAAGTGTAAGTATTTTGGTAAAGGATTATCATGTTGTAGTATTAAAGATATTTTATGGACATGGAACCATTTTCGCCAATTATTTGTTTCCATTTGACAGATTGGTTGCCACATATTGATAAATTTTAAACTGGACATGTCGCTGAAATAATTTTGTAAAATAATATATATAAATTGAATAACTGAAGCTGTCAAAACATGAGTGATAAAAAATAGATCAACTAAGGCAATTATCATATGAACATAACATTTCACAATTTATCTGAGAGAAAATCGTTTAAATCGTACCTACTTAATTTAATAAACTATCAATCATATTTACCTTGGAGTTAAAGGAAGTCTTGCAGCATCTGAACAATTTGAATTATTCAAAATAAAGACAGGTATTCCATTTCGAACACTCTCAGGAAGAGTATGCCAGTCTTTATTTATTTGAAAAGAGCTAAGTTGTTGGGCTAGACCTAAATCACCAGATGATAGTTGGGACAATCTCATCCAAAACCTCTCAATAATTGCCTGTCTATATAAGGATTTCGATTCTTTTTTCATTATACAGGTTATGTCATGTAGGAACTCATAAGGTGCTGAAAATTTATATAACATAAGAAAAATAATATTCACTAGAGGTAAGATATATCACAGTTAACAGAATGAAACATGGCTGTTAGGTAAACTACTAATCCCTTTATGCTTATGTTTAAAAAATATAGTGTGTATAATGAAGTACTAACCTGATATGTAAACTTCAAAATGTGTAATATTTTTGGCAGCTGGCCAGTACGATCTAAGTTTGTAGTGAACATATATTGAAGATTTCCACTGAAGAATTAGTTTAATTTCTAAATTTCCATTCATGTAAAATATATTCTAAAATTTAAACTTTATAATAATCCTACAGTATTCTCATTATGAAAATAATACAATGGACACTTTATATTAATATGTGTTGAATTTAAACAATAGACTACTTACATCTACGGTAAAACCTTCTCGGATCCTTCGTGACAATAAAAGCATGATAGAAGCACTTGTATTATCTTCAGTCTGTCTTTTAGAAAGTAATGAAGGCATCTTATGACTACAGAAAGTTTCATTTCTAAACAAAATATATCCATTTTGTGAATTCATAATTTTGAAGTCAAATTTAGATTTTAGAGGAAATATTTAAGTATGGCCTTATGGCCATTTTTATGGATTAACTAATTAAAAGAAAAATACTGGTCACCAAAAATGAGTAGAAACTCAAAATGGATAGAGTAACTGTAAAAGAAGGAGCCTTTACATACGATATTGAAAAAAACTGAGTAAGAATTTAAGAAAACATGAATATTTAGGAAGATATAAATTGAAATGAACAGACAAGTGGTGATTATTAGAGAAATATTAAGGGTATTAATTTTTCAATACTCTTATCAAGCAATTTGAATATTGAAGTTAATGAATTTAATGTTTAAGATATTACAAAATTTATCACACTGCAATTCTCAACTAATTGATTCCCAGACGATAAAAACATAAGTATTCTAAAGCTCGTAATATATTAGAGTTAGTACACTTTGGTATTTAATTTAACCATCTTCCTTAGATCTGGTGAAGAATTTCCAAAATCTATGACAATAGGTTTATGGTTCAATTTTCACATAAAACTAGTAGAAAAGTAAAATACAAGCATATAAAAATAACTAAGAGGGGTGATTGTAGTGGATGAAGGCAGATATTAAGGGAATGTGTAAAATTAAAATGAGCGGAGACAACAAAGTGGATAAAATATTTGGATACAGTAATACTAAAATACCATTACTTACGAAGAAGTCCAGCTGTTACTATCACAAATTTTTGAACAAGCGTATTTATTTGTATTATGGAAAGACCATAATAAAAAGAATTCATGGTAAATATTCATTTCTGAGGACGGCTTGCGTGGCTAAAAAAGGAAGTTATTATTTTGCATGACATTTATAAACTTGAAACTAAGATTGTAAAAATTATTTAAGATTTGTTTAGGAAATTTTCAATATGATACATTCAACAGTACAGGACATCCCAAACCATTCCATTTCAATCAACCATGACAGACCTCTAGGAATAAATACTAATAACTTCTTATTCACCAAAAACCCGTTTTTCTTTTTTTCCTTTGGTCAATGAGTCAATAATTTTAATTTATTTGTACCTTGTTCTAATTCTTCTACAGTTTTTTCTGTTAGGTTGATGGCATTCTTTTATATAATTTTTCATTTAATCGTTGCTAGTAATATTAATTATCGGCAATATTGTTTCAATTTTAGTTTGATTTTTATTAAAAGCTTACCTTTTTTATACATTTTCCCATTCCTTTTATAAGTTTGAATTTGTTTGAGAAAGTTTTTGTCATTTTTTGTAAAAAATTTTGTTTATATCATTAATAATTTCTCAAAGTTTTTTTATTTTCACTTTACATAAAATAATATATAATTTTCCTTTGCATTCTTTTCTTTTTAACATTGCCTTTATTTCTGGTTAGTTTCCAACTATTCTCAAATTTTTACAGTCAAACTAAATTTATGTTTTTTCTTTTATTAATCTTTATATTTTGCTTAAACAACCTTTTTATTGTTCAATGTATCAATACACTAAATACAAAATAATAAATAGAACAAAACTTTGAAAATATTTCGTCTTATTTAAACTACCACTACACCAAGAATATAAGCCAGCGATCTATGGAAGGTTCGAAGGACTGGACAGAATAATTTGGAGTTTCAATAATACAAAAACAAATAATCATCAAATACATAAATGTGGGTTGATATATGATTGGGTTTCGTTTTACCGAGAATATTATATGGTGAAAGTTACTTTACAATTATTATAATAGGTTTGTTCCAACCTGCTAGTCAGGACAGTACTTGGAACAGTTATCAGAAGCGTTTAGATATTTTCTACGCAATCTCCGACTATGCACCGTTCTTGTAATCAAGCATGTACCGAAAATACCGTCCCTGAAAAAGTTCACAAACAATACCTAAGTCGGTTGGAACGCAAAACAGAATCGTTCGTATAACGGTAATAGCCCGGTTGGAGCACGTAATCTCTATTATGCAGAATCGTCACAGTACCGAGGGCGGTTTTTTGATGGGTTGGAACAAACCTGATGAAGATAGAATAGTCGCAAAGTATTGCATGCAATAATAAACAGTTAGTAAACACTTACAAGTTGTGTAAAGTTTTCTATGCATGTTCCTAAAGTGGAATAAGCAAAAAAATATAATAAGTCTGTATAAGAAACACATCCAGCACCAGCATGCGGATGAAATGTAGAACCAACTTTTAAAAATGAAATAGCTATACTATCATAATGCAATTGAAATAATAGTGATTCCATTATATTTGAATCAGGCATTGCAACCACCCCGTCGGTAATAACTAGAATATCTAAAAAAAAAACAAAGTAAGAGTCAAGTTATTGCCATAATTCATTTATTCAATATACATTGTTAATACTTACGACTTATACTATTTTCTGGAAGAAGAGATATAGCTAACATTGAGTATCGTAACATATTCACAAAATTGACATCAGGAGTAACCATTGGAATCTTAGAATACATTTTACCAGTATCTGGCGTGTCAAATAAATCGCCCATTAAACGCTCATTTTCATTCTAAAACAAAAATGGACAAAAATAAAGTGAGTAAATAAATCAAATTGTCTTATTTACAGCCTTTTTATGATTTGTAGTAGCTTTATTATCAAATATAAAATGATAGAGGTTTTGAAAGTACATTTCCTTGAGTTTTTATCAAAGCTATTATTTAAAATTATTAGACTGCTACAAACTTTGTATTTTCATATGATAGAAAATAAAAATTAGCATATGAAAATAGAATTGAAGAAAGGTGACAATCGCAGAAGTGTTCAGTTTGGATGAAATTAGAACTTCGTGGTTACAACTCTGAAATTTAAATATTATTCTCATTCAGGTAATCTAGCACAATCATACTGGATCTCAAGCGGATCGTAATCTGCGTTATCTGATATTCCTCAAGGGTTGCGTGTTGATCTCTTTACTTGTGTGTTTCCTACATTTAATACTTATTGTTAAAGAGACGGCTCATAAATTTAGCGCTCGAGGATTTCCTGAATTGCATGTATGTCACACATAACACATAATACTTCTCTTATATTAAGTTGCTACTGTGATCTTGACTAAATGATGTATTAATTTTTTTTAATTGAGAAATTTATATTATTCATCTTACACACCAATTGTGATTGAAAAAATAATCACTTAAACAATACATGCACTAATCTGAAATAATAAATTATAATATTAAAACTAATAGTTTTAATAGTATTCAAATACATTACAATCAAAATTGTATATTCTTACTGCAAAAGTCAAATCATCTGAAATAATTCATATTATCAAAAAGCTTACCCCCTGAAAATCCAAGTGGTCAAGTGCAGTAGAACATACATCAGCAATTTTTTCTTCGAGAATATGGAACTGTTTTTCGACATATCGTAAAATTTCTCGTAAGTTTGCAAGGCAAATTTGCACACCTTTCACCAAAACTTGCTGTGCGGGACTCAAGAAAAATGGAGTATTAACAATTACAGTAAGATAGAGTTTGGGCTGAAAAATAGTCGAACAGCCAGGTACTGAAAACTATAATATAAAAGTTAGAATATAATCAAGGAAATATGTTAAAATTTATCATTCTTGTGATACAAGATCTCCTTGCCATCCATTAGGGATGTTAATACCGACAAAGGAACCAGGAAAGTAGTTGTTTTTTCCTTTAAAGACGGGCAGAACACATTTTCGAAATATTACATTTCAAAATTATTTCAGAGGTGAATAGTAGAAATAATTTATTTTGGTATAATAAAAATAGAACTTATGTGGGGTAGTATGTATTGTATTGTATTCATCAATTAATTCGTACTATAGTATTAATATACTATAATTATTCACAAGTTTATATGCCAGTGGTATTTCTCTAGTCAAATATTAGTAGTTACTTACTTCTCTACATAATCCTTCTATGCTAATTTTAAAACAATTTAAAATCTCATCAAAAAGAATTTCATCCTTCTGAGTATCTATGTTGGCATGTGAAGGGCTCATATCTAAACAATAAACAAATCTATAACTTTGAGCTAGGAATTTGACTTCAGTACGATAGGTTACTAGAAACCTATTACATTTTATTGCAAGACTTTGTTCTCTTGGTATAGCAGATATCACTTCCAAATTGTTAGAGGATTCCATCTATAAAATTTTTTAAAACCTTAATTTCATTAAATAAAATGCAGTATAGAGTTATCAATTGTTGCTTATGATAGGTTTCTTTATGATAAATTAGATACCTGTTGTATCTGTTATCACACTCTGCAATAGATGTGCAGAAATATAGATACTGAGTTTCAAATAAATTAATTAGACTAACCAAATACTTAATTTTTTCCTGTGGGGGTGAATGAACAACTTGAAATAATTCAATACACATGAGAATATCAAAAATAAAGTTCAGGAAGTACTTTGTTTCCCTGAGTGAAATTAAGACAATTGTTAATTTAAATCCTGCCTTGCTAATGGCTATATCCCTGAACAATGGGGAAAGGTGCAGGTAGTTTTTATTCCTAAACCAGTAAAAAATGACTACGCCGTTACCAAAGCGCATTGACCTATCAGCTATACCAGTTTGTCGGTTGTACATGGGGTCTTTCACATAAGATCCTCCACTGAGTTTATAACTCAATGGTAAAATCTCTTCTCATATAGGGGGTAATCATGTGGTGACCCTCTATGGATAAAGTGAGAAAAATAGTGTGACTGGACAGAGTCCAGAGCTTCGTGTTTCTCAGTATCACAGGGTCCATGCACAAGGCCCTAACTAGGACCCTTGAAGTCCTATTGGGCCACCCACCCTTGGATCTGGCGATACAATTCGAAACCAAGAGGATAGCCTACAAGATGAACATCCACAAAGAACTGCAGGCTGCATCAACTGGCTATGCAAAATTAGTTAGCTCCAGTTATCAGAATAATCTGCTCGTTCTTTATTACTAATTTATTAAAAAAAATAACTTTTATATCAGATAATTACCAATAGGTTTTACCTAGGTAGTCTGCCTACTATGGTGGACTGTATACAAGACTTATTTTATATTTTTATAACTAGGTAATGCTTTTATTAATATAATTAAATTGTACCGTGTATTAGTTACACATTTAGCAGTAAATTTTTCACTTGACTTCTCAATGTGTTTAATGATTATGTGCATACTCTTGAATGCTATGTATCATAAAGAAAAACCAGGTTCTTATTTTTTTTAGTTAAATGCATAGTGTCACTGAAACTGTCAATGGGAGTTCTCTCACAAAGTAATTTTCTAAAAGTTACAAATAATCTGATATCTCAATTTATTATGTTTTCTTAATTATAATGGATTTAAAAAGTCATAGATACTTTGCTGCCTTGTAAAAACTACTGACAATTTTTGTCTGATATACCAAAAAAACCCCTTTAGAAAAATTACATGTTTCAATACAAAAAAATATGTAAATCGAAAAAGTGTAAGATAGTCCATCACCTTTGTATTGTGTCAAGTTAAATGTAACTAGTAGAGCTAATACAAACATTTATTTTCTTGTTAATTTTACACACTTACTAATTTTTGACTAGGGGTAACTATTGTATTTAAATGATCCAATAGCCATTGTAAACGTGAAGCTCTTGAGACAGCAACATCCTTCTGTATTAATAAAAACACTGTTTTTGCTTCCAAAAATGATGGTTGCGGGTCTTCCATATAGGAATAGTCCAGCAAGTATATTTCCCCGTTTTCTGAAATGTTTAAATTAAGTTTAACCATATCTCTTCTCACTTCTCATGAATACTAACAAGAATACAAACAAGACTGAAATGTTGTTTATCAAACTTTATTAATTACTTTAACTATTTATTGTGTAGCTTCTGACAATTATTTTATCAGTAATTTGTTACACATTCTGATATTTGTGGGTTAAATGAACTTACCAGATATAGATAACTCAGCCCCATCATCAGAACATTGACTATAGGAATCAAATTCCATCATAGCAAAACAATATGTTTCACATGTCAGTTGATTCCTAAAATAAAATAAATTCACTATAAGGATACCATTAAATTAGAAACAAACCTTTTACATGACAGTATTTTGTTTTCCAATATTCTTGTATTACATTAATTCATTTAGTAGTAAACTATTGACGATTTGTACAAAGTAAACATCAACAAACAAATATTTACGTTGTATTACTTTAAAAGGATTACATCACAAAAAATTCTGTATGCCACAACATAACCTATACTCATTTCGTTTACTTTTAATTTTTTTTTTGTTAATGTTGATAAGTTTTTTGGAGCGAGTTGGTCCTTGTACCACATTCCACATTGGTGCACTAATTTGTTCATTACAGTGTGGCAGTATTTGTTATCACTACTATATCACCACAAGTCCAAGTATTCACGTTTCAATGTCATGCTGAATATTGCAACATATTATATACGTATGTTTATAACGTATTTCATAAAATTATTTTTCTGCTTTGCAATATAATTGGCATCTTATTTCAATAAATAATTTCGTATTGTGAAATATCTGGAAAAATGGGTTTATTTCATAATTATGCAGTTTTTTGTCGAAAAATGTGATGTGTATTGAATGTGCGGCGAAATAATAGCATAATGTAGGAAATATAAAATTATTTGTTTTCAATAGCCAAATAAAGCATTTTTGTTCTAAAAATAAAAAAAGATCATTGTCCTTGAGCAGCTTTGACGTGTGAATTGAATAAAAATGCAAATTATAGAAAGTGTACAATTCAACGTTTGTTTTTCCAGACACATGAATAAAAACGTTTTAATTTAAAAAATACTTCTATTGTATCTCATTACTAAATATCAAATTTATAAATGATAAAAAGAAATTTTTGTGAAGAGACATACATTGCCATCTGTAGTAACTATAGTAAGATATGATGTCTGACGATTAATTAAAGTGATTTCTGCTGGATTTTTTTAAACCCACTCTTTTGAGGTAAATTGGATATTAATTTTATTTTGAATTTAATTTCTTGATTTTTTAGTTATCCCCATTATACTCAAATCTCACTTCAACTAAATTTGAATTATAAGTATAAAAAACGGTTTTAACTTTATGGCTTTAACTTTGATCTTCGTGAGAGTTCAAAAGAAAATAGTATAAAAACTGGAGCAAAAGTCTGACCTAATTAGGGCCAATTTTACAACCTAAGGTAAAACTGGAAATTAAACTAAACTATAGCTTAAACTTTAGTTTGAACCAAAAATAAACAAGATTGCTCTATTTCACGGTTAAACAAACTTTTTTCTGTCAGTTTTCACTCACGCGGAATTATAACCAAAATTTTTCCTATATTTGTTTCAAAGTTGAGTAGAAAATTTTATAAACAAAAGAGAACAAAAAAGATCCTGAACCTGAAGTAATGCTTTTGGGTAACCTTATGAAGAAATACAAAGGAACAGTCACATCCAAAAAGAGTGATGCAGTAACTTGAAAGAAGAAGGAAAAAGGTTTGGAGGAGTTGGCAAGGAAATTTAATAATAAAAATAATAAAAACTGTCATGTTTTCGATGAAACCACAACAAATTAAAAAACAAATTGGACAATTTAAAGATTTGCTCTAGGACGAATAACTTTTTGTTATCTCGGCGTGACGACAATAAGGATAATTTCTTCATCATCATCGTCGAGTTGATCAAATATAAAGTGCAAATTTTCAATAATTTTAACAAAACTCTTCATAATATTGTAAAAATCTCCGTTTCATATTTAGTTGACCGCCGGTAACATTTAAATCAAAGTTTGTCAGTAAACGCCATTTATTAAAAAACGTAAAAAACGGTATCTATGGTTTAAACTGACGTTTAAACTTCACTTGTGAAATTTAGTCATATTTGGGGAACCTCTTAATCCGACTAAGTTGAAATTTTTGGAAACTTTGGTGATATTCATAGTGAACACACTGTTTACATTACTTTTACGTAACACTCACGATAACATGTAATTGTCAGTGTGGTGTAGTGGTAGTGTAAGCAATGTGTTCACTAATAATCCGATTTAGAAAAGCCATTGAATTTAAAGTTGTACCTATTTTTAATTCATTGAAAGAAATCGTACATAAGTTTTAATATTTACAATTCAGTCCAATTTACTGATTATTAGTGACTCCGGTTTTCATAAAACTATATAATACTGAATGATCTTACAGAAAGTGTTAAATTAAACGACTATTTAGAAACTAATCTACATTAACTGAGAATGTAATGCCTTAACCCCATTAATAGGCCCAATTATAACTTGTTGACTGGCTTAGGGCCTCTTATCCTAGTTCTTTCGTATAAAATCCACATCCGTTTCATAATCAAATATAGAGCAAACGCCTACTACACCCTATCCAACCACCAACTGAAGAGGCTTCTGTTCTGCGAGCAGTTGATCCTCAAGTACCGCCAATATAACAGCCGAAGCAACTCCAGTAACACAGTTTATGACAATATTGACATAATCAGTTCATACAATAATACAGCTATACCTGCATTTACTTCAATGTACAAAAATTATCACACTTTCAAACAACTGTACAGTTCATAGAGTCATTTTTTTACTCCCATTATTTCAGTCGATACTACACTGTCCTTCTATAATCCACAATCCCAGCCCTTTAGAGGAAAGGAAACCTCCATACCCCGCATAAAAGTGTCTCTATCCCTCGCCAAAATAATCCAACGAGTTTCTCTCTCTCTGTTAATATCTCACGTCGGAAGTTGTTCTGTTTGAGAATTAACTTACAATTTTTAGATTTAAGGTGTTATTCCTATTATTTATTAACAAAAAGTCATATTATTGCATTTTTTTCAATAACAATTTTCAAGTAAGATATTTTTTCTTCTTCTATGTATATGTTAATTCAATCGGTATAAAAAGCCCTGTTGATTCTGTAAACATAAAATTCATTCAATCAAACTTTCACACAGTTTTCATTTATTATGGATTGCTTAAACAGTAAGTATTTAATTCTATCCTCCTAGCATCTGGTCAAAAAAAAACAATGACACAAGGAACAACCACTGATGTAAGATCTTGAACACTACTGCTAAAACTTAGCATTTTACAGGAGATCAAAAAGAAAATAAATTGAAATAATGTGAAAATTAAACAAGTGACTGAAACTATTGATAAAGGTAAATGTATAGCACATTTTCTTTATTTTTATATTGACAGACTTAATATATTGATTTTTAACCTAATTTTTCATTCTTAATTATGTCGTTATTACTTCAAAACGTTTTCCCACGTAACTGTTAATATTTTAATTTTTGTTTTGACAATTATTATTGTCAATTTTCATAATGAGAGAGTAATAAAACCTAATTTCTAATGCAAAGATTTGTACGGTCATTTTAAATATTATCACAGAATAATTAAATATTTCTTAAAATTTTCATGCATGTACCTAAGCTAATACAAGTTTTCAGTCTTTTATTGGTCTTTTATAACGATAGTTATAACACAGAATAATAGAAAAATATTTGAGCAGGCCAAAAGCCCGTGTATTGAAAATTACATAATCATATAAGATTTTTTTTGAATAAGTACCTACTTGCCAATAAAGGATAGATATTTTGTCTACTTTAATTCCAAGACTATCTTCCCAACGAATTTCACCTTAATACGTTTGTAGGTTTTCCCATTCAGTAGGGAAGTCCAGGTTGTATATTCCCAACAGTTCAGTTGCAGTTTATTGCGAATTCTGGTGTTAATATGGAAAATTTGGAGGGGCCCATGAACACAAAAAAATCGACCTTTCAACAGTTAATGTAAAAACATTAATACTATTTAATTAGTTTAAATCATTAACAAATATTTATATAAAGGTGTTGATGAAACAGTGGGATTTCTTAGTAATACGTTTGGTGTTGAAAAATCTACGAAAGTCAATTTTACTAGAAAGAAGCAATATTGTAGTTTAGAGGAAAAATTACCTAAGAACTATGAAATAAATGAGAAACCAAAGAATTATTTTTATATATGAATATGGAACATGGATCAACGAGGGACATACACCAAATAAATTTTAGCATGATAAAACTGTTTCAAGTCGTAGACAGGTTTATTCAAATAATTTATCTATTGGTTTAAACACATTACCAGGAAAGGAGCGCAGACTGATAATAGTAAACATCGGCAGTTCAAACAGTTTTGTTAAGGGTCGTTTATTGACTTGAATCTATTCGTATCGGCGACTATCATGAATACATGAATGCTGATGTCTCTAAAGAATGATTCGAACAAATGATAGATCTTATTACTCGGGGTAGGGCTGGGCAATTATCAAAAAATATAATCGATTATATAAAATAATCGATAAATTTCGATGAATTGAAAATAATGGATCAATCCAAAATAATCGATAAATGGGAAATAATCAATTTTCGATTATTCGAAAATCGGAAATAAAGCTCCAAAAGAACGATTGTGGTTTGATTCCTACAAAAAACAAGATAAAGAGCGATATACCACTAGGAACATACAGAAGACATTATGATTTGATTCCCAATAAAAACAAACCAAATAATGAACCTACAGAAGATATTTGGAAGTAAGATTCTGATATTCAATTATGTTGAAATAATTATTCAGAAAATAAAATTTTTAATCGTTAAACTGCTTATTATATTATTTGATTATTTTAACGATTGTGTAAAAAATAGTGTGTATGCCATAGCCGCGAAACTTTTTAACGACCTCAAGATTATCTTGCCTCGGCCGCAAGCGGTATCGGCGATAACTGTTCTTTCGGTACGTTAAAAAAGTATTTAGCAGCCTAAGCATACAAATAACTATTTCAGTCTTTTACTTTGTTATAAAGCCACTTAAAAACACCCTTTTAAATTCAATTGAACTGTACTAAAACCATTGTGCATTTTTGAGAATGAAAATAGGCAAGAAACATTGTATTTTATAAAACCAAATTCTCACAGGATGTTGTCCACATCCATTAATCGATATTTTCCAATTAATAGATATTTTTCGATTAATCGATTATTTTGCCCACCCCTAGTAATGGGTAATGCAAGGTACCACTCGAGAGTTTTTAGAAAACTAGCCAATAATCAAGTGGTTAAGAAAAGATTCACAGAATTGGCTGAATTCAAAGAATATTAAGTTTCATCCCCAGTTATTTTTGAAGGTAGTAAATGACCGCAGTCATAACATAACCGTACCTGCCGACTTTTATATACAGTAAATACGTGTGATTGTCTTTCAAGAATTTCGTCTTTTTAATTTTGAACTTTGTGATTTGAATTTGACTTTTCACGGAATCGGCTGTTTGATCTTCTTTTAATGTGTCAATTAGATCACCGGTATAAGTATATGAATCGGGCAGAATATTTAAAATATAATTAAGTTTCTCCTTTTTACACTTTTGCATCTGCACTTTCCAAGTCTTTTACATATTTTGCAATCACCAAAAAATGTCAATATAATTTTTCAATTTTATCCTTTCCAATTTATTTCGACAATTAATTTGTAATGCCGATGATTCTTTCAAATACAGATTATCATTTTTTTTAATTATACCATATGCTGTTGTTTCTTCATAAACAAATTCCAATTGTTTATTCGAAATAGCCACTATATATATATATATATATATATATATATATATATATATATATATATATATATATATATATATATATATATATTATTTTGAAAACAACATAACACGTTTTTTCCACATACTATAGTATTCTCCATCAAATACTGGTATAGTGTCACCGGTTTTCGCCATTTTGTATCACACGTGCTTTCCTTAGTACTCTGGATTCTGTCTAATAAATTTAATTAAATTCGACAGTTTTTAAACCACGCTCTGCTAATATGTTAAGGTAGGGGGTTTATCAATCAATCACTACTAATAAAAGGCTTTATTGCCTGTTAATAAGAATAACAATATTTATAACTGTTAAATAGAACACGTTACGTAGAACTGGCTTGTTAAGTTGTGCGCATGAGCTTTCTACGCATATAAGAGATCATGCGCTCTCTGCACAACGATACACAGGCCTTAAGTTAAGCGTACACTAAAATCGATTCATCGGCCGATTTCGGGTCAGAGCTGTTCAGACGAGTGTCTCGGACTGCAGTCGATAACGGACGTTGTCGGTTGAACCATGTATATAATGGTTATATAATCCCTGTATATAATCTTTGGGTTGAACTATATAGTCAGTTAACAGTGCAGCAGACAGAGTGAGGACGTGTTTATTTAAAATGGAGGATTTAGAAGAAATGTATTTATTAGAAAATACTTACCACAATTACATACGTCGAAGTCGACGAAGTCGCCGTGAGTGAGTTAATGAAATATTCATTCCCAAAAGGTAATCTGGGCGAATTTCGCCACCTTTTTGAAGAGTTAATATTACAACTTATCAAATTCTTCGAATATTTTAGGATGAGCTATAGTACATTCCAATATATTTTAAACGCAGTTGAACCACTGATAACAAAACAGAATACAAACTATCGGCAATGTATATCATCACCGGAAAGACTTGCAAGAACTTTGCGGTAAGTACCTACCTATAGATTTTGGCTTAGAAAATATTTAACACCGTTATTAAAGAGCCACGCTTGTTATCCGAATCAATAAAAATGTTATCTTTTCGTTTTAGAATTTCAAATTGCACCATTGGAAAGATTGTGAGACTGTATTTGAAAGTTTATATGCCAATGCCTACCGACGAAATGATTTACCAAAATGCTCAATTATATTGGTCAATATGGTATTTTCCTAATTGTATTGGTGCATTGGACGGTAAACATATTCGAATGAAATTTCCTTCGAATTCTGGAAGCATATACTATAATTACAAGCATTTTTTTCCATTGTTTTGCAAGCAGTCGCAATCCCGGATTACAAATTTTTATTTATCGAAGTAGGAGCTTATGGACAACAAAGTGATGGTGGTACGTTCGTCTCTTCGGCGTTATTTAGACATTTTGAAAATGAGCAGTTAAATTTTTCTAAATGTTTACCAAATACCAATACTGTGTTGCACTTGGTATTACTAGCTGATGAAGCCTCCCAAGCAGCACAGTGTCGTTACTATGACGTCAATTATAGGCCATTGGCGACCAATGGGGACGTCTAAAATGACGTGATTATGACGGGTTAATGTCACATCCTACAGACGTCAACTAATGACGTACCTAGTCCGGCTGGTGAGACGTCAAAATGACGTACTTACTTTTGACAAATGACGTATAAGTAGGATCAAAAATATAAAAAAATGCGTTCAAATTAATACCAGTTTATTACAAAATCTTAAAAAACTACATACTATTACACTTATAGAACATAAAAGTTGAAATAAGGAATTACTAATGATGCAATAATGAAAATGACAACCATTCCTGCTTGAAAGGAAAAACAATACATTTCGAAAAAACTTTGTGGCAGTGCAATAACTCGATATACTCTGATAAATTTTGGATGCGATAAACATAGAATTCTTTTGAGTCGACAGGGTATTTGTAAAATGAACGGTAATCCTGAAACCTCCTACCTAATATAAAAACTGCTCCATTATACTATATTTTCTATTTTGAAAACCAGTCCTTCTAAGGTAAGACAAAAACAATTTGCTTCTGAATATGATGCAATAGAAAAAATAAAATCTTTATAATGAAGCTTTTTATACTGCTTGCAAGAGAAATTTGGCGTTGGTCCTAAGAAATGGGACAATTCACATTTACAGAAGTGTTCATCATCAGGTGAAGTAGAGTCATGTTTTTCGTACACTGTCATTTCAATTTCTTTTAAGCGTCTATTAATCTGTTGTAACGGTTTATTCGGAGACTGAACTAACGATTTTAAATGGTGGAGATAATTTTCAAATGGAAATGCTGACGAATTGTCTAGTGGCCCGAAATTTTCAACGTCATCTGCCAAATGTAATAAGGAATGTACATTGTAAACTAAGAACTCTAATCCGTAGATCTTTTCACTGTGCGTTACGAATAAATGCAAAAGTTGGCGCGCAAATGAAACTCCGAATTTTTCAATATGGCGTTTAGAAATAAGTATCATAATTGAACAATGAAATAGCAAAAAATGCTCATATATTGCCAAATCGACATTCCCATACAAAGCAACTGGCCCAATATACAGTAAAAATGTTCGAAATTCCGTTGCTTTCCAATCTGCCAACTGAGACAAACTGCGCCCTTTCCGATTGAATTCTACTGGAATACATTTACTGAGAAAAACAATTTTTTCAGATACATTTTGAAATGCAGTAGAGCTCATTTTGGCTCGGCTTGCGCCTCCTGTCCAAATACGCAAAAGTTTTTTCATTACACCTAGACAAACTAGGTGTATATAGTCTAAAGAAAAGACATAGATCAAATCTATAGGAAGAGCTATTAGAGGAGATTCTCCATGATGATGAGATACATCAATTTTAGTCCGAAAAGATTCGTTGTCTCTCTTGTTAAAAGGTAAATTTTTGAAAATGACACGTCCCAGGTGTTCTCCAGAGTTGTCGCACCTTTCACAGGAACTATACCCTGAATGGGTCTTCACACATTTCAGATATGCGCGCGCAGGAGCATCGCAAACAAAGCTGTGAACTTTTACTTCATGGATATTATTATTAATTTCAATGCCCGTGGAAAGTAAGTTCGATAACTCAATTAAAAAATCTTCTAAAAACGCTGACAATAAATTTGGTTTGCCACTTCCTAAAAAAGAACCAACAACAAACGGCTCACTATTAAAATTTTTTACAAATGCTAAAATGGGCCAGAGATCATGTTTCTGACCATTTCTATAAATGGGCAGTCCATCTACATTAAATGAAATGTTGATAATGCTGTACTGAGAAATATTAGGCACTGACAATAACTTTAATTTTAAAGCGTTAACAAGTCCAAAATGACAATATTCGCCATTTAACAACGATTTTGTTTTCGTTTCTCTGGGCGTTTTCAGCAGCGTTCGACTGTCTAACGGTAACTCATTATGGTATGGATGCAAGATATGCAAGAGATGAGTAACTACTGTACGTCGAACGTACCTTGAAGCTGCCCAGTTTGACAATTTCGAATGCAAATCGCTAGGCGGCGGTTCATTAGAAAATAAATCGTTAGGGGGCACGTTACTGGAATAGGAAGTCAAATGGTTGTATAACGTCGCATCATTGAAGAGCAAATTTTCATTAGGCGAGTTTACATTAAAATCTAAATCTCTTGAGGAACAGGTGTCATTTTCACTTTCACACATTGAATCAGCAAAAAAATGGAATTTGATGATTCATTGGAATCATTATTAACTATTAAAGATGTATTATAACAATTCTGACTCACAGGTGCTAAATTTGCTTCTGCCACCCTTCTGTAGAGTTGTCTTTGACTAACAACACTTTTTTTCTTACGGGTTGCCATGCTGCTGCTTTTTCAATTTCTCTGGTGCATGTTTCAACCACACCTTGATGGTATCTTCTATTTCTTTCTGACTGACTAGAGGGGAGCTTTTTCTTACAGCACCTAAAAATGTTGTTTCAGATTAATAATAAGTATGCACCTACAAGTGAAAACACTTACCAATAATCACATCCTTTACGTTTAAGTTTTTAAAAGCCTTTTTCTCACCTCGTTTGCCACAAAAATTCCAATTAGTTGCAAGAGAATAAGTGAACAAAAAATTTAAAATGCGGTTTGTATGTCCAGTAAAATCTCTCCCTCCAAAAGTCGATAGATATACCGACTGGAATCACATAATTTAAATTGTAAAATACATATTAAGTGGTACAGAACACCCACCAAAGCCAGGCAATTATTTTTTTCACTCAGGTATGTTTCCAATTTGGTAATATCCTCTTGAGAATTCAAAGGAAACTGTACGCCTATATCATCTGGTAAATCTGTATTACTGGCGTGATTGCCACTGCGATCTTGTTTTCGGATCCACTGCAAAATTTGATTGTTCTGTTCTCTAATGGTCTTCAATAAAGTGATTACAACTTTTGGTTGCCGTCCGCCATTACGCGCACACGCGTTCACACCAGCAGTCCAGCACGCATGCGCCTGCACGTCTCGTATCGTATCGTGGCATTTCGATTAAAAACGCGCCAAAATTAAATCTTGGTCGACAGCCTCGACAGGAATCGATGCTAAAAATAATTGTTTCCTACTAATAAAATAGTTAAATAATTGTTAATTACAACATTCTCACTTCATCTTTAAATTCAAATTGCATTTCCACTTAAAACGTCAGTTTAGTATTTTCATTGCTAATTAATGAATTTATATTTATATCCAAATTTTAGGTAAACAACAATTTAAAATGTACAATTTTTTATAAAGCACGTATAGGGCTTAGTTTTTGTAATAAACTTTCGTTCTAATTTTTTTTATAGTTGATTAAAAAGCACTTAAAACGACCGAAAACGTACGAAAGACGTCTCTAGACGACGTCAAAATGACATCTGAAATGTCACGTCATATGGACGTCGCTTATTGGTCTACGACGTCGCCGACTAATAATGTCCAATAATTGACGTCATTATAACGACGCTGTGCTGCTTGGGCTATCCCCTTAAACGGTATACTATGAGGCAGTACCCGAGGCGTAACCCTGAAGAAGAGGAAAGGCTTTTCAACGAACGTTTGTCAAATACTCGAGTAGTAATTGAATGCGCTTTTGGTATAATAACACAAAAATGGAGAATCTTAACTAAATGCATAGAGACTACTACAGAAATCGCTGAAACTTTTGTAAAATATATCTGTTTACTACACAATATTATAATAGACAAAGAGGGACAACCAATACACAGTTATTCTGCAGATCAAACGAGAAATTCAGGTCAAAGAAGTAACTTTGCTTCAAGAGGGCAAAACAGAGGTTCGTGAAGCTTTCAAACAATTTTTTTGTAATGCAAATATTTAGATATTAATAATTATTGGAATATTTTAGTACGGGAATTTTAATTCTAGCGTAAACTTAGGTCCAAAAAATTGTAAATGAAAAATTCTCAAGTAACTTTTAGTGGTTTTATTTATATTATTAATGAAAAAATATTCAAACATAGGTAGTGAAATAAGAATAAAGCCTTCGCCACAAGCCTTCTGTTTGTGTCGAAGCCTTAACTTATAAATAGTAAAGTAAAGTAAAAGAATCAGTTGACCTGCTGGCTGGGCAGTTGCTTTGTGAAGCAATAATCGAACTTCAGTTGGCTGGTGGCAAGTAGCCCTGCGCAGATGTGAATGGTTTTGAAAGTGTCATTGGATTCGTAGTCAATGACAAGGGCTCGGCAACATTAACAACGTTACTCGGAAGTGACACATTTGATGACATTTCACCAGAAGCGGGTCAGCTTAATTCTTCTGTAGAATAGCAGCTTACGGGAGAATATAGAGCTTGATTTTTTTCTTCCTCCATAAACACGTCTAACAACTTTTGTTGATTGGAGAGTTTTCTATTTCGTGGCAGTATGGAAGTAAATTCAACAAAAATTTTCGATCAGAGTCTTCTGTAAACTTATCAGCTGACCTGGACTCAAATAATTAAAGCTTTCGTTTTCGATCTGTAAATAGGTACTCTTGATCGACGTCAGATTTCGATTTTTCAAAAGTCTTTCAGTTGAAGAGTTTAAACAATGAGCTTGTGTTACAGGTAGACAAACAGGATTTGTGTTTGATTTGGTATGTTGTTGTGTCGTAGATTTTTCAGAGTGGCTCGAATTAGAAGTTCTTGGCCACGAATCAGGTGAATGCTCAGATTGCGGTATTAATTGTAACTGTGATTCTGATAATACCTCGAAAAACTGACATGATTTTGTATCATCTAGATGTTCTTGGCTGGGGCTTCTTAATTCAGGCAAATTTCCACTTAATGGTTTAGGGGCGATTTGTTTCGACAGGAATAATAATATATCATTACTGCAATTTCGTCCCATAACCGTTTCGCAATATCTCGATTATTGTAAGTTTTCGAATGTTTGTCCCACAATGGTGGCCAATCATAAACACAAGTAATTATTTTTTCAGTATCCATCCTTCATAAAAACACTCGAACGTAGAGAGCACCGGGCAAAACTGACAAAAATCCAAACAAGTTCGAAGTCGCCGGTTAATCGTTCGTTCTGGGACGTCTCGGGCGAGGTCGGTTGTAGCAGTGTATGCGCTTCCAAAATTTTGCATAGGTTTGATTTTATCGGCCGAGTTCGGCCGTCGACGCCCGAACATACTTCGGTCGTTGACGGATTTGATGTACGCGTACCGTTAGTTAGAAATTAAGGTAAAACTTACTAGTATTTGACTTCCATGAAAAATTGCAAATATGAAAAAAATCAATTCTGGTTTTGATTTATTTTGTAAGATTTAATGTGAACCTTTTGCTGGTCAGATTTCGTATAATATAATCCAGTGTCCTGGGTACCTTTTATCTATCTTGATACTATTTTTCCCTGAATCCAAAGACTTTTCACAGGCTTATCTAAATATTGACTTGGAAATGATGTTGCATATGAAATATCTGGTCGTGAAACTGTCGCTACAAATATGAGACTCTCAATCAACTGACGATGAGGTACCTAGATCATTTGTAATTTCCTCCAACATGAAAGACTTTTGCATGACTGAAATTTGCAATCAATCATATTAAATGTTTGTTGCATTTTCATTTGTCTTTTCTGTGTAATTTTAAAATTTTCTTCTTTCTGTCCTATTCCCGTTCCAAGTAATGATTCTTTATTCTATGCGATTTCTTTTCCATCAGGAGGTTTTATATACGAGGCATATTTTTTAAGTAAGTACCGTTTTGGAATTAAAAAAAGAAGTGCAAAGATATCGCAATAATTTTATTTTTACATGAAAGCCTGTACCTTAATCTACATTTCTACATAATTTCCGTGAATATTGAGGCACTTGTCATAACGTGGCACCAGTTTTTGAAAACCCTCCTCATAAAATTCTGCCGCCTGACTTGTTAACAACCACTGTATCAAAACTGTTTTGAGTTCGTTATCGTCTTGAAGACGCTGATCTTTGGTCCGATTAGCAACATATGGACGGGCATTGTCATGCAGCAAAACGATACCCTTAGTAAACTTTCCACGTCTTTTGTTCTGGATTGCACGACGCAGATTGTTCAATGTTTCACAATAAGACGCTGCATTAATTGTCTCATTACGAGGCCGAAAATCCACTAGCAATACTCCTTTTCTGTCCCAAAAAACTGTGCACATGATTATCCGGGCCGAAATTGTTTGCTTAAACTTCACTTTTTTGGGTATGATGAATGTCGCAATTCCACGGATTGTTGTTACGATTCTGGTATTTCAAGTTCTCGGTCACAATGCGATACAAAACACTACGAGAATATTGAGGAAAGTAGTCGCACAATGATGAAATTGTAAAGCATCTGTTTTCTTTCACCCTTTTGTCCACTTTCTATACCAAATCTTCATTAAATACCGAAGGACGCCCACTCCGTTCTTCATCATGCACATTTGTCCGGCCATCTTTAAATGCTGTCATCCATTTGCTTACCATTCCATCACTCATAATGTTTTGTCCGTAAACTTCACAGATCTCACGATGAATATCGATCGGTTTTACGCCTTTAGCATTAAGAAATCGTATAAATTGTTTATCACTTCTCTGTTGTTTTTAGAATCTTCTTCTTCACTTAGGTATATTTTGTTTTCCGTTGGAACTTCTTCGCTTTGCAGGTTTTATTCTTCTTCATTGAATTCAAGATTGTTTTGTTTATCTTCTGTTCATTTTTTTTCTTTGTTAATGTTCTTTCTTCGTTTGTATATCTCCTTTTTGCTATTGTTCATCTTTACTTTGTTTTTCATGGTGATAATAGTCTTCTTTAGGATTTCTTATATCATCATCATAAATCATATATTTTTTTGCTAATTACTACACTATGTTTGATTCTTTATCAAAGTAGTAGTGTAGGCTGTATTGCACTTTTTTTGGTTTTTAGTTTATTTAATTCTTCGTATTCAGGAAGTATGAAGTCTCTTTCGTGAATATTTCTTATTACAAAGTTTACATTTTGCTGTATTCGCAGATACTTCATTGAAGAAGTTCCAAATAACTCTTGTTTTTAAGGAAAACAAAACAAATGAACTATCTTCATCAAGTAACAAACAGAAAGCTCGCGGCACGATCATCCGTGTAACAAGTATGAACCTGTTCATTAACCCATTCGCTCCCAATTGTTTTTTTGCGAATAATTATGGTACTCAACAGCTTAATGGGCTATTCAACACTCAAATGATATGGAAAAATTGTTGATTTATTTTTTATTTTAAGGGGGTAGTGGGACACATAACACACAACAAATTTTTATGTATGAAAAATAATTTTTGCACAGAGGAACATTGCAAGCTGAGCAGAAGGTGAAATCTCCTACGAGTTGGTCCTTCATTTGGAAGATGATCCCCGACATTCAATAACCCTTGGGATGATTTTGATGGTCTGCGGTATTGGCGTTTTCTAACAACCTTGGCATATTTTCGAGCCTCCGAAATCATTGACTCCGCAACTGGAACCAAAAAATCCAGGAAAGAAATTTTTTATGATGTGTTTCTCTCCAAATAATCCACGCTTTTACCTGACTGGTCATAAGCAAACAGTAAAAAACTTTTTTCCACCACTTCAAAAACTTACGATCCATGTCATAAATACCAATCAACTGGTCAGAAAGATCAACACCCCCCATGAACCTATTGTAATGGGCCACAATTTCAGGACAAGGAATTTCCTTTTTATTGCCATTTTTTTATGTTCACAAAGGTCATATCATTTCCATGACAATTTGAAAGCAGCGTTACTTCTCTTGTATCTTTCCACAAAACCGCCGTAGTACCAAATTGATTATGGACAAATTCAGCTTTACCCCTGTTTCTTTTCTTTTTTTCGAATTTAGGCATGTTTCTGCGATTGCCAATCACTATGCCAACACAAGCAAATGGAGATTTGTTTATAGTTTCGTCGACGTGAAAAAACGACCTCTGGATCTCTTATTGAAGACGAAAGCTTCGTGACGACTGATTCTCTAAGAGTGGATTCGGTATCTCTCTTGGCATCCTTTCCACAATAAATATTGAAATCATATGTGTAGTTTGTATGTTTTGGAATCATAGCGTCCCCATATTTTTATTCCTCACTTTGTAGGTTTCAAAGGAAGGTACTGTTTTAGAGAACTCCTGCCCTTGAACTTAGCCATGGCTTCATCAATACTTTGGAAAGTACTCTCACTCCTTGCTTTTTGAAATCTTTCTTTCAAGCAATCAACCACAGGTTCAATGTAGTAAAGTATAGTCGCGTTCTCGTTTTTTTCAGGATGGTTGAAGTACATCTTCGAGGACAAAAGTTGGAACCTATTACTGGATATGGCCTGTTTGATTGCAGTGTTTCCCATTGAAGAATTAGTAGACCAGTGTTTTCCAATCTTTTTGATTTCGCGACCCCTTTATAAGTTGAAAAATTCTGGCGACCCCTTTACAAGTTGAAAAATTCTGGCGACCCCCCTGTGTCATAGAAAGACTAAGAAATAATATAATTTAATTGAAAGACTACGTTAATGATTTTTTTCTATTTTGATAAATTTATTTACATATATTCAGATCTACTTTACAACCCGCGAGTGTTGAAAGTAGGTATAAGGTAAGTTGGAAAAGCTACGCGCGACTTAATTTGGATGCCAACTCACGCGAGCTAAACTGCGACGGCGACGTTGCCACACCGTATTGTTGTTGGGCACTTCCTGTTGCCGCAATAAAATAGTGTTTTCCTAATTGTTGCTGTTGTAGTTTTTCTAATTGTTGATGTTTTATGATGTTTATTTCTTTGTTGTTTGCGTACAATTTTTTATATACTTAATTTTCGTGTGCTTAATTTTTATTGGCTATTCACTTTTATATTGTTTTGTTTATTTTCAGGCATCCAGTGTCAATGAGTCAGCATTATTAAGCTACAAAATCGCGTATCGTGTTGCTAAAGCAGGGAAACCACATACAATTGCCGAAAATCTTGTTTTGCCAGCAGCTCTTGATATGGTTGAAATTATGGTCAATAAGCAGGAGGCAAACAAGTTGAAAAACATACCACTTTCTGATAATACAATTTCACGCAGAATAAATGATATGGTCAATGATATTCAAGAACAAGTAATCGAAAAATTAAAGAACAGCCAACATTTTGCTATGCAGTTTGACGAATCTACAGATGTTTCAGATTGTGCTCAGTTTGTAGTATTTGTGCGCTTTGAAACAGACGAGAGTATCATGGAAGATATCTTATTTTGCACAGCACTTCCTGCAAACACTTCTGGCTAGTGTTTGTACGATATGTTTTTAGAAAGCACTTGAGACTACGATATTGATTAGAAAAAATGTATCGCTATTTGTAGCGATGGCGCTAAAGCTATGACTGGCAAAAATAGCAGATTCTTTGCGAAATTAAAATCGATAATGCCAAACATATCCTGGACACACTTGTTTTCTTCATCGACTGACTCTAGCTGCTAAGGTAGTACCTTCTGATTTAAATGACGTGCTCGAGGAGGTAATAAAAATTGTGAATTCTATCAAAGGTAAAGCCTTGCAAACCCGGCTATTTAGAATCGTTTGTGAAGATATGGGCTCTCTTCATCAAAATCTCCTTTATCACACAGAGGCCAGGTGGCTATCCAAAGGAAAGGTATTGACAAGAGTTCTAGAGCTCAGAGCTGAATTGTTAATGTTCTTACAAGATGCAAAATCTGAATATGCTAATCGTCTTTGTAATCCTATTTGGCTCTTGAAATTAGCATTTTTGGCAGACCTTTTTAGCCACCTTAATAATTTGAGCAAGCACCTCCAAGGTCAAGAAGAAAATATTTTAACATTTAAAGATAAAATCAAAGCATTTCACGCAAAACTTTGTTTGTGGTCATCCTCTCTGCAAAACAATATATTTGAATCTTTTCCATGTGTTCAGAAGTAGCATCCCAGTACAATCATTATCTCGTGCTAATCAGTTAAAACAGCCTTTTGCTTTTTATCTTTATTGAGTATATTCAATCTTTCATTGGTTTGTTGTGTAATCCATAAAAAAAGACTTCTTGGAAACATCTTGAAAAATACATCAAGCTCAGTTGATCCGCTGTTCAGATCAGCCAGAATGCTGCATGGTTTAGCACTAGGGACATTCTTTCTTGGAGTAAATTGCGTGTGTAGTTTCTTCCAAGTTTCTGAAGAAACAAGTGGGGAGGCAGTTTATACCTCATTATCTGAACTAATATTCCCCAGTTCTTCATTGTTTTCAGATTCTCCTCTTGAATTCTCAGCAGAAGAACCAAAATGATTTGCTCCTGGAAATTCTTCGTCTACTCTCGTGCACGCATCAATAAAATGCGCGCCTAACCCTATTTTTAACATATGTTTATTCGTAGATACGGTTGTAAACTACCAGCGGGACTTATTCAATTCAGTTTAGCACGTCTGAATTTCCCTCTAGTAATATTTGAATATATGGCGGGACGTATATGACCCATTGGGAGTGAAAGGGTTAACTACGCTTTGCCTAATTCGCCGTCCGATTTAAAAGTATCGGCACCGAAGTCGAAATCGGAGATTTAATATCAATCGGAAGTTCCGACCTTTCGGAATCGGAGTCGAATCTCCCGTAACATCCTATAAGTGTCTTGGTAAATCAGATTTATTTAATATTGTTCAAGCCTTGTCAAATATTGTCCTATTAAATATTTTATCCACGACACATTATATGGCTGCTTGCTCCACCTTAATAATATCCATTAATAACAACTGGGATTAATCAACTATTAATAACTGCTGTGAAACACTACTATTTTCAATTAGTACATTTAATTCTCAGCGTCTTGGGCTGTGATCTGCTCTTCAAGTTTCTTTAATTGACCGAACTTCTTCCGGAAGATGGTTGCTAATCCTCGTGCGTTCTTGATACGGGCAGGGATGTTGCAAGACAGCGAATAATTTTCCGGCAGAGTGAAAAAATCTTGTTGTTCCGTAGTGACTCCATATATAGCTTTGCCGGTACCTCTTTGAAGGCAAGGTCAGGGTCTCCTCATCGGGTTATGCAGCCATAATTTATCCCCCTCTTTAAAACGTCTGTGGCTTCAGTGTCCGTGTCCATTCTCCATCTCCATCATAATCTTCTCCCGCAGGGTCTTCTTCAAATCGACAGTCCAATTCAAACAGAATCTTCGCAGGTGTCTCACCAATAGACTCATTAATAGTGGATCAATACTCATCCTAATCTCTCTGGTGGCTGGAATCTACTTTGGACAGCTATTTGCAAATGGTCCTGTTCATTCTTTCGACAATTCGAGCTGGTCACAGATTTCCTGGAACACATGGCTCTCGACGTTTCTTCATTGATCCCTGTGGACTTCCAGGGGCACACCATATTGGCTGATAAATTATTTCCATCCATTACGACTAGGATGTATTTACCACCACTTTCTGTCGTCGGAAATGGTTCAGCGATGTCCAAAGCAATCGTTTCAAAAGGACTTCCAACATTATACTGTTTCATGGGTGAATTTGTCTTGCGATGTGGTCCATTACACGTAGCAGGAGTCTAGAAGGAAGCAGTCTGCTGGGCACGATCGTCTAGGCAGGGAGTCGGCATTTCGTTAGCTGACACCAACTCGATTTTGGCTATCAATGTACTGCTAAAAGTGCTCCATGGATTCACTACTGCAAAAAATTTTCTTCTCGTGACACAGTAGCTCCGTTCTGGTTTCGTAGTTTCGAGAGAACTTTACTGAAGTATCCCATCACTGTTTCTTGCCCTCCTTGGATCTGTGAGAGCACTCCTCCAATACCTACGTTGCTTACATTCGTCTCAAGGATGATGTTCCCTGCTATTAATAGATATCCCAATATCGGCGCCGAGGTTAAATGTCTGTCTCGAACGCTGTTTGACAGTCTTCATCCCAGTGGAAAGCTCTTGCCTCTTCTGTGAGGCGAGTTAGTAGCTTGGCAATATCTCCCAATTTTCTTATGAATCTTCGATAATAAGTGCAAAGTCCAAGGAAACTCATAACTTGATGTTTATCGGTTGTTTGCGGCCATCGCTGTATAGAGGCAATATTCTCTGGATCCACTGTCACTCCTTCATTGCTCACTATGTGACCTAGATAGTTGTCGCGATTTTGGAATAACTGGTACTTCTGTGGATTTAGAATGAGCTGGGCAGCTTGAAGATGTTGAATACGTTTCCAGCGGGAAATCCTTTTCAGTAGAAAATTTCACATTCATTCCTTAACTAATGAAATATATATAAATAAATAGGTCAAGTTAATACATTTTAGTTCACTAGTAACTGAATTGGATATATTTATCTTCTATGTACGATTTTTTTGGATGAAACTTGAAAATAACTTCAATGAGAAGTGCTGAAAGCAACAATGTAGTTCTAACCAAAACCAGGACCTTTTGGATACAAAAAGTAGTTAGGAATTTTCACTACAAACTTGTTCAAGTTATGAAGACCTCATACCGTCTGATGAAAGTGTAAATAATTGAAATGCTGCTCCAGCAGGAGCTCCATCTCAGATTATTATTCCATGTTTAGCTCTAAAACTTCTTCACTATTAGTTGTAACGAAAATTATGGGTTTTGACAAACAATGAGAATACATTTAAAATATTACATTTAATCTGATTTCTATTGAAACAGTAACATTCATATTTTATAAAGAAATAAAAAGAGTTATACAAAGTTCTAATCATTTCATACAAAATACCCCAGTCAAATAAGTCCTTAAATAATTTGTATTAAATTAGAAAACACTATAACGAAAAGTAGTTTTTCCTCAACAAAAAGTCACATATTACTGCCTGCAGATAGCTACTGGACTACAAAAAAAAATATACAAACTAAAATCTGTATAAGACGCAGATTCTAGTGACAATTTGGATTAACCAATAATACATACATTTTAAATACCTTTCAGAATGTAAATTATAATTACTGAAAAAAAAATAAAAATAAAGAAACAAGTATAAAGTACCAAATAAATACATGATTCTAAATTATAATAATAAAATATAAGAAACTTGATATGTATAAGAAAATAATTGAAATAAAAGACATGTTAAAATTCTTTATTTAAAAAAGCAAGCCAGACAACTGTGTTGCATTTGTTTTTTTCCGGAAAACAGTGACCAAATTCGCATTTCGAAAAGTATCTAATAATATAGTTGATTCTAATTAATATCAATAGTGACATAAAAATATTGATCTACACAATTTTCATTGAGATACTTTGTATAAATATAAAAATCTTAGATTTGTTCAAATATAATAAATTGTATTGGTTCTTTCATTCATAAAACAAGAATAAAATACATTGAGCATGTGAACTCATACTTTCACCATTTTTATTAGCTGACTAGGTTTTCGATCCCACAGGGTGATTCATTAAGAATGTCCAATCTCTGAACTGTAGATTCTAGACCTCAAAATATGATGATTCTGCTCAACATGCCTTATGCAAATATTGCTAGTTTTCGAGATATTGGGTGTTCATGGTCTTTGAAAGTTGGCAATTTTACGTTTTTTGGCACGAGGAATCATAATTTGCACTCTAATTTAACATTGCTAATAGAGGGCGCTAGTTACACTTGTTTGTGTTAATTAAACCAAACTTTTTTTGGGCTAAACTTACAACTAAAATAATAAAAAAATATTAAAAAGCGTTAAATTCTACAAAAAAAGTTACTCTTCTTTGATTCGTGTAACTCAATCGGTTATCGAGTTATTTGCTTCTAAAAAGTTTCTATAAATTTTAATTAAAAAAAAAAAAATATTATTCCTTAAATATGTAACAATAACAAATTTGTAAACAAAAATAAAAAACTTCAAAGCGAATGTTCAAAATGCCCACAATTTACTTCAATACACTTTATGATCCGCTTTCGTAAAGATCTCTTAATATCAAAATCGTGAATTTTTAAATTAACACAAACAAGTGTAACTAGCGCCCTCTAATAGCAATGTTAAATTAGAGTGCAAATTATGATTTCTCATGCCAAAAAACGTAAAATTGCCAATTTTCAAAGAGAAATTGTGAAAACATAAAAAATTCAAAATCAAAATTTAAATTTTCAACACCCCGTATCTCGGAAACTAGCAATATTTGCATAAGGCATGTTGAGCAGAATCATCATATTTTGAGGTCTAGAATCTACAGCTCAGAGATTGGACATTCTTAATGAATCACCCTGTATAATAATGCATAAGTAAGTAATTCCAAATGATCCATATACTGTGATTCTCACTTCATCAAATTATAGTTTGTGATTGGAATAAAGGCATATATAGAAAATATTTTATTTAATAAATTACTAGATTATTTAAAATCCGACACAATGTATAAGTAATGTTACTTGGAATTTCTAGTGCAAAAATATTTCGGAAGGACAGATAGATAGTATATATTCTCAAGTTTTATGTATGAAATGTGAAACACATAAATATTTCAAAAATGAAGCAAATTTAAAAATGTCTATAACAACAGTTTTTAGGTCTGTAAAATTATTCCCTTTATTGGGACAACCAATTATGACTAATGAATGATTAATTATATAAATAGTAAGAAAAGAATGCTCACAATTGGCAGTTTTAGAAATATAAGTATATCTAATTATTTTCTTCTCCTGATTCGTCTTCTGAATTATCGTCAGAATCACTTGTTTCCTGAAAATAATGAAAAAATAGAATTCTATCAAAAGTAAATTTGTGTTAAAAAAAGTAATATACAGTAGGGCCTCGGTCATTTGGACACCAGCTTATTTGGTAATCGCTGTAATCCGGCCGGACAATGGGCTTGGAGGGTGAGGCTGACAGCTTTAGGTGCGGGCTGCCATGAGCCAATGAGTCGTTAGTCTTTTGTTTATCGACTTTCGTATAGTACGTATAGTGTTAATTTTGTACACTCGCTAACATCATGGCGCCGCCACGTAAACATTCAACATTAACATTAATAAATAAATTGCGGTTTATAGACATTAGATAAAATTGCTCGAAAGTTTGGAATAGGCCGGTCAACTGTAGGCGACATGAAGAAAAACAAATACAAAGTTTGTTAGCCTAACAGAACGTGATCCCCGTGTACAAAAAACACTGAAAACAACGGAAAATTCCGTTTTAGAAAATGGTTTGTTTACATGGTTTTTGCAACAATGGCGATTGTTTGTTCCTGTAACTGGTGATATAATTTGTAAGAAAGTTTTATTCTTCATCGACAGATCACAAACTCCAATATCGGATTTAATGCAAGCCGGGGATGGTTAGACAAATTTAAAAAACGCTACGGAATAAGACGTTTAGAAATGGCCGAAGAAAAACAGTCAACGATGCGGCTGGAACTTATAAACTTCGTCATCTTTTGTCTGTTAATTTGCCTCCTCAGGCACTGTTATTGTAGGATAATTGTCCTGGGCATCCATCAGCAGATGAAGTTATCTCAGAAAACGGCAAAATTTTTGCAATGTTCCTGCCACCTAATACCACCGCATCATACAACCAATGGATCAGAACGTTATACCAAATGTGAAGTCTCGCATTATGTTCTAAGAATATTAAAATGGATAACTTTAGAGGACACAGTTTTTCTTTTGGCTAATTGCTGGGCCAATGTTAAGGCATGGCTAATTAACAAATCATGGAGGAATTGGCACCTTGGATTAATACATTCAGGGGAGCCAATGATCCTTAAATAAGTGAGGTAGAAGCTCAATAATAGGCTGCTGGTGATGCCTAGAACGAGTTACAAAGATATGAAGCGTTAACATATGAGATTGTGCGAGAGGCAATGTGAGAGGACTAAGAGCAAGATGAGGACAATAGTGTTGAAGTTCTCGCCTCCAAAAAAATTGGTAATTCAGAAGCAGTAGGAGCTTTAAACATTGCTGTGAAATGGGCTGAAGATAACGAATTTGATACCCAGGAAGTTATGTTCCTCCTTCGACTTAGAGATCGGGCTTTTGAAATGAAGTGCGAAAATTATAAACAGACTTTTTCAAGAAGAATTAACTAATGTTTTATTCTAACTTACTGTTTTGCTTCCATGGTTATAATTTTGAATATGTACATTTTTGTCTTTAGGCTTTAATGTAAAAACTTGATTAAAGAAACTAAGGTTACACATGTGTTTTATTACTATTAAATATTGCATAATATAATCCAGGCGCCTCGATAATCCTGAAATGGTATTGTTTTTGCTTCTCCGGATTACCAAGACCCTAGTGTATATAATTTTGTATGTATTCTACTGTTTCTAAGGAGTAGATAATATGGCATATAGTAGATTAACTTCTCAACTCAAACCTCAACGGTTTATATGTATTTTATTTGTCTAAAAGTATCAAATGAATAAAACAACTAAATATATATAAACAAGAGAAGATGTAGAACAATCAACTTAACAATGCCAATGATGGCGAGTAATCTCAGAAGAAGGGTTAGGAAGGGTCAATTAGCAATGGAAAATTATATTTCTCAGACTGAGTTAGTTGGGACTCATGAAATTTTTAGAGAAGGTTGATATACAATTGTAAATAAAAGTAAAAGCTGAGCAAGACAGAAAACAAAGCTTTGGAAGACTTAACAACCATATATGTCACTAATTGGAGTAAGAAAAAGAAGGAAGTGGAGAAGGGTAGTAGAAAAAGTTTTAGAAGGAGAAAATAATGCATCAGTGTACAGCATTCAGCAAAACATAGCAGTAGATAGACAGAAGACTATAAGAATAGAAAAATATTAACAAAAACTTCTTTAGATTTATCTCACAAAAAGTAATCCTCGACATATTGAAAACTTGAATTAGTATCACAATTAACAATGTACACTACAAAAGAACTACGATTATTTTTGTTGGAAAAGGATTTTTACTATTTATAAAAACAAGTAAAATCTGAAGTATTATTTTTACTCACCTCTTCTTCTTCATCCTCTTCTTCATGTTTTTGATTATTCAATTTTTTCCTACTATTCGAATACTTTTCTAACTCCTCCTTGGTCATGCTTTTTAGGAATTTTTCAAAATCTAGAATGTATGCTCTCTTCTTATCTACTAACTCATCTTCATATTTTTTCTTTTCATCAGTACTTAACCCTTTCCATGCTTGAGAAGCCGATCCCTCTCCTTTATACAATGTAGCAAAATATCTATAGGGCGAGCTAAAATATAATTCATATAAGTAGAATTTGCTTATTTAAACTTTATTTTCCAACACGTTGTACATTTATTAAGTAGATTGAATTAAAATGAAATCACTTATTGATTAACCTTGAACAGATTGCATTACTATCAGCAAACCTGTGGTAGTGGGAAAATGAAAAAATAAAACTATTTTAACCACGTTAAACTTTGTTGAATCAATATTACTGTGTTATTGACACAATAGTGTTATTTAACTTTTGCTATTGTTTTTTTTTAAATGTAATAGTCACGATAGCGAGATAATAATGGGTGACCCAGCCAACAAAGCTGTAGTGACAAAAATATGTCTTTGAAAACTCTCCAAAACTTTACTGTAGTTTGTTGAAATTATGAAAAATATATTGTCAATCTTGAAATAAATGAAAAGAGTCGTTGAATGAAATAAATTTAAAAAACCAGTTCAGAAACAAAACAAAAATTCAAATAGCTTCTCTTCGGACGAGGATGTAGAAATTATGAACAAAGAAACCCTCTGCCGTATGGAGAACAAGATGAATCAAGTCACCAGAATAAGTCACAAATACGATAAATGAAAAAAATCAGTAGCCACTAACAAAGATTGTGTTGTTAAAAGTTATACAACAATTTATCAAGTGTATAAATTCACAAATAACTACATAAAAAATCAATTAGATCAAGATATGTCTTGATCTATAATCTGAAATTTTTACGTCCTATATACCAAAATTGTTTACTCTAGGTTGAAAAAATATAAGCAACTATACTCTTATTTTGGTACTTTTTTTATTAGCGAATCTAACAGATAGAAGACACAATAACTGTATATACTGATGACACTTCAAAACTGTTGCATCAAATCATACTGCAGTGATAGCAAAACTACAAAATACTACCAATTTAGTTGTCTTCCAAATATTTAGATATCAATTATCAACTTAGTTGAAAAAATAAATATTTTTATCAACGTCAATTTGAATATTAAATTCTATGAGTTTAAAAAATTTTTACAAGATTTAATAATATCAAAAATCACCAGAAATCTTAATTAATTATTTTCCAGACGATGAAAACATAAGTATTCGAAATATATAATCAGATACTGAAGCTGTTAAGATGTGCAAGGAACAAAATTTAATATAAATATCATTCTAACACTTTGAAACAAAAAGGTTTATAAAACAAAATATATTAAGCGTTCACTACACTACTCGCAAAGTTGATTGAAATTAAACAAATAAGATAGAGACAAACTTTACTTTGCTTCATGTTAATTTGCCTCGACTTGTTCAACTTTTGATCATAGTCGGTTTTGGGCCTGAGTCAAAGGATTCGAAATAGTGAGAAGTTTGAACACGAAATTGAATGATTGTGTGGACGTGCACTTCAAAACTAACAATTTTAAATTTGTTCTAAAAGTTGTAATCCAAACTGAAATCTAGCTCAAATATTTACGTTTTTTTGCCATTGTGGAGGCGTGATGGGTATGTATATATATATATATATATATATATATATATATATATATATATATATATATATATATATATATATATATGTTGCATCCCGCTTCTACATATAACTAACATCAACATAAGAAACAGAAAAGTTGCTTTATGTTTTTTGGTGGATATGCATCTCAAAGTCACAGTAGATAAATGAGATTTTTGTCGTCAAGAAAATATAGACAGTTGATAGAAATACAATTATGGTTATAATAATACAAGGAAAATATCGACAGTTGATAGAAATACAATTATGGTTATTATAATACAAGGATCATGTAAAAAAGAATGTATTTCTGAATACTTACATTGGAGGTTGTTCTGGTTCTACCAACTTCCTAGGTTTCTCTGCTATTTTTTCTGGTTTTTTGTCCAAAACTTTGTTATACATACTTTTCTTCTCTGGTTTAGGTTCAACCTTTTTCTTTAATGGTTTCTTAGATTTGGACTCTTTTTTAGATTTTTCATCTTCAGATTTCCGCCTCTTGGGATGAGACTTCAGTAGCTCCAATTTCCTGTCAGCTTCTGAGAGAGTTTCTAAGTATGCAGCAAAAGCTTGGTTATATTTCTCAATTTCCTGTTAAATAATTTCTTTAGTTCAAATTGAAATAAGTGTTTATCTAGAGTCTTAAAATACTTTTCTTTTGGCTAAGATATATTTGTTGTCCCCTTTTTCAACATTTACTATTTTATTTTTGGTAAAAGAACAATTTAATTACAAAATTAGTTTGTTATCCATGTCATATAAATCAATTTCTATTTGTCAAAGTTTACATAACAGTAATTAGAACTATTATTCCAACAAATATTCCTAAATTCTGAAAATTTTTTAACAAACAATTACAGTTGGAATATTTCCCCCAAAATCACTGATTGTAATTTTGAAGATTTTTATTAGCCGATCTGAAAAAATAGTATTTTGCGATTGGTTCTATATGACACCTGAAATGTAACTTGTAAGCACTTTTGTATTAAGGTATTTGTATTTGATTAAGTTACTTTTGGCCCCGGAGAACATTCGAAAAGTTCAAGTGGAATAAAATAGAACTGGTTGCAATGAATAATTATGATAATTAGAAATTTGATAATAAAAGAAAAAATAGATCTTAATTAGATAAAAGAGCAAAGATCTAAGGTTCGACTAATTCAAATCAAATTCTCACCTTTTCAAAAAGTTCTTTGTAACGTTTTTTCTCTTCGTCAGAACATTTTTTCCACTGGTTAGAAACGAATACAAGTCTATCTCTCACTGGAACGTCTTTGATTTCGTCAGAATGAAGCATTAACCTTGCAAAATAGTTGTAAGCAGTTACAGGTGGTTTTGATGGTTTGCCAGACATGCGCTCTTTAACAAGAAGATCTTCTTTCGACAATTGAGGTTTCTTTTCATTAGTTATGTAATCTGGGTGATTTTTTACATATTCTTGCATTTCCTCCTATAAAATTGTAATTTATGCACTAATCAACTTATATAATAATTACTGGAAATGTTAAATATATGGATGTGTATGCAAATACAAAATAAGAATATCAAAAGCAAATAAAACGTTAAGGCGAATTTAATTAGTCACTTTGTACATATCCAATAATGTTTTTAAAAAGCATAGTCCTACTTTATAAGACATTAACCATTCCAATTTGAGCATATTGCATGCATCAAATCCAGCATACAAGGTATAGATATTGAATAACGAAGTTGAATAGGTAAAACATTTTTTAAATTCATACAGTTTTAGTAATTTATTCAATATACACAGCGTCTAGAAACTCTTTTTAAACAAAAACTACAGATACTAAATACGATTCATCACTTAATTCACCTTCATTCAAAATTCTATCTGGTACGTTGTATAACCTTTATAATGACGTAACTATTCACTTCAATAATAAAAAAAAATTATAAATCGCAATCCTCAAATTTCTTTTGTTTATTGGCTTGATAAGATTAATATATGTCTGCATCACACTATACTTGCACCAGCAGCGATGATATTTTAGTATTAGTATATTTGAATATGGTTATATAGGAAAAGGTTAAATAAAATGGACAATTGTGAAACATTACTAAAGTAACAAATTTTCAGATAACAGTCGAATTTAACGACTTAAAGAACGTAAGAAGAAATATATTGGAAATTATGTACGAGATTCAAAAGACAAGAAAAGTAACGCAGTGGTTGAATTATTAGTGACACAGTGGTTTTATTTTTCCACAAAAATATCTGATCAAATGGAAGTAAAACATCAAGTGCACCTATGCAAATCGAATATCCTGAATATTCTCTCACTAACACAAAAATAAACTAAAATTGTATTAAAATCTGCTTAGAATGTGATCAGAATATACTGTTAATCTTTTCAAAAAAAAGTATCTCTATAGACATTCATTGCCATGATATCTTTCAATTTATAAATTACAGTTGAAGTTTTTTGAGGCTTAATATGCAATTTCACAACACTGCTCAGTGGCACTGCATTCAAATGAGAAGGCTTTTTGAAGCAGGCGCACTTTGTAGGAGCATCAGTCTTGTTATTTGATAGCTATAAAGATTAATTTCTCAGATTTGGAAATTATAATAGATAATATCACAGAAAAGCCAAATGCTACAGTTTTACACACTTCCTCCAATCTTACTGCAAACAAGACTAGAAATATACTGTTAAATAGAAATAGAAATGTCAATTTATATTCAATGTTCATGTATATACATTAAACCTAGTTGATACATATTTAAACGTTGAAATATGAAACAAATTATATTAAAATGAATAATTAATCTTTTTAAGACCCCGATGGATACCTCTATTAGTAATAAATACCCACCATAAAATTATGTTTCCATTGTTAGAGGCTAAACGCACTCATAATGTTTTAGTTAGAAAATTTCAAGTAAATAAATGGTTGCCTACTTTCATAATTTCCCATAACGTGGTATGCAGATATCATTCTACCTACTACATATATATGATATCAAAAGTTTGTTTGAATATGAACAGCTACTTTTTTTACGAAACAGATAAGGGTTACAGGATTATTAGAAGAAGTCCTTAAACAAATTTTTTATTAAAAGTGAAAAGATTTTTTATACACTTGGATAAAATAATAAAACATTTATTTCCATGAAAGAGTAATTGAAGAAGTTTATCCACTTATATTTACTGTTAATACAAGTGAGAGTGACATAAATGAAAATTAGTGAAATTGTGAAAATGCACATAATTCAAAACAAAATTGATTAATCATTATTTATTATATTTATATATTTATTAATTATTAATTACAAAATTAATCAAACATCTTTTCAAAATGTATACCCTAAACGTAGATCATGGCGGGCTATATCACTATTGCAGCACTCATTAGGGTAATTTTCTGTTCAGAGTAATGAAATCTTTCAGTAAAAATCGTTATGTTCGAAATACTATAGACTGTAAAGGAATGATATAAACAATTGTTTTAATGTACCTCATATCTCACTGTTTCACTCTCGGCAAAAGTAATCCATTCCATTTTCTTGTCATCTGGCATTTCTCTCCACTTTTCTCTGTTTATCTCTCTAATTGCGGTTTTATCTTGGTCTTCCACTGGATTTTTAGAAACTTCGGCGTTGTGAAAATATTGGAAAGCAGAAAGAGGACGTTTAGGAATTTTTTGTTTAGGAGGTTTTGGTGGCTTAGGGGGTGGTTTTTCTTTAACTGGTTTTGGAGATTTAATTTTCTTAGGTTTTGGTTCTTTTGTTACTTTGAACTCTGGGTGTAGTTCACTAAAATTGAATATCTAGCATAATTATCATAAACTGATATTATTGAGTTTTTAATTAATTCATTCTGACTTAATGTGTCTGTTCAGTGGTTGACACCTACAATGAATAATGCAAATACAATTTTTTACTTACTAAAATTCTTTCATTTTTTGTTCATATTCTTCTTTATTTTTCTTCGCGAGTTTTTCATATTTCTGCATCTTCTCAGCAGGTAATAGTTTAAATTTTTGAGCACAATATTTCGCTAGCTCTGTCTAAAAAATAGACAAATACAAGTATATACATACACATATATAAAGATGATTTGACTTTAACAATCTGCATAATTATATTAATAGATAACATACCACCACATGAATATCAAAATAAATTCTGTTTATAAATACTAAAAACTTTTCTCCTCAGTTCTCGTTTTACAAAAAATAAAAAAAACTTCCATATGAATTATTCAGTCACAATAAAATTCATAAATTCTATTTAAATTGATAAGAGCTTTTTTGTCTGCGATAGTTTTCTCGTTTCTAGTATCTGAACCATTTCTGAAAATGTTTTTTCCAGTATTGAATTTGTTTCAAGGATTATTCATTTTTCTAATTAAATGTATGTGTGTTGAGATTCGATGATTTGTTAATGCAGTTTTATTTCCTATCAACGAATTTTAATAAATATGACACTAGAATAAGTCTATAAATCTAGAGCACCAAAACTTAGAAGAAGCTGTTCAAATAGGACATTTCAATATTTAGAAAATAGTAGTCATCAATAAATAAAAAAAAATCGAAAATCCTTAAAACAGAGTAAAATATAAGAAAAAGAATTTTTTTAGAAATGATTCACATACATAGAAACGAAAAAGCAATCAAGGATAAAAAAGAATTATTTTATAAATTTCAATGTCACTTAAAATAATTCAAATTAAATGCTTTTTTTGTGATATGAATCCTGAGGATAAAGATTTTTAGTATCTTTAGAAACAGATTTTATTGATTGATATAACTAAGCCAGTTGCCATTGTCAAATTATACTTTGATGAAGACCTAAGTTTTATTTCTGATGGCTGACTTCCATCTATTAATGGATTCTAACTTTCATTTGTTTAGACTTAATTATTCTCTATGATAGTCATTTACCCTTCCATTGAATCAGCTAGTTCATCTTTTGTAGCCTTCTAGTGTTGTTTGATCGAAGTAAAGGTTGTAAAAGAGCATTTGGTTGATTTTCTATTCTATCGATGTGTTTTGTACTTTTGATTATGATGACATCTTTCACAAATGGCATCTCAACTTCATGCAGTGTTTGGTTCTATTCCATATAGACATGATAGTTTTAAAGAGCAGGATATTGTTTTTAAAGGATAAGTTATATCTTTTTCCTATCCAATTTACTCCGTGATTTGTTTAATTATATGCTTCATCTACATAAGTCTTTTTCTACTTGTTCTGGTTACCACCTACATATTTTTCAGTTCTATTGGCGGAAATTATTTCTTTCTAAGTGTAGAAGCTATATGTTGAGGCTTATAATCATTTATCTTGATTCATTTTTGTTTTTGAAGGATGTTTAAAGCCATTTCTTGATTTTGATGAGTTTGATAGTATTAAAATATCATCACAGAGAATGTTCCAATTTCTGTCTCTGTAGACACTGGTGGGTTAGATGTATAAAAAACTCAAAGTGCTGGTGCCAGAACACTCCTGATGTTATGAGAAATTTATCTGTGGTTTTGTTTCATACTTTAGTTTTTAACCATCTTTTGGAGAGGTGTGACTTTAAGATACTGAAGCTATAGAATGTCTTAAATTCTGTAGAGGAGTTCAGGATTCCAAACCTTATCAAATGCCTAGCTTATATACAAGAATATAGAAGTGCAATACAATTCATTGTTCTTTGATTTCAAATAATTTTATTAGTTATCTACAGATTTTTTTGAAATTCACTAAAAAAAGCTCGAGATACGTAACAAAATTTTTTGGAAAAAATTCGTTTCCTTCAATTTAATTCTAAGTAGCTTAGAATTTAGTTATCATAGAAAAACAGATTTTGTTATTTCAATTTTTGTCAAATACAGTTTAGTTGGACGGTTGTCAAAAACTGAAATTGTGAATATATTTAGAGAGCAGAATATTGCACTTTCGACCATTTATAAAACAATAAGGGAATGTGAAGAAGGAATACCATGTTTAAATCTTACCAAAAGTGGGCGGCCTAAAGATTTGACTAATGTCTAGTCAAATAGATTGGTGAAATGTGCAAAAGACAAATTAGGAACATCAACTCGAAGGTCAGCTCGCCAATTTCGAGCTTCTCACATGACCTTCAATTGAGAACTGAAGAGAAAGGGAGTAAAGCATCGGAAAATGAAGAAATGTCCATAATATACTGAAGATCATTTAGAATTCCGTTATGCTTTGCATTAGGAAGATGTCACTTTATAGAGAACAGAGTTGTGTTCATGGTTGACGAAAAATATTTCACTTTATCACATTCAGAAATTAAAGACCATGATGGATTTTATAGGGATGACATAAAAAATTGTCCCAATAATGTGAAATATAAATCTAAAAAGAAATTTCAAGGTAAAGTTTTGGTCTGACATGCCATATCTCTTTATGTCAGGGATATGAGGGGTGAAGTGATGGATAACATATTTATACAGGAAGATTCTACCATAATTGGTTAATTTTATTCATACACATCATCCCAATGATGAAATAATACTTTGGCCGAATCTAGCCTCATGTCACTACACCAGAATAACCAGAGATTGGTTAGTTTTGGGCGATATTGAGTAGAAAGAAGTATGATAAGGGTTAGGAAGCCGAAAATGAGCTTTGATGTAGAATATTCAATTCAAGTATAAATTAAATTGTGTTTCTTGTTAAGTATATGTTAAGAAAAAGTGCTGAATAGATGAATTGTTAACATTATTTTGTTGTTTCAAAATTGCACTACAAATTTTGTCCAGAATCTTTTGTTACATACGTTAACTTGAAAAGTTAATTATTTATTCGAAATTTTCAAACTTTTCAAATATATTCCACTTGAAAGAATAAATTATGAGGTGTCTTGTTTTGTGAATTTGAGATTTTAAAGTTCCCTTAAAAAAATTACTTAGAGCCAAACCTAGTAATCAAGCTGGCCATTGAAGTGATCCACATGTCCTATGCAACAATTATCAAAAACATTATTTAGGTGTAATTTAATTGCATGAGATGAATGAACTACAAATCCATTATGCTGAATCCAAATAACATTCTTATTAAGTTTCCCCACAATTAAAAATAGACCTATGATATTAGGATCCAATACCCCAACACAGACATAATCAATATTAGAAATTCTTATTACGTTGAAGTACTTTCATGAAAAAACTCTGTGAATCCAATTCAAAATAGATTCACACTATAATACTCTTTGAATTTATCTTCCTCAAAAATTGCATGAATATATATTCAGTCTTTCACAAAACATAAACCTCTAACAATAATATTAAACCAACATAGGTAACTCTTAGAATTGTAACTAGTGTATTGAAATGAAATATGCCAAAATAATCAATAGTATTACTACTATTAATATATGATATGCTTTAAGGTTACTTCAGGTGGTTTCTGATGAAAATCAAAACTTATCCTCATATTTCTAAAATTAAAGAATAATATACATAAAAACTATCTTACTGCATCAATTCCTGGGTGTTCTACTTGTAAGGCATCTTTTTCTTTTAGGTAGAAAATGAAATATGCAGAAAGAGGTCGTCTTGGCATATCAGGATGTCTCTGGACTTTTGTTGGTTTCTTTTTAAATCTTGCAGTTGTTACCCATTTTTTAGCATCTTCAAGAACTTCTTTTAATATTCTATATTTTCGAATTTTCTTCAATACATATAACCATGTTTTCTTACAATCTTCTATAGTGTAATTTTTAAAAGCTATCTTTAATTTAAAAAAAATTGTTAATTAAATATAACCCCCAGAATACAATACAGAATAACCAATTTTAACATATTTTTGATATTTCTATTCATTTATTAAATATGAGGGCTGAGAAAAAGAGAAAACAGCACATTGAGAAATGCAGCAACTGAGGATAAAAGGAAAAAAACCTGATTGAATATGCTGACGTCAACAACTGAAGAAAATAGATAAATTTGAAAATAATCGGGTCAGTAAATAAATGAATGTGAAGTACATTATCTAAATGTTCTTGATTTTAGGTCTCTTCTGTTTAAAAATTAGTTTTTTTTTGATCGTTTTTAAAAGAAAGATAAATTTTGACGTTTCCACTTTTCTTTAAGTCTTTATCAAAATATGATATTGACACTGACAATTTGCTTATTTATATTGCAGTTCTATTTTTCTTATTGGAACAAAGTTCTAAGTTGATTTTATCCTTATTTTGATATTCATGATGAAGGTGATCTATAGATCAATATAAATAAGCAAATTGTCAGTGTCAATATCATATTTTGATAAAGACTTAAAAAAAAGTCGAAACGTCAAAACAGAAGAGATCTAAAATCAAGAAATATATGGCGTGGGGTAGGCAGATTGAGATCACTTAATCAGATCCTGTAAATCTATTAATTAGTTTTTGGAATAATCTATTGGACACATTTTAATGATCTAACTTACTTTTTCCCACTCAAGCTCCTCAGCTGTTTTCATGAATGGCTTTAAATCATTTTCAGGAATACCTACTTCCATTCTCTCCACAAGTTCAATTAAATCAACCTCTGGCCAGTTAATACAAACTCTTTTTTCTAAAAACAGATAAATACAGAATAGAAACAATCTGTGGGAAAATGAAATTGTTACCTTTGGTTATATCTTTCTTTTCTACTCGTCTTTCTAACTGTTTGAGTAGAATGTTTTCATCGCAATCTGAATCCATACCTGCAATATCCTTAATTGATATTGTGACAACTTTTTCATTGTCCTCATTTACATTATCAGTTTTAATATCTATAATGTCGACTTCCTGGTGCATAAGTTGCTTTGTACTATTCATAACTTGCTCCTCGTTATTATCAACTACCATATCATTGGAAATATTTGAATTATTATAATGTTTTGTATAAGAAACTCCTTCACCCGGATCACTCCCAACTGCATCTAAAGTGAAACATTTCAGAAAATCTCAATGCTTATAGCACTAAAGCTAAGTTACCTATGTCTGTTTTTGTATCCTTGAATTCATCTTCAATTGTTTTTGTCTTCTTTTTACTCTTTTTGCTTGTTTTTGTAACTACTTCAGGTTTATCACCAATATCTAGATTTGTAGTTTCAGTTGATAGTGTTTTGGCAGCATTATTTTTACGTTTAGTATTTTTAGTTGTTGGCATGTTATTCATACTATTATCTTCAGTTACATGCAACTCAGTATTGTTTTCTAGAACAGTAATACCTTTTACTTTCTTTTTCAATTTTTTATGAGATACAGATTCTTCTTCTCTGGTAGCTAATTTACGTTTTTTAGATTTATTTTCAATATTAGTATTCTCATTGGTTATATCATTTTTTCTTTTTTTAGTTTTCTTGACAACAGCTTCATAATTGTCTTCCCCTGTGTCCACGTTATTTATATTCTTCTTATTCTTTTTAGCGTACATTATTTTACTATGTTTGTTTCACCATGCAAACACTTTTCTAACTCTCATTCACAGAAAGCTTCGTTAAACTGAGCCTTCATATAAAAAATAAACAATAATATAATACCAAAAATTCATCCTTTCATCGAAAGTACATACAAACATTTCAGAGGCAAATAATATCTCATGATTCATTAATATTTCTTCACAGTGTTGAAACATCCATTTTCTTTAAATATGAATATATTGTATTTATAATCTTTATCTTCTAAAAAAACATAAAACTGTTAAGAGCCAAACAAAATGGGATCGGAAATGTCAATGTCGTTTTACTTGTCATTCTTGTCAACTTCATCCGAAAAATATGTGACTATTGCCAGCTATAAAATGAAGACATACAAAAATTCCCAAAATGAGTATCTCCAAGCTGAGAGGAAATATATTTATGTACTGATAAGTATATCATATCACCTACAGCTAAGATTATATACTTGAACCTACAGTACGTAACAAAATGCATGAATCTCGTTTACAGTACAATAGGACGTATAAGCTTACACTTATCCGAAATCGATAAAGACGCTTTTTTCTTAAACTGCAGTATCACAATGTGAACATTATAGTTTGCATATAAGGTATAGGTGATTTTTATTAATTCTTAATAATTAATAAGAACAGTATCACAAGCATTGTTATAAGAAAATTAAATATATGACACGATAATCTATATTCTTTCACTGTTAACCTATAGGTATTACTATATTTCAATTTGTATTCCACTCAATATTTTTAATAAGCTTGGACACGTTTCAAGAGAGAGATTAGCGTTAACTTTTTTAATTTTAGAAAATACGGAGTATATAGACTTAGATAATAACAGCAATGACATTGAAAGAGATGTGAAAAATTATTAAAATACACAAATTAGCTTTTTCCAGAAAGCCAAATAATATAAAAATAGCCAATAATGTTACGTTTGTATTTTTGCTGTCAGGTGTGTTTGCATATACTAATTTTATTCACACCGTAATATGATAAATCCAATTCTTATTCATTCATTCATTATAAATATATATTTTAGATGTGTCCAAATATTTGTTTGAAAAGTACATGAAGCTTAACCCCAGAATTTCTCAATTGAGCAGAAAACACTCGAATAAATTTCTATTTGGTAATCATTATCACCATTATTATCACATTCCTTCGCATATTTCAACTCATACACCTTACTTCAATTGTGTAATAGATTTTAGGTGTTTTAATGATTTTTATTGAGTGAGTAGTTATCAGAGATTTACTCACTAACATGGAATTTATACTAATTTGAAATGACAAAAAGCACAAAAACCACAAGTCTCACCAACCTCTCACTTACGTTGTCCATATAAATTAAATATTATGGAAAAGTTAAAAATTAAACTTTTAAATATTCAAAAATTAAAACTTACCCACTGATTTAGACATAGGGATATAATAGATAGAGTAGACATGCCAGTAGGATCATTTATGTATTTTTATCTCTTTCTTTCTCTCGTAAATCCACGATACACATACACCGGTATGCTGAATTTTCGGTTCAAATTTGACACGCCTCGCACATGACGTCACGCTGGAATCATAATATTTTCTTGGCCATTAAGATTAGGTTGGAGTTGTACATATTTACTGGATTTGTGATACTTTTTTGTATTTAACGCCTATTATAGAGTTGACCTAACTGTTATTATTTTCTTTTAAAATATTGTATTTTCTATTATGACATCATAAAGCCTTTGCTATATGTAAAAACACTAATCGAAATACCAAAGAAATAGATATTGAATACTTTGATTTCCAAAATAAAAGACTTGGCGAAGCAGTGATCGAGAGGATAAAATTAAAGTAAAATATGGTAATTGAATGTTGTAAATCACAAAATAACAAACAAAATTCCTATTTTTTTTCAATAATTATACTTATTTTATGTTGTTAAACTTATAGAATTATCGATAAAAACGGTTTCAGCCTGGTTGAAAGTATTTAGATACGATACGTCTTATTTATGTATTATTTATTTTAGAACGTGTTTGTTCCATTTATTTCGAAGAGAATAGTTCCATATAACGTAAAATGTCTAGGTTTAAAACATTGTTTATTTACCTATATGTGATTCGTTCAAATAAATAAAAAAAAATATATCTATAATATATCAGAAACAATTTTATTAAATTGAATAATTTTATAATTTTGCTAATCATATTTTAAATAGACTCTTATTTCACGAAACATGCAGGAAATTATATTCCTTGTATACCACACGCGGCCTGAAGAACGTGAAATTTAACTGGTAAATTCAATAACCACATAAATAATACATATATAGACATGTCTTTGCATAAAATATTACTCTTGGAATCGAAATAAAACTTTATAACAGGCATACAGCATACATTATACTTCACATTTTGTTTCCAACGTGACGTCACATTAAGCTAGAAAGATGAGGCGTGCCAGCGTATAGGCTGGAACGCCCCTGGCATCCTCTCTCTTTTCTGAAAGCCGAACACTATCACTTACATGGGTGCCTTTAGTATGCCTACTATATCTGCAATGTCTCTATGGATTTAGGTAGTTTTCCAATTACAACACCAGAGCGTACAACGCGACAATATGTTTTTGTTTTCTTCAAATTGTTTTTGACAGGCGCATTTATAACATAGAGTCTATTTTGATTGCTTTTTAAAAAAAGATTTTGTCCTGTCAAAGTTACGAGGGGGTGAAAACGCCTAGAGTCCAGCTATATGAAGAAAATGGACTTTGACTCTGATTTGCAGGTAATCAGAGGGGAAGTATTTGATAGTATGAAAGACAAAAGCTACAAGGTATCTATAGGTAGGTATATATGCCTTTGTTAGTGTAATATGGAATTAATCCAGTTATAATTTTATTGTAGTGTTGGAAAATAATTGTGACATTAAAGAAGCCACCTGCATTTGTCCCAGGGGTATAAAATGCTATCACATTGCGGCGTTGGCACTTTTTGTGCATTACAATATATCTGTAACAGATAAAGCAGTGCATGGAAGGCACTACCTAAACCGAAGGTTGGGCTAGTGAAATCTGCAGAAGAGCTTTACCCGCTAAATTTACTGGAAAATGGATTTCCGGTAATTGAAGAAATAATTTCTTCCAAGGACTTTTTGGAGGCCACAGATAAACTGACTGTGTTCAAAGAAAAATGTGCTGTTGATGATCAGCTAATAAAATAAATATCTGTCACCCCCTACTGGCCAGGTGTCAAATGAAAAATGGTACCTTGAAAGAAAATTTAGATTAACTGTTAGCAACTTCGGTGCTATTATTACAGCATGCAGGAGAAACAGATTCTCAGTGAGTTTGTTCAACACACTCTTAGGTGAGTAATAAATCATAAATTTATTACAGTTTAGTCATAGATGTTATCAATAATTTGCTTATTGAGCCTGAGATTGATTTTTTAAAAAGTAGTCTTTTCAAAAATGGTATTTTATGTAGCATTTCCTTACTTTAGTTTAATTTGACATACTTTTTTTATTACAATCAATTCATTATTTTTCCAGGTGAATACAATTTGGATGGTATCAAAGCAAGCCAGTGGGGTAGAACTCATGAAAAAGATGCTCTAGATCATTTGAAGCAGATTTATAATTTAAATGTTTGGCCAACTGGAGTATGGCTTACAAATTCAGGACTTCTTGGTGCTAACCAAGATGGAATAATTGGCGAAGAAGCCATTGTAGAAGTGAAATGCCCATATTCTTTCAGAAATGATATATTGAGGAATTTAAAAAAATATATAAATTTTTATGACAATGAGGGTAACTTGATCAAGTAACAAATTGTAGTTGTTTACTTTATGAAAATTGTGGTTGGATTTACAGGCTTTTATTAAATTAGCAAAACAGTATTATTATTGCTTGCCGAAAAATTGAGGAATTTTAATAAATATAGTTTTTAGATGATGAGTGTAACTTGATCTTAAATACAAGTCACAATTATTATCACCAAATTCAAGGAGTTTTACATATTTTAAAAAAGAAAAAATGTTACTTATGTATTTATACCTTGAAGGAAACAGTTGTGACTATTGTAGTTTGACGATTCATGGAAAGAAAATATTTCACTCTTAGAAAATTTCTATATAGAACAATACTTACCAAAGTTGTTAGACAATTAAAAAAAAATTTTTGACATGTTTTTCAATGTGATTTTGGGTTATTTTACAGTGTTCCATCCATATGACGAATTTTTATATGCATTATTATGAACAAGGGTTTGAACTGAACCCGAACCAGAGTCCGGAACGTTTTTTTTCTGCTGAACCGGAACTCGAACCGATGCAAAACATATACGTGAACGTGTTTTAGGAACTAGGTGGATAGCTAGTTCATTCAGAACTGTTAATGCAGTTTGGCAAAATTTAAAATCTCTTGCTGAACATTTTCATCAAGCCGCAACTGATGAAACTCGTTCAAAAACTGAGTGTATACATTGGTGTAAAAAAATGTATCATGTCTAAACAGTTTATAATTAACTTGGCATTAATGTATGACGTTTTGTATGAACTTTCCATCTTGTCTGAAGCATTACATACATATAAAATGGGTTTCGTAATGATTTTCGTTTTCTTTCCTTTTTATGCTATATACAAGGCCGATCCTGGCGACGGGCGAAAATTGGGGGAAATCTGGGACATGAGACCTAAAAAAACATCGTCCCCCAGGATTATCATGGAAAATCATCCCCCCGTCGTTAAACTTTTGACATGAGAATGCACAGAGCGGCCGCATACCCAGGATCGGCCCTGTCTATATAATGATATATACGCGTTCCGGTAAAAAAAGGTTACAAGGTTTTCTACAGTTTGCTTTCTAAAAAAAGTGGTTTATTAGACTAATGGACTTTCTGCAACAAAATGCACACCTTTCTTCTGGTGATTTTATATTAAACTTCTTCTGAATATTGAAATCAAACAAAGTTGACCCATTCTTTTGTTCTTTATTTAAATAGTGACAATCGCACACTTTTGCAAATTCACTTGGATCTCTATCTTTTCTACTGTAAATAAATAAATTTAAAACATAAATCTTTGAAAAGTGAATATCATTCTTTTACCTTATGAGAGAAATCCATCTATTCCTCTCGGTCTTGTTTTTTGGGAACCGAAAAAACTTACATGGATGCTTTAAACTGTAATGTTTACAGTCTTGTACAAAGCACATACCTATTCTGAAGCAATCCTAGAACTTAAAAACCTGAAAATTAATTTATTTATACTCGAAAACTCATGACTATTAGTAGATGACAGAGATTAACAACAAAAATAAAATAGACATAACCTCAACAAGTTTCAAAGCAGAATTAATATGTTAATTTAACTCACCTGGTGAGAAACTAATAAAAACCTCTTAAATAGTACGTTACTACAACAATATATTCAACTGAAAAGTCTTATTTTATAACATAAACCACGAAAACACTAAATGAAAAATTGCTTATGGGCATTTACCATTATCAACGAAATTGTTTGGAGTCGGTATAAGCTCCGCCCGTCTTTGTGACGTCAAGACTTAGGCTGTCTATTAAGCTTCTGCCAACACGCTATCGAGTATATAATCTTTGCACGCTATTATGCGATACTGAGGGTGCATTTCACTAAGTGTTCACAGCGCATGAAATACTCTTTTTGGTGTTTCTCATGGCGACTACGATCGGTGTGGTCGCAATGAGAACGTCACTCATTACGTCATAATTAACGCTCACAGCCACCTAAGTCAAGATATTGGATGAAATGAGCCCTGAAATAATTAGCAGAATTTTCAACGCTCAACGCAAGAACGATTGCAACCATGAGAATCTATCTTATTATTTGGTAACCGTAATGTAATTCCTTTCATTGTTTTCAAAAATTTGGAACACGAGTGAAAACCTAAACAGAAAAATTTTGCCTGGGACTGGATAGTGAATATAGATGACCAAGTAGCATATAATCAGGTAATTACAGAATTGCGAAATAAAGATTCAAATTATAAGAATTTTTCACACCCAGGAGCATCTGATGTTCATTAAGTATTGTTATTAGATAAAAAAGTGCACGAATGAGATAAGTAATTTCTCCTGGTGAAGGTCTTGTCGTAACTGCCATGTTTAGCGACTGGTAAGCTCTATTTAAGAAATAATCATAAATTCTCATATTGTAGTATGTAGCTTTTGAGTAAGGGAAGGTTGGATGATACCGTGCGGTTGGTAATACCGCGTCCCAGTGTAACTACATAACTATATATAAAAGCTATGACTGTGTATGCATCACATGATCGCCCTTGCGACCGAGTAACCCCGCCCCGCGCGGCAGTGACCCACGGTCAGTAGTACGAGTAGTACGCCTGTAGAGAACTTTTGCGCGTATTTCTATAATTTTTCTGTGACTGACGTATCCAGGTATGTACTTCTTTTTGCGGTCTAAATTATGTTGTTGTAATGTATTTTGTAGCATAATATGGTGTTATTTAAAGTAGATAAGAATTTTGTTTGTAAAATTCTATTGTGGTGGCAAAACAAAATGGCGTAGGCTGACAATGCCGCGCTCAGGGCGCGGTATTAACAATTTTATATTATAGGTACCTATTTTCTCTTTTACAGATGGCTGAAAGTGCACCAAAAAGAAAAAAGTCATGGGATCCACTTCAAATGCAAGCTGTTTTAGAAGCTGTAAAGAGTGGGAGAAAAATAAAGGAAGTAGCAAGATCATTTATGCTTCCGGAATCATCAATTAGAGATAGGTTAAAAAAAGGAGAATACTATGACCCTCGACTTGGCCGAAAGGCAACATTTTTGAAAGAATAGGAAAAGGAGTTAGCTGGCCATATTATCAAGTTAACTAAAACATTTTTTGGAATCTCACAACAAGAGCTACGTAAATTGGCTTATGAGAACAAGCATGAATAGAGTGTTGGGTTTTGATAAATCTGAAATTGCGTTGTTTTTTTTTGCAATTTAGAAGAAATGACAGAGAAGAATACTTATCCAGCAAAACGAATATTCAACATTGATGAAACAGGTAATACAACTGTTTAAAGACCTGGAAAAATTTATGCACCTAAAAGAATTAAGCAAGTTGGCAATATTACAAGCGGAGAACATGGGTAAAATGTCACAGTTGTCTGTACCATGAATGCATCGGAAACTTCATTCATCCCACCCATGTTTATATATCCACGCCAAAGAATCAAACCAAGTCTCAAGATTGGAGGGCCTATTGGAGCAGAATATGAGTGTTCAAGTCTGGATGAATTACCGAAGAACTTTTTGAGAAATGGCTTCGTCACTTTGCCAAATATATTACTGCAACAGCTGAAAACCCCACTCTACTAATTCTTGACAATCATGCTAGTCACTTGGCTTATCACTTTTGCCGGGAAAACGTGACATCCAGCAGCCGCTGGATGTCACTTTCTACGGTCCATTGAAGACAGCTTATCATAAAGTTTGACTTATATATGAAAAACCATCCATATGAAAAAATTACTCATGATGTTTTGGCTTCAATATTTAACAAAGCTTATTTGAGGGTACCTTCGATGGACGAGGCAGTAAAAGGTTTTGAAATGATTGGCATTCATCCCATAAATCCCAATGTGTTTGATGATGATGATGATTTTATATCAGACCCAATTGTTGAAGACTTAACTACTCGAAACGAAAATTCATTCAACAATGACATAGCAACGGAAGCACTCTCTACACATGTTGCAAATGAAACCGAACCTGTTGCCAGTACTTCGCGTAGTACCATTTTAGAGATATTGAGCCCAGTGCCTCGAAAAATTCAGAAAATTAAAAGACGTTCAAAGAAACAATACTCTTAAATTTTGACCGTCACGCCACTAAAAGATCAGCTAGAAGATAAGGGGAGAAAGAGAAGATAAAAAGAAAAAAAATAAAGGTTAAGGAAAACATGTTAAAGGAAAAGCTTTAGCAAAAGGAAAATCTGTGAAGAGAAGAGTGTTAATTTCTAGCAGTGAAAAAAGCAGCGAGGATATTCCCCTTGCACAATTATGTAATGACGACGATGAAGATGAGATAAGCTCAGACAAAAAAAATGAGAATACTAATGACATATGTAAATTATGTGGTGAACTCGGACGTAATGATGAAGTCTGGTTTCGTTGCTGCTCTTTTTCAACCTGGATCCACAAAGAATGCAGTGGAAAAGAAACGGCAGAAACTTATATTTGAGACTTCTGTTAAGATTCTGTTAAGGTAATCACTATACCTAGTTATGTACCTACAATGGCTGTGAATTATGCCTAAATAAATGTTGATTGACCTATGTATCGTCTATTATTTTGAATGCACGCTATTCTCAAACCAGTTTGGTAATGCCGCGCTTTCGTAAATTTTATTTTTCTTCCTTTATTTTTATATAGGTGTTGTACAAAATAAATATTGTATTTAAAATTGATTGCTAGGTAACCTCTTAAAATAAAAATTTAGCTTGAGTTGATCTGATATGCACTAGTCGAAAATTATAGCCATATGCTCTTAAGGGCGCGGTATTATCCAACCCTCCCCTACATATATAGTGGACCATAATGAGAATGCTATTTTATATCTTGCCATTTGATGTGCCTAAAAATGTGGCACTTGTGTTGTATAGTCTACAGCAGCGGTTGTCAAACTTTTTTAGTGACGGAACCCTTTTGGAAAGCGAAATACTTGAGGGAACCCTACAATAAAACAATAGTCTCTAAAAGTATATTCTTTATTAATAAGCATAATAAACGTAGAATGTAACATATACTTATTACTTACTTACATAACAAGTATAATGAAAGAAATAGAAGATATTAAAAAAGAAAAAAAAATAACTAATGGGAGGTATGGAACTGTTTTTTATTTTCCATTAATTGGTTGATATCAGGTTTAATAGAAGACAGTTGAAGTCTCATATCAGGTTCGGCGTCCAGTCTATTCCGGTATTTTGTTTTCGTGGCTACATAGGTTGAGAATCCTGTTTCGTACAAATATGTTGTTGGAAATGGAAGAAGAATATTCAGAGCCATTTTGGTAAGCATTGGGTATTCTTCACGGATTCTGCACCAATAATCGTTGAGAGATGTCGTTTTGAACAATGACTCCATACTTGTGTCTGATGACATTTCTAAAAGAGATTCATATATCTCATTTGACATATTTTCGGGATTTGCAAGGTGGGTAAAAAAGGATTATGAATCCATGAATTCAGTTTCAATTTTGTATTCTGTTCTTCGGGAAAATACTTCTCAAAAGATGCGCGCATCGAAGTGAGATATTGGACTAATTCTTCAAATACATCATCTTGAACTCATTTCTGAGTTGTTATCGCTAACAAACTCACTGAGTAACGTGAAGCTTTCTATTTCTCTCTTACTAAAGCAAATAATCCAAAAATCTAATTTTCTTTTAAAGGCAGTTATTTTGTTTCAGGCCTGGAACACTGTTGTCTGTTTACCTTGCAATGATAAATTTAATTCGTTCAGTTTTTGAAAGATATCCGCCATGAAAGACAGTCGGAACAATCAAGTTTTATCATACAAACGGTCTTTCAAATTGAAAGAAGTATCTGAAAGAAACATTTGTAACTCGGCTTTAAGTTCAAATAGCCTTGTTAAAGTTTTACCTCGAGACAGCCATCGCACTTCTGTATGGAGCAGCAGTGTTTTATGTTTGCTACCATAATCTTCACACAATAATGAGAACAATCGGGATTGTAGTGGGCGTGATTTGATAAAATTAATAATTTTTACCGCTTCATCCATTACTAATTTTAGGTTTGACGGCATTTGCTTCATTGCTAGTGTTTGTCTATGCAGGAGACAATGACTGGAACCACAATTAGGTGCTTTTTTTTGTATTCGTGACACGACTCCCGCTGTTTTACCCGTCATCGCCTTGGCCCCATCTGTACAAATGTCAATGCAATCGTTCCAACTGAGATTATTTTCTTCAAAAAATATATTTATTTTATTAAAAATTTCTTCTCCGGTAGTGTTTGTGGGCAACGGTGAACACATAAGCATGTCTTCTTCAAAAGAACTTTCATATGGATATCTCACGATAACCAGTAAGATAGCCAGACCAGCGACATCAGTAGACTCATCCATTTGCAAGACGAATCGTGTTTTTTGTAGACGTGTAACTAGTTCTTGTTTGACGTAGCTTGCCAGATCATGAATTCGACGTGAAACAATATCGTTTGATAGTGGCACAGTAGAAAGATGCTTTACAGATTTTTCATCGAGCATACATTTTGTTATGTCTAACACACATGGTTTTATTAAAATCTCAGCGATAGTGTGCGCTTCACCTTCTTGTGCAATGCGATAGCTAACTAAATATGATGCCTTTGTGACCTTTTCATTGATAGTTTGGGTTACTTGCATCATAGTTTTTTGACTTTCCAATAACTGTTCTTTTTTACGTACAAAAAATTCTCTATTCTTGTCTTTAGACTCGGGGTGTACAGTTTCTAAATGTCGGCGCAACTTGGCAGGTGCCATGGAACTATTAGGAAGTATTAGTTTACTACATAACATGCAGAGAGGTGAGCCGTTAGAATCAACAAATCCGAAACTGATATATGATTCATCATACTTCCTTTTTTTCGCCTTTGAAACCGTGGAACTTGACGTCGTTGCATCATTATCATCGATAATAGCTGTACACTCCGCGCGTACTGCTTTTGAACATTCGGCTTCGTTAGAAGATGTTGTTGCAACACGTTTAACGTCTTTAAGCCAACGTTCCATTCTTCTTTATTAATAATTACTTGTCAGGGTGGTGGGGTCAAATTAACGCACGATCGTTACTGAGTAGAAGAGTTTAGTCCAAAGATGTGTACAAAACTGATACAACCAGAATACAGCAGTAGAACAAAAATACTTCGTTTCTAGCAAATAGATACTTCGCTCCGAACGCTAATCGTCGACTGATTCGAGTGACGAAGCGCGGTCGTCGCTTTTACAGTCCTAGCCTCGATCTCGAACATTCTTAAAAATACTCGAGTCGGCGCCTTTGATAAATATAAAGCCGAAATAAAAATAGAAATACAAAAAATGCGGTGTAAACAATCTCGACTTGTTTTGAAGTTATATAGCCGAAAGTCGCTTATTTACAACTATAGCGTCTAATCTCAGCGGCGGCTTTTATCAAAGTGACTGCGCGCTCACAAGTAGATATCGGCAGTCGGTTTTCATCAAGACAAAGGCTAAAGCGGCTTGCGGATCTCATCGGTGAGACATAAAGCATAAATAAATCACCTTAAACTTAAGTATGTATTAAGTCTATTCTTTTTATCTAGGCGCGTGCCGTCCTGAATAAATATTTGGGCTACTGTAGAGATATATTTTTTTAATCTTCTGACTCTCGTATTTTGTACAGGGATCGGTGTAAGTAAAGAACTTGCAATAGGTTTGCCATAAAGTTTTATTGAAGAGCGGCGTGATGTTAAACTCTCCTCGTAAAATGCACTGTTTCAAGTTAGAATGAAATTACTTTACTGTGCTGGGTGGCGACTGAGTTCTAAATTCTTGCGGAACCCCTACAGAGGCTTCGCGGAACCCTAGGGTTCCGCGGAACACACTTTGAGTATGGCGGGTCTACAGCATAGAACATACCCTACTTGTTCTGTGGTCTACAGTGGCCTGATAGAGATAGTGTAGCCACATGAGAGTGGTGGTAATTTATATTTTCAAATACTTAATCAAAAACTATTCAAGAGCTCAATAGTATTTTTAACTAAAAGAAACTTCGAAAATAAGCTATTTTGTGTCGTAGTTTGGGTAAAACATAGCGGACACACGGTCCCTATCAAGCCACTGTAGTATATTCGCAGTTGTTTCCTTGCAAATCTGCAAAAGTTTAATAATTCGAATATGGTTTTGGACACATTCGTACTATTGAGAAGATCCGTAGAAGGTTTATTATTGTATGTTTTGGGTTTAAAGTGGCCCGATCTTTTGTTGTTGTTTTTAGAAAATAGTATATTACGCTGTAACTTCGACCGTCAACTAGTATTTCTTTCAAATATAAATTATAGCTATAACCATGAAAAAGCTTTATGATAATAATATATTACCTATCCTTATGCAACATGTACAAATGTGATGTTACATTAGGATAAACTCTTTGTTTTTAAAGTTAATTTCCTTTGTGTGTGTTGGGGGCTACATCTCTATTTATTAAAATTCGAGTAATTTATCGCGTTATCTAGAAAATATGCAAATACACAGAAAAATAAAAGTAAGTTTAGAGTAGTCTGCCACACTCTTAGAGTAAACAAGCAATTAGTACTGTACCCAAACAAAAACAAATGTATTCAGTCAACTTTAAAACACGTAGGTTTCCCCACTTTTTTTAATCTCATCGTTGCGCATTTCGTTGTGAACTGTTTGTCGTGAGCTTTGATTTTCGATGACTTGGAGATTATAGGCATTGTAGTTAATAATAGAATAGTCTACAATCTTTGTTTCTAAAGTGAAGTGTTTATATGATAAACTTGTGAATTAATTAACTGTGTACATCTGAAGAAATGTCAAAAAATATTGAAGAATTTAAACAATTATGTAGGTGAACTGCGTGTTCTAACCACAAAATCTTAGTGCCGGTTTTGAAACTGTCATTCCAGTGGACTATCAGCTGACTATATTTTTGTTTACAAACGGATCATTACTAAACAGGTTTAGAAAACTCAGTTTTCTAGTAATTTCTAAATGATGTCATTTTGCAAACAACCAAAAATTGTTTTCGATTCTCATTAATTTGAAGGTTATGTTGATTTTGATTCAATACAAATAAAAACTTTACGAAAATGTTGTGCCTCAAAAAAGTGTATAGAGACGAGCTCCTACAACTTGCTCTATTATTAAGCATTTTAAGAGTTAACCACGATTCTATATATGACAATATTTACGATAATTTGGATTATGATAATGGAACAAGCTGGAGAAGTATTACACCTGCTGTTTTAAGATCTCATTACGTTAACCCGAAAAGTTTGGATTTAGTCCTATTAAATTATCAGAGAGATTTGTTTGCTGATCTAAATTCTTTAGGCAGATTTAATAGAGACACTTTCAGGCATTCAAATGTTACAACTTATTTGCTTAATATTGACCGAACCTCTCCAGGAGCTAACAATGATCCCTTACCGAATGTTCCTCAAAACCAAACTGAAAATGTGAATGAAGAGGCTTCCAATTCTTTGGAGATGGGAATAAATCTTACACAAGAGGTTAGTAATTTTTCTTTACAAACTTATTTATTCAGAAATATGGCTAAGATTTTCCAATGAGAATACATAATACTTGAATAGGTAAACAGTAATTTCATATTATTTTCAAGTATTCAAATATTATTCTTTAAAAATATTTCATACTATATTTGCATATATATTTACATCTAGTAGATCCATAATATTCTTGTTAATATTAACTTTGATTAGACACACACTATAACGATATAATATGGGCTTTATTAACAATTAGTGCATGTGATTCAAAATTTAATATTCTAAATTGGCAATGCTTATATAGTTTCTGCTAAAGTTATTCTGCTTTCACACAATTTCTTGACTTTGTTACTATAATTCTTTATTGTAGTTTTGCATAGTATGAACTTTTATTTACGCAAATGTAAACAATTTAGGAATATCACCTACATACATCTATATATTTCTGTATCATTAAAAATATGTTTTATTTAAAATGGTTAATATATGAATAAAAAAAATATTCTATAACTTAGAGAATTTCAATAATTTGTTAGTATCATAGATAAATTCAGTGTCATAGCATACCCACTTTAGAAAGAAGTGCGAAATATGTGTTTAATGTAATTAATTTTTATATTTGAATATCCATACAAGATATTTTATTATGAAAACAATGTGAATGATTCAAATAATCAATAAAACATAGTTTTCAACCCTAATACAGAAATTACAACATATTGCATACTGTTGAGATTATAAGTATTTACATAGTACCAGTATTTCTTTGATAATATAGAATTTTAGGGTTTAAAAAGGTTACTAGATAAATATGTAATTATTAAAATTAATATATAGCTAAACTTCAATAATTAGCATAATAGGTAATACTATAATATTCAAAAATATAAAGTGTATATAGTAATTTATTTGAACTAAAACAAATTCAGGTTAAGGAAATGTGTGATAAGTTTTAACTGTAGGCTTAATTGTAGAAAATAAATATTTAAAATAGTGTTCTGCATGTATTTTTTCAAAGAAGAATCACATTTAAAGATAATGAGATACTGTTTAAAACACAAATATTAATTATATTAATATACACTAGGTTATTTAAATATATTTCAAGAAAGACTTTTATTTGTTTGTGTGCAATTTCACCAACTTTGTATACACATAATGTACTCAATTTATCATATCTCCACATTAAACCTACTTGGTTTAAAGTGGAAATGTATACTTTAAATCAACCTTCAGTAATAATAATTTATTATTACTCATAAAATTTGTTCAGTACTTAATACTTTTTTACAATAAAATGAAGTGCAGGTTTGCAAAACTGTCTACTATTTCTAAAAATATTGTAATAATAACTTCAAAGAATAAAAATTAAACTGTTAAATTAATTTTTTGGGAACAAAAATTATGATCAAATTTCAGTCTTCAATGCAGTAAAAAACTATACCAGTTTATGATTTTTCAATAACAATTGCAGTATTGCATGCAATTATTATTATTATTATCTCTTGTTCCTATTGTGTTCAGATGTACATAGCAGTAGTAGTAGTTCCTTACTTTTTGAAATTATTATATCATCCTGTCGTATGCATACCTATAATTACTACTATCCACATTTATTTTTTACTAAGTTTTGCTTCAAAAACAACAGAAAAGGGATTGAAAATAAACTGAGTTGTAGTTTGTGAATTATACTTTGTGATACATCTCAGTAACTTGATGTTTTAATGTGTGATTCCAAACCACAATTGTAGAACCTGTAGATACAGTTTATCATGTACAATCATAAAAGTCTTCTGGACCCTATATGACGTGTTGGTTAAGTTAGTGGGTGCGAGTAAAAAGCTTTAGTAGAAATATGTATTTCATGACATTGGTGACAGAAGGTATTACTTCCTTTTTTTCGGAGAAATGAGTTCCAGGAATATGCTTTGGCAGCATATAGTAAATTAATACACTTTAGATTGAAATTGGTCCAGTATTTGCTTCTATTGGAGAATTGCTGTGGAAGTTGAGTGAATAGATTTCTTTAATTGTAATATTAGGTTTTAATATGAATTACATATGATATCCTTGATTCATTCAATATTCAATTCATATTGCAATGAACATTTCTTAAGATATTTCGATTTAAGAAAGAAATATTTAGATTTAAACTCGTTATTGGGGTTATTGGATAATCAATTAATAATTTGTTGTAATATAGAGAGAAAATAATTTTTTAATAGTTTTATATATAAACAAGCGCAGTGTATATAAAATTCAGATAATAGAAAACAGATATTGTCTGCATATATGGTTTTTATATTTAATATTATGGTTGTACCAAAACGTTTAATTGCAAATTACACAGTGTAAAATGGAAAGGTCTATGCTATGATGGGATAAGGAATGACGAATTGTGCAGACGATCTGGAGTTAAAAATATCATAGACCAAATACTGAGATAAAAATGGCGGTGGGCAGGTCATGTTGCAAGGATACAAGATTACTGGTGGACCAAAAGAATTCTAGACTGGAGACCGAGAACAGACAGACGAAATCCAGGATAACCCCCTACGAGATGGACTGACGATATTAAAAGAATACGAACAAATTGGGTAGCAACCGCTCAGAGCAGAGAAAACTGGAAGCATTTGGAGGATGCCTATGTCCAGCAGGGGACGAGATAAGGCTGAATGATGATGAATGAAAACATTTAATTATGATGTTCCATACCGAAAAAAGATTAGATTTTATCAGGTTCCTCAATTTTTATGAACTCTATTGTCACTAACTTGAATATATGATTGAGTCATTGTACAATAAACTCGTATCTGGTATCATTATCTTACCAAGAGTCTTGCAGTTGAATCAATAAATAAATTATACCAGTTCAACTAGCAAATTTTTATTTTTTAATTTTAATTTAATTATATATCAATGAAGCTTCATTATAACAAATTATATAGCTACCTATTTGTTAAACCACCTATAGATCAAAGTCCATTTTTGTCATGATAAATTTGTTTAAAATCATTTCTATAAGAAATTTTTGTGTATTGTGTTTGAATTTCAGAAAAGCAACGTCAAATATATGTGAATCAGTGGTATTTTTGATTTGAAAATTGGAACAAATTTGGTACTGACAAATGGCATTGTTAGAATATTGCAATTTTTAAGTCATACTGAACTTAAGACTATTTTTTGATAATTTTTGAAAGACATCAAAAGAGCCCTAAAATCAAGAACATTAGATGCATATATATATATATATATATATATATATATATATATATATATATATACATATAAAATCTTCAAGTAGTTTTTATTTCCTAGACCTGTTGATATGTTTATGTTTCTAAATCGTCTTGATTTTAGGTCTCTTCTGATTTAAAATTAGTTTTTTTTTATAATTTTTCAAAGACAGATACAAATTTGACGTTTCGACCTGTTGCGGTACTTATCAAAATATGACTTGACACTGACAATTTGCGTATTTATATTAATGAATGGAGCTGTAAATTTTACTTGAATTATTTAGGTCTTTTTTTATTTTTGATAGCTTTCTCAATCTATTGAACCATTTCTAAAAATTCTTTTTTTTCGTGTATTTGATTCTGTTTCAAGTATTTCTGAATCTTCATAATTTATGATTTTTTTTTGATATTTCGTGGTTCGTTAATGCAGTTTTTTTTTTATCGTTTTGGTTAATCTATTAGTTTAGATTAGTCTATTCTCTAAATACTGAGATGTCTGCCCTATGTAGATAGCGTCACAATTAGTACAAGGCAGTTGATATATAATATTACTTCTTTTGTTTTTTTGGTGTTTTAGATTTTAATTTGGTGAAATATTTGGATAATGTATTATGTCCTTTATGAATTATACTAATATCATATTTATTGAAATAATTCGATAGTTGTTGTCCTTGTTCATATGGTAAGGTTTCACATTTTAATGCTTATTTTCTATTTTGTTTGTTAATTTATTATAGTATTTGTTTATTATTTTCTTGAATAGGTTATTTATCATTTTTTCAGAATAATTTTTTTTTCAATGCAGTTTTTGCACAGATAAGCATCTAAATTCAGGATCTGGTAGTTGGATAGATCTATCAGCCAAACTTATTATCACTTTTTTGAGACATAGAATGAAATGAATTGAAGTCAAATATCTTGGGTACCAAGTTGGTCGTATACCATTCTGTTCTTATGTTATTGTTAATTTTATATAATGTGACATCAAGAAAATTGATTCTATTATTTTGCGCAACCTCGATTGTGAATTGAAGTTTTTCATTTTTACTTATGTTTTCAATTTGATTCTTTGGTACAGCAGTAATGCAATCATGTACAGATCGACCAACATAGCTTTGCCTCTGAGATACACAAAGAATAAACAGAGAGGGTTAGTGTGCGACAAAGCCCTTTCACCGGAAAGTCCAATCGAGAGAAAAATTTTAGTCGAAACCGTTGATTGAATGCAGTACCTGAATCAACGTCGAAACAAATTTGGTATCGGTTGACGACATAACCGGACCTAGGCATAGGCCGACCCGGGCGTGCGCCAGGGGCCCCCGCTACGGGTAGGATAGGATAGGAATCCCAACATCCTTATTCATTCGCAAGTAGAATATAATTAAAGGAATTATGCATAATATGATAATCCTGTATGCATAATATGTAATCGTAGTCAAAATTCATTTAAATAAAAGTTGAGGATTAAAACATATCGGATTATGAGCAAGTATTAGAAAAAAATGGATAACCTTTAAATTGATGATTATTTAATGATTAAATGATTATTTAACAATTATTAAGAATTTTTTGAGTACTACTGCCTATAGATTATAATACGACTTCTCGCCCACTGTTGACACAATCTCAGATTGGTTTTCATCAGGTAGTTCTTCGACGCCGGATAGATTACAATCTTTATCTTCCTGTTCTGATTCAATGTAGCTATCCTCATCATTTAAATCAATAACCAGATCATCTACGATAATGTCTATTATGGGTTTATTCGTCATGAAATGTCCTCAAATTTCTTCGCTCTTTTGCTAAGAGATTTCAACTGCTCTGGAGAAAATTATTTAAAAAAATCTTCGCGATGTTGCATAACATCGTTGAAATTAAAAGAAACATTTTTATTTGCAACATAGTCTTTGAGTTCGGCCCAAACCGATTCGATTGGATTCAAATCCGGATGATACGGTGGTATTCGCACAACGTTATGATTTGCTGCTAGAAAAAGCTGATGTATTTCAAACCGCTTATATTTTGGCTTATAGTCCTTTATGTGAGCTTATAATTTAGGTTTCAGCATCGTTTTATTAAATGGAATATTTCTCTCTAACCATGATTGCATCTCGGCTTTGGGCATTAGGCACAAATCCATCTTCACCACCTGCATGTATTATGATTAAACGACCATACTCGGTATTATCACTTTAGCCTTTTTGGTGCGTGTGTGTAGCATGAATATAAGTCTCATCCATGTAAATAATAGGTCGACCCTCTTCTCTGTAGGTCCGCATTTTTTTTAAGAATTCTATTCTCAGTGTTACATGTTTTATAACTTGTTAAATTATAGTCAGGACTTTTTGAATACTATTTTATTAAGGAAACATATATCATTTACAAGATGATAGATAAGCGCAGGAGTGCCACTGACGTTTCTACTTGACGTCCGTTCTGCCATACACTAGCCATCTAATGCTATCTTATGTAACACTCAGTATTCGAATGGGCTGGCGCTCCATTAATATTTTTCTGTTCGTTTTCACCTTCCTCCATCCAATTCCGAGATTATGAATGTTTTTTCTCAAAAACTCTTTGCAACCATATCGCAAATGATATTTCTATGAATTACCCTGAGCGTAGGAATTCTTTTTTCTGTGATATGGAAATTAACTATGCACTTAAGTAAAATAGCCAAATCAGCATCATCCATTGTGAGGTTTGAATGTTTCACTCTCTTTTTATTTGGACTTGAAAACGTTTCCTGTTCACCTTCTTCTATTTTTTTCATCTCTGATTTAGTTTTCCTTACGGTTCTTACGCACACACCTGTAGCCTCCGCTACTTGTTCTTGAACCTTCGATGATAAAAAATAATTATTAGTACATACACAATAAATACATATTCGTTAGGAATTTTTATATTTTTTCTTTGAAATTGTATGTGTTTTTGATATAGTATTTGTTTTGGTATACAATTTCTTCCAAAATATTTTTCAAATAATTAGATAATGAGGTAAGAGGAGTTTCAATATTTAAAATATTTGGTCGAAGAGGTATGTTTGGTTTGTGCAGTTTTGGCAAACCATATATTTTAGGAGGTATGGCATTGTGAATTTTCAATTTTTCTGCATCTGATAGCGAAATGAAAAGTTCTTCTTCTTCTCAAGATCGAATTAGATCATTATTTTCTTTTTGATAAGAATGCATAGGTTCTTCTTTAATTTTTTTGTAAGTTGTCTGATTATCTTATTATTATAATATTCTGATTTTATAATAATCGTTTTATTAGATTTATTATTTTGATTGATAAATGAAATATATATATATATATATATATATATATATATATATATATATATATATATATATATATATATATAATAAATTGCTTTAATTTCTTATTTCTTAGATTTATTTATGCTTCTAAAAGTTCGTGATTTTAGGTCTCTTCTGTTTTAAAATTAGTTTCTTAAATAATTTTGAAAGATAAAAATTGACGTTTTGGCTCCTTTTGAGTCTTTATCAAAATATATTTTGTTATATTTCAATAATTATTAAAAAAATAATTTTAAAACAGAATAAAATCAAGAGCATTTAGAAGCATATACAGTTTGGTGCAAATGAAAGGAATAAATTCGTTATTTCGTAAACCGGCGACTTTAAGGAAAAATCCTGAAACTCGTCGATTTTTATATTAAAAAGGGCTATTCGTAAGGATACCTTTCTATTTTTGACGTCATCTATACGTGCCTGATGACGTCATCGCTAAAATTTTTAAATGGAAATGTGGGTGTTGTAATACATTATTTGAAAGGTCTTTTAAATACCTATTCAGCCATATCAATATGTACAGTGATTGATTTTTGTATTTAATTAAAAAATTAATAAAATTTTATTATTACAATAAATATTTATTATGTATTACTCATTAAATACAACGAAACCTAAATTAAGTGCTCAAATTGTTTACCTCCAGCTAAAATACAATGAGAAAGACGTGCCGCGAATTCTTCTCGAACCTTCTCTATAACTTTACTTTTCAAGTATCCCCATAAAAAGAAATCAAGAGGAGTCAAATCAGGTGACCTAGGCGGCCATTCTATTGTTCCTCTTCGACCTATCCACCGATTTGGGAAGACGTTGTTCAAATAGTTGCGCACCAATACAGGAGGCGCACCATCTTGTTGCAGCCATAAATCATTACTGTTTGGAAACACCCGGTTCAATTCAAGTAGCAAGAAGTTTTGAAGAAATTCTAAATATCGAAGACCTGTTGAGGTTTCTTCGAAAAAGTATGGCCTAATAATCCTATTATCTATTATTCCCGCCCAAACATTAACTTTCTCTAGATATTGAGTACGGTACTCTTGCATCCAGTGTGGATTTTCTGTAGCCCAGTACCGATAAGTTTGACGATTGACATGACCGTTTAGTAGAAATGGAGCTTCATCCGAGAAAACAACCTTGATATCGGATCTCTGTTATTTTGTTCCATCAAAATTTCACAAAACTCAATGCGTCTGTCAAAATCATCTTCCATAAGCTCTTGTACTAAACTTACTTTGTAGGGATGTCACTTTTCCTTCTTCAGCTTTCTAAGAACTGTTGAATGGTCCATGTCATTATCTAATGCTATTTGCCGTGAACTGGTATGGGGATTATCTTGTAAGGCTAACAGAACATCTAGTTGTTTGTTTTCTGATATTGGTTTTCTACTACCTTTAGGCAGGTTTTTGACATGACCCGTTTCTCTGAATTTCTTCTCAATTTTGCTTAAAGTGGATTGTGAAATTGGTTCTCGGTTGGGGTATTTATTATCAAATAACGTACATACTTCTTTCTGCGTACGTGCTTTATCTCCACAACCAATCATTATTAGAATTTCAATTCTTTGCGTTTCAGTCAGCTTTATGTTGATAGATACAAAGACTTTTTGAATTCGTCTAATACAATAATACTATCAATCATTTGACAGAAAGTTAATTATGTTTAAGTGTTAATGTTGATGTTGATAAGGTAACTAGATTTTTAAAAAAGGTAAAAAGTAGGTAGATAAGACATTTCATTACCATTGACGGCCTTACAAAATTTATTTTTGTGTGTCAATAAATACATCATACCAATCTGTTGAAATTTCATAAATAATATTTGTGACAATACGCAAATCAATTACTGTAGATATTGATATAGCTGAATAGGTATTTAAAAGACCTTTCAAATAATGTATTACAACACCCACATTTCCATTTAAAAATTTTAGCGATAACGTCATCACGCTCAAATAGATGACGTCAAAAATAAAAAGATATCCTTACGAATAGTCTGTTTAAAAATAAAAATCGACGGTTTTCGGGATTTTTCTTTAAAGTCGCCGGCTTACGAAATAACGAATTTATTCCTTTCATGCATCTAAATGTTCTTGATTTTAGGTATCTTCTGTTTTAAAATTAGTTTTTTTTTGATAGTTTTTAAAAGAACGATAAATTTTGACTTTTCGACTTTTCTTTAAGTCTTTATCAAAATATAAGAATATAATATAATGATAATATTTTGATAAAGACTTAAAGAAAAGTCCTTGTACTAATTGTGACGCTGTCTACATAGGGCAGACATCTCAGTATTTAGAAAATAGACTAAGAGGTCATCAATACGATGAAAAAATAGTATAGCATTAACGAACCATAAAATATCAAAAAAAAAAAACATAAATTCAGTTATAAAGATTCAAAAATTCTTGAAACAGAATCTAATACACGAAAAAGAGAATTTTTAGAAGTGGTTCACATAACACATAAGGACGAAAAATCTATAAATGATAAAAAAAGACCTGAATAATTTAAGTAAAATTTATAGCTGTATTTTGTAAATTCTAATGAAACTACAAATAATTTAATTGATTACTGCTATATATTTCAAATGTAAGGAACAATTAATTTTTCTTATTAGAACAAAGTTCCAGTTTGATTTTATTCTCATTTTGATATTCATGATGAAGGTGATCTGTAGATCAATAAATATATAAATAAATAAGCAAATTGTCAGTGTCAATATCATATTTTAATAAAGACTTAAAGAAAAGTGGAAACGTCAAAATTTGTCTTTCTTTTAAAAACTATCAAAAAAAACTAATTTTCAAACAGAAGAGACCTAAAATCAAGAACATTTAGATGCATTATATATATATATATATATATATATATATATATATATATATATATATATATAAATATGTATATATATATATATAAATATGTATATATATATATATAAATATGTATATATATATATATATATATATATATATATATATATAATATTTCCAATATGACTGACATAAATACATGAAAACAGAACTAAAAATATGATATTACTTGTACAAAGAGAAAAATTCAGTGTCGAGGTAACAGAATCATCGGTGAACTACGAAAGAAGTGAACTGTCTTTAACTTGTCTGATAGAGAACAAATAGTTCAGATCATGCAGGGAATGCCGTTCCTCGATTCAAGAATAGGAATAGAACCCCAAACGTATTTTCCGAAATGTATATGTTATCTACGTTGACGATGACTGTGTGGACTATTGACGATCGCCAGAAGTTGAACTTTGCCGCATTATAGCGCTAATGCCGAAAGAGTGTTTCCACAAGTTAAATCTTAAGAAGACATAGTTGAGGAATTTCTTTGAAACCACAACTTTGGAAGGGCTCTTTCTAACAAAAAGCTTAATTCAAAGAGCAGCAATTGCTACAACTTCAATGTTTCTATAGATTTAACAAATAAATTAAATTATACAGCAGTGTATCCACAAAAAACATAAATTTATTTTATGAGATCTCTTTTCTACATTATTTATAGACTATTCCTTTATTAAGTATGTTTATTTTGTGTTTTAGTTAATTTTATTTAGGCAATATTTTTTTAAACGTAGGTAAATAAATAAAATATTACCTACTTGTATTTTCTAGTTTTATTCCCCATTCCAAGAGCTTTATTACGAAATTTCACGGTTTCTCACGATTGCTGACGATTTGTAGTCCTACTTGGAACTACTTGAAGAAAATTATTATAGCATTATAGCGAGTTAACTTGCTACAACTGAATATTAAATAACAAAATTTAAATAGACGAGTAAAATGTACCTTTCTGTAAGGGCGTTTGGCTTAAACAGGGTAGCAGACGTAAACTGAGCCTTTTTTGTACTCCATTTGTTTTTTTTTTGAAAATTTCAAAGCAAAAACCATAAAGGAAAATAAATTCTTTGCAAATAAAACAGAAAAAAAATTATTTCTATTCCAAAGTATATTTATAAATAATCATGGTAGTCAGAATCGTCTGAACTACAGTCATCATTTGATTGAATTATGATGATCGCAAAGAGGGTGATACCACATACTCATCTTCTTCTTTGATAATATGTTTAACACAGTTATTCCAAAACTCTTGGCGGTCTGCTGCTAGAAATTTTATTTACGAGTTCTACAACCTCTTTACTCAGTTCTGGAGGCTGATTACATTTTCGTAATTTCGATTTTACGTTTGCCTATATTAACTCTATAGGGTTAAATATGTAATAGTAAGGAGGTAGTCTGAGAAGAGTATGACCCTGTTCTTTGCACAACTTGTCAATATAATAAACTTTAGACCTTTAATAACAGTAATCAATCCTTTGTTTGTTGGGCGCCTTCCGACAGCTTCGACCAATAGAAATGCATTTATTTTTACGATTCGATGGTAAACAGTGGAGATCATGAATTTTGACACATTCATCAAGTCCACCTGGACTGATGGATTGTTAGGTGTTTGCCGAATTTTATCGAGGAGTAAACATTTTTTTGTCATTTTTTAATTTGGGATGGGTGTCGTGCGTATCTCTGAAATATTGATTGTTCCTGGCATAACTCTATTTTGCAATTGATATTGGAAGAACTATAGCACTTTTATTAAACTAAATCAATCCTAGGAGATAGTTTTGATTTAAATTCACTTTAATTTATACCAACTTATTCAAATAATATCACAAATTATTCTTTGTGCCTAAAATGTCTCGAGAACTGAAAAAAAATAGTGCAATCGTTTAAAATAATATATCACTCAACGCCATCTACTTTTGAAGTGTTTGGAGGTTGCGCTAGAGGATTAATATAATTTTGTTAATAACGTGCCTACAAACAGTCCTTACAAATAAGTGTGACGTGGATTTACGTGTATTTGAATTTTATATGAGTCGAAATATAGATAGTTGTAACACCTTGCATAATACTTTAAAGCATCTTTCATGGATTAAAATTCAACTCGTTATTTTACAGATTTGCTGATATTAAAAATCAATATCTAAATATAGTAAATCGATAGTGATGAAGATATAAATAAATTATATGAATGAAGCGAAGTAATCATCGAAATTTTCCTGCGAATGAGTATTCTATATTTACCTAATTTACTTCAAATTCAGATAGCTACCGCTATGTTGCGTGGTAACAAATCAATGAGGTCAACCAAAAATTTACAATTTAAATATGTGATTGTTTTGTAGCTTCATTCGAATGAAAACTATTACTGTAATTGATAAGTTTATTTCCATACCCAAAGGTTAAAGGGTTGCTAAAATAATTTTATTTTTTAATATGCTGTTAACGTAATTTTCACGATTCGGTTTATAACTGACACGAGGACTATATAGCACAGTTTACATTATTCAAGTCCACTAATTCAGTGAATTTTAAGTCAAGTTTAGGAATTGTTCCAAAACTGTTCAATTATTACTCTTAGAAAAAGTAACTGATATAGTCACAAACACATGTTCTCTATAGAAAGAAACAAATTGAGGAGTTTGGTTTAAAGGTAAATTTATTCTTAGGAATTCCCCATAGAAATCCAAAAAAGGCAAAATGCTTGTTCACTATTCAACGTATAATCAAGTACTGGATTTGCCGTTCACACCATTCCAGTGGCACTCGAATGGGCAGGCTGCAGCCGGTTGAAATGATGAATATACCGTCATGCTAGCACTACTGTACTACATTGATCACTAGAATAGTACCCAGTGCTGGGCTTGAATGGTGGACTGGATTAATGTGAATCAGGTTTATTGCTTATAAAATAAGAAAATTGGTTACTAATATTGAGAAAATAAATCTAATAAATAATTGAATGCTAATTGGAGGAAATAGTTGTTTCTTATTCGAAGTATATTCATACGTATCTATAAGGATAAACTATAATCCTGGTTTAGATAGATCACCTAATTGCGGATTAAAACGAGATTTTCCTCAGAGTTTCCGATCGTCACGGTTGATTTTTGGTTTTCAAATACAAAACCTTTGATTTTTATTACGTATTGATTTTAGGTCTCTTTTGATAGAACATTGGTTTAAGAAAACAGATAAAAATTGACGTTTTGACTTACTTGGTCTTTATAAAAACAATTTTATAGTTTCTGTATTTATAGATCGTCATTCGATTTTGTAATATATTCTAGGTGTTTTAATAAATATTATAGAACAGTTACGTGAAATTTACCAACAAACACGTATTTGATATTTAATTTGTATACCAATAAGCAATTTTTATGTCAAAATATGAAATAAGCACAAGAATTGCATGCCTCTTTAATCTGTCAATTACGCTGTTCATCAGAATTAAATTGAACTGAAAGTACATTATAACCTCTATAATTGTAACAATTAGTGACCCAGACATCTACATCATTTGATTTTTTTTATATATAAACTGCGAAAAAAACATAATAAAACCTCAACAACACATTTTACGGAATATGACCTAAATCGTCGTTTTTGTCAGAATTCGGGTCATCGATTTGGCATGAACCAAAAGAACACACAATCCAGTTTAATTTGGGACACGAAAACAAAAATTTGGAAAGATTAAAGCTATTAATAGGCAAACTCTCCTTTCTTAAAAGAATATATAATTCCAACGCAAATATATTCAGATTAAAAATGTTTTTATTATACTAAAGTATGTCCCAATACTTAATTAATTATGGCTTAATAACTAACAAAACATCACTCATTGGGTCTTGGACTTGAACATTTCTTCCGCATATTTTTTAAAGCAAGATAGAAGTGTTCAAAAATCCTCAATTGTACGGGCCTGAGGTAAATTAGGGGGTTTGTTTTGGTATAAAAATATTTTGATGTAGCCAATTTTGCATAATGGCAGGATGATAAGCCCGGCCAAAACATAATATCGCCTTAAACGTGTACAAACGCAGTTGTTAATATACCTTTCAGAAACTACAGCTTCCCCCCTCACACGACTCAAATAATGTCTACCTATCCGTCTTGTCAAAATCGCACATTAGACCAGAACAAAGTTATTTAAAGTATGTTATCCCGTACAACAGCAGTCCCGCAGGAAAATGAGAAGGCAATCTTTCATCCCGCCTTTCAATCACCTTTTGTAAGAAAACGACTGATTGTTCACAATAAAGGTAGGGATAATTTTTGTAGGAGTTTTCTAAGAACAGTTTCTTTCTAAGTGTTTCGTTATCCAAATTATAATAAAAAAATTCTTACTTCGAACTCATTTTTTTCCTTCCGCCACTCATTTTCTAGTGATCTATTTTTTTTAAATACTTATTATCATGAAAATTTGAACCTGTTTTGAGCATGTTACAACAATTTTTGATCTCATATTCTTATTTTACCGTACTATTGATGAAAAGTTTGAGTTGTGTATTCCACAAGTCTCAAAATTTGTTTTTCGGTACTTTCTTTCCTGAAACCCAACTGTTCTACCAGCGTGTGTCTAGAGCTCTTGTTCATTCATCTAGAATCAGTATTATTCTCTTGGTGGTTTTACTCAAGGAGAGTAGCAAACTTATAGGTCTCTATAATCTGGCTGGTCGGTAGTGAGAGCAGTAAAAACGCGTGATCGGCTCATGGGATGCTAGTGGTACCTTTTATAACGATTCGTATTGGCTGAAGCAATGTCTGAGAAAGTCAAGTTCACTCAGCTGCACGTTACATGAATTAATTATTATTATATTCTAAAAATTTTATATTAATAATTATTTTAAGCTTTTGTTTTATTATGTTATTTATTTACTTTGATAAAAATTAAAAATTAAACTGCATTTCTAACATGCGCTTTTACAGTATGAATTATGTGACTGTATAATAGCGCATGTTAAACATGTACTTTAATTTTTATTATTCTTTAATATGTGGTATTATAGTTATGTTCTACATTGACTATCCTCTATTTTAAAATAAATTTTATTGTTAAAAGTGGCTGTGATATTCATGGAACTAAATTTAAACTGTCTATTTACGTTATTCAATCTGAAGAACAATCATTTCTAAACGCGTTTATTGCTTTAATACTTTTAGAATTTTAACAAAATGGATCTGAGGATACAAAGCATAATAAATATTTATTATTTATAAAAACTGGAGCGATTTTCCTCATTACAACCAAGTTATTGTTTTTATGACTATCATGAGGAGATGAACTCAGATAGGTTCGAGGGTTGGTTTAAGGGAATTTTAAATAAACTTGAGGACGGATCAGTCATTGTAATGGACAATGCATCCTACCATTCCAGAAAATTAGACCAGTGTCCCACAAGTTCCACAAGAAAAGCGGACATACAACAGTGGTTAAGGGAATGAAATATTAATTTTGAAAACAATATGGTGCGGGCAGAACTATTGGCATTGGTTAAAGAGAATCGGCCATTAGTCCAAAGATATGTTGTTTTACGATTGCCACCTTACCATTGTGAATTCAACCCAATTGAACTCATATGGGCACAAATCAAGGCTGAGGTGGCAAGGAAAAACACAACATTTAAAATTAGTGATGTCCAAACTTTATTTACTAAAGCTTTAAATAATTGGAGTAAGGCAATCCAACATGTCCGCTTTTTTCGAAATAAACTGTGGGACATTGATAATTTAATGGAAAAACAAGTGGAACCTCTAATAATAAATTTAAGAGCTGATTCGTCCTCGTCGGAATCAGATTCCGATTTAGATTAAAATAAAAATTCATCCGCCCTTATATCCCTCTCAACCACCTTTTTTGATAACAAAGAATTTATTCAGGAAAGGACTTTGTGTTGTTTATAAAGATTATTATTATTATTTATATCGTTTTGTATGAATTTACTTTATAACCTTTGATACGTATATGAATAAAACATATAGCTCGACATTTCTTTCTTAGATATTACTTTACAGTATTAGGTACCCTTACATTTTTATTTAATATACCATAAATTTGAAAAACCGTCTAGCTATTTAAGGTTAGGGAAAACAAAATTACGATTAAAATAATAATTATATATATTTCTGTGGGAAAGTGGGATCCTTTTCGGATGTTCATAGTATGTTAATATTCGCTTGTTTCCATCTCGGTGGTGTTTCATTTTATCGTTAGAGATCCGTTTATCATGATCGTTAGATATGATATATTTTTTTTGGTAATTTCTTCAGTGCTCTGTTCGCGATTCCGTTAGCTTTCTTTCATTGTGCCAATATTACAAGGTCTTTAACTTCCATCAGTGCTGCAAATCCTAGAAGTTCTTCTATTTATAAATTTCAAGCCGTTATGATACAGTGCAATCAAGATGAAATGTAAAATTTCCTTGCTTTGGTTTGATATTTAACGTCACGAATTTCGCTAAAATATAAGTCGTATGAGTTTAAAAGCTCAACAAAATTATCGAATATCAACAGATTTGGCTACGCGATTTGATTTCTATCCCTAAAATTTGAATTAGCACTTTTATTCAATTGCTTTCAACCGATAGAAGATTTTTGTTTTTGTACGCCCATATAAACCTAATTCTCATTTTATTCTTAATTTCTTACATTTGAATTTCGGCAAAGGAAATCCGCTTAATCCACAATGTTTATCACTAAAAGGCGGACGTCGATAATATATTAGAATGTTATCGCGGCTGATTCAGTATCTTTAAAAAATCTGTTTTCAAATACACTCAAATTTACAGAAAAATTTCACTCACATTTGAATCTATCATTGTTTCGAAATTTACGAGAATTGTAGATAACTTTCACTATGGAACCATTCTATTGTTATTTTCGGAACTATATTGTTTCATCAGTTCATTGTTGACATTGTTTTATCATATATCGAAATGTTCTAGTACTAAATAACTAATTTGCCTAATGAAGGCCAATGATAGATTGGACATAGAAATTACATTTACAGAATAATTTACTATAGTAACAGAACTACTCTATATCTTTAAACCTCAGTCACCTTTTAAGCACAAATAACCTTCTTATTTTAGATCTACTCCTAAATTTCATTTGACACGTGAAAATTAATATTTTGGTAAAACCATTTGATTCTATAGGTAATAGACTCCAAGCTTTCAAGCCATTTTATCTCACACACACTCCCACATAGATTTGTATTTGTTGATTGATGTGTGGCTAAATGGATCTTCAGTATCCAAAACCATATAGGTATTGTTATTTTCGTTTAAATCTATCTTGTTAGTACTGTATGGCTATAGAATAACGAGATAAGGGAGCTACTGATAAAATTTGCGTATTCACCAAACGCCAGCAATCCGCAGCTGTTATCATGAAACCTTTTACAAATGGAGTGAATTTCGTTACTATAAACAAATCAGTGGATCCTTCATTCGAATAAGAGTTGTTTTTTTCTAAGTGTAACAGTAAAGCAATGATTTTTTTTTGAAATTTCATAACTTGAAAAAACCAAAATTTGTTCATTTGCTGAAACTTTAAGACTTAATTATTGATCCGTACACCAAATTTTCAATTTCAACATAAAAATAGTAGGTTCCCCGTTAAGAAGCTATCAAAACTTTTCTAACTGATACTATTAATGCCATTAAAAATAACACAAACTTATTCGTGAAAGATAATCAAATGTGATGAATCGTTAGTTTCAAATCAGTTGTTTTTTCAATAATCATGGAATTGTGTACCTTTACTGTGTTCCTGAAGGTTAAACTATTATTCAATATTACTACATTTAGTTCTTGCTGAACTTTTGGGATAACAAGTTTGAAAAGTTTCTGACTTCACGTCACCACTTATCAATATAAATTGGGAAATATATTTGCGCATGCATTAACAGTTTTTCACTAAACTTTCGGGATGGTTAGTGTCTTTTTCACAGTCGTATAAGTGAGTTTGAATGTGAGTGTGAATATTTTCCTGAAAATGAAAAAACTGACTATCGTACTTGATTAACCACGAGTATTCAGGGCGGTCAAAATCTGCGACAACTAGACAACTAACGATATCATCGAAAAAGTTCTCCAAATGCTACTGAATAATCGTCGGATTGAATTTACAGGAATAGAAGGGGTTATCGGAGTATCGAAAGAAAGTATTTGCTATAAACTGACTGAAGAATTATGCATGGGTAAGATATCCGCGCGTTGGGAACCGAAGTTGGTCACTTTGGAACAAAAGTGCATTCGAACGAACATTTTGAAGCGGTTTAATCAAAATGGGTCGGACTATTTGTGTCGATATATAACTGTATATGAAACGTGGATCCACCATTATACTCTACAAGAGAGTATTACGCATCGTTGCTTGATAAAATAAAGGAAAAAAATACAAAAAAGGAACCACATTGGAGAAAAAAAAAGTGCTTTTCCAGGACAACATACCTTATAACACCCACCGTATTCACCAGATCTGTCACTCACGACTTTTTCCTGTATCCTAAACTCAGATTTCATCAGACGAGGATATTATTGCTTACGCCAACGCCTATTTTGGACAGAAAGACGTCAACTACTCCTAGGAAGGGTTTCAGTGTACTTTAGAGGAGACTATGTTGAAAAATTAAAATGATTGTTTCCTTGTTAGATCGAAAACTTTTCAAACATACCTCGTAATTCTGAAAGAACTGCCCAAATTGTAGAAGAATTAGCCATGGGTTCTTCACCAAGACAGTATCCCAGACTCATTCCGCATTGTATATCAGAAGCGTTTAGGGATAATGGAGAGGCATATATTGGAGGTAATAATTTACGACTTAAAAGTGAAATCAAAATGTTATTACTTATGAAGAAATAATATTTTGCTTATTTTTACATTCATACACACCTGTATTGCAATAATGTACATAACGGAAATAATATATTTTTTGTTTAGTCGAATTTTTTCTTTGATGCATGTTTACAATTGTTAACTGGAATATTTGTATATGAAGAAATTACATTTAATGAAATAAATACATATTAAAAATTTCCATGTTTTTACATTACCAGAAAGTTTGTATTTTGATTGTTAGAAACTTGTGACCGTTTGCCCGTTTAAAAAAGAGAAATAGATATTAAAATTATTTACTCCGAATCTTCTTCATTACCTCTGTTTCGAGACACGTAGTGGATATTAGAAATACTAACATTTTACTTGTTTTAATATATTAAATAATACGTTTCAACCTTGGTACTATCTCTGAAAGTGTACAACATTTTCGTAACATAATAATATTTAATTTGTTTTGTGCAAGCTGTATTTTGAAATAATAGAGTTTGGTGGTTACTATTTCTGTTATCTTGGTAGTTATTAACAACACTATTGGTAATATATGTTTTGTGTTTACATAACAGGATACATTCAAAATTTAGTTTGGTGAACCTCAATACTGGGTCAACCTCGATATACTTTTATTTAATATTGCGGTTTCCGAGTGATATACATTTATTTGAGTTGAAACCGTCATTGAGAATACTTCAAGATCTTCGAACCTCTCTTGCATTTGATATATGTACAAGGATGTATTGATATCTAGTTAACCATTGCATGTATAACAAAATATTGCGTTACCATAGCAACGAATAATAACTAGAAGTGTCAGTGTAAAGTTTGACATCATAAAAGTAAACGAGAGTTACGCAATAAATTAAAAGAAAGAAGATATCCACCGAAATTGTGAAAATCGAAAAATTGGAGTGTATTTAAAAGGGTTAAGAGGTAAGCAGATTTACGAAGATATGCTTAATACCCTTGGTGATCAATGTCCTTCGTATGCGAACGTGAAAAATTGCAAGCTTCAAAAGAGGTAAATTTTCCATTGAAGATGATGACCGCTCGGGAAGGCCAGTTTCTGTGTCAGTCCACGAAAATATCGATGTAGTTCATGACATGATTATATCAGCCCGTCGAATTGGGCTAAAACGGATATCTGAAGCACTGATTTCATTCATCATATAGTTCACGTCAATTTGGACATGAGAAAAATTGCTGCAAAAAGGATCCCCAAATGTTGACCAAAAGCGTGCAAGGGTAGAAGCATCGCGTTCGATCTGTGCTCGATTTGAAAACGATGTAGACTTCTTAAACCGAATTGTTACTATGGATGAGACTTGAGTACATTTCTACGATCCAGAAACAAAGCAACAATCGATGGAATGGCGACACTCTGGTTCTCCAAGACCTAAGAAGTTTCGTGTCCAAAAATCTGCTGGAAAAGTTCTTGCTTCAGTTTTTTGATATTGCCATGGAGTAATCATGATTGATTTATTGGAAAAAGGTAGAACAATAACTGGAGATCTAAATCGGAAGACGCAGTTTCGGCAGCAATTGTAACACCCATCTCAAATACTGGCTTCAGTACCAGAACAGAGTACAGTATATACAGGAGAGACACACGCCATTCTTCAAGCGGTTTTGTACAGTGAAAGGCAAGGTCTAATTAAAACCTTGATTATTAGTGACTCTTTGAGCGCAATCAACAGTATACAATCGGTATATTTAGATAATCCACTCAGTTTAATTTTAAAAGAAAAAATACACAGACTAAGAGAGGAGAACCGATTGCTAAAACTATTGTGGGTACCTTCACACATCGGAATACCGGGCAATGAAAGCGCTGACAAGATAGCTCGAGAGGCCCTCAGTAACCAAAATTCAGAAGAGGAAAGTTCAACGACATATGGAGACTTGAAAGCTCACGTAAAGAAAGCAGTCCATGAAAATTAGAAAAATGTTTGGCGACGGAGCAGATCCAAATTAGCAGAGGTTAAGATGTCAGTCACTCCTTGGACAACCCGAAAAAACGGAGAGACCAGGTGATCCTGTCACGTTTGCGAATAGGACATACCAAGTATACCCATGAACACTCTTTGACAGGACAGAGAAACAAAGTATGTGATATGTGCCGAGTTGAAGAATCAGTAAAACATGTGCTAGTGGAGTGTCCTAAGTTCGCAGAAAAAAAGACGGGAACATGGTCTATGTCAGTCTTTGGAGCGAATGCTGGAGAACAACTGTGATATTGAAAGTATTATTTCCTATCTAATAGAGATTGATATTACCAATATTAATGTCCCGAGTGCATGTCAAATTGTCGATAATTTAATTTTCTCGAGTGCGCGAATGCGCACGAGAGGAAATTATGAGACAATTTGACATGCACGAGAGGGCATTTTGGCAGACTATTTCCTGAGAAAAATTTTATTTAAAATAAACAATAATTGTTCCTTTTCTTAAAATATAAAATTAAAACCAAATGATGTTTATTAATCCTAGACGAAAATTTGGCACTAGTGCAAATTATCGATAATTTGCACTAGTGCAGTATTATCGCTGAAATTTGATCGTTGCTAGGTAAACATAAAATATTACAGCTTTTTGGTTGGCTTAAATTTTTCGAAGGAAATAGTCAGCAAAATTTAGCAAGAAATAAAATGTAAATTACATAATTGTACAATCACACCATTACGTTGCTAATAACCCTGCGTGGTTGATGCAACTATAATCTGAAATAAAAAAAAATAACTGGAGATTACTATTCGAAATTACTGACCACTTTACGGGAAAAAATTAAGAGAAAAGACGCGGAAAGCTATCAAAAGGTGTTTTGTTTTTGCAGGACAACGCCCCTGCACACAAATCTCATGTTGCCATGCAAAAAATTCTTGATTTAGAGTTTGAATTACTAGAACACCCTCCTTATTCACCAGATTTGATTTCGTCCAATTATCATATCTTTCCTCAACTGAAAAAAGTTTAAAAGGTCGTAAATTTTCTTCCAACGAGGAGGTAATAAAAGCTGTGGAGGTCTGGTTTGTAGATCAAGAAGAAACATTTATTTTGAAAGGTTTAGAGACATTGCAGGTTCGCTGTAATAAATGTATCCAATTAAGAGGAGAATATGTTGAGTAATAAAGTATTTTGACATTGAAATTCTGTTTGGTTAGGTTAGTATAATATAGCAAGATGGAAATCTGAGACCAACAGCTAGTCTACTAATCGCCCATGCAGTGTTTTAATGAATTCGACCCACTGGTGTTTTCCTATTTTTGTATCTTAGTCACCACATAACTCGCACTATGCTCTGCTTTTACCCTCTACATTAGCTCAAAAGGTTTGATCCTTTGGGTACTTATTATAAAAAGTTGCAGTTCCATTGCTTCTTCAGGGTCTTTGTGAAGGACGGTTTTTAACATACCATCAATGCACCAAATAGATAGAGTTTCTAGGTAATAGGCAGTATAATTTTCTGTATATGAGATTGTAGCATTGCATCATGGATCATGTTCAAATACTTGTTTGCATATGGAAGTGTGTTTACTCGTAAAATTCACCTGCAATGATTTACTTCAGCTTTTCGTCTTTGATATGATTTCATGCTTCTTGAAGCTTTTCCTAAACCGTCTGCCTGTATACATGTGTCATCTGAAAATGTATTTACTACAGTTCGTTCTGATATTAGTTTCTAGGGGATAACAGCAACGGGAACACTGCCTTGTGACACACCATCTCTCATTAGACTTAGTTCTAAATTTTGGCCTTCGTAAGATTTCAACAGCATACAAGGAAAATTGTGTCTCGGAGAATCAAGTGGGTGGGGCTGGAAGTAGCTACAAGGTTTCAAGGGATAAGAAGGCGTGAAATCCCATATCGAAATGGTTAGCAAATGTATAAGAGTCACAAGGTGAGATGATAATTTAATAAATCGGATCAATCCGATAAATCAGCAAACAAGTACAATGATGAATCGGAATAGGGACTAATCAACCTCTTTAAATGAATTTTTAGTAGAAAATATTTACCATGTATATTCTAAATGTTCTTTTACATATAATGCCTGTATTTGTCTTTGCTAGCAAATATTTTTGCAGTTTATAAATAGGACTATCCTTAGCGAATGCTGCAAAAATGGTAACGATAAAAATTTGACATCATAAAAACAAGGTATAAAAATTGAGGACAACTATGTGTTTAAACGTATACAATTAAGGTAGTGATACTTTCTATAAATGATTCACTTTTTTTTACCTGACCATAACGAGTATCACACAAGGTGAAATCTAATCGTAGTCAAAAACTAGATGGCACTTCATAATTCATGTTTGAAATAGTCGTAACATTTTTGAGAAAAATAGTTATTATTGTACATACAGTTACCCACCTATTTACAGTTTTTTTATAAATATAGAAAGCAAAGTTACTTTTAATGTACTGTTTCTTAGGACGATAATAAAATATCTGCTTGTTATACAGGATGTTTCAAAATAATGTGAGTAATTTAGCATTTCATTCTAATATGTTTGTTATGTTGAAAATGGCTACTATATTCTGTATAGATTAGCCAATAACTTGGATGGCGGATTATATTTTTTCATTGTGATATACCTACCATATTTTGAAACGCAAACCAAATTTCTACTTATTTTTAAAAAACAGAAAGATCATATTAATCAGTAATATCAATCGGCCAACCGAGAACTAAAAAATATCTATAGATTTTCAAATTTATAACATAAGTACCAAAATAATGTACTGTACTTCAGATATACCTTTTCGGTTAAGTTGGTCTCTCAGGATGCCTGTCCAAACATTCACTCTGATGTATGTTTCTCACTCCAAAACCTCACATTTTGAGTATTCACATTTCCTTCAGATAGAATGTTTAACTCGATCATGCCAGCTTGGCACTTTAAGATGCGCGAACCAATAAGAGATAAATATTATCTCTATAAATATATAGCACTATTTTATGAGGGTGCCGCTGTTTGCCACACCGGTGTCTTGTATATCAGAGGGGCGTAAGTTAAATTAAATAAAAAACAATCGTAACATTTAAAAACAGTATATTCTATTTCAACGAAAATAAATACAACTCAATTTTACAAGAATAATGGTGTAACAAAATTTAGATCCGTTACAAATAGGTCATCAACGCCAATTGTGTATGAGAGGCTTGTATATGGCTTGTTTTACAAATTGATACTGGCTATAGTGACTAGTCGCTATTTAATGACAAAGTGTTGATTTTCGAGATAAAGTGTTGATTAGTTGAGCAGGGATTTGTTGTAGTTCATCAGACAACTTGTCCCAAACAGATTCCCTTGCAATGGCTAGTTATTTTGCCAAAAATAATAATTTTAATAGTGCTAGAATCCAATTTCATAAGTGCTGAAATATTAGTTATTTCATGGCATCCGAGGTGTTCCTTCAAAATAGTTTATATCTCACCTTGAATGCCGATATCCATTGGTACGAGCTAATGGTAAAGTTTCGAGTATTTTTCCAGTTGGCAGTGGTGTATCTCAGGATTCAGTTTAAGGTCCAATTCTTTTTTTTATTATCCATTAATGATGTCACAGACTTACGAATTATGGTGAATTCACTTCATTTACAGATGACACCAGTGTAACCTGGAGTACCTCAGATATACAAGTTTTATATTCTACCATTACTATTAAGTCCTGGTCTGACAAAACTTCAGTTTTATCCTACAAAGTTTTACGACCTCTAAAACTCAACAATTACTTAATACGATTCTCAAACTCGATAAACTGTCTTCTGCTTGTTTTGCCTGTATCTAACAGCTCAGTTCTCGTACTGCCTTAACTACTTACAACTCGTTGTTTGAATCGCTATGGTTTGCCTTTCGGGAGGTCTTGTAGTTTGCACCTCTTCGGATCTATTTTCAAATTACGAAAAAGAAGTAGTCGTTATATTTATGGTTTGAGTAGTAGAGCGCATTGTGAATTCTATTTAAAAAAACATAAAATTTTAACTCTCACAGCCCTTTTCAATTTCTCAGACCCATTCATAGCTACCCTAATAGAAGAAAAAATTTGGACATTCAACTAATAATACCCACTTCTGATCAGGTAAAAAATTCCATCATCTTCAGTGCCAAAAAATTATTCAATAAGCTACCTTCAGAATTAAAAATGGCAAACCATTATTTAATAAGTTCCGGAAATTGACAAAGGTATTTTCTACTTAAATGAACTTATATAATATTCTGTGGCAGAATTCTACAATCTACCATAGACACAATAGACAGGAATAATTCAATTTAGTATGAAGTAAGATATTACATGTATTATAATTATAATTATTAAGCCAAATTGTTATTTTATATTATCTAATATAAAATTGTGTCGCTTTGTCCATAAAATTGGAAAATTTTCTTATGGCAATAAAGCTTATATATCTCTATTATTTTTTGATATAAACCAATATAAAGTATTTTTTCTGATAAGGTTTATGAAACTGTTTTTATTAGATAGATATATCACAAATATTTTTTCTCCATTTTATTCTCCATTTAACTTCAAAAATATTAATAACGTAATGATTATTTTCCATTGCAAATGTATGTGCGTCGATATCTTTTTCACGTTCGGTAGTAGCTTTTCAACAATAACTGTATTATCTATATTGTCGTCAACGTCCACTTCGTCGTTATCTGAATTTTGTGTTAGTTTTATGAACTCTTCTATTGGAGTCGTATATATGTTGATGTGTTTCCATCACTTTTTGCGTTTTAATGGCATAATGGTCTTTTGCAATTTGGAAATTTGACTGGCCCTATTTATAAAAAAATCGATTTAATCTGTAACCAAATTCTAAAATGTTCAAGCTAGCTACGGTAGATTTGCAATCACGCAATCTTGAACGATTTTTTTCGAAATCTCGTATATAAAGGAATCGTTTAAACTGCAAAAATCTTTAAAATATATGAGTATCTTTGAGTAATCAGCAAATTCTCCCGTAATCTTAGAAAAATCTTTCTAAATCATTGAATTATCTTCGCAATCTTTTGGGAATCTTAAAAATTTTGAGGATTTTTTAGATTATTAGAAATCCCAAAGATTCTAATCTTTCAACGTAGTTTGAAATAGTGATTTACCTCTCGTATTATTGTCAACTACTCGTATTAAAAAGGACACGTGGTAAATCTATTGCTGACGAAGTATGAAAAGTGATTACTCATTTGCATTTAAAAGGTTAAAATGCCTCCTACATCGTTGACAGTACTAAAAAGATATACCTTCCGAATTATTATTAAATTATGTAAAACAACGGGATGGGTGGTCACAAACCAAGACCTAGAAGTCAGCTCAATTAATCCAAAATCAACATAAGACTGTTAAGAAGGATTACATCGAATTAAAAATTTTATGGATTAATTCAACCTGAAAAAAATTGTTAGCAGCACCTTGTCACAGAGCGACCAAAAATACTGGGTTTTAAAACTTACTAGGAACTTCGTTTTTTTTTTCGTTTTTAATATCAGTGTTTTATAGGCAAAAACTCAGAAGAAAAATAATCTAGTTTGGATAAAAGAACAGTTATGATCTCAAAATAAATGGAACTCCATTATTTAAAGTTACTGTCAGCTAGCGGAGTGAGAAACTTCTTAACTTCCAAATAACACATCAAATTGAGAGTTAAAATAATATTAAATGTATTTTCGTACAGGAAAACAATACTGCTGTGTTAAAATGGATGTTAAATAGTCCAGATGTTTCGCCGATTGAAACTTTGGTACAACATAAAGAAAAAGCTTAGATCATATCCCGCAAGGACCGTTTCAGAATTCGGAACAGTTTCACACTACATGACTGCCAGTGTTAGTTGATAGTATACCAAGACGAATAGAAGCAGTAATCAATCTAAGAGGCGATGTAATACTGTGGTGATTTGATTTGGTGTCGATGATTTTCACAAATCGACATATTTTCAATTCTTAAGATACAGTATCAGTAAAGAGTGAATTTATAAGGGAAAAATTTTGATGAAATATGCGCATACCAATGAACGAATAACCACCCTATCCCCACGCTTTTCTTGATAATGGTCCCAAAGTGGGAGCCGAAACGTCGAGAATTTTTAAAAGTCCAACGTAGTTCAACCCGTGAACCTGTCTTAAAATTAGTCTCTTTTATAATTTTTGAAAGAGAAATAAAAATTTGACGTTTCGACTTCTTTTAGTCTTTATTAAAATAAATATTATATTTTGACAATTTATTTACATTTATTTAAAAAGCTGCAAATACCTAAACATGGGTAATTTGTATATTATTCCAACAAAACTCAAAAAATCTGTTTTAATAATTTATGATAAAGTTTTTTCAACTCAAAATTTTACATTTTATCTGACAATATATTTTTATAATTCGAAAAGCTTCTTTCTACATCTACCAAGGTATTTGGAGCATATTCAAAGTGACTTGAATCTGTAAATTCTATATCTACATTAATTGAATTATGTCAAATTTCAATTCATAATTTCGTAAATTTTCTCGAAGACTTTGAAACCGCTGTTTTTTTCTAAAACGGTTAACTATTTTTTATTTACTGAATTACCAATTTTACCTTAAACTTTTGAAATATCTTCTTTAAATTCGCAATACCAATCAAGCTTTTGATTTGTGCCTTTCCAATAACAGTAATGTCTTTACAGTACTCCGTTGTATCCATGAGCTAAACAAATCACGTGAACTAAATTTGGATGAATTATTTAGAACTATATTGGGTAAAGAAAAATTTGTAAAGAATCCATTAACAGTTCTTAAAATAATAAACTGGTTTTTTCTAACTGTCGCCATCCTATTGAATAATATTCACTAGGTTTTTCTTACTGATAGATCCTATTAACAAATTTACAATATATAGCCCACAAGAATTGGTAGTTTCGACCACAATAAAATGAATGTATTGATTTTCTACGATTTTATTGACTTCTTGTAGGGTCTCATTGTAAATGTGAGGCTTTTACATATGAGGCACATCGTTTTTTCTTAATGTATTTTTATAAGGAACACTTTTTTCAATATTTTCCTAAAAACCTTTTGAAATAAAATTTTGTAGCTCATTGGTAGTATATTTACACAAATAATCGCCTTGCATAAATCAGCTTTAAATTATTTTTTTCATTAGATGAACGGTCTACACCTATATTTTGTCACCTAAAATTTTCACTGTGTTGGTAGATTAAGAAAATACATGTTTTCCAAACTGTCTGAATTTTGAATATTCCAACAATTATTTGTCGAAACAGAAGGAAGAAAACAATCTCAAAACATTTTGCACTTCTTAGAAGCAAAAATACTTTAACCCAAAAACTAAACGTTCACATTGATCAACTAATAATCAGTGCTAAAGTGGTGAAGCATTGAATCAATGATGAAAAGAAATTGCAAACATCAACCCCCCACCGCATCTATCGAGAAAATAGTTGGAAATCATTAATGGACTACCTGTAATATTTTATGCGTAAGCCGAGTAGGGGCGCAAACTAGACTGTAATGAGTCCATTAGAATTATGAAATACAGGTTAAAATCATTTCGACACAAATATATGCATATTCTTTACAAATTTGAAAAAAATTGACAAAATGCCTAAAAATACATTTAGCATAGAATCCGCTCCTTAGTTATATAGGAATATATGATAAATTTCAATTAATTTCCTTAATTCTTTTCACAAACCATAGTTGATCAACTTCCCAGATTTTTAAACAGTGTTATTTACAATGTAAACGATTTCAAATGGCCATTATTTTAGTACCATTAATCTCTTTGAAATTTCAAACTCTGGAAGTTTCATGCTCTTTACTCAGATGTAGAAAATACACTTCTTCCAAATCAGACTAATTTTCCAGATTAATAATAAATTCATCAATATTTATGGTTTGATCACACATTAATTTCCATATGCACGCAGAAAAATTCACACTAATCTAACACCCAGTATATGTTTTTCCAAAATGATAAGCATCGCTACCATTTCTGCGATTATATCAATCTGCTGGAAATTATGTCTAGTATCATCAAGTATTAAGATATATATATATATATATATATATATATATATATATATATATATATATATATATATATATATATAAATATGAGAACTGTATCACAAGAAATATTAATCGTACAAAATTGAAAAAAAAACTTAGTTTTTTTTGGTTATCCCAAGGTGGTATCCTACATTTTGAATTTATTGAACACATATTTGTCTAATTATTAGATTAATACAACAAAATAACATAAATATAATCAATATTATAAGCAAAACGCAAATAACTCTAAAGATTGTTGCTACTGATTGTTTACTGAAATAGTGGAATAATCAAAATCAGTCATCAGAACATTTGTGGATTTGCATTTGAAACTGACGATTTGTATAAAACCCCTAACTTACTTGAAGATATTGAAGCAGTCTGTATGCGGTGGGTTGAACAGACTTTGAAGTCTTGAAATTGTGTATTGGGAAGACTAACTCAGTTAGGAAAGATCTAAAAATGCTAGGACATAGGAAATGAAATTAAAGCGTTGTTGATAGATAGATGGCTCAAGGATTGTAGCGCTCAGTAGTAGTGATATAAATATAACAAATTTAGAAGAATTTACTCTCAGAATTATCTTCACGTAGTTACACTAATCGTCTTGAAAACATCTTCTTCATAGCGTGGATAGAATAAGATCTCCATCAAAAGATTATAATCACCAATTTACAAAGGATGCTAGACAAAAATTTTGAATTGAAATTTATGTACAAAGTCGATTTAGTTTTATTATGTTTTGAATATAATTGTTAAAAACAATTATATCAAGATTTACGTCAAATATTGCATTTTTTAATATATTTTAGGATATTAAGGATTTTCGACCCTTGAAATTGGTTAGGTTACCATATATGTTTCACAATATTTTTAATTGCTTAAAAAATTCTTTATATTACCATTTTGATAGTTAATTCGCTTATTTAGTGATCTATGAAAAAAGTAATGTGGACAGATATTTTTTAAACTTGTTTTTCACCAAACTGTGAATCACCTTGAACCACGCACATAATCACTAATTGAAAACTTGGAGTTTTATGGCCGTTTCATGGCCAAGGAGGATTATGTCATATAGAATAATAATAAAATAATTAAAATAATTTAAAATGCGTGATTCAGACATAAGTTAGCACAATCAATTTCCCAATTTCTTTTTCTAATCAAATTATTTTTGTATTGTTCATACCAGGTGATTTGATTCATTATTTACGTAGATTACGTTATCTGCAGCAGACTCGTTAGTGAAGTCAAGTATAGATAATAAATTCACAAACAGCCAATAATTTCAATGATTAATAATTGTTAAAAAATGTTTGTAATAGCAGTTCACGAAAGATGACATAAAAAATTATTAAAAATAAACGGCGAACCTCAGTCTAGTCTCATTTTTTCAAACGATTCAAATGATAATCTTTCGAAATTTTCGCCTTTCTGTTAGTCTGTATTCGCTTTCCACCAAGTCATTTTTCAAAGTTTTTTATGTTTAGGAACAGAAATATATTTAACAAATGCCGTCGGTTTTTCTCAAATTCGGAATCCAAAGGGTATTCATTAGTATAATATTGACCAATTATCGTTTTTCCATCATTTTCTGAATATTCAATAAAGATATATATATATATATATATATATATATATATATATATATATATATATATATATATATATATATATATATATATATATATATATATATATATATCTGAACACGTTTCTCGACTTAAGTACGTTGTGTAGACTTAGTGTATAGTATATATGTACTAGTGTATAATGGTGAACTTAAGTTTCATCTACAGTCATCTCTTATTTGCTAAAAATAATGAGTTAATTGTAAGAGTGGGAAGGGATATGGAGAAAAGTTATGTTAAAAAAAACGTGGGTAAAGCATGTTGATACTTGTCACTGACGTGTGCATAAACATTTTTGCGAAAGCACTGTATTTACTATATGAGGCTAAGAACTCATGGATTGCACCACGTAGGTATAAACAAATGGGAGTATAAGATGCAGCGAAGTAGATGCTGTACAGAAATACCGTATTTTTAATCACACAAACAAATAGATTTTCTTAGAAGAAATATTTATCTATAAATATTCCAATTAGACCTCGAATTTTTAATGTTTTTGATGTGAATATATCGCAAACAAAAGAAATTGTTTATATCGAATGCTGTTATCAAGAAATATTATTATTTGTTTCAAGCGTTCATTATTCATTTCAAAAATAGTGTTCTTAAAGTGCCAGAAATTATATGTTTCTTTTTTAGAAGTTTTTTGGCATACTACTTACTTTCTTTGTGCTTTCTTTATTTGAGAGAGAGTGTCATTTGATTTAACACACCATTTATCAAGGAATATATCATAACCTATTTAAAATGACAGAAATCAACAATAAACATTTTGTCATTGTTACATATCCTAATATCCAATTAATATATGAAAAACAAGTTATAAATACATATTTAATCTTAACCCAGATTTAAGAATACTTTATGTCTTATTATAGATGTTTTTGTTTGGTCGTTGATGAAAATTCGTATATGAAAAAACGCTTTTTAAAATTCTTTGAACTAGACCGAAAATCGAAGCGTGCCAAGAATGGGTGGGGGGCGAATGACCTCATATATATGTTTTCATCCTGAAGGTCGTTCCCACACAAAAATACCTGACCACAGCCAAATGTTTTTCTTTAATTTATACATACATCATTTCATCTTATAAATATCTAGAAAAAAATCAAATCTTAGTTCAGAATTAGCTAATTAAAGCTACCCACATTTTTTTATAACTCGTAGAAATATTAACATGCTTTTCATTCGGTACAATTTCAAAGATACATAAACTTTAAAACAACAGATAGTAAGTATAAATAAATATTTGATATCTCAACTTTATAATTTATGTAAATTTCGTTCTTCACATCTTATGGTTGACGCAATACCTTTTTCATTAATGTTGAATACGAGGCTCACTAATTTTGGATCTGATAATACTGGTGTTACTAGGTGAAATGTCCAGTTTGACATTTTTGTAAATACTTATAAATGCGAGTGTTGTCTGAAACGTTTTCGGCCTCGAAAAGGAAACAAGACAATTTTTTTCACAATAATTTCTTTTCAAAATAGGCGTTTACGTCTACAATAACGTCATTTTCTGATGGAAATCTCTCTCCTGCAAGTTAAGCTTCAAGGTAAGGAAATAAGAAAAAGTTACTGGCGGCGAGATCTGCTGAATAAATTGAATGGGGTCTTTGCCTTTCTCGGAACTTTTTTTTCGCTTCAGAAGTCTAGCTGTGGATCCAGTTTTCATTTATAGTTATTAATCGATGCAAAAAATCCAACTCATTTTACTTATACCGCGTCAATAAGCCCTGGGAAATATTCATTCGAATGCGTTTTTGAGTTTGGTGAGCAAACGCGACACTAAACTCACGGATGACTTCATTATCATCAAGCAGCCAATTGCGTCCACTGTTGGACAGAGGCCTCCCTTAATTTTTCTACTATGCACGGTCCCTGCAACTGTGGTCTAACTGGGAACCAGCGTCTTCTGACTATATGGCCCTCCTAATTCCGTTTCGAGCCAATATTATATTTGCCACTCTGCCCCTCAGAGATAAATTCCGCATCGCTCGTTCCTTTCTTCTCTGCATTACCTAGATTTATTTTATTGTAGCCTGTAGCTCCTGCGATACTTGTTAGCATACACTCTATCGGTACTATCATAGGGCGCAAATAGCTTACCCATGTATAATGCTTCAGTCAGAATATAACAAATGCTTTCTTTTGATATGCCGATAGCCCCTTCCATCTCTCTAACCTTAATTCGACGGTCGTCCAGTACCATTTGGTGAATTTTTCGATTATATCACTGTTGTTGCAGTTGTTGGCTGTTCTGAACACTCTTGAGTCAATTAAGTTGATACTGCCGCGTTTGAAATAAGTGCTGAGTCTCCGTACACCATGTCTAACTCCTTTTCATTTGCATCCTCTCTTTGCCTTTTAAAATCAAATATTAAATGACGCAATTTTTTCCATTTTCGGAAAAATCTTCACAACTTACTTAAACGATTGCCAAACTAAGACTAAATGTTCATTTCACGATATTTCCATCCATTAACTTTCTCAGAACAAATGGCAAATGTTTTGCTGAAAATATTTTTAAGGTATATGATCATAAATACAATGGAATTTGCAAAAATAATTTAAAACATTGTAGAAGCACTCATAGTTAAAGAAAATTTAACCAAATTATTTATACGATTAAGTTTATTTATATCATCAAAACTTTTTACTGTTTATTAACAAAGCAAAAATAGAACTGCAGTGTGGAAATATATATTTCAAATTTTGATGAGTAAATAGAAGACTAAGATCAGATTATATATAATAAGTGGTGTTCTCTTGGTCTTGCAGGGTTCAGTTTTGATCTTGGTCTTGCATATTTGATCTTGGCCTTCCAGAGCTCAGTTTTGGTCATGATCTTGCGTACGTGATCTTGGTCTTTAAGTGTAATAAATGATCTTGGTTTACCTTTTGCCAGATCCAGTCTTGGTCTTGGTGAGATAATGACCCAAATTTATAATGTAAGAGGCGTTTCGTGTTTGTAGTATTATTTGTTAGGTTACACGCGAACTTTTCGAATTATCTCAACTTACATCATGGCTCTGTAAAGAAGAGAAAGCTACTCTTACATTGCTCAATTCTAGAATTTGATCAAGTTTCAAACGGAAGCCAAAAATAAAACCACCGTGTTTGGTATTACGTTTATGGAACATATTAACCAAATAACACAGCGTAGGAGCATAGAACAAGATAAGGACGACTGTCCAACTATTTACTATATTTTATAGGTAGATCTAAAAAATCAATTTTGTAATTACAAATAATTGTTTTTGGTTTTATTATAATAAAAAAATAGAAATAACATATTCATTATTATGAATTATAAATTTGTTATATAATTCAGCGCAATATTTGAAGAACAAATATTGTGAAAGAAAAAGCTTTGCTCAAATCTTGGGATACTTAGTATTGGTCTTACACACCGGAAGCTGGTCTTTACTTTGCTTTTTCTGTAGGATTAAGACCTGTCCCGCTTATCACTTATTTCCAAATAATAAATTGCATACAAAAATATTATACATAAAATGTTTAGAACTTGCATAACACAAAATTACTAACTTTTGCGTAATTTTTATCAACTTAATTTTTATTCACGATGGCAGACCTATCTAAGGCAATAAACCATCATTTAATTTTGCAGAAAATTTGTGGTATTCGGTAGCCACATAAATTTTGCATTCTACAATTGTTGACAGATGTCTAAAAATGTTCTTTATGATTGGCACTGAAAAAGAATAAAAGTAATAATTACAGATCTTGTATTTTAATAAGAACAAAAGTTCTTCTGGAAGAAATAATATCAAAGGTGACCCGTTTCTTCCTAAAAGTCAAAAGACCGTTAATACACCATTTGTTGCCAACAATTTTTCAGTAAATTGTAACAACTAATCTGAAATGACGAATAATAATGCCATAACAGTGTGAACTTGTACACATCGCTTAAAAACACACAGATACACTTTGAAGACACTGTTTGTCCACTAATTGAGTGGACGCCCAACCGCCTTCAAAATGCATGTTTAAAAACCATCATTATTGACTGAACGAATTACTTCAATTTTTAGATGAGTCTCATGGGAAAAATAAATATTCTGAAATAATAACTAACTTTTTTGTCCAATTCTTACATGCTCAAATCATCTTATTTGTTTTTTTTTTCTATATTCATAACTATAGATTTCGATCCTATATATTTGTGTAGATGTATTTATAGATTAGAGGTTACATTTTACTGCAAGTGAGGTTTATTGTGCTGCATCCCAGGGCTCTTTAGCTCTAGAGTCTAAAGTTAAATTTCCAAAGGAGTGTCGCACCCGGGAAGGATGATGGACTCTTCCCAACCGTAACTCTTACGAGATAATCTTTCTACGCCACAGAAAGGCTCTGGAAAATGAAATGCGTTTGTGCTCCTTTTCTGGTGTATTAGCCTCTTCGTTTCCTATATGACCAGGAACACAGACTAAAGAGATCAGTACTCTTACATAGCTATTTCATCGGCACTCTCATATCAGTTAATCCCATGAATCGATGCTAAAGAAGCGCAGCACTTTGATAGATGAATGAGTTTTCTTATAGTTTCTTTCAGAGACAAGAAATAATAATAAATGAAATTTTTGTTTTAATTGCCTACTAGTTTATTACACACGGTAAAAACAAGTAGCTTCACTTGTTTAGATTTATAAGCTCCGTTTCTATTGATCCAATTTTCTTTTAATTCAGGCAACTATTCTGCCCTTTCCATTTTAGTTATTTCCTTGGCTTTAGTTTGATTACGTTTTCGAGATAAATTCTGGACATCGGTTCTAGTAATTGATTTAAGAAGCCTTGTAAGTGTGTTTCTGTAAAAAAGTATAATATTAGATGATAAAAATGCTAACTGAAATTGGAAAACAACTGAAAATATCTTTGTTAAACGAACACCTACAAAACTGCGGTATGTCTAGTTCGACTAGACCAATAACTGGAATCTAAACAAAAAACTTTCAATATCGAAAAGTAAACAAAACTTTCAATATCGAAAAGTAAACATATATTTATAGTTTCAAAACTGGTTTTGCTTATTAGTCAATAAAAATTTTAAATATAATTAAACGAATATACAGGTATTATGAACACGTGACAAAAAATGATGAATAGAAAACAACAGATAAATTCTTTTAAAATAAACTGGCAACTTTGATTAGGTAGTTTTCTTGAGTCTCTTAGTTTAAAAACAAATTCATTTTTGTACAAATTTTGGCACTAACTAACTAACAATATAAAAAGCGTAACGAAATTGCTGTCAATCTACGAAAGTCACTTTTCCGTGAAACCGCCCTCGTTAAACCAGCTCTATAATGTAATATATTTCACTATTCATTTGTTTATATTTCCTACAATATTTTTTTTATTTATATTTCATATGCTATTCATATGATATTCATACTTTTAGCCTTGGTAACACTGCCGACGTAAGTTTTACATTATCGAACATAACCTCAACCACTACCTTAATAAGACAGCGTCTAGACATTGTAATTGAAAGTATTGGTGTAATGATAGTGATTAACACTTTAACGGCTTCAGCAGGCACATAGGCTCGCTCGTGAAACTCACAAACAATTTTGGTCCAGGAATCCATACGTCGTTGTAAAATCAAATTACCTTGTTATAATGACAGTTATGGCCCTTGTGAACGTAATTATTAACTTGGGTTAAGCTTATCTTTATTCTATTGTCATAACAATTCTTGGAAGCTAATTTGTTATTGTTTAGCCCATTTTTTTATTTATTAACATCCTTTACAGTACTTTCTAATTCTATGGAACTGACCTTCTTTTTTGCGTGTGATTGGACTGTTGAAGATTCCGCTTGCACTTCTACGATGACTTCCTCCTTTCGCAGTTTCCCTCGTATAACTTCTTCCTTGAAATTGGCAATGGACATTTTTGTCTGAAAATTATTGACAATTATCAAAGCGTTGACTAGCGACGTTCCAAAAATTAACTCAGTGGCTAATTTGTAATATCATTTTACAGTATATCAAACTAGATTAATACGACGTCATCCGATCTGAGAGTACTAAATGACCATTTGAGGTTTTATTACTTTTTGGCCGCTTTTGTCCTGCCCTCCGCAGGTTCTGTATTATTTTTGGTTAAAATCATCAGCACATCTCATGTGTTCTTCCGTTTCAATAACACAATTCCTCTATCAATAACTCTGGCTACAATTTCACCCTCCTTCAATTTTTCATTGTAACTTCTTTGGGATTACTTTTTCTGTTGGAGCGGAGCGTACCCAGAAGATGAGTTTTCCTATCTAATAATCTATTTGCTAAATCTACACTGGAGTAGTAGTTATTAATGACAATTATTCGTCCGAATCCAACAATTTTTCCCCCAAAGTTATTACCACCTTTATAGGTTGAGGACCGCTTGGATCTTGTTTCTTTTTTGTGTAAATTTGGAAATTTGGTATAAATGCTGAGTACAAAGTTTGAAGACCTTCACCCCGTGCTTACTAGCTTTAATTTGGTATGTACTGTTTTATTGCTAATCGACCTCTAAAGGGTAATAGAGATTCGTCAATAAAGATATATTCAGACGGTACTAAAATATTTTGAAAATTCTGAATCGATTTGTTCGCTGAATTACATATTTTGAAGTCTATCACCTGGAGGACACTGTACATGAGCGAAGAAGTAATTCAAACCAGTTTCGTGCCGTAGTAGCTAGGGCTGTGTCATTTCTGTATAACGGATCTTTACTCCAATATCGACTGAGAGAAGGCTTTTGGTCCAGACCCATGTACCCAATAAAGCCTAAAAAGTTTCTCATTTCATTCTCAATTGTCAGTGTCTATTTCAATTTGAAAGAATTATTTGAGCAACGTATTCGTTTCTTCCATCGTAACTGCAATGATTTCTGAATCAACAAAATATTGAAAAACCTGATAAGGTGTAACACTTGACAAAGCTCCCTTCAAGTTACTTGGTACTCCAGGGTTTATTTCAAAATTAATTTTCATGTGATGGCTATGAGGCTCTCGCCACTGAATATTGAAAGATTCACTCACCAACTTATCCTCTTCCACTTCTTCAAGGTTCAGAAATCGTCTTTTGGTACTGTCTTCTACGGCTTTCTGTATTTGAATCTCCATGTTTTGAGGATGATGATAAAGGGTCTTCATTGACAATAAAATAATAGTATTGTTGTATCCACGAAACACTTCTACACGAAAATAGGACCGACTTACAAAAATCTGAAACTAAAGGTACTACTAAGTAATAATGTCTGTTTGTAGTAAGAGCAATAAGCATACTAAATGAAGTGGAATGTGGAATGAAAGGAAAAGAACAGTTTTATATTTGATCGGGTAAACAGCACATTTTTACTGAAAAATAATTCTAATATATTATTCCATCAATATTTTTGGAAATTATTTTTTTACATCTAGGTACTGTTGAAGGGGATTATACATTTTTTTCCAACTTTGCAGTAATATTTTGTGGGAAAATGAAAACAATCAAAATATGTTAATAGAGAAGTTAAAAATATCTATTAAAGGAAAAAAATAGTTATTTAATGATTTAGAAAAAAACGGGCAGCATTATCTATTTTTATAACATCATTTATATATTTTTCTTCCATTGTCATATCATTATTTATTTCATTTATTTCTCTGCTTAATTCTATTACATTTTCTTTTACTTCAATTTCATTATAATTTTCATTCATTTTTAATTCATCTAATTCTGTATATTGTAATTCTACATTTAATTCCACTGTATCAAATAATTCTACTTCTAATTTTCCCTTTGTATTATTATTCATTTCTCCTACCATTATAATATTTTCTTCTGAATTCTTCTCTGCTACATTTAATTTATCTTTTTCTTCTTTATCAAATAATTTACTGAGATCTATTTCTATTTGTTCATTTATTTCTTTACAATGATTCAATCCCGATTCATTCATTTTTATGAATTTTTGGTGATGAATTATTAGATGTGAAATTTATTTCTATTATTTTTTCACTAGGATCTGATTCGTTAGATTCTATGAAATTTTCAAAGTATGTTAATGGATCATTAAGAGTAAAATTTATTTCTTCTATTTTTGATTCTTTTTCCGAGGCTCTTTTCGAAAATTTACGATTCGATCATTATTTTCATCTGACTCAAATAATTGTTGGAAATCAATTATTTCTTCTTCTTCTTCGTTATCGTTATTCTTACAATTATTATTATATAACTCTTCTGATGTAAAATTTCTCGATTGGAAATATTTAGTATTGTTTGCATTATTATTATTATAATTGTTATTAATGTTAACACGTCTACCAGGTTTGTCGGAAAAATTTCTCGATGTCGTAGACATCGGTTCTGGTCTTGGTAAACGGTTTACAGGTATTTGGTTTGGACGGAAAACATTTTCCTGGTGCCAAATACTTGTGCATTTATCGGATAGTTTTGCCTTCTTTGTGGCATAGGATTTACATTTATCGGTTGACTAGGAAAATTATTATAATTATTATTGTTATTATATCTTTGATTGTTTTCATAGTTATTTCTGTTATAATTATTATCATAATATTGTCGGTAAAAAGAATTGTAATTACTATATTGGTTATTTTTATTATTTCTTATTTGGTTCGTTTGAACATTGTTATTATATTTGACTCTGGGCTCATAAAATTGGCCATAGAGTTTTTAAAATTTTGGAACTCATCAACATAAGCCATAGCATCCTCTAGTGATACAGGCTTTTTTAAATACATGTTATTGCGTATGATGCCTGAACATCCTGCTATAAAGGTGTTCAAAGCTGTTTTTTTCGCAATGGTTTATTCGACATTTTTTGTCAATTTCACCTAAATTTAAATTATTACTGATTCTTTGGATTGTTTGACTTTTCAGCAATTGAAGTCTATTTCCAAAGGCTATCAGACTCTCATTTTTAAATGGTCGTGTCCTTGTTAGTTCCTGTAATATGCAATTTAAATCACGTCTGTCTGCAAAGCATTGTATCAAAGCTTCCTTTAGTATGAACCAGGTATTTAGTTCAATCCTATTTCCTACCATCATTTCTGCTTTATCTATTAATTTTTCTTGGATACATTCCAAGACATGATTATTAATATCCTGATCATTATATACCGAATACGTCTCTATTAAATTCTCACATCTGTTAATAAATTTGTTTAAAGTATTTCTGTTACCGTAGTATGGTTTTATATTTTCCAATTTTAGTAATTATATATAATTATATAATTATATAATTCCCAACTTAGGGCTTTTGGACTAGCTATTGCCATTTTTGTATAATCTGAACTATAAGTTTAAATTACCAAATGTATTCAATAAGTTATCTAAATCGTTCATAAAAATTATATATTCAAAATTATTAGATTATCTCTTCCTTACTCAAAGTTTGATAAGGATAGATAATAAAAGGAATAAAAATAAGGAAACTTGGCACTTACAGCTATCTGAAGTCCTGAAGTTCTTCGTTGAACACGTAGATCTAGTGCTGCTGTACTAAAGTACATAGTCGGAATTTTTTATCGCACTTTGCGTGAAAAATCGCGACCGCACTAATCCTACTGATTGCGCCAATTATAATTTTCGGTTTTCGAAAATTATTTTTAAAAATTTATTTTACACAATATTACAATAAGTTGAATGAATATAATTAATTTCGCAAGCGAACTAACTATAAACATTGCCAAGTTGTTTACAATATTTCATATTTATAATAAAATAAATGCTGATGAAGTGTTTACGATATTTAATACAATTGCGTTTTATAAAATGTCCTTCAAGAATTTTCTACATGTAACTAGCACCCGTTAGTTATGCAGATAGGCAGCGCCTATCTGCCCGCTTGAGTGCGATTAGATTTTTTTCGACTTATTGTTAGTTGAAAAATAGCTTTAAAGTAAAAAAATTGAAATGACACCTGAATATGCATATTCAGGCAATTGTGAACAAATGTTGTTTCCAAATATTTCTTGGGGATCTTTATTTTAAATATATAGTCACAAATACTCACAAAATATGAATTAATTTAGAAATTAAATAAAATCTGCGATGGATAACTTTTGCAGTTCACAAAAATTCGTTGGAATGAATGTTAGTCGAAACAATTTTGTTGTAATGTTGTCGGCCAATATCGTAAACATTAACATTCCTCACCAATTCTTCAAAAATAGTCCACCATAGGCAGATATGAAAGTATCTTATCATGGAGAGAGAGAGAGAGATCTTCTACATTCCTCCAAGGTATACAATGCTTTAAAAATTATAAGTCTCTTATACGAGAGTTGTTTGAGAAGTCCCCGACATCTTTAACCCGAAAATGTCAGTACCTATCAATATAAGTTGCGAAATATATATGCGCATGTTTTGACAGATACTATCCAAAAATTCGGCCATTTTGGACGCTTTTGTTTGACAATTGTATAAGTAAGTCGTTTCAATGATTTTTATGGAAATAAAAAAAATCAGTATAGAGCTGTCATTAATTATTTGTTATTGAAAGACTATATGCCTACACAAATAGAAGAGTAGTTAATCATTATGTGCGAATACCCCGTACCACCATTTACAACCGTAAAATTATGGGAAGCTGAATTCAAACGTGGCCGTATTAGCTTGATTGACGTCGAGCACTCGGGACGACTAAAAACTACGAAAACCAGTGATATCATCGAAAAATTTCATGAAATGGTTCTGGATGAACATAGTATTAAGGTTAGAGAGATAGAAGAGGCTATCGTTATATCAAAAAACGCATTAGCCATATACAAACTAAAAAAATGTGGATGCGTAAGCTATTCGCGCGTTGGGTACCGCATTTGCTCACATTAAACAAATAAACAGTCAGACAGTGGACTACAAAGGGCGAACAGGCTACAACAAAAAGATGGGATTGTCTTAATCGACTACCTTTAAAACGGTAAAACAATAACATGATAGTATTACACATCATTGCTTGATAAGGTAAAGGGATAAATTTTAAAAAGCTATTGAAGCAATAGATAGTACTTTTGTATCAGGACAACGCACTTCCGTGGTTACCTAGGCTAAAATTCACGAAATTCATTTCGAATCTTCTTCACTAGATCTGGTACCCAGCGACTTTGTCCTGTTTACTAATTTTAAAATTTAACGTGCAAGAGAGAGCTTGTCATCGCTCGACTACGTTATCAGCTACTTTTATTTGGAAAGGTTGAAAAGAGTAGCTTGTCTAAGTGTATAGACTTAAAAGAAGATTATGTTGAAAAATCAAAATGATTATACCAAAAATGTTTTTTGTTTCTTTTCGTTTCATCTTCGCATATATGGTGAAATATGTAAACGATATATACAATTATAGAATCATTTGAATTATCAAATCTAGATCGAATTTAACCATTACTTTTTCCAAACGCGCATCTTATTCTTACCGCCTAAATTAACGCTCGTTCCGTAGAATAGTTGCGCCTGCTAAACTACTAAACACTCAAAAAGTGTGAAGATACTGGTTTATTCAATGGGCTATAAGTTTTCAAAATTTTACCACTTTCAGACATGATTGGAAAAATTGAATTAATCCCTCCATTCCAATTTTTTAGAAATATTCCGGGTTTTTTGCATAAGAAACCTTATTTCATCAAGGCCTCTCTCTAGTATTTGTTTTGTTGTTTGTTGGTCGTTTCTATATATATATATATATATATATATATATATATATATATATATATATATATATATATATATATATATATATATATATATTCCGATTTAAATCCTAAACAATAACTATCTTTACATAGGTATTAATTAGAAATTTAATAAACTACTTTCTAAACGTTAACGGAAATAATTCCACTGAACGAACCACTGAATTTACGTTACAATTACTCATACTAAATTTTTAATTGCTTTAGCAATTAATAAATTTGATATTTCATTAATTTTCTACGCTAAATTCTGTTCGTATTGTTACAGATGAATTCAAAGTTCCTAAAAAAATATTGAAACTCATTTATTGTACTCTATATCCTACACTGGGTTTGTTCTGATCAATGATTTCATGGTCACTATGAAACTTGAACCGCAAACAACTCAAACAATAAAGTTGTCGATTCAGTTCCAAACCCTGTATAGAAAAAACAAAATTAGATAAAACCAATTGGCCAATTTTCAATTGCAAAAACTAGTAATTTTTTTATATTGGTAGGTGACCGATAATACGGGTTGGTAATGCCTTATGGTTTGAAATTGTATAAAATTTATGAGAGTTAACGTAAAGTAATGTTTCTAAGCAAGTAGATATTTAATTATCATTTATGAGCGCATTGTGTACTTATTCTGGAAAAAACATTTTAAGTTAATGACTTCAAAATAATCCAATATTATACTTTTTTGCAATTTGGGGGGAAATAACCAGTCAAATACCAGAGGAGCATATTCGATGTTTATTCAAGTGCATTAGACGTTCGTAAATGCCAGAGATTTTTCTCTAAGTTCAGATCTGTCTGCCTCTTATCGATCAGGAAGCCCAACGACATTAGATAACAAAATGCTAAGAACAGATGTAGAAGCAAATCCATATCATACTATCGAATAACTCTCAAATTCTTTAAGAAAATTTGGTTGGCCATCTAAAAACATTTGCAGCAAATGTTAAAATAAGCGGAAAACGTGTTTGTGCCCCAATAAATCTCACCGATCCACCACATGCAACATATTGCTTCAACGGCATCATACAGAACCGTTTTTTGATCGCTTAATTACTGAAGACGAAAAATGAGTCGTATATTATAATCCGAAATGTAAAAGATATAGTGGCTCGCTCCAATTAAATCATGACCAATTATAGTAATGCCGCGTTTGCATCCTAAAAAAGGACTTCAGTATGTATGGTGGAGTATACGGGAAAATGTGCATTTTAAAGTTATAACCTGGACAAACTCTTAATGCAGATCCTTTATTGTGAAAAGTGGATCGAGTCAACCAATTTTTAATCGAAAAGTATCCGGCAATTGCCAACAGAAAAGGCGTTAATATGCAGCATGACAATGCAAAACTGCACTGCGTAAGATTAACCTTAGAAGAAATTGCTGAATAGGGGTGGGAGATTCTGTCTCACTCACCATACTCGTCCGATATTACACTTTTGGATTTCCATTTACTCCGATCACTATAACATAAAAATTTGGATGTTATCAAAAATGCCATCTCAAGATATTTTACTCAAAAACTAATTAATCTTTATCGATCAGTCCGACATGAAAATTTACACAGTAGATGTTGATAACGATCATGATTGTATTATTTATTAATAATAAAAACTTGCCAGCATCTATTTATTATGCATGTGCGGAGGTAGAGATGCTCAAGGCTGCTTGACATGGAGCAAGATAACGAGTAATGTAATGCATATTGCAATATGTTTTGATTACAATCATGCAAAGATGATCGAACTAGCAATTGCAACTTTCTGGATGTAGTTTTATATCTATTACCCGTAAGATGCAATTCTAGAGATAAATCTAGTCAATACTCTTGGTTTAACAACCAAAAAAATATCAGCCACATCAGCTACTTTTCTAAAACTCGATATTTCGGTAAATTTTGTTGCTTCGTTGTTCAAGGATAGATAAAATTAGCGGTAGAAATTTTGCAACGGCAATTCCTTGTTGATCGTTGTCTTGAGCCATCTTAAGAGGCCTAAACCATATTTAATAATAAATTTTCCCTTTTTTTCTTCCGTAATAGGTCTATTGCCTTTCCCTTCTTCGTTAACTTTCCTCATCTTGGCTCTAGATTATCACTCCACCTCGTGGTTAACATCTACTCCGTGTTCCAAGTGGAGATTTATCCCTTACTATTTTTACCAATCTATCGTCTGTCATTCGACTCATATGTTGGTTCCATTATTTTTTTCGCTGTGATTCCCATTCGTTAATATTATCTAAGTACTTCACATAATCGTCTGATAATTTTGTTTCTTTCTCGGTGCCGAGATCCACCTAAGAATTTTCATTTCTGTGGTCTTCAAGAGTTGTTTCGTTTTTGATGTTTCTGGTCTTGCTTCTGATGTCATTATAGGTCTCATTGTCGCTTAGTAAATTCGTGCCTTTGTTTCTTGTCTTAGGTGTTTGTTCCGCCACTACGTTCTGAAGACATCCCGCGACCTTATTTGATCTAGCTACTTGTCCTCTTACTTCCTTTTCTACGTCTCTGGTTATGTCAATTCCAAGATACTTGTATTTCATTCTCTGTTGTATTATTTGACCTTTTAGCTCTAATTTGCATCTAATGGACTAATATAGTTTTTTTAGTCGAGTTAGACATATTATACTGTTTTCCTGTAAGGTTAAAGATATTTAATAATCATCTTTATTTTCGGCAATTATGGCGTCATCGGCATGGCACAGATTTTGATTTCTCTGTCATCCATTTCGTAACATTTGCCTAGCCGCAACTTTTTTATGATTTCATCAACGAGCCCCGTCCCATTTCAGTTGGCCCACTTAGAAAAATTCGAAATTATTAAACTTTATTTTAAAATGCCAAAAAGTAGCTGTTAGTAAAATCTTTTAAACTTTTAGTTTTACGTCTAAAATAGGTTTTGGATGAATATTCTCAAATAGTTTGAATGATATTTAATATGATGGAAATAGATAGATCTTATTGATGATAATTTTTTATGCATATACAAGGGTTCATTGTTTCCAAAATTGTGTTCAAAGTTTCATTAGATCTAAAATACGCAAATAATAAAGTAGTAAGTGTAAGTCACATTTTCACAAAATGCTTTTTTAAGTGACAGATAGACTTTTGAAGTAATAAGGTGAGTATAATTTTTAAAATAGGTAAAGAAGTAGTTATTAATGAAAAAATTCGATTAATCATAATAAACTTATTCAAAAATGGGAAAAAGAACTCGGAAATCGCGAAAGTTGTAAACATGTCAAAATACAGTGTTCGAAATATAGTTCGCTTGTATAAAGCAAAGCAAATCGTTCGATTGTCCCTAAATGCCTAAACGTAAGAAAATCGAAATTATCAAAGATAAACGAGCGTTAAAAAGAATAATTCAACAAAACAGACGAGCTAACTATAATCAACTAAGTGTATTTTGGAGTAATGCAGTGGGTAGGCGGGTTTCAAGATCCACATGTCACAGAGGCTCACAAATTAGGATTTCCGACATACAAGGTGAATTTTGTAACACTTTAGTTTAATGCATATTTTTCTAAATTTAAATTTTCTTTACATAGGCCAAGGTAAAGCCATTATTGACTCAATTCCAAAAGAAAAATAGACCTAAAGGGCCAAAGAGCATAAAAATTGGAAGTTTGAATAGTGGAACTGTATACATTGGAGTGATGAGTCTCGTTTTGTAGTTTGCGTGGGTGACGATCGTAGAGTTATTCGACAAAAAAATGAAGCTTTTCATCCAGATTTTTGAAGCGAAAAGTAAAATTTCCGGAATCTGTGATGGTGTGGGGCTCGATATATGCAAGAGGAGTGGGAAAACTGCATTTCATAATGGAATTGTCAATACTGAAAAGTACCTGGAAATTTTAGAAGAATCATTGTTAGAGAAATAACTTTAACCGCTGGGAAAGCCTTTATTTTTCAGCAAGATGGAGCAGCATGCCATAAGTTAAAAAAGGCCTTAAAATGGTTCTCAGACAACAATATTCCACTTTTAGAGTGGGTTTCAAGTAGTCAAGATTTATCACCAATAGAAACACTTTGGCGTAAAATGAAAAAGTAGTTGCGTGCAAATCCAGCTAGAACTGTCATGGACTTAAAAGAAAGACTACAAGAAATTTGGGGTGATTGTACTCCCGAATACTGCCATAATTTAATAAACACCATGCCCCAAAGAATTACGGCGTTATTAAAAATAAAGCGGATGTTACGCAATGGTAACTTTTAAAAGTATGTTTAATATTTAAGCTTTTCTGATTACATTTGGTTTTTGTTTTTGTTTTTTTGGTTTGTAATTATAACATATGCTAAGACTTGTAACTCCTGTAAAAGTATCTAAAATGTTTATAGAAAATATAAAGTGCTCAAAACGAAACAATTTGCCTGTTTTAATAGCTGAAAAAGCAATAATTAGTAATTTTTTTCAATTGGACCAACTGAAATAGGACGGGGCTCGTATTATTATGTTGAATAACATGGGACTAAGAGACTTGTTTGATATCGCTATTGAATGGTATGGATTTTGTTTGTTTACCATTAATGCGAGCCTGACCTTGATTGTCTGAGTATGTTTTTGATGGTGCGGATTATATTATATAATTATTACGGTCAAAGGCTTCTTGAGGTCAATAAACATGCTGGTTTGTTATATTTTATGGATTTCTCAAACTGTTGTCGTAAGATAAATACTGCATCAACGCAGGATGTGATCTTCTCTGATCTGATCTGAATCCTTGCTGCTCGTCTTCTAGTGTTAGTGATAATTTTTGTAACGAGTTTCAATGTTGTATCTACCAAATTATCTCACTGTAGTTAGCCGGATCTTGTTTATCTCCTTTTTTAAATATGAGTAATAATTTTATTGGTTCGAAATCATTTTGGTATTTTACAATGCAGCAGAATTTTTCGGGTAAGATTTTTACTGCTTTGTAGTGACCAACGGAAAGGTAAGAACATATCCTTTCCATAAGGGGGCGGGAAATTAGATTTTTCTCCGAAATGAAATAACTTGAATTGATATTTCTGTGCGTCACTTCTTGCAAAACAATTGTCTTGTGTATTTATTCTCTCTTTAGGAACTGGTAATTTTCCGATGATATGGAAAACTGGTTCCATCACAAATATATCCAACGTTTTCAAAATATGTGAAACTCTGCTCTATGACTTAGACCATCCATATATGTAATGAATGTGCTTTCCTTTGATATTCTTTCACAAACATGTGACAAATAAAATTTGCATGTCCAGAATTCCTAGGCCTTTCAAGAATACATCTTACAGTGGTAAATACCATACTAAAACTCTACTTCGCTAATGTTTGTTATTTATTTTTAAACTGATGAATCTTGAATATGGCACATAAACAGTAACATAAAAGTCAAATTATGTAAACCATATAAATACTTTGTGACCAAAAATAGTAATGAGATGCTACCAAAAAATCTAGTTCAAAGTGGTCATAGTCCAATAACTGGAATTTCTTTTATATTGTTTGGATAAGTGTTTTACGTATATATTCTAATATTTATGCAAATATATACTCATGGACATTAGAGTTGTTTTTTGATAAAATGATAGTCTTACATCAAGAATAACATTTGCATTATATACACTCTATCCACCTCTAGGCATCGACAACCGGAGATAGCTAATGTCTACTTATGGCACCTTATTTCGAGCATCTTGAACTTCGTGTATTAACTATTTTAGAGTCTGTGGAGGAGAAGAACCTCCATAGTTTCCCATGCAACATGTGGACCTACACTGTAGTACTGAAAAACGAGTTGTGGCCGCAAGCATCATTAACATAACGCTCCACTGTCTTAACTCCAATAGTCTTGTACACATGCTCTTCTACAGCCGTAAACTCAATTGCCATCCGTCGCTGGATATAATATTACGCGGTTCTGCCTCCTAGTGCTGTCATCCTCTGCACCTGCGTAATCGTTGACGAAAGTTGTTCGGAGTCAGAGAAAGCACTAATCGTGAAAGTTAATAAGAAAACAGACTTGAATGCAGGGGGTAGTAAGTAGTAAGTAACAGGTCTACTTTCCTCTCCCAACCTTTAGTTAGAAATTGGACGCGTAGCAGCAAAACGGTCTTTGTTGTACACGTTGTACACCTCTTTTGATCAGCTGGCTTTTTTGTACATCTATTTTCGTCTGCTCACAACAACAGATACAGTACAGTGATTACGACGTGCAGTTTTCATGGTCAAATATAAAACGTTGATATTGTTGTTATGGCCTGCTCGATATGGTCGATTACCATAATTACGTAGTTTGATAAATCATGTCCGATTTTATAATTAAACGCGTTTCTTTTGTTTCGAATTTTTAACGTCATTGAAAATCACCTGTAGGTCATGGAAACACTACTGCTAGACGTTTAAATTTTTACAAAAATAAATTGAAGAGTTTATAAGAAATAAAAATAAAAAAATCTCTCAAAATTATAGGTATGTATAGCAAAATAAATACGTCTCGGGATTCCAGAATTCAGCTGATCATCGAAATAAAAATAGAACGGAGAACAATAATCACATTGGGAGTTTACTCCAAAACAAAGGCTACATTGCTATTATACAGGGTGTTTCAACAATCAATGAAATTATATCAGCTATTGAATCTTAAGCTTGAAATGTGAAGATTTAACATATGTCACTTTGTTAAAATATACCTCCTTATTGAGTTATATGGCGTTCCATTTATAAACACACTATTTGTCATATCGTCATAGAGAAAGTAAAAGTGAGTACTTTATATCCTAACCTAACCTAACCAAAGTACATTAAATAAATGTTTCTGGTCAAACCAGAGGCGTACGACATACGACAGGAATAAGTGACTGATCAATCTTTTACAAATTATATGCCACTGGTGACCAAAAATAAGTGTTTTACACTTCCTTTTAATGTGATCACGTGATTATTATACAGTAAAACTCCTTTTTTTCTGGTTGAAAGTATGAATCATTGACATTATTTTTATGGTATATTACTCTTCACTTCAAAAGCATAGTTTAGCTTCCGATTTGGAAAACGAATTTTTCATTGACAATTAAGACTCTAATAACATTCAACTAAATTCATTAAGTTCGAAAAAACTAATAAAATTTTACTATAATAATATTAAAAAATGCCTTGATTTTCACACATTACATAACTTCAGTTGGTTCTCTTCAATCTTATGTAGCTTTTATTTTGGAAAGATTGGTATTACTCCAGAGCTCCACGCTATAGAACTAAGCTATTTTTAAAATCTGCTCATAAATAAATAGAGTTCGCACCTTCTAATCTCCACACATTTATCTTAACTTGGTGTCTAATGTCATATATATATATATATATATATATATATATATATATATATATATATATATATATATATATATATATATATATATATGTATATATATATATATATATATATATTTTAAGGGATGATTACGTATGTTTATGTAGTGTGTTTTACGGAATGAATAGTTCTACACTACTATCCAGGGCCAGGGGCGACACGTGCCCAATGGTTAACAATCCGTAACTTTTCCAATCTAAAGATAAAAAAAAATTTTTTTAATCGATTTCTAACAAACAAACTCGATAAAATTTATGGTTTAATATGTAGATTTTTAGATCATTGTACATGCCAAGGAAACCGTTCGCTATTAAGAAACAATCTAAAGAAAATTATCATAAATTGTAATTATGTATCAAAAATACTTACAGGAGGTATTAAAATACAATCAAACATTTCTTGGAGAACTAGTGAATAAATAAATAAACATTTGTACTGGAGCATTATCACTATATCAAATATCACTATAATATCAAAGATTAATAAATAAAATATAAAAAAATTACATTTTTCCTTATAGGTGAATTGGTCGGGGATGTCCATTTGCATACCCACCACATTCCTCTGAATTAAATACAATGGATTCATTCATATTTTATAAGCTTGGTATATACAACACTAGGAACGAAATGATAGATAGAATTAATCTCGAATCTCCCAGAACACCCTGTATAACGATTATTATATTACACAAGTAGTCAGAGATAAAATAATTATTTTCGATGCTCATCTAAATATTGATCTACATATAGAAAAAAAATTTAGGTTTAGGTAAGTTTAGGTAAAAAAGTTTAAGTTCTTAATATTAATTTCAAGTACTTACAATTTAAATATTAAGTTGCACCATTTAAAATTCATGTAATTTCTAATACTTACTCACTTTTTACAATAATGCATATCAGTTTGATACACTTTGTGGGAAATTGTATGCTCTTCGAAATTGAAAAGAGCACGAATTGTCCCACGAGGTCTACCAAACTGATTTGCATTATTGTAAAAAGTGAGTAACTATTAGAAATTATAAAAAAATAATTTTACATGCATTTTATATGGTTAAACTTTATATTTAACTTGTATATGTAGATTAATATTTTGTTTAAGCACCGAAAAAAATAATCCCAAATATATGTATTAATATTGAAATTGATGATATCTATCTTATCACTTTTTTAATCATAAAAAATTAGTTATTCGTAATAGCTACAATTCAACGATGAAAAAAAAATCATCAGTTTTTTTTGTTCGATATTTACGTGTAATAGAAAAAAGAGAATAATAGATATAATTTATCTACAATAGGAAATAAATTTAAAAATCTGGTACTCTACTTTGGTGTAAGGAAATCTGATTTTTACATAAAGAGAGATATTACAAAAAGCATACAAAGAATATGACGGTGCTGGATGAACGAAGTTGCGGAGTATTTTTGTGTCATAAAATATCTAAATATAGGCACAAAATATCAATAGCTGAAAATACGTGGTTAGGTTAGGATAAATTTTTTTCATCTCCTTTTCTTGCGAGGCATCAAAAATCCTTTTAAATACAATAATCTAGTGTGTGAGAGTATCTGGTAAAAATGTGTAGCCAATCGGTGGGTTCCCTTTTTCGGAACTAGAGCCGCATTAAATGTAGGCGTTATAAATAATGTACGGTTTCAAGAAAGAGAAAGTTTACGGGTTTAGCGGATGTTACTCATATGTTCACAGACTATTTTTTTCATCCTGTGTAATACGTATAGGGATATTTTGTTGTAATTGAAATAGATAAGAAACATTGAAAATGTTTGTATGTATCGTTTCGTTTTCACTAATGTTATGTAATATCAGAAAAGATCCTTGCGCCGCCACTGATCCATTCAATAATCAAACAAGAAAAAAATATAATTGGTTGCTTATAACAACTGTTTACTGCATTTAAATGTATACCTAATTCATAATAGTTTCGAAAGTTACATAAGAACATGTAATATAATAATATTCTTTCCCTCGATTTAAATCTATATTGTATATGTAACATTTTTTTTTCATTAATATCATAGATATCTTTTGAATAATATAAAGAATCACGTCGTCATCCCTGCTTCAAAAAAATTCTTCGAGAAAATAATCTGAATCGAAGGTAACTATGTATCAATATCTCCATATAAAATTGAATTTTTCAAAGAATCTTCTCTTTCATTACGTCAACATTTTTCAGAACTTTGTATTACCTAAATTCAGTATTAATCTTGTGAAATGCTCAGAAAAGCACAAATATAAAAATCTACTCTGCCTGTTGATTAAAATATAAATTGAAAGCTTATGGACACTAAAGCTAACTTAGCTCACTTCACTTACGCTTTCAAGCATAAATAAACTATTAGAAAACAAGTTCAGATTCTTTCAATTGTTCAGTAGAATTCAAATTTAATAGTAACAAAAGAATATTTAAATTAACTGCAAAAATCGGCATTATTTTGACTGTAAAACATAAAAAAGCTTCATTGTATGCTATTATTGTTCATTGAGCAATATTTTTTTCATAATGAAATAGAGGAGAAAGGTATTTTAAGTAAAATTAATCCTTTACATATAATATACATTAAGTAGCAAACGTGAAAGGTTTAACATCAAGGCTCTAAAATATATATTTGAGCAGAAAATATTTATTTTCAAATGGAAATTATAGTGCTTATTTAAATTATTGTGGCCAAAGTGAGCTTTTTTAATAAAATTGCATTATAGGAACAAAAAAATAATCTATTTTATGTGAGTGCTTTAAGTTTAACAAGGGTTTGAAATGTTTAAGTGTCTCAAAATTCCAGTTACAAATGTGTGGCGAAAATGCGAATTTACTTACAAACAACAAAGCGGGTGTAGTATAATAAATTGTATTCTTCCCATTTAAGCTGCTATTTCGGCAGGAAATATAGAACACAGAAATAAAAAAACAATTGTTAATATCTAAGAATCCAAATAGTTCATGAAAAATTCTTATTCGTTGATTCTATCGATTGATTTCTATCGGTCGATAGAAATCGGCAGTGAAATCTCTTTTTAATGCTTAGACACTGAAGTAATTTGTTGAATTAACCACCAGAGGCCCTGATAGTCAGAACACGGTAGCATCTACAATTTTCTTCTCACTTTTCACATACATCATATATGTAATACTCCTATATGGACAGTTGGTATGGGAAAAAACTTCTCTACATTACGGTGCGACAATATTCATTTTCTCGCGTTCGAAACACTTAATCTATAGTGCATATGCTTGAGAATACGCAGAACCGAGCTGTAACCTCGGAGGAAAGAGAAATTGTTGTCATTCTTTCTTCCTTAGTCGGAACAGCTTCCACTTATAGAAACTGTTCATATAGAAGTATTATATATATACACATACATAAAAATCTATTCTGCCTCAATTCCAAATATTTTCGCAAGTATTTACTTTCAAATCTGAGCGATTTTGAAATTAATATAATATGTAACGCGGCACTAAAGTTACTTTTTGTCACTTGTCTGGTTAGTTGCCTCGGCAAATAATCTCCAGCCTCGTGACAAAAAGTATGACCTTAGTGCCTTGATAGAAAAATAACTATTTATTGCAATGCAAGGCTTCCCCTAACGTATTTTTATTGATTACTTTCCATCATACTATTTATTATTTTTAAAATGGTCTTGGTTTTGAGAAACGCACCGCATAAATATTACGTTCCGTTTTTCTTATTGGTATTTCATTTATCAGTCTTGAAAGTTCCCAGTGATGATGAATAAATGAATAAATATTGCTTGATATTGTAAGAAAATTCTACGATACATGGTATATATATTCAATAAATACGTTTATTCCTATTTTGATAAATTTCTTTAAAATTTAAAATGATTACCAAATAAACATGTTAATTCTCAAGTACCACTCTGTTCGTAACTGTTTGGACTTGAAAGGTAAAAGTATTCATACTAGAACATAGGCAACCAATATTACGAGACGCGTAGAGAATTGTATACCGATTAGTATACCAAATACTAGTTTATAACATTAGATTCATTCTTCTTCGGTTAGAAAAAACCAGTGAGTCATCTCAATGGTTACTCACAACAAATTAAGTATCTAGATAAAAATATTAATAATTGATATGGAATTATCATGTTTTAATTATAGGAAATTTAATTGGACAATGACCGTGAATCTTTAGGTAATATTGTGCAATCAAAAAATTATGAGCTAGCGAAAAAGGATTTTGTAATGAAAAACATTACTTTAGATAAATTTTTATCATTTTATGTCGTATTATTTAAACTGGGTATTACTAAATAATACTACTGACACAAATTCTGTACTACATAATAGTTTCTCTGATATATCATTCAATACCAGTTGGAGCTACGTTTAATGTTTTTACAGCTATTACCTTAGGATTCTTCTTGAATGTACTTATAGTCGTGCCAAGTGCTAAATTTATGTTGCGAGACCAATGATTCACCTCTTCACCTAAAATAGCTTTATTTTTTTCTAACCTAAACATTAAAGAAACTCATTCCACCACTCCATTTATTTCGAATAAAATATCTTAACAAAATCCTTGATATCATGTATAACTCTAAATTCATTGATGTACTATTATATCTGGACTACCAAAATGTTTTCAATATTTGGTCACATTTACTGCTGATTTTTTTACTACAATGACATCTACATCATCTACTCTTAATTATGGCATACTAGAAGATGTGATTAGTTTCATCATAATGTCATTTAAAATTCTTGTATATATTGTTTTTCCATAGTATATATTATTTTTATTGAGTCTACTCAAAGTCCAAAGTTATTTCTAGTTATTCCTATGAAGGGAAAGAATTTATAAATTGCTGTCGCATTTTTAAAATAACGTAATTATTTCTATTGCATTGGTAGCAGTATCAACTTGCTTTAAGTGTACTGAATTTCTCCAGACTGATTATGCATGTTGTGATGCTATGAAATAGAGTGCCAACAATAAAGTGTACAAAAAGATTTGGAAAGCTTCCCATTCTTCTTCAGTAATCTTCAGAATTATATTATTTATAGGTGAAACTCTTTTATTCTCCAGACACTCTATTATAGGACAAAATAAGAACGACATATATGATATTCTGCATTCTCCTTTCTTTTCAATTCAAGAGAAAGGCACACACATGGAATTTGAGCCGAAGGTGATGCTGGCAAAAGAAATGTAAAGAACCAGTCTTCATGTGGAAATAACTGAAATGTTGAAATGAAATCAATTGAATTATCTTTTTGAACTTATTCTCATGATAGAAATAAATTATATATACTACCTTCAGACTCCGAAAAAAATATTTAGTAATATTTTTTATTTGTTTTTTATATGCCACCTTGTAACATACTTAATTGTTACTATAATGAAAATTAAAAATGCGATATACGGTATCGTTATCGACTGCGATATTAGGCAACTGACAAAGTGAAGATAAATATACTAAAAATGATATTAAAATAAATTGTTAATGAGATAAGTAGAAAAACTATATCAAGTCGGGTATATCGAGCAACGTTTCGTAATAATTTACAATAATCGCAGTGAACATTATCATCGTCGCCTTAATATCGCGATTGAATATTTACACCATTATTTACAATAGACCGCAGGCAATTTTAAAAGTTGTGTCGAGTTATACACACCGTGTACCACGTGCTTCTCATAATTATAGACTAAAGTCAAGGATTTTTAGTTTTAGACAAATATACATATCAATCAGTCAGAGAAATACAGTGCTTTCTATGTAAATCAATTTAAGTCAGTAATTTCTAAGTAATTGTGAGTGTTTTCTGACTGTTTGTGAATTTACTTTTACCGTGTGTGTTGTGAAAGTGACATTTTAATCCTTTGATGAAATATAAACCACTGTGAAGGATGGTAAGTGCTGTCAATATGTACAGTTTCAAGTATCCACCAAATCCTCCGCGGACAGCCAACAACCCTTGTTTTTTTTGAAATTTGATAAATTCTTGATGAGTCATGTTAATACATGTATATCAATCAAATTCGTATAGGTCCCAAAGAAGAATAAGTAAAAGACATCGTATCTGCTATGTATTACCGCTTATCTTGGTATAGGTTATTTACTTACGTCATAACATAAACATCACATAGAATTTTATTTCAGTTTTCAGTCAATGTAAATGGGAAAACCCAAATATGTAACTTAACTTTTTGAGTCTTTATTGATTTGTTTTAACACACATTTCTAGTGTTTCCTTTGTATAGAGTTTATACTATTTTATAACATCTCGCTAGAGTATAGCCTAATAATCCCAAATCGCGTCTTAAACAGCGACCTTGATAAAATCGACGTTGCTATTTGATTTTCGCGAATTGTAAAAAAATCAATAATGTCTGTTAATTAAATCTATCATTTATATTATACGATAGTTGAAATTGTTAACTACTGATAAATTATACAAGGTGTTTCAAATATAGACAATATCACAAAAATATAATTTTAAATTTTCTGTAGGAGAATATAATGAAAAATCAAACTTATTCCTATAATATCAAAATATCAAAATAATTTTATAAAAACAAAGGAAAAACGTAAGCAATAATTTGAATTGATCTCCGCTAAAGAATTATTAAGTTTTTCCTATTTTTTCCCTATAAGTACATTTGTTATTTTCGAGGAGAACCAGTTTAATGGTGCTCAATCTGGATACCTTGTATGTAATACAGTATCCAGAAGTGCCGGTGATTGGCCTGGAGTACTAATACACATCTATTGTTCTGTTGTTAAAATAAGTGTCGGCAGTAAAAAACTACAATTTCTTATTGAAACGGGTGTGTGAAGGAATTTTACAGTGTAAAAAGTATATTCTTCGTTTGATGTTGCCATTTTCTGGGATCTTACTGTAACTTGTAACCCATTTCTCACATAGTGTTTTTTTCTTAAGGTCAATTGTTGGGTTGTCTAGTTATTGTATTGTATGTCCTTGATATTATTGAATTCGATTATTATTGGATTGTATCTACATTATTTCATGATTTTAACACGTAAAATTGAATAACAGAAAGAAGTAATTGAATTAATACTGAATAGAAGACTAAAAAGAGAATGTATTATTGAGGAAAATGGATTGAATATATTGGGATTTCTTGAAATCTAGAACATTAATTTTCTAATTATACCCTATTTGGAAATAGCGTAGAGTAATAAATGCTCATCATAAATGCAAAACCCTGAAATTTTTAATACCGTATTTTACGTCCAAAATTTGCAATATTTAAATATGCCACTGATGAATAAGTAACTGTACAGAGATATATTTTCCCCATAATTAACCGTACTAAAATGTAAGCGGTTACCTAGATAATCCGAATGGCCATCCTTTTCTTTCCAAAATCTTTATATCACTCTCTATTTTAATACTTTCACACCAACCTCTAAATTTGCCCGAAAGTAAGAAGACTCTTACCATCATGTCCGTTGCAATGGTTATTTTTATTTAATTATTTACAAATACGAGTATATACATGTAAGTATGAAAAATAAAAAACAGTCTACAAATTTGAACAAGTATGTACATATTTGCAATTTATGTATTTTATTCCGAAGAACTAGTGGATGAATTGTTTAAATTAATCAAGAGAGGTTAAATTTAAATGTTGTGTTGTTCCGAGCTACTTCGCCTTTAACTTGGGCCCATATCAATTCGATCGGATTGAGTTCACAGTGATAGGGAGGAAGACGAATTTGGCGATTTCTTGCCACTTCATCAATATTATATTTCTTGTGGGGATTTTTATTTATTTTGACAATTGACAAAAATTCGTTTTTCACTAAGTCATTGTTGAATGTAATATTTTTTTGTATTAACCAGTTAACAATGTCTTGTTTTTTCCATGACGTCGTAGGTAGACTTTAAACTTGCCTCGAGTGGTAACTGGCGTTGTCAAGAACAATTACAGATCCGGCTGGAATAAGATCTAGCGTTTGTATAGAGTATTCCTCGAACACATCTGTATTCATATCCTAGTGATAGTCACCGTTTTTTTTATTCAAATAACAGCAGGCCACCATCAGCAAAACCACTGTCATTGCCAATATATGTTACTATTAAACGTCTCTCAATCTTGTTGATAGTCCCTCCAAGAAAGCTTGTCTATAATTGTTAACCGTCTTATCTTGCCATATTTTTCCTATAGTGTGCCCCTCGTTAACCAAAGTCTTGTCTAAATAAAAAATAGTTTTCTCTTCCTCCCGGATTTTCTTAATCATCCATAAATAAGACCTTCTCCAACACACGATTTCTTCGGAATTTTTTAAATATGAATTTTTTATTTTGTTTTTCCCAATAAAAATTTAGTTGAAGCTTATTTCTGCTGATTGGTGGCCATCCGTCTTCCAAAAAGGACGCCAAAATTTAATCAATGGTAGGATTTTTCTTTTTAAAGTGTGAACTAGAGTGGACTTTCTTGCGGATTGCATATTTGTAATCTTCATTGATGTAAACCTTTGGCCTTTCTGACCGAGACTTTGGACCACTTAAACATCCACTTGTTTTCCTTTCCTTAAGAAGTTTGTAGACCGTTGATTATCCTAGACCTGTCATCTTCGAACATATACTTGTTAGATCATCCACACTGACTGAAGGGTACTGATATTTTAATGCACCATATATATTTAAAGCCATGGCTTTCTCGTTAACAGAGAGTGCATGCGTCTTCACTTTATGTATTGGAGTATAGTTTTCAAAGGTCGACATATTGAATATTCACTAGAAATGCAGTTGTGTATTGAGAATTTTCTTTTATAGGACTTTTTCTTAAATTGAAAATTGTCAATAACCATTTAAGTATACCTCATATTTTAATCTTTTATTACCATCTTGCAAAATATACCTAATTATCATTTTTCGCATTGTCCGGTATAGGTTTATACTATTAAGGGCGTGATATTTACCTGTCAACATCATTCCATTCTTAAAGTACCCCAAAGGAATTTTTTTGGCCGATAAGTAAACATCGTTGGATGTTGATGCAATAAATTTCTTGGAAAATAAATGTTGGATTCATTTGCTAAGGTTTAATAAAATAAAATAATAAATTGTTCTTAAATGTGATTACGGTTATGGTGGCCAGGAGAGGGATTGATTTATTACTCTACACTCGTTCCGAATGGAGTATAATAAAATTTTCACAGCAATTCGTGGATCATCAAAATATTTTAACTACTATTGAACACACGACTGGTCATTTTAAAATGTTGGATGAGGGTTTTACTTCATTTGATTCTGCTTTCTACCACTGTTGTCTTTAGAGACAAAAGATATACAAAAGCGATATACAAAATTTTGAGCCTTTATAGGATAATGTATGAGAGTTTCGATCTCTCTTGTTGCTTCCTTGGTCTCCTCTTCGTTTTGTGATGGTATTTCCACTATTTTTGTTATTGGTTTATGTTTTGATACTTTTCTAGTGTTTACGTTCTTTATTCTGTTTAGATTGGATTTGTCTCCATTATTTCTAGATACTATTTCATATTTATTGCGTTCATTTTGTCTCTATTGTTTCTTCCTTATAGTATTACTTCGTTGTTGGTACTGCTTTTTATACTCCTAGCCAGGTTTTAATTACCTATATTAATTTTCCTCTCTTCTGTAAACATAATTCCAAAAACATTCTTTCTAAAGTATCGTACATTCAAAAAATTCTATATTAGGGCTATCCAAAACTAAAAAAATCCAAAATTGGCGATTTTTAACCATTAAACCAATCGTGCATTTCTCTCTCTCACACCGTTTTTTACTTTCTTTGTCATATTGTCTTTTTTATTTTCAATAATTATCATGCCTTTGGTTTTATTTATGTTGATTATTTTCAGGTTTACGAACTCCAATCCATATTTACAATAAGCGAAACTCCCAATCAAATTTAAATGTGATAGTTTTAACGGACTGAGAAAGTAAGAGACATTTTTCAGTGACCTTTTGTAAATATAGCAGTTTCAGTCAAATTTCTATTTTTGTATTTGTAAAGAACCTCACTCGTTACTCCTTCGCTATTATTCCCATATATTTGAAAAGTAGCATGCTTATTTTTACCTTTTTAGGTATTTTATATTATCTATCTGGTACATCTAAAGTTGTAGTTAATCTTGACTTAGCCAATACTAAGGCGTCGCGTCGTACGATTTCGTCGCATCCAACCAAATTAAACCAATCCAACGAAGTACGATTTGACTGCAGATAGACAGTTTTCTGGAAAGAACTTTTGGTACCATAAGTATACGCATATTGTATCTTCCATTATTCTTGAGGAAAATCTTGCAAACGGTTTTTGTATCTATATATGGTCAATTTGTGCTAGATAATTTATAAGAATTCGCTACACTCTTAAATGAGCTAAAATATAGAAAACAATATTTTAGATTAATTTTTAGTTTCAAATTATATTTGGAATATAGTAGTAAAAATACTTGATTTTATCTAGAAGTCGATATTATTGATAATAAATATTATCCTAACATTTACATACTTTAATAATTATTATCTTAATTTTTTGATAAAGGTATTAAAATCTCATTTTTATTGCCGTCACACGTTTTAACTCATAACGCTTGATGGATGATATTGTTTGTTACATCGCCTATTTTTTAAATGGCACCAAATAGTACAACTTGCGATTTGACTTCTCCGATATAATTATTTCCTTGTGCCATTTTGCACTAATTATTCACAACTGTTTGTTCATCAAAGATCCTGTCGAGATTAATTTGGCAATGGAGATGTCCTTCGCTTCTGACTAAAAGGGCAACACTCATGTAAACATATATACACCTTACAAAAATTATCGCTTCACTCATTATTTTTCAAATATTTTAAATGTGTTGCCTGTTTTTCGAATTTTATTATTATTACGAATTAAAATACCAATAGACACGCCTTTTGCAACATCTATTTTATATCAGTTTAATCTACAGAGGACAAAAAGTTTGATTTGCCAAAAAATAGGCAATATAGAAAAAATTGTACAAAACACCTATAAAAAAAATGAACGGTGCTTAAACTAAAACCAGCCAATGAATTTCTAATAGCGTGTGTTGCCGCCCCTCGATCTAATTACAGCTTAAATTCACCTTGGAAGGCTTCTAAACAGGTTCTGGACGTATCCTTGCGGCAGGTTTTCCCAGAATTTAAAAAGAATCTAGTGCTCTTATTGGTGCCGGATGCTGCTGAATTTGCCATATTAGATGGTCCCAGGCATGCTCTATTGGGTTAAGGTCCGGGCTACGTCAGGCCAATTCAGGGTCGGTATCTCGACCTCTTCTAAATACTGCCGAACCAATCTAGCAACGTGTGGACGAGCATTATCGTGCATTAGCACAGAGTCGTCCCCGATATGATGCATATAGGGCACTACATGGGGTTCTAGGATATTGGTTATGTACCTGTCAGCATACCATCATTCACTGGTACTAACTCCGTGCGACCCTCGAAAGAAATTTCTCCCCAAACCATGATAGAGCCACCACCAAAGCTTTCAGTTTGACAAAAATTAACCTGATCGTGCCGTTCACCACATCGTCTATATACTGGTACACGCCTATCTAATGAATACAGACAAAATCTTGATTTATACGTGAATAAAATATTGGACCAATCTTGAATATTTCCAATTTGCGTGTTTCCGAGCAAATTCCAATCTTGCTACTCGATGTTCTCTGGTAAGACGTGGACCTCTACCTGGCCCTCTGACTCGTATACCTGCTTCTCTCAGCATATTTCGAACTGTTTGTAGGCTTATTCTGACATTACGATCAACCAACAGATCTGTTTGCAGCCTTCGAACGGTGGTATACCTAATTCTTAACGCCATTAACCTCAAATAACGATCATCTACTACTGAAGTTACCCTTCCGCGGCCTTGTCCGGGTCTTCTGGTTAGCTGCCTGTTTCTTGGTAGCGAATAACAACTCTGGATATGGTGCTTTGTTGAACTCCAATCACCCCGGCGACGTATCTTTGACTACGAGATGATTCTAGCGGCTTCTACTTCGTCACATGTTTTGTTAAACGTTGAGGCACATCCATTATTAACAAAAGTAATTTAAATTTTCACTATACAATAACACAATTTGCTTAGAAAGTTCTCGACGTCAATGCATTCTCCAAGACAGAAATAATTTACTTGAGCATTTTGCTTCCAAAAAAATTTGTAAAAAATTGTGATATTTTTTTGCCCATGATAAGAAAGTAGAAATATCTATTAAGTTGATACGTACAGATTGTCCCAAAAAACTAAAATTAAGTATTAAAAATATCCTAAAATACCAATGATGCAATAATTTTTGTGGGATGTATATTTCCTTTCAAATTTTACCCAAGTTGTGTAATCGAGTTTGTGCTTGACAGCCATTTTTTGAATTTGAGATTAAAGTGGAAAAATTGAATTTCATTAAATATTGTTGTTTGCTGAAAAAGCTTTAACCCAGGTGAAATTTAATAAATTCTCTAAGAATACTGCCTCATCAATTTCAATGATAAACCGTGGTTCGTTGAATTTAGTTGTGGTCATACCTACATAGAAGGAAGATTCTGGAAGTTCTGGACTCCTAGGTGATGTCTCTATATCCGAAATAACTGTAGACATACACAAAATTGTGGGAGTACGTGATATTATGAAAGCCCAAAGGATTCAATTTTGATGAAACCAAATATTATCTTTCATTAAAACACACTGAATAGTTGCCGAACAGCAATCTTGCATTTTGTGCTTGTGTGCTTTAAAACATTCATGGGGGTTTTCTATGAATGCCATGGTGATAGTTTGGTGCGTGAATTAATTGAAGCCGTCAAAGTTATTCTAAGTTGCAATAGATTCTATTATGAGCAGTAGTTTCAACTGTATAAGATTCAATTATTTCAGAAATTGAACGAAATAAGACTACTTTCACCGTCGCGTCGCTTCCAATTTTTCAAAATCATATTAGGACCAGTAACACATAACGGTAACTACATATTTAATATCTATTTTATAGATAAGTGTACCTTCATTAAACGGAATAAGAAAGCTGTTCGCTAGGTGGATGCAACATTTGCTCACATCAATCACAATTCCATGTCCACCATAACCTACTATCGACCAAAAAAATAGTCAAAACTGGGGGCTCCGGTATGAATCAGCAACAAGGTGATTTGTCATCTAATAAAGTCGAATGAGCGTTTTTTGGAATGCACGCGGTATGATCCACGTTGACCACCTTCAAACGGGTGAAGCAATTACTAACGAATATTGTGTGAACGTATTGGATCGATTTAAAGAATTTGACCACATTTGGTCAAGGAAAAGTTTTTTCTCGCTTGAACAATGAAAGAGTGTACACATTCACACACTTCCGCCTTATTCTCCGACTTTCAAATGAAAATATATTAATGTTATAAGATAATATTGTCATATTTCTACCAACAAACATACATATACTATCACCTCTTACTCAGTTGATATACTTAGTTATGAAAAATCGGCTAGGTGTATCCAGTGTATTATTGCTATATCAAACAATTTTCAATCCACACAATTTTTAGCACTAAAATTTGAGAATTATATGTCAATACAGTTAGGTGTCTTTACTTATGATGACACAAGTAAAACAACCAATCATAGCAGGTGTAGAATCACGAGATTAATTCCAAAATAACATGATACATGTAAAACATGAGTTATAGAATATTATTTATGTAAATAGATAGTTTCAATACTTAAATTTTTTTCTTCAAAAGCTTTCAATACTAAATAGCTCTAGAAAATTATTAATGTGTGTGGTGTAATTGTTAGTCAGTCAGTCAATGGTGGTGAGAAAATGAGAAATTTTGCAATATATTATCCAGAAAATCATCTGTAAATCCTCAATCCGTGTATTACAATGTACAACAATTTAAAAATTCATTCATCTAGTAGATAATATTTCATGACACAAAGTTAAACTACAACAATATACTCGTGACGGAAAACTTTTACATTTCTTACGTTTAAATTATCCGTCAAGTAGCAATATTATCACGACTGGTCGCCAATTATTTGAACGTCCTTTAACTAGAACCTGCGCCATTGCTCAATATTATTTAGAATATAATAAATAAAATATGAATAGATGGCTCTTCTTAGTAACAGTAAGTCACTTTAATTTTAGGTATTCAACCGGCTGCTCCAGTGCTGCAGGAGTTTTAGAATATTTTAAAATTCTTATTTCTATTAGTTTCCCCATTTCGAACTTACAGAAATAGTGCACACAATGAATTTTTAAACGTATTGTCAAATTACTCGAAAATACATTAGTTCACACTAATTTCTTCAATCGAAAAAACGATGTTAATGAGGATTTTATGGAAAGCGGAATATTTCAAAATTAAATACTGCTTAAAAAGTTCATTGATTATTAATTACCAGCAACTAGGGCTGGGCAATTATCAAAAAATATAATCGATTATACAAAATAATCGATAATTTTCGATTAATCGATTTATCGAAAATAATCGATCAATCCAAAATAATCGATCAATCCAAAATAATCGATAAATCGGAAATAATCAATATAGACGCGAAACTTTTTAACGACCTCAGATTATCTTGCCTCGGTCGCAAGTGGTCTCGGCGATTACTGTTCTTTCGGTACGTTAAAAAGGTATTCGCGGCCTAAGCATACAAATAACTATTTCAGTCTTTTACTTTGTAATAAAGCCACTTAAAAAACTCTCTTTTAAATTCAATTAAACTGTACCAAAACCATTATGCATTTTTGAGAATGAAAATAGGCAAGAAACATTGTATTTTATAAAACCAAATTCTCACAGGATGTTGTCCACATCCATTAATCGATATTTTCCGATTAATCGATATTTTTCGATTATTTAATTATTTTATCGTCACATAAACTTAAAATATTTATGTAAGCACTTATTTTAGTATCCTTCTATCTTCTTTAACCCCATATATTAGATGGAAGCTAAAAATGTTTGTTTTAACGGCGTTTCATACTCGTGTCCTATTTTTCAATTTTCAATATTAGAGATATCGTCAATAATTTATTAGTACGCTAAAGAGATTGTTTTTGTTTCTCATTATCAACCCACTTAAACGCAACGAAAACGGAAACAATTCATGTCCAAACTTCTCGAGAAAGTACACGATTGGATGAGAATTAACAGAATTAACCAAAACAGACAGAATTGTTAGCAATGTACTATAAAATTTAATATCATTTAATCAAATTTAGAATTATAAGATTAAACCAAAGAGAATAAGAATAATAAAGCAGACATCAACTTTCACGAGATTCAAAGATAGTGGAACAAAACAAAACGACAAACGATATCAATAAAAAGATATCGAATAGAAATCGATGTGACAGAAAAATAATATTAATAGTTTTGAACACAGTCTTCTCTTGTACCGGATAGGTGGTCCCCGTTAAAAAAAGACCAAAGTAGTCTACATCATTTGTCATCCTCAACAGTTTGACCACCCGATAACCCGAAAAGTCATTTGTCAAATTCCAATTGTTTTCATATACCGATCATTGCCGCTGTGTTTGAACCCTTTTAAACATTACCTGAAAACTTGCCAATATTGCATTATTAATTTCAAAGTATTAAAACTTTTTCTGCAAAAATAAAAAAAATTATTAACAATTAAATTGTATGTTTAATTTAACTAAGACGTCCAAGGAATCAAAGACGTATTTCACTTTGTTTATATGCTTGCCATTTTGTATATATGAAAATCCATCTTTTTCAGGGAATATTAATTCAAAAACAATATTCGCTGCTTCCCTCTCGCGATTCTTCGACAAATCGATTTTTTGGAACAACGATGTTGAAATCGAACTGTATAAATGAATTTCGTTAACATTATTTCACCACTCATCAGTCAAACCAAGGATAAGTAAAGTGGTTTGCTAAATTTCATTTCATTCAACTTTACTATATTTCTATTCTAAATTTTTAATTAGACATTATAAAGTTTTCAGCATTTATTCGTGCAATAAATTCATTGTTATTTAGTTAAAAGTTTTCTATTAGCGCCATTCCTGAATGCCCTTATTTCCTCCAATAATATAACCCAACGTGTCTCTCTCTCTTGTTGTTGAGCCAAAATATGGACGAGTTTTAACGATGCTTTCTAACCATAGACAAAACATAGATACACTGTAACACACGAAACACCAAACGAAATTGGAATAGTGGACTTGGCCATCATTTTTGATATGCCCGCGGCATAATCCTCATTGACTACCTTCGTAGTTAGGATAGTGAGATCGTTGCAAACACAGGCCTCCTGATACTACCAAAGGCGATGTTTTTTTTAAAAAACTAATCAGGTATCATGGCTTGAAATTTTTAACGTCACTAGGAAACTGTGCCTAAGTATTTGAACTTCGGATTCTTGTACTGGGCAGTCCCCGATGACATGGTCTGCACTTTCTTCTTAGTCTATGCACAAGCGGCATTCCGGAACATCGGAGATGGTGTCTTATCTAATTGGTCGAATTGTACGCCCGTTCCAGTGGAGCCGTTGATTGGTAAGAGACCTATCTATGTGTGCCTTTGCTTCTCTCATGCTGCGTGTGTCCAATACCTTCAAATGGGTAAAACAATCAATGTGGAATATTTTACCAATCTATTAAATTAATTTAATAACAATTTGCAATTTCCAAGTCAGAAATCCATGAACTAGGCTCACATCGCTTTCTCATCTGCCCTATTCTCTGAATTTAGCCACAGTGACTGTTGCTGTGCTTGATAAAGGGGATTTGACTTTTCGAAAAAAACATTTTATTGTTCAAACAGATTTTTTAAAAAGCAATAAGGATATTTTCGATGAAATTCAATTAATTGTTAAGAAATCTTTGATCCAATCGAATGAAAAGAAATAGATATTAAATTTAGAATTAATCCTTCCTTAGGTCATTATGTATAATTTTCATGTATTAAATTTTCATACACTTGCACTTGACTTCAACGTAGTAAACCCGATAATGATACCAAAAGAAAAATGTTTCAATTGGAATATTTCAAAAACGATAAGTCCGATTTATCTAGTAGTTATTTTGATAGTTATTACAACAATAAATCCCTTAAATACTGACAATATCTACAATTCTCATGCTTTCTGGTTGTTAACTATAGAATAAGTGAAAATACATGGTTGTTCAATAAATTTTATATTTTGATAAAAAAACACGATTTTAAGCTTTGAAAGGGATTTTTTGATTCATTATAATCTCCCCAAACTTCAATGCACATATTCCAGTGATGTTCTAATTCATAGATTCTAGAATCCTCATTGAAGAACATGAAAAATTGTCGATATACGCTTCGTTCGATGCTTTCCACAAATAAATTTGGAGGGACGTCAAGTCTCTTGAATAGGGTGGATGTTGGCAACAGTTCGTAGTTTAGTTCGCTTATTTTTGGGATGGATTTTTAAGTTGTGTAAGAAGGTGTGTTATCTTGATTTAAAATTATTTTTTTTTTGTATGAACTCATTTTTACATCCATTTTATCCAAAATAATACTAAAATACTTTGTGTTTATAGTTTTACTAGTATGGAGCTAATACAGAAGTAAATGCACTTTTGCCCCATTTCTGGACCTTAATTCGCTTTGGAGCCGAAATACCGTGTTCGCACCTTTCCTTAGCCTCTTGTATTGATTCAGAATTATTATGGTACATCTAAGTCTCATCTACAGATAAAAAAGACGTAAAAAATTCATTTTATACTTTCTAAATTGCTCCAAATGTTGTCGATGTCGCAATCTTTTTGTTTAGGTGTTGCAAATACACAAATTTTCTACAAGCATTGATTTAATATCTAACTAAACTACCAAGCTTCTCAAAAGTCAGAAATTTGTGGATATAATATTATGTACATGAATTTTTTATCGGGTCATAGTTTATTTCGTAACATAGAATAACATCCTAATAAAAATTCTTCTGTATATAATAATATGTATATGCGTACATACAATACAAATGAGGTTAATTAGAGGTCTAATCCAATCAGAGGGATTATTAAGGTTGATAATATACTGAAAAAATGTATGAAATGCTGAAATCTCAATGATACTCAGAACCAGTAATACTCTTGACAGGAATTACAGATATGCTGTTTCCAAATAAAAAAGAAACCAACGAAGACAAAATTTAATCGAAAGCAATGGAACAAATTTAACAATTGCAAATTCTTGCCCTTCACATCTGTTATTATTATCATGACATATTTTGCGTCCTTGAATCAAGACCTTCGAGTTTGTTATCAAAATTTTGGAAGAAAAACATCAACAAATCAATTGAAGAACTCGCGTCGTATATCAGTTTATAAATAAATAAGATAAATTTATCATTTCATTTGGTGTAAAATCTTCTATTTATCACTAGCATCCTAAGACAAAGGATTATTTAACACTTCGTGGTTTTTGTTACTTGTCATCAAGGCTACAAAAATGTTAGTTAGCTGGTAATATTCTAAAGTCATTAAGCAAAAAAAAACAGCTGCGTTAAGATGTTCAATTCTTTCAGGTTAGTACACTGGGATTCCTGAGCCCATTGTGTTACCCTTTATTTTCTACAAATTAGAAATTTAGTTAACTACCTAACCAACCCTTCTTTTATAGCTTATTTTTAAACATCTACTGTGTCGTTTTCAGCATTGGACGTCTAGGCAGGGCACCAGCATAGCGAATGCTATAACATCTCTTCTTCGTTACACTCTGCAACAGTACAATGTCCACTAATCACATTTCTGGATTGAGTGTTTCATGCAACTGTCTGTTCGGTATCCTCTCTCCTCGTCTCACTTGTTGCAAGCCTATCTGCTTCAAAATCTCATTCCATTTCATAGTGTTCAGGTTCCTAGCAGAGGCTCATTTTAGTATCACGAATACAGGAGAGTGCCTCGCGACAGCTGATGACCAATTTTGATTTCGCTGTTTTAATGCCTGGCTGTCTGTGTAGATTGATGTGTTTCTGTTTCATTCACCAATTGTAAATTTGTTTCAAACAATTCTTCTGGCCTGTCACCGCAATATTAAAGGTCATTCTAGTAATAAATTATGAAAAAGACAATCTAATTATTGAGACAAAGAGAAAAGTATAAACTTGTTAAACTTGCATATGTTTCAATGTGACTGCCAACTGATAGTCTGAATGATGAAAAGAAACATGCAACATTTTCAGTAATCATAATAATTTAAATATTACTCTGTTTGAATTCCTATTATGTTAAGAAGAATTTTTCAAAATTTTTGAGTAGAAGACTCACACCACTTTTGGTCTTGGTTTGCTGGATAGCTCTGCTATCCTAGAAGATATCTTGTTTGTTGTGTGTGTAATAATTTTTCATCTATACTTGATAAATTTGAAAAATGGTAATAATTCTTATAAAATAATATTTCCCGTATTTCTATTTGTTGTTGTACATATAGCATCTTGAAGGTATCTCTATCTAGTATCTGTTTCTACATAAACAAATAAAACAAGGTCTTATCATAGAACATTTGATTACAATTATTATAGATTTTAATATTTGTACTTCACATTGCTTGGACTCTGTAGGTTTGTTATCTCAAAATAGCCCATCACGTAGTATGTTTTTATAAAATTACAGTTATCGATAACTCATTGAAATATTGGAGTGATTGATATTTATATCTCCAATTGTCAAATGCGAAACCATCACAAAATGGCCACTTTGCATAGGTCAAAGAATATTTCTTCTATAGGACAAATGTTTCTAATTATCTCAAGCTTAAAAAGCTTTAAGCTGTAGCTTAAAAATTAATTTATGATATCATTTGCCCACTTAACAACGCAATAATAGACTTCAACGACCTTGATTCCTAGACCACAATTGATTTAAAATTTATATGAGGTTTGTTGAAAAACTTCCGATCTAACAAAGAAACAAAACATTTTTTCACATATAATTTTTATTTTTCGATCATTTTAAGCCTATACACTTAGTATATGTAAGTAGATACTCAACTTTTTGATCCCTTCCAAATAACAGTTGCCGTCTTTTTACTCAATTAGTCAATTACGTATACGATCATGTCCTCTTCTGATGAAAATACCTCTTCTGCAAATGAAAATTTGAGTTTAGGAAACAGAGAGAAGTAGCTGGGAGCCAGATTTTGTGGATAAAGTGGGTGGTGAACCAAGTCGAATTTTAACCGTGGCCACCACCGAAATGTGAGAAGGGGCGTTGTCCTGATGGAAAAGCATTTTCTTTTTCTTCAAATGCAGTCGCTTCTTCACAATTTCTTCCTTTATTTTATCAAACAATGATGAGTAATTCTGTCCTATCAAGACATTTTTGAAGATACTCAATAAACACAATCCTATGAATATACCAAAAAAGGTCGCCATCACTTTTTCGGCCGATGAAACAGATTCGACCATTGCAATCCATTGAGTAGACTTTTAGAAGTGTAGTGGTGGATCCTGATTTGACTTATTTTGCTGCAACTGAGTGAATAAGGCTTGGTTCAAACTGAGCAAACACCAAAACTTACGCATACATAATTTCTTCAATAAGTATGTGGCGAATGCGTTTTTTTGATATGCTGAACACGACAGTCGTCCAGTTCCATTTGGTGAACTTATTCGATGATATCGCTGGTTATAGTCGTTTTTGACCATCTCGGGTGTATAGCCTTTCAAAAAAAAATATACTCAATATATTCAATTTGTTCCATTGTTAGAAACATCTTCATAATAACTCACTTACACGATTACCAAATGGAAAATGAGCGTCCAAATTGACTGAAAATATAATGAAAATTTGTAAATGCATGCGCAAATATATTTCCTAACTTTTATTGATAAATGCTGACATCCTTCCGTTGAGGACGGAAACTTTTCAGACATCCCTCTTCCTACTATACAGATCTACAACAAATTATTATATGATTGAATTCTGTAGAGGTTTGACAATAATATATTCATATTATAATAATATTCACATGTATAAAGAAACGATAGAATTAATTATCCATGCTTCCATACCATCGATTCTTCCAGTAAATCTAGTTATTTCCAACTTATTCTATTTTATAAAAGAAATAGTGCATATTTGTAACGTTAATTAATTTTATATAATCATTATTATTCTTTTAAATCAATTCTTTTGTACTCGACCTTTAAATTGCAGCATGAATTTCCTTCAAAATTTTTAATATCATTATCGTTTTCGTTGACTGCGCACGCCGCGAACATCTTTAGAAACCTTGGTTGGTAATATCTGATGGCAGAATATAAGCCTTTATTCACAGTTAGAGTGAAATGAATAGAATAGATTTATAACATTGTTGCCAATAGTTCGAAAAAATAATCGTATATTTCCGATGTTTCATAAAAAAATTCTGGTAATATGCATTTTATAATTTAGCAGTATAGAACAAAGTCTTTTTCCATTCCCTTCATATCGTACTGCGTAATCTGACGTCTACTGCCTATGGGATTAAAATGGAAAATGTTCTTTGGAGTAAACAATTGAATTTTCATATTTTCTTATTTAACAAACATCTTCATCAAATAAGGTGGAGGTATTATGGTTCAAAGGTGCTTTAATAATAGTAAAGCAGACTTGCCGTGAAAATAACTGAATAATCTCAAATAAGCAAGTGCGTTTTGCTATATTCAGTAGAGAATACGCAGGCATTTTGCATAAGTGTTCGTTTATTCAAAGTCGGAACTTTTCTTTTTTAACAAGAAAAAACTGAAAAGATTTTGCGATTTAAGCAATAATCATCTCAGTCATGCGTGAACTGAAATGATGATCACCCCAGAAATGTGTCCATCACTTACGCTATTAAAGTGTGATGTTTCTGGTTCTAATGTTGTTTAATCTCTTATGTGGTACTGAATCATGGACACCGAAGTAGGGAAATTTGAAAATAAAACTGAAACCTTTACATTGCGCTGCCACCTACAGATACTGGAAAGATAATGTAAAGACAGAATAATGTATTCGTTTTAAGAAAAAAAAATGGAAACTATTAAATGATTATTTCCAATATCCGAAAAAAGACGTAACCGAAATAAGATGAAGTGCAAATCCGATTGAACCTAAGATTGCTCAATGGAAAAAATAAAATCTAATTTAGGTTCAGATTTGTACTTAACGTATTTTTTAAAATTGTAATAAGAGAAATTTGGCAACGATGTCGTTCAGGTAAAATTCATCGCTTCAACATGTCATAGGCACCGATACAAGCACGTTTTTTAACAGGCGAGGAAGAACAATGGAACCAAAACGGGCAGGTGAGTGGTTGTAGTAGTGGTCCGGTTCAGGCACAATTCAAATCTTTGGAGGAGGTTACCTCGACTACTTTTTTGATAATGTACTCACGCCTTTTTGATGTCTAACCCTTAACAATCCATTTGCAATTTTCCATTAACAAACAAGAAAACTTTTGCAGTAAATTTGAAAATTAAGGGAATTAGCAAAAGCTGTAATTTAATAGTGACAGTTCATACCTAAGGAATAAATATTAGATATTCTTGGAAATATAGAATTGTGATTACTACACATATCATTAAATGTTTGCTATTTGTAATGACAATTTTAACTTTTTTCTTGTGTAAAAATCAAGTACAAAGGGGTAAACCCTATTATACTATATTATACACAGATACCTGTGGAGATTGGCTGTAGGCTCTCAGTGTTCAAAGAAGACGTGCCTTTTTGTCATTTGAGAAAAACCAATTTTAAACAACGGATCCTTATACAGCTCAAACACATCACAATAAATAATTAATTGAATAATAAAAAGATTTTATGTCATCAAATCCTAATTTGGCACTAATGTTTCCTTTTAGGTTAGGTTTAGATTTTTCATCGCACGAGAAGTATAAAAACACATTTAAGATATGAAATTATGACATGATAAAGTAATGTCAAAAGTGATTGAAACGCATGTAGCTGACTAATCCTTTGAAAACAATAAAAATATTTATAATAAGTAGCATTTCTTTTGACAAAGAAAATGGATTTATGCATGGAGTGTTGGACTACAAAATGAAATCTCCTACTCTTCTTCCGAACATCAACCTGGAAATATTTAACACATAACTTCGGTTTGCCTTTCGTGCGCAGAACTCCTTAAATGTATTGAGATTCCAGTCGTCCTCTTCTTTTAACACGAAACGATAGTGTCCGCTGAGAGTTCGCCGATGTGCGACTCCATTTTCTCTCTGTTCACCTTTTATCGTTCTCTGTGGAACAACGTACTCAGAAGATAATCCTGCGCTCCATTGCGGAAGGGGCATTCGAGAGAATCCCTCTTGCCCATCCTGTGCAAGTAGCGCGCAAAATACCCATGTACAGAGAAAAATTGTATGAGGTGATATCCAACTTCTACCGTGCGAGTTTTTTCTTGTTGTGCTATTCTCACTCTAAACACCTTGGCTTTTCTCGTCTTTTAAAAGCAAATAGTATCACCGAAATCACTGCCGCAATTACCATTGTGGCTGGCTCCGAGAGCGCCCAAGCTGAAATGATTTCGGCCCACACTTCGGCACCATACAAAAGTATCGACTGGATTGTGTTAATCGGCAACCGCCTGTTCACTGACGTTGAGCATCAATCTGCTTAATGCGGCAACACGCGTTGCGGCTTTGTCAGAAGTTGTTCCCTCTCGAATAGAAACAATTGTGAGAATGACAACTTCGCTTTTTTCAGTAAATAGCAGACCGTACACAATCAATACATTGACAATATCTGATCAATACTTCAAAATATTAACAATGTTGATCATGTAATGTGTATATCGAAGTATTGATGAAATACTACGTGTAGGGCTCAATTTGCACTTATATGATATATATTTAAGAAAATTTGCAACTTGATAATTTTTACGCAAAAAAATCACAAAGTTCGTTGATTTTCAAAATGCAATAACACCAAAAATAACGAACATTAAAGATTCTTTTCAGTACCGAAAATTTGCAACTTTTTTGCTTGAATTTGCACCGTCGAAAAAATGCGATAATTTATAACGGTTTTTTCATAATTATACTGCGTCTGCATCAGCGCATTGTCGTCTGTAGTGAAAAGAATCTTTAAAGTTCGTTATTTCTGATGTTATCGCATTTTGAAAACAACGAAATTTGTGATTTTTTCGCGTAAAAATTATCAAGTTCCAAATTTTCTTATATAGATATCATATAAGTGCAAATTGAGCCCTACACGTAGGTATTTTTATAACTTTAATAACTTGCATGTTCACGGCCAGCAGGGTGTTGGTGGCGAACTGATGCAAAATATTTTTGATCGTGTTAGGTGGTGGAGATATTAACGTTGTATTGATGTAATATTTTCGAAAAATATTGATGTAAAATATCGTCAATATTATTGATCGTGTAGGTTCTGCTTAACTCGCATAATTTATGATTTAATACCTATTTATTATAAATCATTGAATTTTATTACATAACAAACACTTAGTATTCAATTTTAAGATGAAAAAGTTTTCAATAGGAATAAATTTATTAACAATAAAAAAATATATACAACAATTAACCTCAAATTTAAGAATTCACTTTATAGTGTATAGTATAAACCAATTTTGGTACGAATTCATTATAAACTATATTATATGATCACTTATCACCATATATAATGCAAAATCTTATACAGATGCATATGTTTGTACGAATAAATTTTTCAGCCCCATTTTTATGATTGGCAATATTACTAATATATAACTAACTTAAAAGCGGTTACCAACGAAACATTTACAACTAGCTTAGTGGTGTATAGCTTCAATAAAGTATTTATATAGAAATATATTTTAGAAAATAGATCAAGAAGTCTTCTTTAACAAACGATAAAATAGCGAAAAATATATAAAATTATAAAACTTCAAAAATCATTAGAATAGTACGAGTACTTGAATCCAGATATCAAGATCATTTTCTAGAAAATAAATATAAAGAGATCTAAGAAGTAAGAAATTGAGAAAATTCATAATTTGATTCATAATATGATGTACTTGAAGTCACAAAACAGATGAATTTCCAGCTCAATGAACGAATTTTTATATTACTGCTTTGTGTTTCAATGATATCGCATTTTATTATATTTTAGCAATTATGATTAAAATAATCAAGCATAAACAACGGATGCGTCTCAGATGAAATTGTGGTCCGGTCTGGCCCGATTTTTGATCCTTGGAGGTCAAATTGTCAGAGAACAGACATACACCAACCTCAATGAGTATCCGTTGTTCGAGATATCAAGCATGACTTAGAAAAAAAGCTAACCCGTCGACATAATCAACTCTGACCAATCGCAGAGAACTTTTCAACGAGCCGTTCACAATAGGCCTCTGAGCTCTGACAGCAATAATATATCGATGTTTTACAAGCATCGGTACCGGGACCCGCTCATTTTCATGAAATTCTTTTATTATTAACCTACCGACATGAAATTGATGATTCTTATTGGTATACGCAGATGAAACTCAAAAAGAACGCTATCTTTTATTTTACTATTAAGTGGATGTGGGAAATATTACTTTACTACTTATTAGTGTTGACTAGAAGTTCACCATTTATCCTATAAGTTATTTTAATTAGGTCTATTAATTCTAATATAAAAATTAGTACTATTTTCGGAAAATAAATTGAGCGAAATTTTTTGTGGCATTTTTAAATCTCTCCATTAAAAACAAAACAAACTTTGTTTATATTTAAATTTCTAGAAGCGAATGTACCTCTTGTTGTTATGAATTTATTCCAATGAAAAAACAGCAGATTATCCTTAGAAATAGACTCTCTTGAAAGCTTATGAATATTAGATATAAATAGTTATTTTGAAATTGCCTATACGTGTATATGAAATAACTGTGTTACCATTCCTTCGTAATTATTCTTTGACTTACCTTAATCCTCTCAATGAAAATAAATAATAATCCTATATTCTTCTTGCTAAAATTGATTTGTTTGAAACCGAGACACTGATCTACACTTTACCCGTCACACTAATGCAATTTAATTAGTTGATTGAGGTTCTTCAATATAACGTTCGAACATATAGGGAATAAGAATATGAAACGTTTGTAGAGACAAACAATCTTGAGAGCCCCTCTACGTGCTGGTACCTGAAGATGACACTCTTTCAAAGAATGTAATCTAAAGCATACTTAATCATTTACCTTTTCAGTATTCTTCTTTCTTGGCTTATATCGTTTAACAACGGTTGTGACGAAATTGTGCTTCGAGCTTCGAAGACAAAAAGTTTGTTGAGTTCTGCTTACACTGAGTCATCTGAGACGTCGCTTGTTGTGACGTTGAAGCGGTTCCTTTAAATTACAGCTGATGAGCTTGAACATCTATCGAGTAATCTGACCATAAAATGTCAATAAACGGATATAGGTTCATAAATACAAGGTGTTAACAAAACACACAGAGAATTACATTATTTGGATTTTAATTAATCTTCTTCAAAGTTCTACTCTTAGCATTGCACTTGATGCATTTCTCGAAAGCTTCGTTCAGAATTGCTTTCATCTACTCTGCCGTGGCTGTCTCTATGTCTGGTGTGGTGTCAAAATGCATTGTCATGATAAAAAAAATCCGTTGGTCTATTTTTAAAGTATCTTTCGTTTCATAAACGTTCCACTACCATATTGTCAAAGATTACAATTGTTATTCTTGGAACGAATTCTAAACCTACTACAACCTTACAAGAAAACATTGACCATGAGCTGGACTCATAACCTTATAACCACATATACACATCTCTTGTTTGGTGGTCGAATACTGAACAAACAACAGCTCCAAAAAAAACTGAAGAAAATTCAAAGGCTGTCTGTTTGGCTATCCCAAGGGCCATATCAACATGTTCCACTACAGCTTTATAAGAGGTGTTGACTTAGCCTCTCCTTAACTTTATACTAAGGGTCTTCTAGCGGCGCCCACAAGATAATCCAGAGAGAAAAAATTAGAAAATGCTAGAAAATCTAATAGGCCACCAAAGGAATTTAGAATTGATAAAGCTAATGAGCAGTGACCAAATCAGTGGAACAAATGCATAGAATTATCGACACAGACATCCTATTCGAAGTGGTAATCAATGACTCAATGCCTGTCAATTATGGGTTAACAAAAATCATTTCCGCGAACTTAAAATGGTTTAAAGATGACTCGCAACCAGCGGAAGGAGCTAAATAGAGGATATTTGCACTAAAAAATGCAAGCTCTGCATAGCACTAGGTAAATTACTCACTATTTTTCAGCTCTAAAAGAATAAGAAATAAAGTAACCCTATCAGGTTTCCAGGATTATATCAGGCAATGAGGAACTACAGCCTTGCCAAAAAAAGTCACCGACTCCATATTTTGGACCAGAGCCCTACTGTGGCTCCAAATGGCTAATGAATCAAATGGAATCTTGCAAATATCCATTAAACTCGTCTTCTGACAGAACACTGTCCTGTAAATACCACCTAAAGACAATAGGCATGCCATAGGACAACTTCAGATTTTGTAAGCAAAAATAGAGACAGGAGAGCATATACTTCTGCTCCTGGGTTATTTCAGCAAAAAGTGTAGTGATCTCGAAGGAATAGTGCTAACACGTCGGGAAGTGGGACAAAAAATCCCCAGAAAAATATGTCAATGTATTTTGGAGGTAGGATAAGTTTTAGAGTCACGTACAAAATATATTTTTGGGTAAAGGCGCTGAGCGGGTGAAAAGCCAAAACGACTTCCTAAACAATCTACAAACATCTTTAACATTATTAAATTAAATAGACATCGTATGGCATTTTGGAAGCACATATAATAAATTGAAATAAAATGTATGTATGTATGGAGAGTTTAGATGGAAGAATGGAAAGTTCTTTGAAACCATTCACGTTGGATATTTAATATATAATATATATATATATATATATATATATATATATATATAATATTTAATAAATCCATTAAAAAAATATATAATTCTACTATTCAATATCTCATATTAAATTAGTTTTCCTTACAAATATTTGAGAAAATTTTAAAATTGAAATAACTGACTTCAAATTAGACTAACTAATCTTAAAACTGTACGTTTATAAAAAGTCGTCCTTAAATAGTAACAGTAATCTTCTAGAGTAGACATTTATGAGGATATTCTGTTATAACTTATGGTTGAGTTTGAATTAACTCCCAATATAAAATACAAAATACACGTGTTTGATTCAGTTCATTAATTTTTTCTTATAAACTGTAAGGATGAAGGTTACTGCGATGTTTTACTCCAACAGACAATAAAATAACGTTCAAATGAAACAAAGGAAAACCACGAAAAGTATTTAAAAAAGCAATACAACTTTTTTTGTCGTCAAGATGTTTATTTATAGATTATTTGCCCAAATTATTTCACTATCAAGATGTATATCTTGTGTATAATTGTGTTTTTCGTCATCAGTTTGTATGTATCTTAAGCGTTAAATTTGTGGCGTAAAATTATAATTTGGTATAAATGTGCCGATGTTCTAGCGCTCCAGTTTTTATCTTATCATATCTGCGTTCTCTCAAGCTCCTTGCTAATTCTAAAGAATAATTCTAATGATATTTCTATGTACCTCGCTCACAAATATGACTTTCATAGTAATATAAGATAGATCAGCTATTGAAATTAGCGATTTAGTTTGCTTAATGTTTTTTTTAACTTTGTACTATTATTTTATTGTATCAAGGTTTTTTGAGCTGCATTAATCTTAATATAAAAAGTTTGAATTATTTGAAAGTGCATTCTCAAATTTTCCTTTCATCATTAAAATCTCATTAGCAACTTATTTTTTGATGACATAAATACTCTAACTCGTAACTTCCAATATCCCACGAAGTAGATTCTTGTCTTTGAAAATAATATTTGCTGTGTCTAGATTTATAGCTTCATGGTTTAATACTCAATTTTGGAACCGTCTTTCTATGATTATGATGTTTAGCTCTTGACTTCCAGTATGCTTTAATGTACCCTTATGGACGCTAGTCTTGAGGTCGAGGATGGCGAAGAGGTAACATAATAATAAAAGTTCAATAACTTCTCAAAACTTACATAGACCCATGAGTAAGTAAGGAATGAGAGTGGGCATCATAAAATCGTATGGAAGGTAGATGGATGTAGTTATGTTGGTTTTTCATGAAACATGTTACTAGATACATGGGAATTGTATACTGGATTATAAAAGAAAAGTGACTTAGAATTCCCATAATAAGGCAACTTGTAATTCCCTGGGTCAGGCATCGGTCAGTCAGTGGTCGAAGAATTGTTTTATTGGATTTTACGATGGGTCCAGTATAGACCCAAATTTGTGCCAAGTATGTAGAACTCTGGCACTAGCTTGGAATCTATTATTGGCTCAAACTTGGTGGGACTCTAGGATGATAACAATGTCCCTCGCTTGGTTTGCAAGCCTGGAGCAGGCCTGGTTACTTAAATAGGTCCATGGCTAGTTTGTCTACAACTGGTCTACAACCCTGGGCTAGGCTGGCTGCTTGTAAAAATAGATTTTTTATAGTTTATTTATAACATTATACTTTTATGACAAATTTCTATTAATGCACGTTACTAATTAATGTACATAAAAATATTAGTTAAATAATTAAACATATGAAGAAATGATAGTATTAATTTATTATTGTCTTTTATGCATAAAAGAATTTTATTCATGAAAAATTATTACTTTTAATGATATTTTTTATGAATAGGATATTAGAACAAAAGTTCATATAGTTAGTATATTATTTACGCAAGTGATGATCGGTTACTACAAGCAATAGCCCTCTAAACTCTGACAGTCCTGCTCTCATTCCTCTCAACACCAAACCCAATGTCGCTCGTACCTAAACCAAATTGCTGCTATTCATCGCTTAAAATAATTTTTTCTACGCCCATGCCAGTAAACATCAAATATCGCATTGTTGACATTCCGTGTAATTCCTATTTGACAATACCAAACGCCTAATTATATCTCATACATACACGTGCTTTTGATAAAAAAACTTAAGCCCCTTGTTTCAATAAAATAGCAATCAAATGTTTATCTAAGTATTTGTTTATATACAAGGATGTATTGATATCTAGTTAGTCTAGACCAGTTCAATGCATAAACAAAATATTGCGTTACCATAGCAACGAACAATAACTTATTAGAAGAATTCCAGTTTTTGGCATGTTATGGAAATAAGCGTCATGTCATCTATGTTATCAATTTTTGCAATGGAATATCCGAATTTTGTTTCTAGCTTACCTAGGAATACAGATGATCGTAGAAAAGGTATGGTGAGATGAACGAAGCAAGGCGATTGCAGCTCTGATTGTATTTAATGGAGTTAATTTTAAATAATTATTTAATAATTTACTGTGATCAAAGTACTCTTACCACAAATAGTGTTTCGCTTTTCCAACAGTCAGTATTGGAAATATTACTTATCTGAAACAATAAAGTAGTATTTTAAGAAAGTGAATGTTTGGTGCGCCGTGTTATACGAACTAGGAATCATCTCACATTTCTTCATTAAAGAAACGTTGGCTTAGCATACATAATTTTGCAAAAATTTATTGACAAACTTCCTTTAAATATTCGACAGACTGATTTCCTTTAACCTGACGGCTGTACCACTCATTCTACATAAACGATTACTAATGGGCTGAATAATCAGTTTGCTGAAAGATCGTTTGAAAGAATTAGTGTGACATTTTGGCTGATAGTTCCTCAGACCTCACAATAATGAATTTTTCAGCTCCGCGATCTTAGCACCTCATGGAATTTAGATTGACTAATTATACTACCTGAAAGACCAGTCATAAAAGTTCAGTTGGTCATATTAATTGGCTAGAAATATTTTTATAATGGGTTGAAGTTTTCCAAGGTCATTGAGAAATTTAGCCCAATTGACGAAAAAAAAAGAATAAGAAAGAAAAATTCCACCTATGCACGATCGAGAAGCATTCACTAATAATAATCAGCTTATATAAATATTTGGTCAGTTTAATTTTATATGTAAAAAATAAATTAAGTTGTCACTGTCCTAACGTACATGCTTTGGGTTGGTTAATTGCATCAGCACAGTGAGTACTTACTTACAGCTCCTTACCATGAAACAGATATATTTTTTTATAACTTTTTTCTGAGAAAATAAATTTAGACATGTACTGTTAACTTATTTTATAATTTAATATAAATATGAATTTTTATATTAAAAATATTTCATTTACGTGAAAAATTACCATGAAAATTAGTTTCCAAAAACTTTTATTTTATTACAATTTCCAATTTTTCAACCCCATATCTATTTATACTCCCAATATACTGTTCAAACTATTTCTTTTATTACTATTCGGTTCTTTTAATTTTTGTTCTGCTGTATCTTTTCTAATGAAAATTGCAGCAATCAAGGTAATCATAGGATCATCTGTAATTTGCACTTCTTTAGTTATTGTTATTATGAAGCTCTCAGTGATTATTGCTTCGCCTAAAAAAGGGCATTAAAATGCCCAGGGCTATGTCCAACTATTCCTTTAATCTGTAAATATTCAATTTGTAGCAATCCTTTTGTAGAGAAATAAATTTTGAATAAGGTTTATGTTGATGACATTCAGAAGATGATACAATTACATAATTATATTATTATTAGCGGAAAATTCAATACTCTTTTCGAATTCTGACCATTTGTAGGTCATTAATTCACTTTTTTCACTTTTCTTCTAATTCCAATTCAACATATGATGATATGATGATGATTATATACTAGGTTTACATTTTATCCTCTTCTTTCACACTGATAACACGTTGATTGAAATGTAATGGACGTTTGTTATAGATAGTATCACGGGCGTAGCTAAGGGGAGGGATTTGGAGGTTCAAGCCACCCCCCACCCCCTAAATGAGCAAAATATTACCTAATATTATATCAAAACAATTACAAACAACTGGCATCGATATCATCACGGCATTCAAACATGTAAATGATGTTATTTATGTCTTAAAACTTCTGAGAAACAACACTGACGTCGAATATCTTCATATCTATGAATAAAGTGGTGTGCTACCTTCAAATTTTACTGCCAGTTCTGAAATTGAAGAAGCAATTTCCGTGTACACGTCACAACGTTGCAATAAATTACCATAATACTCGCTGTATACCTTGCTGCAGATGGAACGGTCTTTGCATTTTTTGAACCGACTTCCTTTTCAGTCCTATGTTTTGATTGTTCTTTTGTTTCGGGTATGAAGTTATGGACCTACGTTTCATTCATGGTTATGAATCGGCGCAAAAACTCGGTTTTATTTCTGTGAAACATTGCCAAACACTCAATGGAAACATGTTCACGACACTGTTTTTGTTCCATTGTGAGCAAACGCGTCACCCATCTTGCGCACAGCTTTCTCATGTCCAAATTTTCAAGTAATTTACGATGTACCGCACTTTTTGAAACGCCTGTGATCATCCTGTGATCATCCATGTGGATTTTCTTCAACATTCCTGGAGCTGGTCTTCGCAGGTCGTACGGCCTCGTTTAAACTCTACTACCCAATATTTTACTATTGATAACGAAGGAGCAGTCGCACCCATAAAAGAATCTAGTTTAGCTTTTATATTAGTTGGGTAAAACATTTGAAATAAAAGTATTGTATCACATAACGATGACGAAGTTTTTCTTTGTTTACCAATTCATCGCAAAAATTTACTTTGTATGGCTGCTGAGAAGCAAATACTAAACAACGTGGCGTCTCAAACGTGAAGCATATACTGTATAGATTTTCTAAAAAATTTTCTAAAACTGACCAATCAATAAAACTAACTGGTTGGAAAATGACCGTGTTCTTCAACCACTTTACCCACACGCCTATTTATATCTAAGCGTGAGGAGCGCTGCACGTACTTGTTAACTGTACAGCACTTAGACTGTAGCAGTTGCTGATTTTTGGTAGCACAAAACGATATTTTGGTATAAGGCTAAAAGACATACGCCACTATGAATAATCTTTTATTTAGCAACTACTTTAGGTCGTAAAGGTACAGTAGTTGGTGCCTTATTGACTTCTGTCGATATAAATTGATACACTTTCAGGATAAAAAGTTATAATAAAATATGACTACACTACACAAAATGTTAAACACAAAACTTGTCCTGCGCCCAAATACAGTAAATAACACTTGAAACGTAAATTGAATAAAAGATTTATGTTAATTCATCAAGAGAAATTAATTTGACTTTTCATTTTTAAATGCACTGACAACTCACTCCCATTTTTTTTTTTTTAAATCAGGTAGTTGTAAATTTATTAATCATTTTTGAAAGATCATCGATTCTAAAATCGAATGATCATTCATTGGTTTGAGAATATAATTCTCGAACACTAACTAACCTTTTATAATCAATTCCTGACTTTTCATATGGTATCATTGGCTAATCGAAATTTCGCACGTGAGGTGCTAAGATTGTGGAGCTGGATTTTTTTGTATAGGGAAACAAATATGTAGTTTCAAGAACATATTCCGAATTATAGTGGAATATTAGAAAAGAGAATAAGTGCGAACAATTATTACAGAACAGAACAAATACTGTTAGCTTTTATTCCTAATTCTTAAACGTATTGAACAATGAACCAACATTTAATCTCAGGTGTTTTGCTTATTTGTAATTCATTGATTATAGCTCATTAATAGCTAATAGTAATAATAGTAATAAGATGTTGAAACATTTTTTTCATATTTGCCCCAAAAAAGATAATTTATTCTAGATAAAATTAGGTTTTTTGGAAAATTTCCGAGACATACTTGGTATTTTAATACTTAAATTATGTTATAAATTAGTATGTATTTAAAAAAGCAGGGCTAAATCTTGAAAAGTAAAAATTGGAATTAATATATTTTTATCCCTTACAAGATTCATTTCACCCATCTGGGACACAATGTATATGTATTTTGTGAAAAAAATAATTTGAACGCAATGTTAATAACAATTTTCGATTCCTATTAGAAATACAAACAATTAATGATATTATTCAGGCATATCAAAAATTTCTTATGTAAATTAGATGGGTTTCACTGTTTTCGAGGGGGGAAATTAATATATGTTTGTGTCAGTTGCGCCACTGTTCCTATCAGGTATTTGTGAGCGGTGACATATGATAAATGATACTTTGTAATAGTCGTCTCGTTCTTTCAGTATTGTTAGATCGACCGTCGTTATATTCGATTGGGATTGGGTAAAAGCTCAAGCGGCTTTTGCCGCCTTACTTTTTTAACTTTAATCAAGCAGAACCGAAAAGCAGGCCCCTGCCTTGTCAGGACAAGAGGATTGTAGACACGCCTGTATTATAAATCTATCGAACAAGAATCATTAAAAATTTTGTTAAATTCGCCCAGTGTAATAGAAGTAATTATGAAGTCCTGTTATTAGTTAAAAGTTACTGTACATTTACTTTTCTTATATAAATTTTGCTTGATTGTGTTGAACTTAATTTTGGTTTGGCTTGTTGGCTGTCTTGTGTATCAATCGTTGAAGATAATAAAATTTACATAATAATGGATACCAAAAAAGATAGATGAATTAATGTCAAAAAAATGTTTTACCGAATTTCCATGTGTGAATTCCTATTGAAACCAAAAAATCGAGCAAATTTTTGAAGCAAATGATTATGAGCCATGAGAAGTGTATCATTTACGACAATAATGTGCGAATGGTATCTTTGTTGAACTCTGGATAAGCTTCACAAACAGCTGCGAAGTCCATAATAACGCAAAGGAAAGTGATGCTTAGTTTTTGGTGGTATTGAAAGGGTATGTTTTACTTTGAAGATGCGATTGAAGAAAATGATCGGAATTGGTAATAGGAAAGGCGCAAATATCTTCAGTAACTTATTAAAAATTCTCTCAAAGATTTAAAACTGGCCTTAAAATCAGCAGATTCAGTTTTCCGTCCAGAAACCTCTAATGTTATATGGTGTTTAAAATCTATATTGCTGAATTTACTTCACTCGACTTATCCTAGTAGAGACAAAAACGAGCGCCTCGAAACTGAAGATATTTGTTTGCTGCATTTCCCGATATGAAGTCCATTCAACATGCTTTGTATATGTTCACCAGAGCAGTTAAAGCACGTAGGGATCTTTTTTTTTCCATGTTGCGGATAACAACTAATTAGATACTAATCTGGTAAATACCATGCGCCAACGTCTTCAAGCTTGCATAAATGCAATAGGTGGAATCTTTTGGTGTTTGATATTTTTTAGGATAATTGTTTATTCGACTTGTTTTCAATAATATTGACTTGCTTAAATTCCATAACCTACTTAGCAAATAGTATTTGGTATTAAAATTTTTTGAAGCAGACATTTTGTCTTAATCTTGCATAATCGGTTTTGGTTCTGATTTTGGACTTTTTTCTTTAGTACTACAACCAAGTAACTTACAGGCTCCAATGAACTCAAGGGCTATATATTCTCAAGCTTTGTCTCATCTGTTTATATATTTCTCTTTATTAACTCTGTTCCGATGTGTTGATTTTTTTATTTAAACTACTTGGTTCTTACTTTTATCCACAGTTTAAGAATCTAAAAATAATATACACACGAACATATGTAAGTGCTGTTCTATTTTTTGAGTTCACTGCTTAATATTGATGACTTTCCATTTATTCGAGATACGTATTTCTATTTTGACCTCCTTTGATATACAAAAACATTTATTCCTTCATAACTTTTATTTAATTTTTTGTATTAATTCTAAAAGGTGGTAACTTCTAATGGATATTCAGGTATTGGCCAGGGTGTTTTTTTTTGTGTGAAAAAATACCACGAATATAATCACTGTCGGCATAAAATATATTTCTAAAGTGAAATGAGTAATAACAGTAAAAACTGTACCTAGTTAGTTTTGTAATTAAAATTGTGTAGCAAGGTGCACACGCATATTTTTTGATTAATGATAGTTGCCGATACACGTAGTTGTTAATAGTGGTCGAATGAAATGAGATAAGGCAAAAACAAAACAACACCCACTTTTTTAGTTTAATTAACAGCATGCCTACTATGGAAATTAACACAGTGGCGTCGAAATTTGATATCTTACATTCTATACTCATTTCACCAAAAGGTTTGAATGTTGTGAAACAATTACGGTGGACGCCCTCTTTTCCTTTTCACTCCCTCTACTTTTAATAAGGATTTTTCATCCGCTCTAGCTATATACCCTATCCAACGGAGTCTTTTTGCTTTGACCACATATCCCATCTCAACTTGACCATATAGTGCTTTGAACTCTGCGTTTATTCTTCCCTTCTGGGGAACGTGTTGTGCGACTCAATTTGAGCGAATCTTCAAACTACAAAAGAGAACTGTTACATATTTACTCGGACTTAACAGCAGGACTCACTGCAGGGACTTCTTTGGAAGATTAAAAATTCTGACTCTTCTTTCCTTATTTATCTTTGAATCCGTTTGCCTAATTTGTAAGCACGGTTCTCCAATTTCAGAAAGATCGTTGCATGGCTATCCACTTAGGAACGCGGAGCACGACCTACACCTACCTACCCCACGTTCAGAACTAGTTAAGGGCTCAATATTTTAAAATGCATCATTACTTTCATATTGTTTAACTGATGATCACGAGTCTCACATATTCAAAATATTAAATAAAAATTAAACCGGGAATTTAATATCGATTCAAGAAAGGAATTCGTTTCAAGTCAGGTATTTTAATTTTCTTAAAAACTACTATGTAAGAGACTAATAACTGTACGCCGCTGTATCTAATCACGACTTGGATTATTTAAAAAACGACGGGGCAGAGTCGCATATTAAACACAGCGTATTCTCGACTATCCCGCTGGTCGACAACATGGCGAAGCACAGATCGCTTAGCGGGAGTCGAGGAGTGGTCCTTCGCTGCGTTTCACGTTCTACGCTCTGCCTCCACCTCTTCATCCGCTACCCTAAGTCTATCTCTTTCTACACCCATTGTCTTTGACGCTCCTCCCAATGCACGATTCTGTCGGCTCTTCTTTTGTGCTTTGAACTTTTGATATGGAATTCTTCGATTAATATAAAGGATCAACTATTAATTATAAATTTACAAAAAAATATTAATAGAGACTGTTTAGAGATACAGTTCCATAATTTCGTTTGTAGAAATTATTCGTGAAGGAAAAAATATCTCAGTTTAATCATATATCACCATTATTGGGCCAAAATTCTAAATAACTACAGATTTTAAATGATGAAATTCAAATAATAAGCTATAAATGTCTTTGTAGTTTAGTGAAAGTAAATTGTATATAGAGTAAGTCAGTTCAAAAGTTGAAATTTCTATTATTTATGTAACGGATATTTTTTTATTGAGAATACTACTACATATTTCTTAATCACTAGTTTTCCGAAAAAATCAGATCGTGTTATTAGTACTATGGAGTATGGGAAACCAAATGAAATACTTTTCATCTACTGCGTATAATTATAAAGACATCTCACGTGAAATTTGTATTATAAATTGACTTTCTTCTACTTGAATACCTAGATTCAACTTCCGAATGATAGGTATTACCACCAATTATTTTAAGTAGAAATTCCTGGAACAATTAGTATTAGTATTAATATTATATAATATATATCCATTTTTGTATCCCTAATTATGCTTCTTTTAGAGTTGGTAACTGTTCTTCAAAAAACCAATTTTTGAACGACTATTAATAAAATCGTAGTAATCTATATTGTCCCCTTTGCTGTACATTGAGCAGGGTCAGTGTTTAAAGTTCATCTATTAATACCACTTCTCAGTTCAGAATGTGGTATTGCTCTAGCTGCCAGAGATCTTCATCTTTCATACGCTCCAGGTACAATGCTTTGGAGTTCCGTACTCTTTCACATTTCGGGAGAATGTGGATAGAGGTTTTGTACTCTGCGTAACAGAATCTGCACGTTGCACACTTATCTAAACCTTGCGTCTTCAGGTCTCTCCTGAGACAGCAATGCCCTGACAAGACTTCTCTGGTATTTCACAGATCGAGGGTAGATGTGTAATGTGTAATTGTGTATGTATGAAAACCATTTACCGACTTGCTTAGGTTTCTATTCACTACAACCAATACACCGACACTTACAATTATACTATCCGATCCGTCATCTGTCAAGAATTGGAAAAATGTCTAATCTCTATTACCTTTGGCTACATTAGGTTGGGTGAAACGTTCAGTTTCAGTATCAGTTAGCCTCAACCCTCAAACACATGTATAAATTTGACAGCGGTCGTACAATTAGTTTATGAGTTATAGCATTTTGAGTGAAGTAACTCGTTAGTGACAAATGATGGAGAAAAACAATCGGGTGTTAATAAAACTTTGTTTATTGGCAATAAAATACTATTAAAGCAAAGACTTGATAAACATTATTTGAATTTTTTTCCAGGAAAATTAAACGTTGAAAAGTAAGTTTAAACCACTGTCACCGACAAAAATAATACAAAAGTCCTCTGAGACCCTACATATATCAAAGGAACGTATTGGGCATATTGTGAATAAATATTTGCATTTGCGTTCAAAGTGGGTGTCTCGCGAAATCACAATCGACTAAAAACAACAAATAATTGAGGATTCTGAGTAGTGTTTGGAGCTGTTCAAACGTAATAAACTCGATTTTTCGCGTAATTATTTATTAATGGATGAAACATGGCGGTATCATTTCAAACCGGAGTCCAATCAACAGTCAGCGGAGTGAACCGCATGCGATGAAACGGATCCAAAGCCTGGAACGCCGCAAAAGGAGCAAGGTTATAGCGTAATATTTTGAGATGCACATAGTATAATATTCATCGACTATATTAAAAAGGAAAACACTAAAACAGCGACTATTAAGTAGCCTATAGGAGTGCTTAAAGGACGAAATCACGGCAAAACGGTCTTGAAGAAGAAAGTTCTGATTCATCAAGATAATGCACGGGGTCACAAATCAATTAAAACAATGGTAAACTTGGGCTTGGAACTGCTTTCATATCCACCGAATTGTCCAGATCTGGGCCACGGCGACCTTACGCCGATGAAGAGTTTATCGCCGAAATTGAGGCTTAAGACAAATCGTAATATAAAAATGGGATAAAAAAATTGTAAGACCGCTATAATCGCTGTATCGCTCTTGAAGGCAACTATATTAAATGATAAAATCAAATTCTATATTCTATTCTTTTTTCTACGTTAACCTACGAACTTCTCCGCCCAACTATTACGTACAAGTAGCTATATTTTGAAATAGTTGCTCAAACAGTATGAATAGTTACCTATAAGTTCAATAATGAGCTTATTCTAGGATAATTGCATCTATTAAATGACTAGCTAAGAAATATTCGTTATCGCAATAATTGTTTTCTTTACAAGTTTCAGTCAGTTTATGCAAAAATATTTCCTATTTCTGAACAAAAACTTTGTACAGAAAACATTTCTAAAATATTAAAAAATGCTGTATTTGAAATAAGAAAGTTTGTGTTTTCCATTATCACATTCTGTCTAAATCCCGCACTACTAAAGATACCAATTGAACGTTTTTTTGAAGATTATTTTTTTTTGTTACTCGCACTCTATATTCTGCACATCTAGAAAGTCCAGAACAAAAATATTTTGTGTTGATAATTATTTAAAACAATTTTCGGTTGTTTTAGGATATGGATTTAATAGAAGTCTTGTGGAAACAAGATGTGGATCTTGGTTTCACTGTGGATAATGTTGTGCCCAAATCTGAAAAGGAAGAAATAAAAATCGAAACAAATGATGCTACTTCATCTGTTCATTTGAAAGATGACAATTTGGAAAAAATCAAGACACTCCAAGCTATTAACGAAGACTCTATCAAGGTACATATTCTACATAATTATTATAAAAATTGACCCAATGAGTAGGTTTCCATTTAATAATTTCTTATGTGACAAAAATTAGTTTCCTTACAAATCAATGTAGATTGATTAAACTTTTCAAATTATCATTCAAAAGATATCATTGAGGATTACTTTCGAAAAATATATTTTTCCAGCTGATTCATGAACTGCGCACTTTTCCAGTTGAATTAGTTGATTGATTTATGATGTACGTAGATTTCGAATATTTATTTTTGTCGAGGAAAAAATAGTTGAACAACTCTTCATTCAAATTAGCGTAGTGATCCTTCAGATGTTTTTTATTTATTACAGCAAGAAAAAGAAGAAGATCCGTGGTCTGGTTTCAATTACACCATCGATACCGAAACCGGTGAGTTATTCAATTAAATAAAATCCCTTTATTAATTTATATATTAAATATTCAAATTACTATCCGTAAGACAACCTTACATTTTTGATAAAAGTTGATTGTAGTATTTAAGAGCTTATATTGAAAAAAATGTTTTATTAGGGGGAGGGAGGGTAGAGAATAATTGAAAACTACTACAAAAATAATTCTTTGGAAAATATTTCAAAAATACAAAAAGATTTGAAAAAAGTTTCAATCGTATTTAATATTTTTTCACCTATTTGCCATAAAAACCAAGATATTTGGAAAAAGTAATTGAAATTTATAGCTCATGCCAGAATTAAAAAAAAAATGGAATAAGGTAAATTTTCCACCTTAGACGAAACCTCCGACAGCACCCTCGTAGTCATTTGAATGTCCTCAATTTGTTCAAAATGCGTTCCTTTCACGACATTTTGGATTTTGAGAATGCGAAGGAAATCAAAGGGCGTTAGATTCGGCTGATATGGAGGTTATAGTAACACTGAAATCTTTCTGGACGCTAAAAACTACGCCACATTCAATGCACAGTGGCAGAATGCATTGTCGTAGTGGAGCGCTCAATTTTTCTCGACTTCTTTCAACCTATATTTCGAAATAAAGTACGCCGCAATAGAATACACGATTCATTTTCTGTCCACATGGAACGAACTCCTTATGAACTTCCCCGCCGGTTTCAAAAAAGCCGTTGGACATAGTTTTCTTTTTCAATTTGCTCATGCGAGTTTTTTAGTTTCGGATAATGTGGAGATACCAAATATTTACTCTATTTGGTATTTAGATCGTCTGTTATTATTTGAATCGTTACCTCCGACAAATTTTGCGGATTAGAGCGTATACAAACAGCGCGTGTCAATGTACACCACGATCGTTTTTTCTTCGTTTTTCACGCTTTCACAATCCTCCTTGACCAATGGGCCAACGAGCCAAATACTTTCAATACTCTACTCTCAGTTTCAATCAATAAATCACTTAATTTCGCACGTTTTATTGCGTTCCTAGAGGTTTAGCTTCTCCAATTTACTCAACTTACATGGGACAAAGCACTACAAGCTCTAGCATGATCTGTTACATTCTTTGATAGTAACATGCTCTGTTGCGAATCCTTATGATTCTACCTGATAAAAATCAGTTTTCCAACATTATTTTCTTTCAGTACGTCTGTGAAATAAATTCAGCTACAAGTAATTCTACTCTAAACCTATGATATATATCGAATGTAAAATGTAAAAGACTCAATATCAAACAAGATGTGAGTGCATTTGTTTTTCGACAACCACATGTGGGTTTTCAGAGCCTCGGAAACGGAAATTGTTGTAGTGAGCATCAAGGTAAAAATGTATTTCATTTCTTAGGATGATTTTGCCCGAAAAATCAGCATCATTGATGTTTAATAATACATTCAACAAACTCTCTTCTCTGTGCATGGTTATTAGGTTTCAGTTGTTGTGTTAATTGAATTTTATAAGTAAATATTTAGTGAGTATACGCTGTAGAGAACTTCTTGAAATTTGCAATTCTTGTTCACAATGTCTAATTGAGGTTCCTGGACTGTCACCTATACGCTGGACTTGGACTAATAATCAGAATATATCTTTATACAATTTTGTACCCCACATACATCGGAATCTCATTTTTCACTTTATAATTATCTGTTTCTTATTAATGGTTGTATAAATAAATTTTAGCACAACCAATGCTTTATCCAAAAATATACATATTAAGATGTGGTTATTTTGAAAAATTGATTTCCAATGTAATTCTTGTAATAAGTTACTGGTCTTAATGAAACTAGTTTATCCCATCAGTTCATGTATCTTTTAAAGTCTAAGATGTTTAAATGACATAGAAGGAACACTTTTCAGTCACCAGTTCGGGTTTAGAAGTCACCATTCTGTTTACAGCATTACTGTTGTATATTCACATATTTAGAGCAAAATTAATATGTCATACACATCTAGTTTGCATGAGTAGAGTAGTTTAAGAAACCAAAAATTACAAACATATTATACTACCTAAACTTAAATGTGATATGAGATATTTGTCCCACAAAAGCACTAGCGGGAGAAATATGTTAAAATTGCTAGGACTTAGCAAGGTACACATTTATTTCTAGGGTACCTACATTTAGAAATTTCCTTTCTTTAACAATTGTTTGCTCGACATTTGCTTCAAAAATTCTGGGAAAAATTATGTGTCTTTTTTATTAAGAAAACACTCCAATTTCTTTTAGAATGTTCGGATCAAAATTGGACCCATAATTTTTTTATTTCTCAATCATTTTTTAGGTTGTGTAGGTCGTATTTGGCAGCGCTCTAAGTATTTTCTTTTTTTTTAATGCCACTATCAGAATTGTCATTTTCAAACCAGAAATTGAAGAAAACATTTTTCCATGTTTTTGGCACATTAACTGAAAATAAGATAGTCCAAAAGGGGCAAAACCGTCCAAAAATACTCTAGGACCCCATCTTATGTACAAAAAGGGTCTATAAATAAGTACTATTCGAATTTACATGGAGACTGCGTATTATTGGAACGTGATTTATCATTATAAGAAATATTAAAATAGGTTTTATTCAATAGCATATTTTATAATAGAATAGTTACATTTATTTTCAGTACAATATATGTTGATAATAAAACAAATGTTTTTAGCTTTTTTCCTATTTGACTGCTCCTGTGATGGGTCAGAATAAGTGCATGGAGGACTCACAGGTTTTATATGGAGCACAAAACAAAAACTGAGAAATCAATTAAATTTCTAACACAGAAAAGCTTTGAACAATCAAATAGAATGTAATGCATTTGCTCCATTTGAAACCTCTCAGTCGCCCATGCTCAATTTTGTTAACATATTCTGATAAAATAGATGTACATGAAACTAATAAAATCATCAAGTATTATCAATGATATGCCACAATATATAATAAGTTCTCATAGAGTTCAACATTTAAATATAATAATACAATCTTTGTCGCTATCTTCATCTATAATTGGATCGATATCTCTATTGAAAAATAATTCAGACAGAACTTTGGCTATTCTCATTAATTTAATTTATATCTAGTATTATTGAGATAATATATATGATTGCTGCAATGTGAGTACAGTTCGCACTATAGGAAAAGTGACAGAATACCACTGTATCTAATTGTCAGGTTTATATTTAACGTAACTTTGTAGCACTTACTATTTATATGTCTGGTTCTTATCAATATTTGATAATGTTCAGTTTCATCTCAATACACTCCAAATCAATACTATCATCATCATTCATCAATTTAGCTCGACTTAATTTATAAGAGTCCGCCAAAAACAATTTAAGATCTCTTTCAGTAATTTCCGGAAAGTCAGGAATAACATGTGCTGTTAGCTTAGTCATAATGGTGGGTCGTCTCAACTTCTTCCGCTAAGATATTCTCATTTTTCTTAGAATTCAACATTCTTCCAATTATTATAATTAAAAAGCTTCGCAAACCGGTAATGGAAAAAAAATCTGCAGTATGCACCATTTTTCAGTAAAAGTTTATTGTTTAACTATCAAACTATCCATCTCAATTTAGTAACGTAACGAGATTGATTAGATTCACCTTTTATTAATTTCTTTCCTTTTAAAGAGGGCATCAAAATATTAAAACTCAGTTACGACGTACAGAATATCTCTATCCACTATACAGACATCACTTTTTCTCGTGAATGGTCTGATACCATGCGGATCTTCCATAATATTCTTCCTGGTGGTTTCTGAATCATTTTTAATGATGTTGATGAGCCCCGCGGAAAACTAAACTAACCATTCGTTAGTGAGAAAGGTTTTTGTCATAAGTGGAAGTATGATAACAGATACTCTCTCATGAAAACTTTTACTCCAAAGTATTTCAGCCAGATATCCTTTTCAAATTAATTAATTAACGATTCGCAAAAATCTGAAATTTCTTTTCGTTTTTTATTCCGAAAACAGTCGAACTTACTTTGATTAATGAATCAGGACCTAATGTAAAACATATAATGAGAACTTCGTAACATTCCTACCATCTGACGATCATATGGTAACTGATAGAAATTTGTTACCACAAAAATGTCCTGTAGATAAACTCAATTTGATCATGTCTTTTTCTGCTGCAGTAAAATAGTATCTATTTCTGAAAGCTTTTTTACTTGAGATGGAGTCCTAGAGTCTTTTTGTACGTTCTAGCGCTTTTTAGACTTATTTATAGGTTGCATTGCGTTGCGGTTTGAAACTGGCAATTCGCATAGCGGCGAGAGGTCTTCAAATATGTTCTTTTAAATAGCCAGTTCTGAATATATAAATATCCAGGTCAAGGCAATTTTAACATGCTTATCCCCCTATAGTGTTTTCAAGTTATGTTCCACAGCCGCTTCAAGTAAAAAATGATATAGGTAAATCTTGAGGACTAATTCCTTAATCTTGCAGCTCAATTTTTTTCCTAAAAGAAGATATGAATATGAACACAAGTGGTGTTTTTACAATGTTGAACATTTTGGAAAAATGACATTGAATGAAGGATCCTAGGATGGGATTATATTAGTCTATTATAAAAGAAGTCCAAATAATTGAAAAAAAAAATGCAAAAATTAGTCATTATATCAACCAGTATATTAAAATTTTTGACCATCCTTTATATCTTATATAATCTAATAGTTTTTATAATGACTTGATGTAATAAGGAGACGTAGGTATAAAAATAGTAATTACAATATTGCGTATTCAACATTCTGGGTAATCTAATTACATACATTTTAAATCTTTATTCACTAAAGAAATTCTTAATCCCATTCAAATCATTGAAGTAATACTTATACAAACAACCTATTGCAAGTTAGTATGACTTTTCAGACTTTAGTATTTTCCTAAGGATCATGATGATAGACATAGTAAACAATACAAATACAAATCATTCAGTAGCCAGTTTACGGGGACACCTTGCCAGACCTTGTGCAGACGAAAATCAGTGCAGGACTAGCCCATGAAAAATTTATTAATTTGTATAAAATGAAAATAATGTACTAGAAATTAAAAATTTTCTGCTCATACTATCAATAAAAGCAAAGTAAAAAAGGCTGTAATACATTTTTTAAGGGATCAAGATAATTATTTTATGTACAGAAAAAGAAGAGTTAGTTATTACGTTTATAGTAAGGTAAATATATGCCGTGTATTAATTGTTAAGAAAGAGATTTGCTTATTGATAATTGTAACGTACGAGAATATTTATAATGTAATTATGTGTTATTATCAGAACAAAATAGTTTGAGTTTCTAATTTACTTGATCACATGAATGTATTGTTATGACATTCTCATTTATTTTATTTCAAGACAATTTGGTTATTAATTACTTATTATAACTGACGCTTTCATTAGAAAAATTTGTTTCTACTGATGCTATGAAAGTTTTCTCCATATTTTCAAAACAGAGAATTTCTCACTCAGTGAAAATATCGCACCTGCACGATAGCATCGCCAAACTGGGATTATCAAAAAACATCTTCGCCGACATCCAGAAGGCTGTAATACTGAATACTTGCCACACAGTGCGCAAGTTCATTATGTGAACTGAGCCTAATCCTTTTGATACTTTGTATCCGGGATAGGTAAATAATACCGGCTCTAAGCTGAGTAGTGCATAAGTCTTTCGCATAATAATAATAATAATAATAATAATTAAATGTTGGCAACTTAGTCCAGGCAATCAATACCTATGCCATACCTGTTTTAACGTACTCTTTTGGAATCCTGAAGTGGACTAAAACAGAGCTAGAGGGTATTCAGAGGTTGACAAGAACAATGATGACGAAGAACAACAACCACCACCCGAAGTGATCCACTATGAGAACAACATTATCCCGAATGGAGGGTGGAAGAGGCTTGATCGACCTTATCATCATTCACTCTCGACAGGTAATGAAACTACGCGAATTCTTTCATATTAAATCGGAAGTCTCAACTCTGCACCGGATTATATCCAAAGCGGATAAAAATTATTCACCTCTCAACCTCGCATCGCCAGAATCTGACTTAAATATAGTATTAGACACCGAGAAGCTGGAGCAGTGGTCACGAAAGGCACTACACGGTGGACATCATCATGGCCTCAACCAACCGCATGTTGACAAGGAAGCTTCAAACAGATGGCTTACTAGCGGCAATCTCTTTCCAGAGACTGAAGGCTTTATGATGGCTATCCAGGATCAAGTTATTAACACCAATAACTACAAGAAAAATATTATTAAAGATCTGAACACTCAATCTGAGAAATGCAGAAATTGCCAACAAACATCAGAGACTATCCAACATATATCATCTGCTTGTAGTGTGTTAGCTAATACCGACTATCCACACCGGCATAACCAAGTGTGCAACATAATCCACCAAAAATTGTCCAATAAGTTCGGTCTTCTTAATACGTATACACCTTATTACAAGTACCAGCCGCAGAAGGTGCTCGAAAATAACAATTTTAGACTCTACTACGATAGATCCATTATCACCGATAGACAGGTGACGAATAACAGACCTGACATCGTGGTGGTTAATAGAAGAATCAATTCAGTCCTTCTTGTCGATGTAGCTATACCGAACACTCATAACGTTCTCAACAAACACCAGGAGAAACTGGCCAAATACGCGGATATCGTAATTGAGATTAAACAGATGAGGCACAGCGAAAATGTGGAAATAGTCCCAGTTATTATGTCAGCAACTGGCGTCGTGCCTAAGACCCTGCACGATTGCATCGTCAAACTGGGATTACCAAAAAATACCTTCGCCGACATCCAGAAGGTTGTAATACTGAATACTTGCCACACAGTGCGCAAATTCATTATGTGAACCGAGCCTAATCCTTTTGATACTTTATATCAGGGATAGGTAAATAATACCGGCTCTAAGCTGACTAGTGCATAAGTCTTTTGCATAATAATAATAATAATGATAATGATAATGATAATGATAATGATAATGATAATGATAATGATAATGATAATGATAATGATAATGATAATGATAATGATAATGATAATGATAATGATAATGATAATGATAATGATAATGATAATGATAATGATAATGATAATGATAATAATGATAATGATAATGATAATGATAATGATAATTAATAATAATAATAATAATAATAAATTTAAATCAATAATGAATTGTTATGTGTCCAATGGATACGGCGCGTTTTTCATGTTTACAGCGTAACGCCAACAATTAATGCGCAATGTCTACTTAGTCCATGAAAATATTTACCGTTACCATAACAGCACGACTACAGCCAATAATTTTTGCTGCCAACTTTCCAAACGGCCATAGTTTCATAGTTTTATTGCTGCTTTTTTACTAAAACAGATTTATTAAATATTGATTATAATGGAATACTAAGATTCAAAGTTTGAAAATACACCTCTAGATATTGTTCAAAAAGCGTCCGATGTTTATAATAAGTTGCTATCAAACACATCAAGATAATAAATATGAAACCGCTTACAGTAGCTTTGTGAACTAGAGAATGCAAGCCAAGGTGAATTTCTTTTTCTGAAAATACTTTGATAGATACAAATAAACAAAAATAAAATCGAAGATGATGAATACCAAAGTTTATAAAAAGTTCACATATTAATAAGCAAGTTGATAAAGAAAAAGAAGTTCTGCACTTTTGAACAAGTTATCAGGCTACCAAACTTAAATCAACATTTTTTAATGAACAACGTGCTTTCTAACATCTACTTATAACCCCATAAAATTTAATAAACTTAATTTTCACAGTCACATCCTCATGTCAAGCTAAAAATTTCGTTGTTACCGAAACACTTATTTTTTAAGCCGTATTAAATTCAAATATATGGCACACATATCATCATTATACAGAGTTATGTTGAAGTAATGTAATGATGAGGTAAAACGTCCAATAGTCACATTTTGCTATACAAAAACACGTCTCCTAGGAAAAAACTGAGAGAATTAATAAAAAACAAAATAAACTTGATTTTAAAGTTGAGAAAAAAAAGGTGTTGTGGTGAAAATTCAAACTTTCTTAATAGTGTATTTTTTTCAGTCGAGACACATATTTATTTAAATGGTATAGTAAATCGAGACAGGTTCGGGAAAATCCTCACTGGATTCAAACAAAACACACCCAATACCTCCAAAAAGTCAATGTTTGGTAGGCATCGTCAGGTTTATTGATCCTTATTTCTCTCGCGGGTATTTAACAAATAAGCGATACTTGAGATGTATGGCAGTGCTTCCAGGCTGGGTTTCCAAATTTGCATAATTCTTAAAACTATTTATTTACACCATTTTCTTGTGAAGGGTTAGGTTGTCATTTTAGGAATCTCATATGATTATTTTGTTATTTCATATTTTGCTCGCAGCTTCAAATTAAAAGAAAATGTGGTTTTGTGCAAAATAAAGGAATGGCATTAGAGGAAATCTTGATACTATTTTATGCTCTTGAATGAATTGACTATCATCTATATACATTGCTGAATCTCAACTATTTCTTACTATAATCTTCAATACAGTCTAATGTGATTACTATAACTTTTCTAGCATTTTACTAATTACAGTGCTATTTACATTATTTATTTCTTGAAATGTATATTCCAAACTCTATGTCATACATATCTCTTCTTTATAAAATTGTTGTATACATTTGTTAAATTCAGTGTCAGCATTATTCAATTGACGATTATGTCTGACCTTAGATACTCTTGTAAGTGACCGTGACAGAATGTCATATACATACAATGCGATTATAAACGAGATCAAAACAAAACATAATGAGAATAATACAATCCAAAAATTTAGAAAATATTAAATATATCAAAAATATAACAATAGTGAATTCGTCAAACCTCCCCCTTTAAAAAAACTTCACATGACGTTTTTACCCTTTTCGATAAGAAAATTTCATACACTCTCCTTTTCAGAAATATGACTTAATAAATAATATCTACATTTTATATGCGTTAAAAGTATTCCCATAAATAACTATAATGACTTGTTTGGTGAGGAGTATTGCTTCTGCAAACCAAGATCATTATTGGAAAAATGTGATCGAAACCACAAGTATTCAAAAAATACCAATATCAAATAAGCTAAAATACGATAGATACCAATTCCTTCACTTGATATATTTTATTACCTACCCGTTTTCGAAATTTAATGATGTTATTTTTTTAAACATATTTATCTAAAAATTGTGTGATATCCTCAATTTTTTCATTAACGAATCGTCCTAGTTGACATTATAACATATCCATAAGTAACATGTTGAATACTTTTCTCAATCTTCTTTTGTTGTTGAGATTTGGGACACCCTGTGCTTACAAAGGATGAAATAATAATTTTCGCTAACATCAAAGGCATGTGAATGGTACTGACTTATACAGAATTTTGGGTGTTGCCTAAAAAATGTTAAAAAGATGGTTGGAACTTCGGGTTGCGTTTAAAGAAGAAATGAAACATCCTGCTATAAAGTTGCCTTGTCATGGTTTCGGGTAGAAAACAACTGCAACCGTCTAAAAACAGCTGTCGTCGGATTACTTAATTTAAAATTACTTTATATAAAAATGTCTGCAACTTAAAATATAACAATAATAACAGTTAATTACAAAGTAAATTAATAATTATAATTTATATCTTGGCTATTTTTCGGATAGTGTCATAATTCCAATTTGTTGTAGAAGTTGTTTTGAGGGGTAGATATGCTGGTTAAGATTTGGTGTTCTGAGAGCTTTTGTTTTCCAGTTTCTTTTCTTGTGGTACAATACGCCATAAAGTAACAAAAATATGTTATTATTCCCACATGTAATAAACGTTGTTGACTATGAAATTGTATTATAAATATTATTAAATTGCATCTTGTTAGTTTCATTCTTTTTCGTGAAAATAAATCCAAACCAATATCAATACAACAGCTCAATGCAAAAAAGGTTATAACAACTCAAACCAATTGAGATTGAGATTTTAAACTACAAAGAATACAAAACCCATATTGGAATTAGTCATGAAAAATAAATTCATAATATTCATTTATGATAATTATATTATCTTGCCAATATTTTAAATTTATTCGTATATATCCATGTTTCATTTAAATAAAACATCTACCTTTCTTTCTTAATGAATGTCCCTCAAATATGGAGTTTTCAAGAAAAGCTATATCCTTTTTTTCTATTGAAAAAACAATTTCTGGTATTTTTTGCACCTCTAAATCCTACCTCATAATTTCCACGATGACTTCGGCCAAATTGTGGATAGTCTTTATCTTCAGAATTTTTTTTAGATTAGGAATCTAGTTTTAAAATAAAAAACACGATATTTATATTTCAGTTTTAGATGGATAAAGGGTGCCAGTTTATTCAATATCTTCCACACTTGGTGCAAGTATTTTTCGTTCAACTATTGTCCGAAAGGACCTCATATTTCTATGCACAAAATACCTAATTTATAATGAAGACCACATAAACGCTTATAAAATTTGATTTCATTTTTTTTGTTGTTAGGAACAGATGAAAATATATCTGATTATTTATAATGAGTTTTTTAATAGATCAGATATTGCATATTTAGAAGTTAGAATAACGGAAAAAATTATTTAAAGAATCCCAGACATCATACAAAATGTTTTACGTAACCGCTTGGTGATTATCCGAAAGCAGATTGTTATTTTGAACAGTTAATTATAATTAATTATAAAATAAATTGGAAAATATATTACGACATTATTTGCTCTATTTTATGTACATAATAATTGTCAAAATTAATATGATTAGCTACAATGACAAAAAATTAAAAAAACGATTGGCTAAAGAGAGAATTAAAATCACAATTCCCTCTTTCATTAAAAATGTTCAAAATGGCGGTTATAGTTTTTATATAGAGGTGATGCTAGAAGAGGTTAAGATTTTTTTATTATGAATTGTCAAATTAAGAATAGAAATAGACTTTTCTAGTTATTTTTTCCAATAGAGACTCTCAACCATATATCAAAAATCGTTTGTACTTTTGCTGTGGGAAAAATTATAGCAAAATTACACAATTAGCCTTAGTCTGTCTACTCAAATAAAAGGTGGGAAGAGGGAAACTGTGAGATTTCTTATGAAAAAACGCTCTAACCTCCGGTTCTACTTAAGCGTTTTTGGCTTACTTAGTTTTCTTGAAGCTAAGGCTAGTTTTGAGTTATGTAGACAAAAGGAGGTAGTCGATGTCTGCTTGTGACACCTAGTTCAAGCAATGGGGAATTCTCCTATAACCAAGGTCATGTTAAATTATTACAAATAATGAAAGTTCAACGAATTTTAGACGACACATATTCGGTACTTTTTTAAAAAAAAATGATTACCCTGTTAAATTTGATAAAAAAGATTGGACATTTAATTTTTAAAGCGTTTTGTTTCTAGTTCAATATTTGGCAATCTCGCATAGGTGTGATACTTATTCTCAATTCTAATTGGTTGAATAACGTAGGTAGATGTGATTATATCTGTAATCTGATTGGTCATTGGATTATTTACTTTGTCTTTCCTTTTCTGTTACTTTTAAAACGACAAAGAAAGCAAGCAAGCCCTATATTTTAATAAACATATATAAATATAACCTCAAATTTTATAAACCAGCTTCGAAGATTTATGAGGCAACCATTCTTTACTCGAGAAAATTTTTTGTGCTACAAAAATTGTGCAGACAAAAGCCATGGAGAGAGGCTTAGAATTAGAAGACAGGGTTATAAAATGCATTGAAAATATATGTGGAATTGAAACAACGAAATGTGGACTTGTTTTAAATAATATGTTTCCAGTCTTTGGAGCCTCGCCGGATGCCATTTCAAGTGATGCAGTCCTAGAAGTGAAATGCCCATTGACTAGTATAAGTAATTTTGTCAAGGATGGAAAAATTATTGAAAAATACATGGGTCAGATGCAGTTGCAAATGAAAATGTGTAAGAAGACTAAAGCAATTTTTGCAGTTGCAGATCTAGAATTTGAAACAAATAATAAAATTTATATACATAATGTTACGTATAATGAAATTTATTGTAACGAGTTAATTGAAAATAGTTTACTATTCTGGAAAAAATACGTATTTCTAAAGTTAACTAGGATTTATAAATAAAATAGTTTCACAATGTTGTATTCTCATTTTTTAGTTGTACATAACTTATCTCAAAAAGAGTATGTATATACACCTAAAAACAAACAGGAATATATAGTAAGTTTAATAGGAAAAATAAAAGTACAATCTCAATAATTACCTTAGTGATTTATACTTTTATGGATATAAATTGTTCAATTTAAAGAATCTGTTTTTGCTCATAGCTTTTAAAAATACTGAATGATTCACACATCTTAAACTATTTTCTATTACAGTACATACTTCTGAAATACAAATAAAATGGTATATTTTCAGAGTCCTATTAATAACCATTGAAAAAAAACTAACAGATCATATCTATCATATTGTTTATGATGCAGATGTACATAAACTTGATCAGATTTTAAACAAATTTAAACCCATTAATATTTAGAAATAAAATAGAAAATTTGATCACCTCTTTTTATTATAATCTGGCCGCTCATTACAGAGAGTAATCACGTGCATAGTGCGTGAGAGAGAAATTGTAAGCCTGAATCACACCATACACAACACTAAAAGGTATTTAGTGGCAAATTTGAATTGAATTTCAAATGCTTTTTTCAAACTAATATTTTTATTTGAATTTTAAATACTTTATTTTAATATATCATATAAATAATACTTTTATTTATCAATTGCATAGCATTCATACATTAAAATCTTCGTTCACTTAGTTATCTACTAAATGTTGCCTTGATTTTTTAAAAAGTATCTATAAATGTATATAATTATTATTTTAATCGTAATTTTGTTTTCCCTAACCTTAAATAGCTAGACGGTTTTTCAAATTTATAGTATATTAAATTAAAAATGTAAGGGTACCTAATACTGTAAAGTAATATCTAAGAAAGAAATGTCGTGCTATATGTTTTATTCAAATACGTATCAAAGCTTATAAAGTAAATTCATACAAAACGATATAAATAATAATAATAATTAATAATAATAATCTTTATAAACAACACAAGGTCCTTTCCTGAATAAATACTTTATTTTCAAAAAAGGTGGTTGAGAGGGATATAAGGGCGGATGAATTTTTATTTTAATCTAAATCGGAATCTGATTCCGACGAGGACGAATCAGCTCTTAAATTTATTATTAGAGGTTCCACTTGTTTTTCCATTAAATTATCAATGTCCCACATCCATAGAGGATATTCAATGTATAACATAACTATCATACCACATATTAAAGAATAATAAAAATTAAAGTACATGTTTAACATGCGCTATTATACAGTCACATAATTCTTACTGTAAAAGCGCATGTTAGAAATGTAGTTTAATTTTTAATTTTTATCAAAGTAAATAAATAACATAATAAAACAAAAGCTTAAAATAATTATCAATATAAAATTTCTAGAATATAATAATAATAAATTAATGTAACGTGCAGCTGTGTGAACTTGACTTTCTCAGACATTGTTTCAGCCAATACGAATCGTTATAAAAGGTACCACTAGCATCCCATGAGCCGATCACGCGTTTTTATTGCTCTCACAACCGAACGGCCAGATTATAGTAAGATATTAAACTTCACTAAACATAATTAGTATGCTTCAAGAAAACTGCGAAATTTCAGTATATCTACCAGAAATGAAAAGGACAAAGAAATATTTTTTTTTAAAATGCTACAGTTTGATATCTAATCTATAATTTAATATATAATTTAATATTTTTTAGTAGTCACACAATGTTTAAATAAAGGAAAATCATATTTTTATGCTTATATTTGACACAGAAAAAATCACAAATGGCAAATATGTATATTATACAGTTGTAAATGTTAAAAATGGTCTATTCAGTGATGTTGTGATAAGATAAAACAAAGAAATTGATTACTATATAAAAAAATGTTATTTTAATATTTACAATATTTCATAGTCAAGACTACATTAATTTTGATCGTCTACAAAAAATCTTTAAATAACCTTTGAAATGATTACTTTTAGTATGTCATTTTAATTAGCTCCTGTTGTAAATTTATATTTCCACAAGCTATAGTTACACAGGCATTTAGATAACCGACAAAATGTATGTCTACGTGAGAATGTGGAGAATAGAGAAAATTCTCTCACTCGACTAATGACTCGCTCTATGTGAATTCGAAGAGCAGCAATATTTCTGCTTTCACGTACTTCTGCCTGTGTTAATCGTTCATTTGTGGATACACTTACAGGTCTAATTAAAACCACATTTTTTGTAGCTAATATAGCACTCAAGTGTTTGAATCCTCTATCAGCTAAAACAGCTGAAAAATGTGGCAGTTTTTCTAAATAACCACAATCTTCAACTATTACCAGATCGCTAGCTCGACCACCGTAACCTTCTGAAATAAAATTCATAAACCCGTTAGGTGTCGATTATATTAAATATTTAATTGTATTACAATTTTTATATTGTGACAGTCATCGCTTGGTGTATTGGATCAGAAGGTTTCTTAATACTGATCTCAAAGCAATCTATAATTGAAACTACTTTATCGTATCTATATCTAAATGGTATAGGCAAAAATTGCAAAATTTTCACAGTATCGGTCCAATAAATGAAGTGTTTCATGATATCTTCTATTTTTAAAACATTCATTTTGAAAATCTTGTTGACATAAGAACAACTTAAACCAAAATCCAAACCTAATCGAAAAAATGTATCGTTTAATCTAACCTTTTTCAAAACTACTAGTATGTCTCTTTCTGAGATATGCTTATGAATATATATAATTTTCACTAAATAGTTAACTTCATTAGTTAAACCTAAATAAAATCGAGGGTGCATTTCAATCGCAAGGATTTCTCTTTTTTTACTCAAATCTCAAGCTACATTTTGCTCCTCGTGTTCACTTAGATCACTGTTAAATTGTTATTCACTAGATGTAGTTTGTAACCATGAAGAAGTACTAGAAGAAGTAGATGGCAATGTCTCCAAGTACATTTCATCTCTAGTATTTTTAGATGTAGTTGAGATGCATAGATGTTCAGGTTCACTATTTTCCCCACTCTCAGATGATATTTCTTGTTTTTGTTGAAGTTGTGAAAAACTGAAATTTTTGCAACTATCTTGTAGAAATAAATGAGGTGTGATGTCGGTTTTAATACGTGGATTTTTCCCAGTTCTCATGTAATTTTTAAACTTACTCTCAATGAGGGAATGAAATAATATTATAATGTTTCTATCTAGTCATAAAATTTAAATAAGCCACTAATAAGTCATAAAATACACAATAAACTCATTTCCTTCTCTGTCTTGTTTGTGTTTTTGGGATCTTCCATTTCTGTCTCGGAGAAGGCATGCTAAAGCGCTGTTGCCAACATGTGCTGTAGCAACAAAACGCTTTAAAGTTTAAAAACCAACATTTCTAATAATTATTTTAGGTATTTAGAGAGTGAATTAAAAATTAATTTATATTTAATCTATAGTTATTTGATGTGAACTTTCATTTAATACAAAAACCCAAATTGAGGAGAATTCCCCATTCTAACTTCGTGTAAATTGAACAGCATATTTCTCACCTTGTACCACATATTCAGGTGAACGGGTAACCAAGGCAAAATATTAACACCGACTTCTTGGAAAAACTAGTTTGATGTGAATATGCAACGTGCGTTATATTCCTGAAAATGGATTGGTGGAAACCTATTTAGATTAGCTAGTAAAATGGTTTGTAGAACATCTACATAGTACCAAGAATATTTTTGGAAATGCGATTATTCTTAGATGTACTCCGCAATTACGTTAATTTTAAAAATTTAGCTTTTCACTTTTTGTTTATCAATAATTTAAAGGTTTTTCTTAAGGCATTTGTTGTTAAAATACTTTACTATTAACGGTTTCTGATATATTGCCAATAAAAATTATTATTGGAACACCCAGTAGATAATAACACTAACAATGAATGTATTTCATAAGTATTGAACGCCTTGTATGAGTTTTATACATTTCATTATAAAATGAGCATCATAAAAAACTGAAATTTAATCGTATTCTATCTATTTTAAGATCACATAATATTTTGTGAACTCATTGAATAATTCAATATTAAGAATAATCAATTAACTTCCATCATATAATGCATAAATTTCAAGTAATGTATATTGGTGAATAGAAGCAAGACCCTCTTTAATGCGTTTCAAGACTCCATTTGGATTTCTGAGAGCGGAAAATGGATTTGATAGAATGGGAGAGAATGCATCTCGTATCGTTTTTAGGGTATAGATTAATAATAACGCAACAATTAACTTGAAATCTATCCCCTCAATCAGTGACAGTTCAAATGTATTTCCATTAGGGTGTATGTCTTCAGTTGAAATAATATAGTATAATAATGATATAGCAAAATTGCCCACTTAATCACATTTGTTGTATTTACCGCATTACTTCAGTTATATTCATGTAGAAAGTGATAATCTCCGAAAAAATGTTCAATAATAAATAAATATTTCTGATATTCCCAGTACACGGATAAATGATCTGTCAAATCTTTGTTTTTTTGATAAACTTGTTTGGCAGTGTATAATGGAGATTTGTCAAATAAAATAGAATAGAACTCAACTCCAAAGAATTTCTTTTGCAATTTATCTCGCTGGAACCTCACTGAAAATGTAGAAAACATTGATTTTTAAGCAGAAAAATAATAAACTTTTTTACCTTCATTATACGGTATGTACCTTTATTAAGATACTACAGAGCTGGTCCATTCGCATAAAGCTCTTTTTTCTTTCCCTTCATAAATAGTACCAACGTCAATGCCAAAAACGCCTTGGCTGTATTAATAGTCATGTTACCGACAGAAGATCATAACAAGGAGAAAACCGAAATTTGGGCAAGTTTAACAAATTCATTTCATCTATTGGTTTGATCGTATACACTTTTTTTTGATGAACACATAAAGTTTGAGTATTAAATTTGACTGTTGATAGAATAATCTGTAGATTATTGTATATTATTCTTCTCGAATCACTCATTATTTCTGCTTATATAGTTTGTCTTGTTTTTAATTCTTTTTATTATCACGAACTCAGGTTCTGACTAATAATTCTTATATATCATTTTTTCTTGATTCTCTTTTTGTCTGATGATATCTAGGTACTTGTTTATTGCAATAACTTATATCACTGCTACCACCCTTTTGATTTTTTTTGATCTCACGAATATAATCCAAGTTCTAATAAATTCCTTTATTTTCCAAATGTGTCTTTATTCGTCCTACTCTCTTTTATGATAATGAAAATAATCAGTCTTTTTTAATTTACTGGACTCAGTTTAGTCGGTCTTAATAAAACAGAAAGATTATGTTATTGAAATTTTTTGTATTCAATTCAATTTCAGTTACTTCCTATGAGGAAGGATACAATGAATATAAAATCACAAAAAGGCAGACTTTCTTGTAATTTGGGAGTGGGGTAAGTATCGATATCTCAATGATTATTTTGAATTTGTTTATTGTATAAAAATGAATATAATTTATTGAAGTTTTCAGAATATTTTACATATATTCAAGTATATACTAAAAAATGTTTGAAGAATTTCCTTGAAAAACACCAAACGACCCCTTATTACACGTCACAATCAGATTCACTATTTTATGTAGATTCTGGAAGATGCAAATTTCATGTGAAATTAGACAAGCTTGAAATTTACTTTTATATGAACCTAAATGTGTCAAAAAAATTGAAATCTGGATTTTTTCACAGGGCTCCAAAGAAAAAAAGCATGATTTTGAATAATTATAATATGAATATGATAAAAAAAGTTATTGTGAACAGGATTCAAAATTTGACACTTGTATCAAAAAATGCTCAAAAAATGTGAAACTATTACCCTTTTAAAAAAAATCAAGTTGCGAAGAGATAAAAAACCATTAAATTTTTATTGTAAGACAATGTTTACAATTTACTAAAAACATTAAAATTACTTAAGTGAGTTTAAAAGAGGAAAAATAATCAAAGTAGATTTGTAGCCATATTTCTGATTTATGGGTCATCGTTCTCAGTATTTCAATATCTTCCATCTTTATAGTTTTTATTGGCAAATAAAATCTGTCAGGTATAAGCAGAACCTTTACATCGCTTGGTTAGGTTAGGTAAGGTTATGCTTGGTTTTTGCTTTGGCCTGAACAATTATCACTGAACAGACGAAGATCAGTGTAATGGCTTGATACCAATTTTAGGTATTCATTAAGAAAAGAGCAAAATGCTGATTTGACCCATTCCCACACAGACTACAAAACCACCAAAACCTGAAAATCGAAAATAAAATGGACTTACGCCCGTTTAAAAAAACTATTAATATATTTTTTGTGAAATATTTTTTTCGTATGTAGTCAAAGGAAAATTAATTAAATTTAGCAGAAAAGAAAGTTAGATAAATGAAATTAATCTTAAACATATGTTATATATATATTAAGTTCTTAATAAAGCTCAATGTTAAGCCTCAAAAGTAAGTATTTGTGCAAAAAAATGGTAACTATTATGCTCTTTTTAATCAATTATTGTGATTAAAGTGAGCCTTTTTAATCAGAATGGAATATTAGAAAAAAAATATATCCATTGTAAGTAAGTGAATGAAAGAACATAATCTATTATAATAGAAATAGTAAATAAACCTACAATTTAATTTTTTTCAATAAAAAGTTTTTTTGTTTTAGTTTTTGAAAATAAGTTTATATGGTATTTTTATATTTTATCTGATTCTACTTTTAGCTGGATGTGAAAATATTTCGAAACATTCTAAAGAACTGAAAAATAGTTCGTATAACCTCTTTTTTTATAACAGGAAGTTTGGAAAAGTGACTCACTTTTACTCATTTTTATATTCATTGGAATAAGTTTTTTCATTTAAATAGAACAACTTTGGATTCCTTTTATTCGCCCTTAACAGCCAACACTGCAATACAAGATCCTTCCATCCCTCCAACTACGAATATTTCACCACTGCTTCGAATTTGTGACTAATGGTGTAGCATGACATCAGCAAAATGTCGCATTCAAAATTCTGTATGGAATAGAATAATTACTACTATTCTTATAGAAATCGAGCAAATAAAGAAATGTATGATGTTGTGAAGAGTAACGAATATCACTTTATAAACTGACAACCGAATGATTCCGGAGGAATGCCGATCTATAAGCAATTGAAAAGAAAATGTCTTTAATAATCCATAACGGTGTGTTCTCAGTTTGGAGTGGCACTGCTGGAATAATTACTTTTGAGGTACGATTAAACCAATACTCAAAATAAAAGTGAATATAAACAACAACTATACATATTGATTCATAACTATTACGGTATAAACTAAAGCGAAGTTATTTGTACCAAAACATGGCGATAGGCTCAAATATATATATATATATATATCAATAACATATTACTCTGGAATAAACTTATATCTCTCGCTGGATTATCTACATCTAACCCTCCAGTTCCAGAATTATAGGGATCAGCAGTATCTGGAATTGCTTTAAAAAGAACTCGCTCTCGCTGTTACAAGTTACAAGTATCCAAAGCTAGGTGATCGGGAGTTTCTTCCTCTTCTCTATAGAACTTGCACTTTCATTTATTACTAGACCTAGTTTGTTCTTGAGGTGGCACATCTCATAAGAAAGCCAGTAAGAGAATATACCATATTTTTAGTAAGATCTAGATATTTCTTAGATTTTACGATATAACTTTTAAGAGGGATTTAGTCTCGGAAGAATCCGACAGAATAATTTTCTTTCATATTCTCCTTTCTCCTGGGATTATGCCTAATAAGTGGATCTACCTTTGCCACAAAAGGGTCGAGACAATAAAAAACTTCGGCACTCCTTTTCTAACAAGTTTATTGACTTTTTTTTCCATGATTTCCGAATGTCCAGAAATGTAAACCAAAAAGACTTTATTGGGTTCATTCCTAAGTTATTGAGTTTGATCCGGCATTCTCAAATCAGCTTTCATAGCAACCTAGTAATTACTATGTCGCATTTCTGATAATTCCTTTCCAGGCTCATGTCCACAGGATCTTGGAGGTAATGAGCGCCAGCTTCCGCCTTGGTTTTTGAATTGTCTTTGTACAATTTGATGGTATTTTCTTTCTCAACTTCGTGTTAAAAGCTTATCGATGGTTTTTGATCATTACATCACTGTGAAGATTTACTGATGAGTTTTATTTTGTCAGAAAGGACCTCGCATTCTTATTCTGTTATTACTTGTACCTTTCTTAGAAATCCTGAGAATATTTTCAAGGATTGATCTATCAATCCTCAGATGAAAAGGAGTGCAATGATCTCCAGTGCTTTAGTTGTCCACTTCTAGTGGCTGCAGTGATACACACAGGCAAGTCTTTCTACTTTATCGACAGCTCTTCTCTTGCTACTTTGACTTACTTTGTTATACCAGGGGACCGCTTCACTTGTGAATATAGGTCTCACAATCGTAATAATTATCCAGCGCAGTGTTTAAGTTTACAATCCCGATTATTATCAGCAATGTAAGAATACGATAACTACTCTATAATAGAGAAGTTCAAACAGTTTAAGCTGTTTTATTTCACATAAAGATGTAATTTCAAAAATGTACGAAGTAATCTAAGAAGACAAGGAAATTTTTTGCAAGTATTATCATGATATTGCGAAAATTAAATTTATTGAAAATTCACCAAGCACTGTAAAATGAATTATTCACCCCAAGAAATTGAAAATTATCTGATAAATGTTTTACAGAATTTATACGGCCCGAATTGCTTCTATCGCTCGCCACGTCTCGCCAACTATTTTCTACTGTGAATCCCTGCTTTTTATATGCTCTGTGATATTCCATAACATATGTAGGACCACCTGTATCTAGTACCAGGTAATTCCTTCCAGAAATATCTGGGACATAGTTCAATAAATAACCATCATCTTTGTAATTTCGACTACATCAAGTTACTTATAAACGACGCTGTCAAATAGCGTGCGGATGTATCCTCGTTACAATAATAAGTAGTGCACAATATAAGGAGAATTTACAAATAGGTAAACAGAACAATTTCGACGCCTATGTCTAAACTTCAATTTAACAGATTGCAGTCATGTAGGGCATTATATTAAAAAAGTGTACATAGATCAGTTATATGAAGAGAGTTATTAAGTATATATCAAACATATTTTTTTCATTTATTAATGAATTGATGGACGAGTACTGTGAAATCATTCAGCTAACAATAGAAGCTCATGGTAAATCGTGTCAAGCCGCTTTAATACATTTGTATTGTTCTTTGAACTCATCCACAATATCATGAGTATCTTTTGCTGTTGACAGCATTATTGATAATGCTAAGTTCAAAGATACTCATATTCATAAGAACGAAAAAGCTATAAATGATAAAAAAATCTAAATAATTTAAGTAAAGTTTATAGCTCTATTTTGTAAATTCTAATAAATTTAATATATTTGAGATGTGGAAACCAGGGAAAAATTAATTTTTCTTATTGGAACAAAGTTCTAATTTGATTTTATCCTTATTTTGATATTCATGATGAAGGTGATCTATAGATCAATATAAAAAAGCAAATTATCAGTGTCAATATCATATTTTGATAAAGACTTAAACAAAAGTCGAAACCTCAAAATTTATCTTTCTTTTAAAAACTATAAAAAAAAATTTTGATACAAAAGAGACCTAAAATAAAGAACATTTAGATGCATTGATATTCATTCAGATGTGTGAATAATCATAATATGACAAAGCATGTTGAGGTTCAAAAATAAATATAAATTATTGTAAGAAATATCAGAAATATCATCAAAAATAGCTAAAAAAACTATATAGAGATTAGAACAAGAAAAAACTGAAAATATAGGAAAAAATGTAGGTGGCTATTCATGTTCGTTCTTGAGGGAATAGCCCTTAATAATGTTGTCATATACATCAACGTTGTCGACCACTTCAAGTCTTCTTTTCATTACAAATTCCAAAACTTTTATTGAATATTCAACTAATTATTTGTTCAAAAAAGTTGGACGATCTTCAAAATCCGTAGACATTAAGTGCATAACTGAGAATATCTTTGTTCTACACCAGCCGCTCTTCAGTGGATTAACTCACCTCTTGAATAAAGGAAAGGTGTTATTGTTAAGCACTCAAGACAGGTCAGAGGCATCTAAATTTGTATTGTTAAGAATCTTTTCAAATAATATCAACTTATGATAACACACGATTCGGTTGTCAATTGAATTTAACTGATGGGAAAGTTCAATCATCTTTTTGACTCATTTGAAAATTATTCTATTCTATTCTAAACTCTAGTACTGCTATTATTTACGCATTATTTTACTTACCTTATATTTTCATTTCTACAAAATACTTCATGTAAAAATCACTGTGAAAAAATTATTGTTTCTTAATTGCCAATTATCTAACAAAAAAACGAAATAAAAAACAAGAGATATGAGTGTATCTTTTGGTTGATATTTTGGCTGTTAGTCATGTGATATTTTTTCTCAGCTTCTCTCGTTCTGTGCGTAACCAAAACTGAAAAAAACATAAAGTATTGCATGTTGTATACTTGTTACTAAGTTAAATTCACTTTTATATGATATTCTAATAAATTTCAATTTTCATGTTTTTCTATATGAACTCCTGTTAATTTTTGAATTAAAATTTCTAAAGCGTTTCTTAATGCAATTCTCTCGTGATATAGATAGCTCACTAACTCTATACACACTCATCTTCCTTTTACAATTCCTAAAATTCATGGATTAAATGTTCGAAATGGAATTAGGTACGTGCTTGAAAATTTTTAAAGTTCAAACTTGGGCGTATACAGATAAATATATGTCCATCCAACCGATGTGGTGTTATTGCGGCAGATAGACTTGCCACTTCCTTTGTACATCGGTTCGTAAATGTTCCGATACTCCAATCTACTATTTTGACAAACAGATTATTTATTAATATTAACTTTTGCACATTTTTGAGGCCGAAGGACGTCCTAATCGTTCCTTGTCATTAACAGTTTCATTTCCACTTTTAAATCACTAACACTACTTCTAAACAGTCTCTTGAGTTGCAATATTATCACCCTAAACAGATTATAACATTACATGACTTCCTTTGACTGTTTCATTCAACGTTAACCAAAACTTATACGTTGTTGATTACAGACACTACAAAAATAACCTCTCTAAAATGGCTGTAGTATTGGTAATTGTTAGGTATGAAGTTTTTTTTCAAAACATATCATATTACACCTCATATATTTGTAACTTGCGATAATTTTTTTAGTAAATACCTATAATACAAATAACTATATATATATATATATATATATATATATATATATATATATATATATATATATATATATATATAGATATATATATATATATATATATATATATATATATATATATATATGCATCTAAATGTTCAAATGTTCTTGATTTTAGGTCTTGGTTGCATTACTGCTGTACCAAAGAATCAAATTAAAAACATAAGTAAAAAATTCAATTCTTATCATGTAAAACTTCAATTCACAATCGAGGTTGAACAAAATAATAGAATCAATTTTCTTGATGTCACATTATATAAAATTAACAATAACATAAAAACAGAAGGTATACGAAACCAACTTGGTCCTCAAGATATTTAAACTTCAATTCGTATCATCCTATGTGACAAAAAAGATCATTGATAATAAGTTTGGCTGATAGATCTATCCAACTATCAGATCCTGAATTTAGATGCTTAGCTATTCAAAAAACAAAAACTGCATTGAAAGAAAATAATTATCCGGAAAAATGATAAATAACATAATCAAGAAAAGGATAAACAGATACTACAATCAATTTAAAAACAAAACTGAAACGAAACATCAAAACATAAAACATTTTTCCTTATCATACCATCATATCATACCTTACCATATCTACAAGGACTTTCCCAACAATTATCGAATTATTTCAATAAATATGATATTAGTATAAGTCATAAAGGTCATAATACATTATCCAAATATTTCACTAAATTAAAATCTAAAATACCAAAAAACAAAAGAAGTAATATTATATATCAAGTGCCTTGTACTAATTGTGACGCTGTCTACATAGGGCAAACATATCAGTATTTAGAAAATAGACTAAGAGGTCATCAGTACGATAAAAAATAGAACTGCATTAACCAACCATGAGATATCAAAAAAACATAAATTCAATTATAAAGATTCAAAAATTCTTGAAACGGAATCTAATACACGAAAAAGAGAATTTTTAGAAATGGTTCACATTCATACGAACGAAAAAGCTATAAATGATAAAAAAGATCTAAATAATTTAAGTAAAGTTTATAGCTCTATTTTGTAAATTTTAATAAATTTAATATATTTGAGATGTGGAAACCAGGGAAAAATTAATTTTTCTTATTGGAACAAAGTTCTAATTTGATTTTATCCTTATTTTGATATTCATGATGAAGGTGATCTATAGATCAATATAAAAAAGCAAATTATCAGTGTCAATATAATAATAATAAAAATAATTTTGAAACAGAAGAGACCTATAATCAAAAACATTTAGATGCATTAATATGTCAAAAAGTATAAGAAATAAGAAATTGAAGAAATTTATATATATATATATATATATATATATATATATATATATATATATATATATATATATATATATTCTATTATTTATATCGTGTGCTGAGTCTTATTCGAAGTAAATTTTCTCAAAACCGTTGAATTTAACGCTCCAATGCAATTAAAAAAATTTTGTTATTAACACAATAATTTGAACAGGAAGTTATACACCTATACATTTATAGTATCATCAGTTGCAATAATAGGTATTCCCTAGGTACCCATGAGTTTTACAGAGTTTCTAGGAGATAAAGGAAGGGAAGAAAATAAACCCTATACCCAAAAATTTTCAGGTGTACCCATACCTAACTTGTTTGGATTTTATAAAAATTTAATACAGATATTAAACAACGCCAACTGCCTTCAAAATAATTGCATCATTACCATTCGTAATATGAGACGCAATATTTAGGTTTATATTTTAGTTTATATGACGCATGTTCAATTTTCTATATACATCAATAGATAACTGTCTCAAGGCACTGGTGACAATCTATTGAGATGTAAACTATTGCATATTTCCTTTCCAAGTATCATCTTAGTATACTCTTGCAGAATCTATTGTTATTTGTTGGTGTGATAAAAACTACCCAAAGTTCTAAATTTGGGGTTTACTTCTTTGTTACATTTTTTAAAAATATATTTGTAACCGAAAAAAAATGAGTTTTTCTTTTAAATAAATCCAAATAAACATTCTGTATGTATTCTAAATTCCCGTCTTACTCTGCTTTGAACATTCTATTATTCCTCTATGTTCTGTTTAATCAATGTCATAGATTGACAGTGACAGTTCATAAAACCTATAACCTTATTTATTTCTATGAAAAATATTGATTTTAATTATAATTGTTTTGTTTGTATAATATGCACTTGTAATATCTAATTTAATTTACAGAATATGATATTAAAAATATCAGATGACAAATACATGGAACTATACACTTTTAGCAAACTACTGGAAAGGTCCACAAAGTGCATAAGATATATGCATACGTTTCGAACCAGGATCTTAATATATTTTAAATCATAAAATGTGTGTTTGATAAAGATGTATGTATCTGAGAATACTAATTATGTGAGTCAAAACACACTATTGAATAAAATCGAAGTAAATTTTCAATACTCCAAATGTTTTTAACAAAATCTGTACCATAATTTCTTTATATTTTGTCGATTAGTTGATTTGCAAGACAGGATATCTCTTGGATGACTTGTAGAAATAAAGAATGATTTTCAGATTTTAGAAAGGCAAGAAACTATTGTTTTTTCTTCTAATCATTTCAAGAATTCAGCAAAGCCATCAGTTTAATCGTACCTGTATATTAAAACTAATATTAATGTCTTAGTATTATATGGGGCTCTAACTCGAAACTAGTATTATATAGTCCCCTTGAAACAAGGCAGCAGCCCCCAGTTTGTGAACTAGTTCCCTTCTCTGCCCCCCTATTGTCAGAGTGGCAGCCATATTAGCTTGGACTGCTCCGTGTCTTTATTCTGATTGGCTTTGCTGCTTTTCAGATATTTCATACGAAGAGAGAGACTTCAGTCGAATCCGGATACCTGTGTGTCCAATGTGCTCCGTGATATTAGATACATTGTGAATGAAATTTTGTGACTAGTTTCTGTGTTTTGAAACATATTTCAATGTTTAATAAATGTGTTTAGTTTGGATAAATCATATGACATCTCACTCAGAGGTATGTGAATGCATATAACTGAAAGATTTGCACTTATTTCTACTTTTCTACCTATTCTCATGTATCATTAGGGGACAACAAAAGGTTTGAAATATTAATCATTTTTGGGTGCACATTTTAAATGTCAAATTTTATTTTCATATATATATATATATATATATATATATATATATATATATATATATATATATATATATATGATTAATGATTGTTAGGTAGGTATGCTCTAGAGAATACATCATGACTTGGTTAAATTTATTTTTAATCTGAATAATAGTAATTTTGAATTCTGGGGTTGATCAGATGGGTTTCCTTGGTCCCTTGAGATTAAGCTAGAATCTACTACATCATTTAAAGGCAGCTAGATTCTTTAGAAATAGTTTTATTCAATTCTTGTCACATACTATCTTTTTTTCTGATATTTTGTAGCTTATAAGTTATCACAGTTGTAGTTGTATTGTATGATATAATATATGGAATAACTAGTTTTATAAATGAAATTTCATAAAAATCAAATGTTGAAAGTTTACTTTGTTGCTTGTTGCTTTATAGAACAACATTGAAATTAACAATACATTTTCATATTTGAATTATTGTTTCATTTGAAATTGGTACATTTATCAACAACTATATGTTGAAATTAAAAGAATTTATTTTAATTGATTTGATATTTTGACCTAAAATATTGTAGACTATTATTGAACTTGAGTTATTCAAGTATTAAAATTCATTTTTTGTAACCTGCCTTTATTTGGTAAAAAAATTGAATTTTTTCTCCTTTGAATAGTTACATATCAATATAAATGTAATTGAAAGTTTATCAAACGTATATACTAGGCCTTATGTTATTTACCTTAATTCATTTAAATTTTCACGTACTTTAAGTTACAACTAAAACAATAAAATATAGCAAAGTTTACCATTTTTTTGTTTATTCGCCTCATTACTACCAAATAAATTTCATAGCTGTTTCATATTTTATCCCAAAGAAATAAAAGAAAATATTTGATCTGTTGATTTGTATAAATTAATTGTTTTGGTCATAGTTCATAATGACCTACTCATTTATGGAAATAACAAACTTCACTTTTTGTTGTTGTATTTTTGATGATTCTTGCAATTGTCAGATACTCATATAAATGACAGAATGTTATCAAACACATCACTTTTTAGATATTACCTAAAATACTGACCCTTCTGTATCCTGAAATATTATTGACAACTATTTTTACTACTTCTAACTCTAATGGCAAATATTAGCAGAGACAGTAGACAACAGGATGTGGTTTACTAAAATGATGTCAATATAAAACAAAATTGTTCGTGTAAACAGAAAAAAGTAATCTTAGCTCAAATAGTTAACATTGCCAAACACCAGATTTACATTATTTATTGTATCCTCAATCAAATTCTATTAGTTGCAATGTGAACTTCATTCATTCATATTCGGCCATTATGACAATTCTCCAGGATAATTATTAATGATGTGTTCAAATGTCGAAAAATTTCATGAAGGTAGTAATGGAAATAAATTTAGTGGATATATATTAATGATAAATCATTCGTTATTTTCTGCCTCCGTTTTCTACGAATAGCTCTAAAATCTATCTACTGTTCACTTTATGTCATAAATTGACCACAGAATTCCACATTACGTTAGCATGAAATTAGAAAGAAAGATCAAAGAGGCCTAATACAAAATAGTTGCCAGTCATCCCTCACTTAATATATAATATACCCTTCTGATTTTCTTTCTAAACTCGAGCAACCATTACATATTAAATTATGTAGATGAGTATTATTGTAGACAGCTAATGGTATTAAAAGGTCAGAAATATTAACTGTTTTTATAGATAGAAAGAAATGTTGCATAAAATTCCACTTATTGACAATATATATATATATATATATATATATATACACACTTATTTATTGTCTTCTAGACAATTATTCCCTTCGACGACGATATATATATATATATATATATATATATATATATATATATATATATATATATATATATATATATATATATATATATATATATATATATATATATAAGGTTCTCATAATCTCCAAAAACCGTGAGCATGTTGGCTGTGGCATAGATAGGCTTTTAAGCCGCGTCATGATAACTTTGTACGGTTTGCCCGTTTGCTCGAATTCGTCAAGAAGCTGTTACCAGCATAGTACTTGATGGTTTTGTTGAATCTTAGTTGCGCCTCTTTATATTTGGCTTCTAGATCTATGTGTGTGTGTGTGTTCCTTGAGTGCATTACGTATGATTATATTATTGGAGAATCAAAATAGCTGGCCGAAAAAATTAGATTAAGTGAAGAAAGGGGAAAATACGGCTGCGGCTGCATTATTCACTGCCATCATTTATTTGCATAATAAACGAGTTCATCAGATTAGAAGGAAACGACAGAAAACCTTCAACAATGACGAGATCTTTTCGTAAATTTTTATATTTTGCTACCGGAAAGACTTTACCTGAGAACTAAAACATGGATCAGGAATAAGGGAATAGAACAAATAATATCCTATGCAATAAAGACCTAAAATTTTATCTTCTGAATACGAATGCTGGTTGAAGCGATAGACAGTCTCATATGAACCGGAGAATGATGCGAGTTAGTTAGATCGATAGAGTTCTACTTATATTGTTCCAGAAACATTAGGAATTAAGATTTCGAGTAGAAAAGAGTATTTTGGTTATCATCAGTGAAGCTATGTAATTTTCCTCGTCATGGAAGGAAAGATGTACGGAAAAATATTTCCTGGATAATGGGGTTTAGAAAATCGTTCGAATAATCATGATCGCAGCTGTTCTGGCGATTAGTTAGTAAGATTAAAATAACCAACCTTTCCGCTAACGTTCGATAAGATAATGCATTTTAAGAAAAAGATAAATTACAAATATTGGGTAATATTTTCATTTTTAATTGATTGTAATATTGTGAATTTACCAACGTTAGTCAGTTTTACTAAATAACAACAAAAAAATTAAAAACTTTTTTACGTAAATACAAAATTTTCTTTTGGTACAATTCAGTATATAGCCTGTACTATTGGTTGATTGATCAATGAGCAATCTTAATCTGACTTTAACGTATTGGTTCAATTACTTTTACCTGCAAGGGCAAATCCTAGCAATAAATATAGTTACTTTTGGATTTTTAACTAACCAATATTCAGATCAGCTGATCGATTGAAATACTTTTGTAAAACTAACTTTTTCGTTTTTTGTGATAATTTAATCATCTTGTTGCTTCCTGATTTGCGCTGTTGGCATTTATTCACTTTACTTTTAATTTTTTGAGAACTGACATTCACAGAAAGTTTAGTTTTGGTTTGTATTATATAATCGCGATGCTTATTAAGATTTTGATGTTGTCTTGTATCATATTAAGTGACATTGGGTATTATGCAAGTGAATCAGTTCCCATTCTGGTAGAATTATATTATTGATAATAATAAATAATTAAGAAATACTGATTATTCATCAAACTAGATTCATTTGGTGTAAAAATAACTATAAAATTTTTTTGAAGTTGTGTATATTTTGTATACAAAAATAATGACTAATATTAGGAGTCAGTACAATTATTAAGCGCAATGATAACATCTTTTCGGCATTATGAATAAGAAATATCAAAACATTCCTACCAAAAAATTAATCAAATAGGTATGTTGAATTATCATTTTCCACCACTACGTCGTGTGAATATTTTCACATTTTCATAATCCTAGAATTATACAGCATTTTCATTTTGTTATGTACAATTTATGCACTACAATTTATTGTCCTCTTGTTAAAGTGTGTTTTAAAGAAATATTTTGAAAATGAGACATTTATTAAGCTCAGGTAAGCTTTTTACAAAAATTTTCAACATTAAAATATTCGATGACGAATATAGGTATAATAAATATACAAACTACTTTTGATGTTTAATATTTTAGGTTAAGTTTCTAATAAACTCTTTAATTGACACTTATTCGAAAATTTAATTTATTAGAAGGTGAAAAAACCGAATTTTTAGTTATTCGGAAAATAATTATTAGTAGGGACTTTATTAGGAAGGGAAGAAACCGGGCGTAAAGCAAGTAAAGCTTTTTGGTTAACAACGTTTTGTTCAATAATGATTTTTTTATATGAATTTAATTTTAATTAAAAAAATTATAAAATAATGATTCTCTAAAATTAATATTAGTGAGAGAAGTAATGAGAGGTTTTTTCTCTATTCTAGTTCGATGTTACAAATATTGTTATAAATTTAACAAAATATATTGTGGCTAAGTATACCGCTCAATGTGGTATTGATCTTGATTAGTAGAGATAATTTATTGCTATTGTTTTGAAAAAAATCGATTTATGTTAATCTGTGGTTGAAAGTTTTCTGCTCGATACTTCTTTTTGAAAAAATTCAAAGCGAACATCTCCGTAGTCTTCGAACCTCTACAGAAATATCAATATCAATAAACTATTCAGATATGGTGCTAATTTGAGATCACATAACCAGATTTGTGAAAAATTATTATTCATGTCGTAACAGGGCCTCTAATATAGTAACAAATCGTATTTTGCATGTTTGAATCAGAGTAATGTACTCAATTTTTGTTCTTGAAAACTTATGTCAATCATTGTTTGATTGAAATGTTATGTGAAATATATTCCATCCATATTAAATCCGTCAAATTTGTGGCTTGCTTTTCTATCGGGAATCTGCATATTTTTAAATAAAACCATTGTTCGGAGTACCTGATGAAGACAAACTATGTTATTATTTTTGACACTGTTCTTTGGGTCAATCTGTGAAGAATGACTCCGAATTGCCTAATAATAAACCATCTGCTGAACTAGATAAACACTAGATGTCAGTTTTGTTTTGACGACTAACAGAGCGAGTCTATAAAAATCTTATGTAATATCAAATATACAATTTAAATGAAATAACCACAAAAGTCAATGATAAAGAAAGAGAATTTCGTTATGGTAAGATAAACAAATCAGCTTTTTATTCACATCCTGCTTAAAAAATATTGTTTATTTTATTTAGATCCGGGAAGCAAAAAAAATATGAGATATACAAGGGTATGCATAAAATTAAGAATAGCAGAAGTTAATTTTTGAATTCCAAAATTATACTCTGATACTTTATAACCCGATTCCACTTTAAATATATCTTCAAATCACTATAATTGGTAACTGTCTGTTGTCTGACTAGTTTATGTCAAAATATTCTTCGAATTGTAAAAAAGTCCTGTTACATTTGTCTTGAAAAATTGATCGTATTTTGCATCATAAGATTATTAAATGCGTCATCTATTTTAAACTGTTTGAAATTCTTCCTACATTAATAATCTTTATATAAGAAATTAGCCTAGAAATCATCCACATGATGTAGATATTCACAATCATCTCAATCTGCCTCATTTCTATACTACTACCACATTTAAACTTAGATTTTCATGCAGCCTCGTTAATTTTAATGCTAAACTGAAGCTATGGAAGTTTAAAACATTAAAAGAAAAGCTATAATATACATTAATAATTATATTCAATTTTATTTGGTGAGAATTGTTATTACCCTAGCTTGCAAACTATAGATTGTTTGAGCATTCGTTTCGGATGTTTGGCCACTCTGCACATATATCTATGAGATATTTAATAAAAAGCTATTTTTCTGGGATTAGTACTACTCCTTTTGATGAAATGGGTAGGACTTCCGCAGAATAAATGCTCTGCTGTTTCCATAACTTGATCGCAGAATCTACAGTTGTCGTCCTCTGCCATGTCTATAGTCTTAAGGTTGTATTTGACGGGCCAGTGTCAGAAGACCGATCATCCGCATTTTGGTCCATTACTGATTACCCTATGCATTACGTATGACCGTTCAATAAGTTTCTTAGATTTGGAAGATGTAGAATCAATATCAAATCACAAACGATTGCTCAATGAATATAAGGACCCCCGATCTTTAATTCTAGTAGTAGATGGATGGGTTACATGGATAATATTCAAAAGGTGCATTATCGCCAGAAAAAAGCAAAAGTAGTTAACCGAGAAAGATTCAATTAAAGCCCTAGGAACCTCATTAGACAGAGTGAACACTATTTTGGCTGAAATCATCGACGAAAGAAAGATCTGGTGACACATTCTTAATATTTCAAGCGTTTTAAATAAAAATGATTTATTGGTGACATTTTATAACTGTATATGAGTTTTGGGTCTACCCCATGATTCTGGATCAAAGCAAGAAGCTAAGTAGGGGAGCGAATCCGCTATTTCGGCTCTAAAGTGAGTTATAGAAAATCGATTATATTATCAGATTTTGAGAATGCAAAATGAATTTTGCTTATAGATTACCTCTACAATTATAAAAAATGAACGCATAATATTTGGATTTGGATCAACTGGATGTAAAAATTCATAAAGAAAACCTAATTTACACTAGAAAGGAGGATTCTTGTCAAAGAGCTCAAAAAACATGGCGAAAATCAGTACGAACTGATGTAGAATCCACCATCTTCATCGGACTTCTGACTATCTTGATAAAGAGGTAATAACATTGGTGTAAACGTATTTCGACAGTTAACTAGATTCTTATTTCAGCAATGAAATTCATAAACATCACGAGATCACGTGCATTCAAGCTCATGGATAATAAATTGAACGACAAAATCTTATTAAAATCATAGAATTGTGTTTTTCTTCTCGGACAAATTTATTGAACTACTAGGTATTACAAACTTATTTTTTAACTTCTAAATTTGCAATCATGGCTGTGTAATCGTATTATTATATTTAGTCGCCTTCTTTTCTCCTAAATTCTTTTGTTTGTTATCCATATATAAAGTGGGTAAAGGGCTGAAATTGTCTCCTTGTTCTATGCATTTTTCCATTGAAACTTATTTCGTATTTGCTTTTAGAATATATCAAAATAGAACTTATTTGTTCAAATTTGTTCTTCCTCATTTTCTTTTGTTAGATTGAAAGTTACTGCGTCTAGTTATATGGGTTAAATATAGCTCCATAAGTTGATGGTATGAAATGGATGGAGGCATAACTCTTCTCTCTAGCTTCTCTATTTTATTATCCAATTTTTTAATGGTTGGATGTATAAGTAATGCTGCCTAAATCTCGCCTAACGAATTGGATAATCATTTTTTGGACAATGCACATCTTCAAAATTTTATTATATTTGGAAATAGGGAAGTATAGAGGGTTTAAAAGGTAACGCCAACCTATTATCTTCGCTGGTCTCTCAAGGCAAGACTTAACTGCGATTAGAAGAGTAAGAATTGGCCATTCAAGACTTACTCATGGATATCTTATGACTACTACTGCCAGACCATTTTGCTCCAGCTGCAACTCGTACCTAACCATGAAGCATATTTTGACCGAGTGTCGCAAATATACCGTCGAAAGACAACAGTTTCGGCTTAGCCAGAACTACAATGAAGTCCTTAACAACTCGGAACAAATTACCTCTCTACTTCAGTTTCTCAAAGATGTACAGCTGTACCACCAACTATAGAACAATTGTGTTACTGTGTATTCATATTGTATACTTGTATCAATGAACCATTTCATATTTAATGTATTATACCCGCTCCCGTGCAAGTGGCCATAGTAGCCGAGCACGTTAATTTTAAATAAAGAAAAAAAAAAGGTAACGTCATGATTTTGTGGTACTTATTTTGTGTTAATAATTTTAACTTTTATAATGGCAGAATAACGGAAAAACCCTCCTAAACTAATCGTAGCTGTAGTTTATTTTATTTCGTGATAAAATCTTGCTTTTTGAACAAATTCTTCTTTCTATTCTATTTCTTCTATTCAAGAAACAAACGTCAATTAACGTTCCTCACTTTTTGTCAACGGCCCTTCAAAAGCACCTACTTGAAATTCCAAATTGCCTTTAACGCCATTTAAGATATCGATCTACAGAGAAATCTAAAGTGCCACTTTTGTAGCGTTTTCAACTTTACTTTGCTCTAATAGTTTCTAAGAATCGGCCATTCTCTCATCCGAGATGTTTCTTGTGAGATTGTTAGAATTTAATTATTAATAGACGACTGATTATATTCGATGCGGTTTGTCTTAAATCTGCTCTATGGATATGCATACGGACCCTTGATACAGATACTTTTGGCAATGTAATTATATTCAATATTTAAATATCTATATCCGATTTATTGTTGTTCAATTGTTCGTTTCTTATTGTAGGTGTTAAAATATTAAATCTAAATAAATACAGTGCCTACGACAATTAGAAATAAAAAAAAAACTAGTTAAAATTTGAGAAATTTACTTTGAACTAGTATTTTACAAAACGGTTTAGTTATCTTTCGAGTGTGTATATTAAAAAAAAAAAGATTTTATCTGCAAATATAGAAATCAATAAATTATATATCTGAGACAGTATTATTTATTTTCTGGAAACTGACGATGTTGATCATAATGGAAAAGTGGATAATGGAGAGACTAGTACATGGTTGATTTCACTGAAAAGAACCTCTAGATTTTTCGGAATGGCTTTCATATGTTCTGCCCTTCTCTTTATTAAATTCAATGTCTCAGAGAGGTCGTTCTCTTTCCATTAATAATATTTTCGTATTCTCCATACGTCAATTATTTTCATACAGAGGAATATGAAACTATAGATACTAAAAACATCGACTAGTCGGGTTTTGAAGTAAATTTCATTTTTTAAGTCGATATCGACACATTAAATGCAAAGATTATAAAACTTCCAAAAAATAAATTGCTTCTCAAATTCACCTGGTACGAATGTTATTCCGATATCTGTAGATTTAGTAGTGGTGTTCTAGAGGTTTGTTGTGGATTGTTTGACTCTACCAGAAATTTACATTTCATTTTTTTTATCTTGAATTCAATTTAACATTAATTCACATCATGTTCATAATACTTTTTGTTCTCACATGGAAGAAGGAGAAGGATCTTCTAGATCCACGTAATTGATATTTAATGATTCAAAGACGGTCTTTCAGCCGTTAAACAATTATGATAAATATTTGTTCATTAAAATCATGTTCATAATTTTATGGGACCTAAATTAAAACTATTTTTCAGTTAACGACTATGTTTTGAATTAATGGGTCCATGATACCAAACGATTCTACTGGTCAACCAAAATTATAGTATTAAGCTGTGTAAGATCGACCTCAAGGTTATAATAATAAATTAGACAATGGAAACAGATATTAATTAAAAACCAAATAGAAATGAATAATTTAATTTATTCAGTTTTTCCATACAAATGAAACAATACATATAACTATTTTTGATGGAAATTGTGAATAAAATAGTTTCTATTTTAACCCTTAACCGGAGACATGTCAGCTTTGTTGCATGAACATTTTTTAGCTGGCGAAAATAAATAAAATACTTTAAAAAGCTTTATTTTTTATTCGAAATAAACAAACTTAACCCTTTTGGGTTAAATGGAATGAAAAAATGAAATTTAATCTAATTATAAACAAAAAAAATAGTCATATCCCTAAAAAAGGGAAAAATAAGAAATATTTGAACAAGAATAAAAAAAGTTTTTACATGTCATAATATTCAAAACACAAAATTTTGTATAAAAAAATGGATAATAGGAAAGTAACTAAAACTAAAAATATAAAAAAATATCAAACATAATGTCTTGGGACTCCTCTAACAATCCTCAAAGCTTAGTGTTTATCTTAAATACACTTGTCACAAATTGGCTTTGTACACTGTAGGTATATAGGTTTCCGACATACAATGCATAAATATTCGGTCATTCTACGTTTCGCTGAAGGTCATTGATGATATATTTTCCTTTCTTCTAAAATATGAATATTTGGGTGCGCCGGTTTCTTTTATTTTTGTGTTGTTTTGGTAACATTGGTGTAGAATATAGGAATTTACGACAGAGATATCCAGAATGCGGAAAAATATTGCCATTGGTCACCTACGAGTTCGTCGACTCGAAGAACTCTTGGAACAGTTCTCATCAATACTGTCAAACCCTCCCTTATTTTTATTACAGTGAGAAATAATTTCGGGTTTGTTTACTGTATCGTCAGTGAGAGCTCTGTCATGCATCGAGGATACCAATATTGTGGCCATTCCTTTTGTTCCAACATGAGATTATAGTTTTTTTTCTCGAAACCCATAAATTGTAGATCTCTTTTCTCTTTTCTTATCAGGTAGAAAATTAGGTGGAATTTCGCCAAAATATCCACCAGTTGTATGGAAGTATACCAGTTGTCGGCCGTGATATTCCTATTGCTATTGAAAAGTGATTTAGCGAGACATAATGCTGCTTGGGTGGGTTTTAAAAGTTTTTTTTCTTCATCAGTGAGCCATACTTGGCCGGTTTGTTTGGCATGTACATTTTGAAGTGACACCTTCCTCTAAAACTCACGAGCATTTCATCTATGGTGGCGGATTGACTAAGTCCATAAGCACTTTGGCAATTTTGAATAAATGTATTGAATACTAAGGATGCTGGATCATTCTGCTTTCGCTCTTCTCGGTCTTCGGGATTATCGAACCGTAGAGCACATAATAAAATCGACATTCGTTCTATGCTCATCACGCATCTAAATATTTCTCTACCGGTTCCATGAGTAGCAAATATAGTCTCTAGATTCTCATGATTCGAAATAAATATAGCTGAATATATCAGTAGACCTAAAAATGTCTTCATTTCAACAATATCAACGTCTCTGAGATAGATTTTATTCTGTACTTTGTAGTGCATACGCATTGTACTAAGTTTTTATTAGTCCATTTCGTAATGTGTTCTAAAATATTTTCGCTAAATAATAAACCCCAAACTGACAGAGGATCCGCTGTGTCACACAAACTTCGTGATTTGGCAGTCAGTGTGGGAATTTTTATGACAATATTATGTTTACGGGTCTCAGATGATGGGCGAACTCCAGAAGAAGACCATCTATATCGATTATTGCCATAAAAGTAAGCTGAAAGACTTTCTTGAAGCGTTCCATTATTTTAAATATCTTCATCAGCACTTTGCTCTGAACTTGTATCGTGCTCAGATTCTATACGATAATCGTCGGAGACATCGTCTATATCACTAGTATCACTAAAATCCTCCTGATACCATTTCTGTAGAGTTTCTTCGTAATTCGGATCATCTAAACGGACGCGCTTTGAGGCCCGGCCATATTCTTGTTTAACTATTCTCACAAACACACAGAGATGCTTCGTCTGTCGGACTACGTTGCAAGTACCAACCACTATAACTTCTCAAAACACACTGATGTTAATTTTGCAAATTGCTCTACCTGAGAGGCTCGAATAAGGAAAGGAATAGATGAAGTAACACACCAGTAGCCGCTCTTACCAGTGAATACCGATCCATTATTTTTTTGGCGTCGACTCACAGACGACATGTCTCCAGTTAAGGGTTAAGAAATAAAAAAATCACTACAACTTAAATATGACACAACCCCTAAAATATATGTTAAAAGTAGGGTTATGGTTAAGATATAGTATTTCGTACATTTTTAAATAAAATAGTGAAACAAAATACATGAATGGAAGCAATAACAATAATATGCTAAAAGGAAGATCTCTGAAAAACTGGCTTATATGTACATAGTTCTATATTATATGAACTTGACCACATTATATCCTCTATAATTTTATATTGTAAATTAAATATTCTAAATAGAAACCCAAAAACTTTAATTACGTGTTATATAACTTTTTGTCAAATTAGGTACTCATATAATTTTAGATAGTTATTGCAATAGAAGTTATCGAACATCATCAAGATCAAATGTTTTTTCATTTGTTCCCAAATAACCTCGATCCACCACAGAACAGTAATTCAATGTTTTTTGGTCAACTCATAAAGCGAATATTTTAAATACTGATGTATACTGCAAACACTGGAAATACTTTATTCAACATATTGGTGTAAGTATTAATTCCCCTTTCAAGATTTTCAGCCGATTTACACGGCTTCTCCAAATTTTCCATAATTACACTAGAATTCACAATTAATAGTCTGCACATTGTACCTTGCAAGTTGCAACTAAACTAAACTGTTAAGGATAAACAACTTGAACCTTATTAAATGGAAAAATCTGTAATAGTATTTTCGGTGAAATTTGTTAGGAAAAGAGTCTTTGAATCGAAATAAAACAAACTTATTGTAAAATAGGTACTTATTGTGAAAACCTCATATACAAGGCTTTTGGCCTTTCCAAACCGTTTTCTATTGTTCTATATAGCTTATCGTTCTAAAATACCAATAAAATACCAAAAACTTGTATTACCTCAGATACATTTATGAAGATTTAAGGAAATATTTAGATTAGTGTTGCATATTCCATTTTATATCTTTTATTTCCTGTATAAACGATAAAGGATCATAAGGTCAACTTATATATTTTATTTATTTTGTTTTATGTTAATTTATTTGCTACATGAACCAAATTTGATTATCAAAATAATTAGCGATAACAAAAATATAAAAAGTATTTCTTTTTTGTTAGCTTTTTTCTTCTCTCAACATTCATAAGCAACAGTTCCCTGAATAAATATCGAATTTCAAACCTTACTGGTCAATGCATTTGACTTTCGAAAAAGTATTAAATTAAATTTTTAATTTCTTGAAATTAATTAATCTGTCTAATTCTAAAATGAAAGCATCTTATAAAAATGCATGGATGTTGTTGGTCTTGAAATTAACTTTCTTTAATTCCGTATTAAAAAGTAGACACGACTTTTACTGTTATTGAAACCAGAGAACCCTTAATTGCTTGTTAAGTTTTTTGACAAGTACATTAGATAAAATAATGTTGCAATATTTATACATCTAAAATAGAGGAAATATTTTGTGCATTAGAATATGGAATATGTATGTATTTTTTCAAATACACTTAGATCTTAGATTAGATCTACATACACATTAAACGAATAATAAAAAGGGATGTTTTTAATTGAAACATTAGAAATTTTAGATTTGTTCTTTTCAATTCAAATATATATAATAATACATTTAATTTAAAAAATAAATTCTCCAAATACAAGGGATATTGAGAAAATAAGGAACTTTGAATAAACGTTTTGATAGTGTTCATAATGTGAGGTTTTATCAAACTTAATTGAGATTATAATAAACTTGGAGTGAATGTTAATAATATGGGGGATATTGAGAAAATAAGAAACGTTTGATAAACGTTTTGTGAGTGTTCATGATGTGAAATTTTATCAAACTTAATTGAGATATAATAAACTTGAAGTGAATGTTAATAAGACGATAGATAAACGTTTTTGAAGTGCTCATAATGTGAATTTTTTGTAAAACTCAATATCTGTTATCTGTGATTTCTGTTCGAAGCTCCTATTTCACGAAAATTCGTACTATGTCCTGTGAAACCATTTATTAATCCATGTTATTGAAATAAATTACAATTGTTACTTCCATAAGTGAATTTGTCTCAATCCCCTATTAATTTATGCAATCATATTAATGATATGAATTTAATGGAGTTAGATGTAATTTCTTGAAAAATGCAATACCTGAAAAGCTATGAATTTTGCCAAGAAAGAAGATAAAGCGGAGTTCACCTTTTTCTAAAGGATTATTTAAATTCAAGAGAAATGACATATGTAAAAGGCCTAAAAATTAGTTAGTGGTTTAGTTTATCAACATGATGGATACAGTTGCATATACTGTATATATTAACAACACAACAATATTGCCACATATATCGAGTATATATACTGCTGCTTATCTTTTAGGGCCTTTCTTGTTTGGAATAAAATGAAATATATGGAGGTCTGGTACTGAGTCAGCATTGTATGATATAAATGAAACTCAAAAGAATCAAATGTCTATTTCATGTGATATTAAACCTATCTTGTTAAAATTAAGTATGAAATTTATTTTACTTGCGGTATATAATGGAATATATGATAACAAAAAAATCGATTCAAAAATTATGTGCCGAATGGAGCCGTTTTTAACGTATATATACTGACATAAAAAATATATGGAATAATTACATTGAGTTGAAATATATTAACTTCAATAAACACATAAATAATCGCAGAAACATGCTGGGACATTTTATTAAATAAAAACTAAATAAATATATAAAAGCATTAAGTACTTATTCCTAAACTTATCTAAGTTTACTGTTACATATAAGAAATGAAACAAAAATTAAATTAAAAAAGTTATTTCATATAAAATAAAATCATCAGGATTGTATAAATAAGGCATCACAATCAATCTACGTTTCCAGTTCTTTTTCTATCAAGAACTGTCAACTAGTTCATGGTATCTCTTCTTGGTCTATTCCTTATACAACTTTTTAGTTCAGTCTTGAATCTTACCAAACAGGGCACCATCTAGTTTGCAACTATAAGTTTTATGCTGATCTGTGTCACATAACATACATTTACTTATTTAAAATACTACTCCCTCCAAATAACATGTTTTAAGCACAGTTAACCGTCATACTTAAGATCTACTGGTAAATTTCATCAGATGAATATTTAGGTAGAATAATTTGAAAAATTTTGTGGCCAATGGAGTTGCTTGAAAACTATTCTTTTTCACACCTACCTATACACCGTTTGTTAGAACATTATGCATTATAGTTTTACTCCTTTGATCTCAGTGGGCGTAACATCTTGATTTGATGCAAAATGTACTGTCATCATGAATGCATCCCTTTTCGGTATATTATCCGATTGTGCTTCACATAATAAGTCATCATCATAAATGACCGTTAATATCATCATAATGCTAAAATTGCTCTAGATATTATGAAAAAACTGCCGGAAAGCAAATAATCTTTTTTTCTTCCAAGATACTAGCTCAGCATCAAGTTTACTTTCGTATATTCCCTATTGATTAATATCTAATTATGTATTCGAGGGCATAGCTAATGAATAAGGAGACTGGGGGAGCTGCAAAAGAGGTACACATGCACCAAATGCTACATTTGTTACAGTAAAATGTTCTGTTGGGAATGCTATACATCTCGCTACTGTAAACAAATCAGATCGTCCGTACCATCGTTCGCATCACAGTTGGTTTTTTGCTTTGTCGGAAAAAATGTTAAGCGTAACAGTAGAGTAATGAATTCTTGTAAAACTTGAGAAACCACTACTAAAACATGATTTATCAACAAAAGTATATGGTAGTGAATATTTATCGTTTATCGCGTAAACGTATTTTTGAGCAGTGTTTTCGAGATAGTCGAGAAAACGTTCTTCATGATTTATGTCCAAGTTAAAAACGGATGATTGTATAGAAAAAATCAGTAATCTGACTGTATGGAAAATTTTATACGACATTTTTAACATAACATAACTGTAACCTAGAATTATTACAAGAATTGAAGTTGATAGTAAGTGAAAATTTACGAATTCAAATTGAAATAATCTACCGCTTATTTTCACTGAATCACATCTATTATTGCTTCATGAGACTCTATACATAGATTAAAAGAAGTGCATCTTTTTCGTTTAATCAATTAAATGTTTTTTAATTGCATTAAAGAGGTAAATTTTCCATTGAAGATGATGACCGATCGGGGAGGCCAGTTTCTGTGTCAGTCTCCGAAAATATCGATGCAGTTCATGACATGATTTTATCAGACCGTCGAATTGGATTAAAACGGATATCTGAAGCACTGAATATTTCATACGAACGCGTTCATCATTTAGCTCACGTCAATTTGGACATGCAATTTGGATCCCCGAATGTTGGAATGTTGACCAAAAGCGACAGCATCGCGTTCGATCTATGCTCGATTTGAAAACTTTGATGTAGACTTCTTAAACCGAATTGTTACTATGGATGAGACATGGGCACATTTCTATGATCCAGAAACAAAGCAACAATCGATGGAATGGCGACACTTTGTTTCTCCAAAACCTAATCGTTTCGTGTCCAAAAATCTGCTGGAAAAGTTCTTTTGGGATTGCCATGGAGTAATCATTAATGATTTTTTGGATAAGAGTGGAACAATACCTGGAGATTAGTATTCGACATAATTGACCACTCTACGGAAAAAAATTAAAGAGAAAAGACGTGGAAAGCTATCCAATCATGTTGCCATGAAAAAAAATTCGTAATTTAGGGTTTGATTTACTAGAACACCCCTCTTATTCACCATATTTGGCTCCGTTCGACTATCATCTCTTTTGTCAACTGAAAAAAAGTTTAAAAAGGCGTAAATTTTCTTCCAACGAGGAGGTAATAAAAGCAGTGGAGGTCTGGTTTGCAGAGCAAGAAGAAACATTTTTTTTTGTTTAGAGACGTTGCAGGTTCGCTGTAATAAATGTATCCAATTAAGAGGAGGCTAAGAATTTTTCAATATATCCTCATATATATAGGAAATTAATCTTAGATTTTGGTATGGAAACTCCCAAGTCCCAGCAATTATTGTCACTAGACAAGGTCGTCAGTCTTTCCTCGGTCTAAGTTTTAATTCCATGTATTTACTTATTATAACTGTGCTAGTGTTTAGTACCATGCAGGCCCTCGAATACAAAATAGCAATTCGTTAAATAAATTTTCATGAAAAAAAATGATACTGAGACCCAAGGTATGTGAGAAGAGTTGTGAGACTTTCATTTACCACATATTCTATATTTTCATTGATACATTCCTGAATATAACCCAGAGTTTCACTAGGAATGTTTCTTCTCAACAAGATCAACGTTTTTTATTTAGTCTTTTATTCAGTTGTATGTTTTCTTAGCACAATTTTAGCATAAATCTTTCGAATGTCCAAGTCGTCTGTAAAGATTTGATCTATGAAAGTGTTCAAATTTAACTGTTCATTCATCATCCTTCTTGTTAAAGAGCTGTCACACTAAACATTTTCCTTAATTTTTTAAGTCAATGATCTCCCCGAGCGACGTTGATCATCTTGGATTCCTAGAAATGATTCATACCAGCTTAAAACTTGTTCTCTTGATAATCAAATTTCCCTGTTTGAACTTTTCTAAAGTCACACACACTAGCGGTGCAGTTTAACACATATAAGTATATATAAATTCCTATGCACAACAATAAAAACAAAACCTCACTGTTGTCATTTCCAAAATATTGATAAAGATATTTGTGTAGAGCAGGCTGGTGGACACAAAGTTGCCACATAGTTCCCAGTGCTTCCAGTCTCTTTATTTTATCATAAACCTCATATCATAAAGCCCAAGTCATTAAATCATTTTATGATTTTTTCTATGATAATTTTTGTCAATTATTATGAAGAGTAAAAATTGGAATATAGTTTTTGTGAAACCACAACAACAAGAAGTTAAGAGTCAGAAAGCGTAAGCTGATGCAATCCTGCTAATTGTCGAAAAAATATTTGAACAATTGTCGGTATTCTGTAATTCCCTTTATTAACGGCAGCTTCTTTTAAATAATTTCAAATTGAATTTCGTCTATCTTTTTGAGCTTAAATTTGAATGACTTGATCGACTGTTTTATAGTAGCATACAATATGTCTACGAATTCATCGATATATTTATATATTTCACGTTTAGAATCAAAAGTAGAAAACTTTATGTGTTGGTTTCAGATATTTTTGAGTTTTTAGATTAGCGAAGAAGGCAACTCGTAATACATCTTTGTGTGATCACTAATATTAAAAATGAATTATTTAATTACTGTACACAACGAGATAAGACTGTATATTAGAAAATTTCCTTTGTGATACTTCTACAACGAACTCAAATATTTGCACTTTAAAAAGAAAAGAGTATATAATTATTTTTTAATATATTTGGCTATTCCAAAATTGTCAAAGCTAAGATTAATATGTTCAATATTCCGTTATCATGAATTTTAAACAAAAAAGGTAAATTTAATTGATACAAACCGTATTTTCATTTGAGAAGTTTAAAACTTCCTGTGCTTCTATTAATCATTAGATAATGATACACATCAATTACGTATGAGTATGAAAATTACTTTGTAAAAACAATTTTTGTAGTTAGTCGGCATCTACAAATAATGACTCCCTTAGTAAGGCTGTAATAAACAAAATGGTTCACCCTATATTATTAACTGGCGGCGGCCATTTTTTTATCGAAACCGTAATGGATAGGAATTACCGCACAAACTCTAACATTTAATTCAGGCCAATGGGATGGGAGCTAATAACCAGAGCGGTAATAAGGCGTGGGGATTGGCATCTGTGCTTTGAGCAAAGGCCTCTCAGGTAGAAAATATTCTTCGATTTATGATTCTCATCAGGCAACACTGTTTTAATAACTCGATGTTATTTATTAGTTTTGATGTAATTTTCGTAAGTTATTTTGTATTAATCGGTATCGTGTTTTTCAGTGTTATTATTTGAGAGTGATTTGAAGTGTCTTAGTGACTGGATAAAAACATGTGAATGAGCATAATAAGGTATAAGTTTTTTTTCTTTTCAATGAGAAAATGTGCGATATTTTCCTATGAAATTTAAGTGCTAAATTCTTGAGCATACGTTCATTAATATGTTTAAGATGAAGAAATCAATTAATTTTTAACTGTAGTTACCTAATGTATTAATTTGTTGTTTTTGATTGGTTTATATATGAATAAAATAAATCCCTTCCTGCTTCTGGCTCGTATGCGGTTTTCTGTTCATTTTTGATATCTCTTTTCTTTTGACTTTTATCGGTTTATTAGATAGAGTGGTTTTTTTGTGGTACATATTTTCCTTTGTCCTAATTTTTTTTACAGACACTGGTGGCATACTTTGTAATTGTTCAAATTATTTAAGTTCATTTTTTCTATTAATTGACTTATTGGTTTTTACTTTGTTTTATTTGTCAGTGGTCGTGTTTAGCTTTAATTTGTACATACATAGTCTGTATTATGTAGACGCACTCACAAATGTCAAGTGTGGATGTACCTATGTTTCGTTTGCTTTTTCTATAATCTACTTTGGATGCTATATGTTAACTGTAGATTTTGCTTATCATAACGTTTCGGTCGTGTGTGTATCTTCTGTATCTAAAAGCTGCTTATTCTTCTTCAATTCTATTTTTTTCTTAGTTTATATCTTTATCTTTCGAATACTTTGTTATGTTTTAGTTATCTTTGTTATAGGCACTTCTTTGTCATGCATCCTTTCCATTTATGTCACTGTTTTTGATGTAATTATTTTTGCTATAAATTCCTATGTATTATAGTTAGTTAATTTTGCTTCTTCTTCTCTCTGATCTATTTTATTTTCTTTTATTTATTTTTGTTGTTGCTTACAAAAATTTGCAAAATTTTATACTATTTCTTGATATTCAATGGAATTAATTTGAAAATTCTGGAACCATTGAGTGAAATACATACTAAAAATACTTTTTACTTCTATCACTACCTCGATACTCACAATTACACTAACGCGCGTTTAGATAACCAAGTTATCGACTTCGGAGATCGGAATTTAGTGATAGTGTGTTCAATAATTCAGTAATATATCAAAGTAAATTCAAAATATATTTTTATCTTTTCTTTTGTCATGTCACTTTCTACCTTACTAAATTAGCACCCAATTTACATAAAGAACATACAACAAGAACTTAGGTGCTTTTAATGGGATAAAACTAAAAATATATTAACACATGAAATTACAAGAGCGGGATGACTACTTGTTACTGAATGACTGGTAAATCTACTTTTATAATGGGCTAGATTTAACAGATCTTGATTCTCTTGAATCAGTTTGTTATGAAATCGTAGCACCAGTAAATATATACAAACAAAGAAAACAGGTTATTTGGAACCATATTAGCTGAGATGATTTGAATTTCGAATCAGAAACATTTTAAGGACCTATTTCAGAACTATATTATATTTCCTTGAAACTTGAACCTTTGCCTACATGATTACGAAGTTGTAGACACGTCTTTGAGCGTTCCAAAATTTCCTGAAACTGTTTTAAAGAACTTAACCGAATATTCACGCACAACCCAGGCCAGGAGGAAAAGGAAATAAAATAATTAAAACCCTAGAATTACAATATAAAAGTAAATACATATTTCAAGAAATATCAATTATTATTGACTGAAAAAGTGTGAAGACGACTAGACACGTTTATTCGAAAATGTTGTTTACAAATGTCTGTAAGTTTTGTGTTGATGTGTGGGCAGGAACAGTGTACATTTTTAGTAATTTGAATGGTCACTGACATTTCGAATCGTTACAAAATTATTATTCACGGCTTTTGAAAGATACAGAGTTTGCTATAACAATAATAACTAAAATTATAGAGCATGAGACATAATAGATAATAGATAGAAAATTTTGTTCCTTCCAAACGATTATGGTCATAGTTTTTTGTGTAGTACTGAAGTTTTCACGTGATTCGGTAAATCTAAAAATCATGGCTGACAAGACAACTTACATCCAAATGAGCTACTGAGAAAAGTAGATATACGTAGTGTGGTCCTTGAGGTTTTGGTCTCACATAATAAATAGAGTGCGTTCGCCAACATCGTTATTCACGCGCCAGTGATAAGTCTCAACAAGCTTTACACAAAGTTTCAACTTGCTGCATCCCTTCATTTTATAATTATATAGCTCGAACGACTACTCAGCAAGTTGTTTTGAAAAATGTCTCAAATTGAGTTTCGCGCTGTTACGAACTAAAGAAGGATTAACTCCAAGACAAATCAAAAACAGAATGGAGGCTGTTTACGGTGACTTGTGACCATCATTTTCAACATATGAAAATTGGTCTAAATTGTTTCGTTGGGAACGAGAGTCATTAGATGACCCATGTGCGGGAGTTGTCCAAGTGACCGACGCATAAAAACAAAAGAAATTGTAGTACAGATCGGCATACAGAAAACAAATGTTCTACGGAGCCTACATGAGGATTCAAATGTGAGAAAAATGAGTGCAAGGTGGGTGTCTCGAACTCGCAGTACGAAAACAGCGTCGAGTAGAATGTTATGAGTGATTTTTAAGCTTTTTCGCGAGCACTAACAAAGTATAATACGATCTATTATAATGGGCGAAATTATGATCCTTTATTATGACTCGAAATCCAAAAGAGATTCTATGTAGTGGAATCGGAAAGAATAGCCGGTGTCAAAAAAAGCACGGGTCACAATAAGCACGAAAAAAGTGATCGCGCTATCATATTTTGGGACTGTGAATATATCCTTTTGATTGACTTTAAAGAATCAAATATCAAGGAATTTAACAGTGACGATTAAATTAAACAGGCGTTGTACGAACATTGTCACTAGACAATTCGATCCCGGTCGATTTTTCTAGTCCCGGGATTTTGGGATTATCAACAGTTAGTACCGGGATAGTCCCGGGATTGTATTGTAGTGGTAGCAAAAAGAAAGTAAAACATATCAAAATCAACCATTTATTTTAAATCTTCAAAAACAAAACAAAATTATAATTTCTTCTAATAAAATTAATAAACTAGGCCCTTATAAAATAGTTTAATAAATTATTGCTTAGTTTGTTAATTTTATTTTACAATAAACTTAAAAAAATCAACTTCTAAAATTTGTTAAAAGAGATCAATGTTAATAGGACTATATAAAAGAAATATGAAGCAGCAGAGAACGCGCGTTCAGGCTCGATGGAAGTTTGAGGAATCGTCAATAAATTTTTATAAGCCTTGTCCAAATTATAACCTCGTGTGGAACTAGCCTCATAAAGATTCACTTCTTGCTTAATGATCTTAGAAAGATCAGTTTCTTTATATGCTTCAGGATTTATAGTTTTCATACTGTTTTATATTTCGTTCTGAAGCTTTTCTTGTAATGTTAAATCAGTTTTACTAGTTGTCTGCGTGGGTTCAATGTTCATGTCATTTTCTTCATTATCACTATTTTCAATTTTCCCAATTAACAAAATAATCTGTTTTTTTATAGTCATCTTGCTTGGACATGAAAATAACTCCTTTACATCACAATCAGTCTCCAACTCAGTCATTGTCATGCAATTCTTTAAAAAGAAACTTGAGTGTCGCATCCGCCGTGCACAAATTGGCATCAGAACGACAAAGTGCTTCTACAGATAATTTAACTGGCGCCAATACCTTAATTATATCACCAATGAGTTGAAAATCTGACTCTTCAAATGGTACAGGATTGTTAAGATCAATAAGTGCCTTTTTTACGTTAGTTTGAAAAGATCAAATCGCTCCAGCATTGTAAAGAGACTGTTCCAACGCGTTTTATACTCGAGTAGTAAATTAAGCTCTCTTCCATGTTCTTTTTCAACATATTTCCCTTCATTATCATCATTCGAGTCATCAATAATATCACTGGTAGTCTCATTTACATGTGTCTTTTTATACAATCAATCACAAACGGCTAAATGAATACCATTTGCAAAACAAACTTGGTGTTATGTATTAACAAGTTTTCCAACCTTCAGCATTACATTTGGACCATCAGTCACTTTTCAATGTAGATAGTTCAGCTGTTATTTGTTTTTTTGTCTTCACACTATAGTCTAGTACAGATTGTTGAAGCAGATTTAGGTAAGTCTGAGTACCCTTTTACTAACAGTAACGGTAACAGTAACTAATCGTTTGATGTCACAAATACGCTAAAAGGAAAACCATCTAGCGCAGTCATACGGGCCAAAACATCGTCAAGAGTATCAGATTTCACAAAATAGTCGGCAACTGATGTCATTTTTCTATTCGAAGGTGGTTCTTCATTATTTTGGCTCGTTGAGGAAGATACCTTAGCAGAATCTACTTTTACGGAATGTTTTTAAAATAGATGAGTATGTAGGCCTTTGGTTGATCCTCCTAAGGTTTTTAAAATAGCTAAACAACGCTTACATTATGCTAAGCTACCCGTTTTGTCGACTAAAAAATGACTCCACATTGACGTAACGTCTTCATCTTTTTTATGTTTGACATAAAAACTTTCCTTGGAGAGTGACATTGTTTACTTCTTAAACCTAAACAAAAAAGAAAAGAACATTTAAATCTATGTACAATATGAACATAACCTCTTAGATCAACAGAAAAAACATTCGCTGTTTTTCATCCATACATCATACATGCATTGTTGTTTTTTCAATAAATTAATTGTTTATCACCAATTAACAATATAAATATCAATACTTATACGATCTGAAGCGTAATTTTTACACTATTTTATACACATACTTAATCCGGCACCGGTCGTTAGCAGAAACAAACGCAATCAGCTGTGTAAACAAGATGGCCGGCGAATTTTGACGTTTAACGTCAAATGAAAGTAAGTGCGTTTCGTTTTACGCACATTTTTATTGACTTATATATTGAATATATTGAAAAATAATTACTGTTTTTCATTTTCTTTCTATGTTAAGCTAAATTCTCAAAGACCGCACTACGTATTTCACTCTGAAGTTTCTCCGCTGCCATCCTTTAAAAAAGGCTTGCTTCTCTCAATCTCCTTTTTACTGTAGAAGTACTCAAAGGCAGATTTCTAAATTCATTTATCTACGCTGCTACTTCTTGTCCCGTGAGTCGTCAATCACGTTTTCTGATCAATACAATACGTTTATCTTCAGCAGTTGTGGCTTTTGCACGTTTTCTATCACCAAAGCTCCTGGTGGATTCAAAATTTTCCAACTTCCACGATACGTCGAGTTATTTTTAATCGAATGGCCATGGTACGGTTACTTTTGCCTAGACTATGAAGACTTGCGATTAATATACGAGTTACAACAGATAGTTCCTTGGTGTTACCCATTTTAAAAATTATAAATCTGAATAAACAAGAATGAAAACAATTAGTATACGAACTTAACAAAAAGATCTCTTGGTCCAAAAAGTATAATTCACTGCACGTTCTTGCGTCTTACAGGGCTAACTGGGACTAAACTACAATCATGAACATTGAAGAAATAATTCACAGTTAAAATATAATGTACAAATCAGCCGGTACTTTCATATTTTAACTTATCGCACATAAACTAATGCGCTCGTATAACATAAAGAAATAACAGATTATTTTTGGTTTGTAAGACACTGTTTCGATCTTGACAATATGAAAGAGAAATTTGTTAATACTCAAGCAAATACTTGTTTGAGTATATTGTTGAATATTCTGTTTCAGAGTTTGGCATAGAAATTTTTGAAAATATAATCCAATTGTGTTTGTCTTCTTCTTATGACAAAAATATAAACATTTTCATTGTACACGTTTTTTGCGATTGTAGTTTAGATGATGAATTTTTAATAAAAAACTGACGTTTTCCATTGTGTGTTTCCAATTAAGTAAGAAATATGTCAGGTTACCTTGTATATGCCTTCCACAAAATTCTTCTACTGTGTCGTAAAAAATTTATTGGTACGTGGACAGTAGGATGAATATCTTAAGTACAAATTTTCATTTAAACACAGACCACTCGATAAGTGCCCAACTCGATAGTTAAATATTTGATCGATCATCATTATTTTTCAAATTAAAATGATTTCCATCTTTTATACATTTTGACCCTTTAAACAACTGACGGAATTATTTTAACAATATGTGTGATTTTTATCGCTAAAAGTAGTTTTAGAAAATTTTTTCCGTGATTTAAGAAAAGATATAGCCTGTTTTCTCTTTATTTATACAATTTCATACCTTTAAATAACTTAGTTTTCTATTTATGAGAATTTTTGATTATTTGTTGGTTATTTACAGGAGAATATGTGATAAAAGGTGAAGCAGAACCAGAGCTTGAAAAATCGGAAGCAACTGATACTAGCGTCGATCTTGCTCTTGAAGATCTTACACTTCCTTTGCCGGAGTTTTTTCTTGATGAAGCATTGCGTTTAATAGATTTGGAAGATGAAACGTCACAGGTAAAACAAACAATACTGTTTAAATAGATATTTTTCACAATTACATTTCCATATGTTACACTATGTATTCTTATAAACGAAAATATTCCAGGAAAATACAGTAAACCTTAAGGAGTTGGAAAACCTACCCAACGACACTGGTAGCACTTCAGTGCCAACTGCTTCTCAAATAACCGCAGCTGATATAAAAGCTGCAGAAAAAACTGATGTCCTCGCATCATCTTCTGAGGAAATCCTGCCTAAAGATCCCGAAGACGAATTCGGTTTTCTTGCAGACATGATCCAAACTCCACAGTTTCACCACCCCCACCATAGAGCTCCATTCCAGGTAAGACAATAACTATAGATTTCTATTTATGAAATTGTGTATTTGAAAAATTTAACAAATTCTTAACAGTTTTTAAAGAAATTCAAGTTATAATGTGAGTTAGAGTTTGTAAAAAACATTAATGTCAATATTATAAAAGTATGGGATGCCTTGAATTAATTTTTGTAATTTGTAACCAATAGATCTGAGTTTGATTCCCAGTCCGGGAATTATGCGAATGATTTTTTCGGTTACTGAAAATTTTTACTAAATTTAGTAAATTTACTAAATTACTAAATTTTTTTTTTTTTTCGAAAACTACTTATTAAGTAGCTCTTCATTTCCATTCATTCTCCATTATTATCTTTCGTTATAATTTTTCGCTAGTTTCATTCTGAAACATAGAGTTAGCTTAAAACTGTTAGGGTAGGCACCCCACGTATTTATAATAGTGATAAAAATTTTCTCATCAGTAATTTTATTCTTTATCCAAGATAGTGTGTTTCTTAGTGTTTTAAATTCTATTTTAAATTTACTTTCTATTTCAAACCTGTATTTAATATGTAGACATATGTTGATAGTTGCATCTTGGTGTTATAAGTCTGTGACTGCGTGCTTACGTAGTTTGCTCACTAGCTCTATCTTTGTTTAAAATTATATTTTTTAAAAATGTCTCTCACACACACGCACACACACACACGCACACACACACACACGCACACACACACACGCACACACACACACGCACACACACACGCACACACACGCACACACACACACGCACACACATACACGCACACACACACACGCACACACACACGCACACACACACACACGCACACACACACACACACACACACACACACGCACACACACACACGCACACACACACGCACACACACACACACGCACACACACACACACACACACACACACACACACACGCACACACACAGGCAAATAAGGTGAAAGTAGATAAGTAAAATTTGTGCTCTTAAAAGAAAAATTGTTTATCTTATCAACTAACCACTTTAACCTACAAGTATTATACATTTTTGAAATCAGCTCAAAGAGGAGTATCCAAATTTTACATAAAAAATATGAAAAGTAATTTAAAAAAATAAAGGGGATGCTGCTAGGGGTGAGGGGGTGGCTTTTCCAGTAAGTTTAAATAAGCCATAATGCTTGCCCCTTCCAACATAAATTGACGTGTTTTTGGATTTTTTCTAAATACCAGTATTACAAAAGTTATTAAAGGTGGATACTTTTATCTGAAAAGCACTTATATATACATATAGTGATTTTGTACGGATGATTTCGAATGATCCTTTTTATATAAATCTCAGTTTGAAATTGCTTCAACACTTCAATAAATAAAAGTATATCAAAGTATGGAAAATGAAAATATGAGCTAAACTTAAAGTGAAAAGACTCGTACGTATTTGTCGTTCTTTCAATGCTGCCGCTGTACACTTCTTACAGCTCCAGTTCTCTGATTTTCTGATATATAGCTCTCCACTAAATAGTCGACGTATTCCGAAAGTCTTTCATTTTGAAGTTGAAATTCCGCAGTAAAAAATGCAAAGCAATTACCTACATCAGTGGGATTTAGAAAAGACAAGCCAAAGGTATATTTGGTTTATAAAATCTGAAGTTAGTTCAAGATTTTATATTACGCAAAACTAAGCTTGTCCAAGATAAAAGGGACATCCAATCCATTCTGATTCTTGCCATTCCGCTTACACATCATTATTTTCAAAATCTACCACAACTTTTTCGGAATTAAATCTTGAGAAACGCTTTTGTACTTTTTTTGTACATTTTCATAACAGAAAAACAATTTCATAAGTTACCTAATGTTTATCGGGAAGTGTAACTATATAATTGGAAAGAATTTTGTGCAAAAGAACTAAATGTAGATATTCTTCTTTGCTGTACAAATAGGAAATGTTTGATACTTACGAAAACACCTGTTGGTTATTAATTAAAAAAATCTCTAATTGTATGAGAAATATTCATTTCCTCAAACATATTTATAGTCTTTTCGGCTGTTTGTGGTCAACTTGATTGAGGTTTCCCTCTGTTGTTGTATAAATTATTAATTATATCGAATGTAGCACAAATCACAAACAGACATTAATTCATTTATTAATGTTTTATTTTAGATTTTCTTCCTGCTACATCCTCTATAGTCTATAGCTTCTCGTTTTACACTCTTATTAATAAGTTTCTAAATAAATTTTTTATTATCTTTAACGTGAGTATGTTGCAAATCACAATGAGTAGTTACATTTTCTGCTCCTATTGTTAAAATCTCGGTCTTACAAGAACGATGTCTTTCGAAAATTCGGCGGATTCCACAATCAGCATTTTTTTACGTTCATAATACTTTTTAAACTTTGCATTGCTATAATAAGTTGGCACAACAGTTTTAGTGACAAAAATAAAATAAAACAGTTACCATACGTTAATAGAACGTTACCTCGGTATACATCTTTCTTATTGCCGCGCAATTTCTGTATATAGAGTTAGTTTTAAAATAAAAGTACCCCAAACTTCCATAACAGTGACCTTAATTTTATCAGTCATTTCATTCTTTAATTAAGATTTATTTTCTACTTTCTAATTTAATTAACTGAAAAAGCCTGTTTATCAGTTTTTAATTAATTTATTTTCAAGTTTTCAAGTTCAATTGACTATATAAGTATGTTTCCCTGTTTTTTGGGTATATTTTATATATATATATATATATATATATATATATATATATATATATGTATATATATATATATATGTATATATATATATATATATATATATATATATATATTCGATTAAATATAAAAAGTATTTTAAGTGTTTCCTAACAAAATTTTCATCTAATGCTTCACTTTAATATGTATGTATTCGTACACCATTTGCGAAGCCTAAGCAACTAAGTACTACTATATAAACTTTGCCAGCGTAAACAACATGAACCCAATGTAGAAATTAAGACAAAATTATTGAATCATTGTTTAGTTTAGTCTTTGATTAATATACAAAATTTTGAATTTTTCTGATTCCTAACAATAGATAAAAAAATTGAATTTAAAGATTGCGTTGCATGGTACCTCGTCCACGATAATGGTACGAATTTATAAAATTAATCTGAAGTTTTGAAGTGCTCGAAAATCAATTAATTTTACACAACTTCGCTTTATAATTATAATACCATTATAACTTAGTTTTATTTAAACTGCAGTGAAGTGTTCACACTTTCTTCCTGTTATCACTCTAGAGGAGCAAACCAATATTGTAATATTTACTGATATTTGATCATTGAGTTTACAACCAAAGCGAACATACGCGTCTATATATACCAGAAATTCAAATAAACCTCAAATTCGATTCATTTAAATGCTCAAAGCAACGACACACTCTAATTTATTTGGAATATTTTAGCTATAATTAATGCAAATATGTTTGTTTGAATTTTTTACTAGCTTGTTCAAGATGACAATTTTAACGTCTCGTCACGTATCTGATGACATTCCAAAATAGGTTTTTTTTTCTTCACTAAGGCGATTTGCCGTCGGATGCAATAACTGATGTAATAAATCTTTTATCACACCCCCAATTTGTATCAGATTCCGTGACTTAGAATAGCACATTCAAACTCTATTTTTATAAAAAAATCATTCTCAACAGAGTAAGTTTAGCGAAAGTTTTCGGATCATTTTGTTGATACCATTGGTTGTGGATCTAGGGTATCGGTGAAAAATTACGGAACATAGGAATATCAATGTAAAATCAGCTAAATTCCGATCTACTAGTAAAAAATAAAATAAACTTGATTGCTCACTGAATTTTTACTTCACTTTACATGTTCTTGATATTTCTCCCTTCAAACCGATCTACCGATTCCGTTTTAATTAAGTATATTATTTAAATAAAGTACACATACCATTTTTAAAAAATGCTTTATTCCTCGGTCACCTACTATTATTTATTTATACAATTTTTCAACTGGTTAAAAAACCTAAGTACTTCTTGTGAGTTATAGGTGTACTGTTCGACGGAAAGGTGACTTTATAAAGGTAGACAACTTTTTCGGTACGGTGATTATGATATTTTTGGTTATGTTTCAAATGTCATCTCTCAAAATTTTACGTACATTAGGAGAATAATACTTTCAATTCGGCCATCAAATACAAAGAAATCGAAGATTGATGCTATAACTTCTAATACATATGGTCAACTAGAACTGCACAAACCTTCTCTTCGACCAATTATATCAATTATTCAAACTCCCCTCACTCCATTAACTAATTATTTGAAAAATATTGTGGAAAAAATTTTATGGGATTTCAAAGAAAAATAAATTATAATAAAAATATCAAAAATCTATAGGAATATGTATTTATTTGGATATCTAAAAGAAGTAATATTATATATCAAGTACCTTTTAATGGTGGTGACGCTGTTTACATAGAACAGACACCTCAGCATTTAGAAAATAGATTAAAAGTTCATCAGTACGATAAAAAATTAGAACTGCATAAAAAACTTAGAAATATGGAAAAACGTACATTCAAAAATAAAAATTTGAAAATTCTTGAAACGGAATCAAATAAAAGAAAAAGATTATTTTTAGAAATGTTTCACATACATAGGAAGAGAGAGAGAAATGCTTTATTGTCAAAAAAAATTGTTACAATTTGTAGACAAAAGCTTGTAAAAACTAAAAAACAAACATAAAAACAAACTAAATAAAGATACAAATGAAATAAAATTTCAATATACAGAATAAAAGCATAATGAATAAAAAAATTATAGGTAATAATTAGTATATAAATCCATAGCAACATTAAACCAGTATGCAGCATGCCCGGAATTAAATATTATTATTAGAATAGAAGTCGTTTACAGAGTAGAAGATACTTTCCAGTACGTAGGCTCTCAAATTATTACGAAATGCGGGAAAAGATAATATCGATTTTATTACTATTGGTAAGTGTGAAATATTGAGCCCTTAATTAATTCTGAACGTGGAGTAGGTAGGTAAAAGTCTTGCTCCAGATAATGAATACCTCTTAATAAAGGTACATTTATTTACAAAGAATTGCTTTTTAGGATATGTTTCCTCAAATTAAGTTTTTTGTAATTATTGGGCGTCTAAATAAGTAAAATGTATTAGATAATTTATTGAATTCCAAATTCTATTAGATAGATATTTCTATCCATATTAATAAAATTCATTTAACGGTCAGTGGTGCAGTGCTGCGTATCCACTTTAGAGTTTTAGTGTTAATTTAGTTTTACTAACAATAAAAATTTGAAGTTACTTTTTTGTTTTCTTTCAACTTGTGCAGTTGTATAAAAAGTATAAAATGTAACATGTAGGGAAAGTATTTTTCGCACTCGTTTGTTAGCTTTCCACATTCATAAGTAAAGTTGAACTCTCCGCACTTGTTGCCCAATATACTATTTCATTATTTGGTAAATATGAAGAAGAAATAATCTCGAGTGTTGATTAATGTTAGTTTTTATTCGAAAAAAAAAAAAAATAAAGAAACCGAGTAAAATTGGAAAGTCGCTGGACAAATGTGTAGACTTTAAAAGGGATTATGTTGAGAAATAAAATATTCTTTTCCGTCAAACCTTTCATTACCCGAAGTTTCACTACACTATTCGATTTTTTTTTATTTCATAATTAGCTTTGTCGAAAGATTATTTACAAAAAGTATCTAAGCTTAAGTAATGCTATATAAAGATGAAGATATACGTTATGGAATATTAGGATTAATAAATTAAGATCCCTATTCTTTGTAGTTTTTAATAAACAAAACATGATTTGTCACAGATTACCATACAATAACACTAAAAAAACTTGGTGTATCTCCTTTAAAGATATGACTGGTAAAAGAAAAAATTGTACGTTTATCTATTTTTTATAAGGAATCACAATACCGCCCACATTTCTAATGATTTAACATTTATTAAGTCGATAAAATTAATCATATACTATTAGGAACCACCCACTGATGTTTTTACTTAACTTATACTTAGTCTCTTCCAATAGTGTCTAGTTTAAATAAAAAAAAAGTTCAACTATGTTAAATAATTGTAAATAAAATTAGAATCTAAATATCCTTAGTTATACAACAATCTTTTTATAGTTAATGGCGTAGAGGTATTACTGTACCTAAATGTCAGGTGTACTTCAAGGCAGTGTACTGTTTCTATCAAGATTCATAATAGATGTTTCAACGTTTAGTGTAACATTTTATGATGACCAAGTTATGATCATAAACTACAGACGAATTAGCTAACTTTCACAAGTAAAAAAATCAACTATTTTGATCTACACTTTAATGAGAAATTAAATCACAAAAATATAACAAGTGAAAAGTCAAAAACGCCAATTTAGAAAACAATAATTTTCTTATATTAGAAGTAATTCGCGTAATTCAAGTGGTGCTTGCCGTATGGAAATGCCGGATATTAATCTTGAACTTTATGTACTGTATGTTGTAGTGTGCGGGAAAGACGTACCTCGGTAGCTTATTCAACAGGCTTGCACTTCTACAAAGAAAGAAGTCCCGATAAATTGACGTTCTGGGTGTCTGCAGGTGAACTCGGTGATCATGAGCCACGTCTGCCTGTCGAGTAGGTATGGAAAATACTGCTCTAGGTAGTATTTTATTGGGCAGCTTTTGGTGGTATCTGTAAAACAGAGTCAGGTCGGCGATCTTTCTTCTATGCTCTGAGCTGTCCATGTTTCTGGTCAATTCTGGATCACGTAGTCGAATTGCTCTCTTCGAGCATTTTAAGGTTATGCTTGGGAGCTGAGCTCCAAATGTGCAAGCAATATTCCAAAGATGAACGGACCTTGGTCTTTAAGAGGATTAGAAATTGTTACGGTATATATAGCTTTTTGGTCTTATTGTTAGAGAGGGCTCAAAGTTTTTGTCAAGCTACCTTGGCTAAGTCGGCCACCCGTATGTAATTTGGAGTAGTTAACCATCAAACAAAAAACTACAAATGGCTTGTAGCGAATTAATACCCCATGAAATACAAGGTATACTAACCTTACGATATATTTCGGTATATGGATTATTTAATTGTTATTGATAAAACTAATAGATATCTATGGAATTCTGATTGCTCATATCTTTTAAGCTTTTTATATAAGGTTTTGTTACGATATACCGAGTCATTTCAGAGATATGGACACGTTTATGTAAAAAGCTTCCTGTGCGATGAATAAATTCAGACTATTCTACTCAAAAAAGTCATCAAAAATATAACCCTATTCGTAATATTAAACTAAATGGTACGACTTGTGATTCTGTTGCTACAGCCGCTTTAATAAGATCATATATGCAATGTCTGACGTGAAAAATGGATTTTGCAGTAGCATTAAATTTTGTTTTAAGTTAAAAAATTGTAGAAAAGAAGCTTACGAAATGTTAAAAACTGTCTATGGTGATAATGCAGTGGGAGAATTTACGAGTTGTCGGAAAAACAGTTACAAATACACCAAAAATGGATCCACTGGTTTGTCCCATCTGGCTTTTGCGAAACGAGGTGCACAGAGACCTGAAAAATAATCGTTTTTTTTTTCATCCTAACGACTAACTGTGCCACATTTTGCGTTATTGGTCGTTAAAAGTCTTCCAGTATGTCCACATCCACCGTATTTATCCGAATTAGTCTTTAGAATTCTGTAGCTCAAAAAAGTTACTCGACAGGTGCATTACTTGGTAAAACACCCACTAAATAATTGTGAATCAAATATTTAAATACAGATTGTTCGCACATAAGATCAGAAATAATTCCAGCCAACGGTTTTCAATAGCATTCTAACCAGACATTGTTTTCACCTGACTCAAACAAGCAAAATAATTACTTTCTGTACCAAATCTTATTAAAATTCGTTTGTTGTGTTAAGTAGACTCGACTACACAGAGTTATGTGCTTGGAGCGTTTTCAAAAGGGAAACAATTTTGCCCTGACTGGAGACATCGGGACACTTAGCCTGAAAGCAGGACTATCTCGCCCAAAACGGAACGTATAGCCACGTTATGTATAGGCGGTTGATTTGTCTTATGAGATCAAAAATAGCTGAAGGACCAGATGATATTCGCTAGGAAATATCTTTGGAAAGATTCCAATATTCCCCCAGCCATTTCGTGATGAAAGTCTAGTCATATTCTACACTCTGATCTGGGGAACATTTCATACAAATTATTATTCCTAAAAATGTGAGATACAGCCATATATTCTTCCAAAAATTAATGTTACCTTGGTATTCATCTTCCAGTATTTATGTGCGATATCAATGAATGGATAATCACTTATCCAAATTAAATTTTTTTTATTTTTCTGGAAAAAATAAGGCAGTTTGCATCTCCGTATTAATATTGAAACAAATCGCCAAATTTTGGAACTTCTACCTTTTTTTTTTCAAAAAAAAATGCTTACGATTTTATAATTATAATCCTTTCGGATTTTATGTTGTTAGTTTAAAAAGTGATTGTCCGGCAACCGAAATTTGGTACATTTCACAAACAGACAGACAGGTACAAAAGGTATTTCTACAAAAGATTAATGTTTCTGATGATGGCATCTTAAATCTAACATGATGATAATTTGACAAGAGGAGCCCACAAGACACAAAGAAACGACTACCTAAGCCACCGCAACTCATTTGTCATAATAAAAGTTTCACTTTAAATTTGAATGGACCTAGTTCAAGACCTAATCCCATTAGGACCCTTTGGCTTTTACCGTTTTACTGGGTGTCTCAAATTACCTGATTAATAAAATTGACTTCTGATTGTTTGTCGATTGAAAGATCTAATACATAATTGTTATCATTATCAGATATAAAATAAACATATTTTATCAAATGTTTATCAAATTTTAGAGTTACAGTTACAGTAGGTTGTAAAATTTATCTATTTTCTCATAATTCTTCAAGAAGTAGGTGCCCTTACTGCTTTCGAAGTATTGCCCAGAATAACTTTGTAACATTAATCGCAAAAACACAATTCACCGTTAAAATAGGTTTTTATAATACTATTCAATTTTTTTCACAAATATTGTCTGAAATTAGCTCACCCTCAAAATAATTTTACATAATTTACAAACCCTTTTTATTTTTATGGAGACTTAATTTATTGAAAGTAACTTATTCATTATAATTCAAAAATACCACTTTGATCATTTTAATTCTTCAACTTTATGTTCGTTTTTAACGACCTGAAAAACCTTTTTCTCTTCTATTTTATTAGTAATAAGTGTTTTGCTCTACAATGAAATCCTTCGTCTTTTGTAGGTTAAAGGTTTTAATTTCATTATTTAATTTAATCATTTTCTCAAATTATTTACTGTTAAATATTGACTCTTCAAATATCATTATTTTTCGATCATTTCAGATGTATATAAAGATATACCTCATTTGTATATTGTTTGTTTTAATCCCAATCACTAATCAACATTTGTTTACTTTTCGTTCGGTAATGGAATCCGAGCAATTTTAAATATAAAGAAGTATTATTGAAAACAAGTCCAATAAACATTTATTCAACGAAAATATCATATAGTAAAAAAACAAAATTAACATAGTATTTTGCCAAATTTTGCATCCATGGAAGCTTGAATACTACTGTGCATGCTGTTTATCAGACTTTATTGGTAAGGCATTATCGACTTTGAAAATGAATATATTCTCAAAGCAGCAGACTATACCTCAAGTGGGGGGAAAACTATGTTAATGATGTACCTCTCACCAATCATGGTGCCATCAATGCATCAATTCTGCTCGGTGATCAGACATGATACCGGCCCCATGAAGGATCGGTACGAGCATGAACAAACTGAGTAGCTCTCAATCCCTCTTTCCATACTAGTATTTTAAGACTATCACTCACTAGACACACAAACATAGTTTCATCTAAAAAAAAAAATACTAAATAATATGATCCGGAACTGCAGTCGGTGAATTCTTATAGTCGGAGAACTCTTAAAAGTCGCCAGCATCTCAACACTGTCTTAAAAAAATAAAAGTTAATAATTCAGCTAAGAAACCCATGCACAGAAATATTCTTTCAACCTAAAACGAGACCATTTGACAATTTTCTCATGTATATCAATCAATAGATCACCTGAAATTAAAATATAAAGATGAAAATCTATTTGAACCATCCCAAAGAATGTTTTTTAAATCTTTGTTATCATATCTGAAAAATAAGTACGAAGCAGCCGTCAATTAAATTATTCAAGCTGCATTCAAATTTATAGGTAGACAGCTTTCTTGTTTCTACACATTTTCTTGAATTTGATTCTGTTTCAAGAATTTTTGGATTTTTATAGTCCAATATATGTTTTTGATATTTTATGGTTTGTTAAAACAGTTTAATGACTTTTTAATCTATTTTATAAATACGGAGATGTCTGTCCTACAAAACACATATAGATATGTTTTGTAGACTGTGTTTAGAAAAAAGGTTTCCAAAGGTAAATAAATCTGAACAAACACTTGTGTATTTTTAGAATTCTCTAGAATATACGGGACATACGAAACGTTGGTTAAAAAAAAATTGATCCTAAATTCAAACAAAACGAATATGATATGAATATTAAAATGTGTCAAGAGATGAATAGGTAGGTAGGTTCAATAAAAATAAGAATGAACCTGTGTAAAAACATTATTTGTTTACATAACATTGATTCAGGGTGCATATTTTCGAGGAAAGGTGTTTATTATAAAAAGGGTGGTGTCTCTACTTCCTTACAAGTCAGTCAACCTGCTTTACCTGTCGTTTTAAGTGCTTTTCATAGGTTTGTATTCCCATCCCCCAAAATAATTCCACTAGAAATCAGCTATAAAAATAGTAACCATGAAAGTAGAAGTACTATATATATATATATATATATATATATATATATATATATATATATATATATATATATATATATATATATATATATATATTTAATTTGTCAAATCACATCGTACTACTTTTTTCATAATTCAGTTATATATTTTGCAATTTAAACAAAAACATAACAAATGTACATAATTCAGGATTGCGGTAGTTTAGGGTGACATCTATTCTGACAATATTAAGATTTGATACTCAATAAACTACTTCTTGGTCAGCGTTCAGTAATCGCAAAAGAGTAACAATTTCTTTTCTTATAGTATTATTTAAAAATGTTTCTGAATATCTCTAGTATTTTCGATTATTAGAAAGATCACTAATATTTGTTGTTTGATCGGTCATAAACCAAACACAACAGTAACAATTTTGAGAAAATTAGAGCCTACTATTCAGAAAAATATTCTGCTTAATTTTGTTCACACAATAATTCCCCAGGTACCGGTAAACCTCCCAGTACTCTTATAAATATGACATTAAAACTAAAAATATTGGTTTCATAGCTTTTGGCAGAAATATGACAGTATTGGTATTGAATTCTGCACTTAATAATAATTATATTCTTCGGAGTCCTAGAGTTGAGTGCTGGTTTCCATAAACTAAATAAAGATTATAGGTGAGATCAAGAGATATAGTAATTGAATTTTTCTAGCAGTAATTGATTATGCGATCGCTCGATTCAGTGCATAGATTACTTTTTAGGAGGCATCTAAAAACGATTGTTTATGAAACACGGCCTTGAAATATGAAGAGAAGAATAACAGCTGCGTGTCTAGACTTTTCGAAATATGAGGAGTTTAAGATCAGACTCTATCACTGTTTAGAAAATAATGAACATTTTGAAAATTCATTAAAATACGTTACTTTTCATTATTTTTTCATGTTTTATCGCCAATTACTTGTTACATGTAATATATTTAATTCATTTCTCCTAAAGTAATGAAAAGATGGAAGAAGTAGTTAAATGACCCAACCTTTAAAATAAGCTAACGCCCATTTCTATTTGAGATTTTAAGTGTTGTTACCGCCTCTACTAGAGAATTTGATGCCATTTAATTGAGATTCAGCTTTACATATAATAATTTGTTTCCAGCCTAACAAAACAACAAAACATTTTTTTCCATAATCATTTTTATTTTTCAACATTTGTTCAAGTCTATACTCTTTTTGGATGCTCTAACGTTTTTAACCCTTCTAAATAATAGTTGCCGTCTTGTCAATTTTGCCGTTTCAGGAGTGTAGTGCTCAATCAGGTATCATCTACAAATCGATGCAAAAATCCGACTTATTTTGCTTAAACCGCGTCAATAAGACCCATTCATGCGCTTTTCGTCCAAAGTGAGCAAACTCGGCAACCATCGCGCGCATATCTTACGCACACATAATTCTTAAGTAAGTATGTGGCAAGCTCGTTTTTTTAATATGCCTATAGCCCTTTCTATTTCTCTAACCTTATTCCCAGGGACGTCCAGTACTATTTAGTTAACTTTTTCGAAGACATCACTGGTTGTCGCACTTTTTGGCCGTCCTAAACGCTCATAATCAAACAATCTGATACAGTTATAGTCAGAATTTATTCAGACAATTCTCGTATGCATTTGAATTTTGTATAGGCTCCAAATCAACACTTTGTACTTTCTCCAAATTCACGTAGAATCTAGAGTGATTTTAATTGTACAAATAACACTGTATATGATTTATATCTGCAGGTCTAAGAGCTTTGGTTTTTTTCCTTCTATCGCAGAATAGGATTTTATTTTAAGAAGCTCACATTTTTTCTATTTATTTTTTTCTTATTTAGATTTAATCTAATCCAATCAGTTTTTACAGTAACTTGAAAGTTAAAAAATTATAAATCTTGCAAGTTGCAAAACATGTTCAAGTAATCATAATAGAGTAAAATTACTTCATAGTCTAAATTATTACTTTAATGAAAGTTGCATTATATTAAAATGTAGATCAGAGAACAAGGTTTTCTTATATGAGTTCTAATAAATAATTAACTTTCTAGGCGAATAGCTTATACACAGTATGTCCATACATACATCTTCCAATTTATTGTTATTTTAAGAAATAATTAAACATTTAAGTAGTGATGTCATCATTTACTTTCAAATGATCATTATAATATTATTTTGTTAACATGATATGTAGACAAGATATTATTTAACTTGTTGTCTTATTTATTAAAATTAAATAGTATCTACATTACTACCCAAGGTCAGAAAGCTGTATTTCATGTGCGATATAAAAACAGCGTCGACGAACGTCAAAGGATCGTTGTCTAATCTATGGTCTGGTGAAATATAAAAACTTTGAAACCCATACGATCACTTCCTAATGTGGAGAGGTTAGGTTAGGTAGGCTTCGTTAGGTTAGATTACATTAGGTTAGGTTAGGTTAGGTATGCATAAACCACATACGATTTCTAATTTTGAAAGATATCCATATATATAATGTATTTTTTTGGGTATTCAATTTACAAAATTTATATCGTTTCCTGATGTTAGTTAAACAATTCGGGATAACTCCGACTATTATTTTTCATCTGGTAACATCCTCCATAATAGTCCCCATTGGATTAATAACAAGTTTCCAGTAGTGTTTCTTCATCCTGAAACAATCAGTTTTTGGAATTGCCGTCAGTTTCAACCGTATCTTTAGGATATATCTAACCCAGAACGAAATTTAGATCACAGTTTCCGAACGTTGCGTTTCAATTTTCGATGAAATTCTCAAACTTAATACGTAATTTTCAAAAACTTTTGGTTTTTATTACTGTTTTTGAGCGTTGATCCTTCCATGAAATTTGTTGAGTTCTATAGTAAATTCTACATGTTTAATTGAATTTAATTTTATTGAGCATTTATCAACGATTTACCCTCTCAAACGGATTTAATACTAATAAACTATTTTTTTTTGCTGAAATGCCCGACAAGTATAAAAGCCACAAACCACTTGTAACATATCAATGACGCTGCTCATAAAAATAAATAATTTTGGAAGGTCAAAAAGCCATAGACAAATTAAACAACCCGTCAATTCATATACCCACCGGTTTATCAGGGTAGAAAGGATCATATCATATGGCTACCATCCGATTAACTCGATCAGTATCCGAACAACAATAAACATGATCCAGGTTAGTTTTTCTGATCAGAGTCGGGTTAACCTAATCATAGTTCTAAATACATCCAATGTATCCTGGGATCTAGGTAGATATCTTTAATCCGGTTCATGTGCATTCATTCTATTTGAAACTTTTGTGATATTTCAGTATGACGGATCAAGATGCACAAAGTGCATTGCGAAACTTTGTCAAAAAAAATTATGAATAAGTAATGGAAACTCCATTCATGTAGGGGAAAAATATATTTTGAAAAGTCCATCTCGAACGGTTAATGGAAATGAAAAATCAATTACTCGGAAAATATGGCCGGAAATTATTTCAGTTTTACTAATCGAGTGGCTTTCGAGGTCACTGAATACGTACATAAAATAGTGAAAAAATATTTCAGTGTTCATGTTTTTTGATGCATTGTAATTATATTTTTTCATTTTCTTCATCTACATCTTTGGCAAAATATTAATGATAATCGGTGGGCCAGACAATTGTATCATTTTTATGGGGACTAAATCTTGTTCTCTTAGTTTTTATCTCCTCACAGGGATTCTTGCTTCTCTGATTCCCATATAACCACATTTGCGCTTTTAAAGAGACTCTCTTCAAGCTTATTAAAACTTTATGGATACCTTTCACCAGGTATCTCATAGATCTTTTCTGTCGTGATATTCGTGTTCACCAACCTCGAAAACATTAGGTAAAATTGAACTTATTTCCAGCAATATCTTCCGAGTTAAAAATTTTTAATTTTTAACTATTCGAGATACAATTTTCAAAATGCATTCCTTTCTTGAACAAATGTTATTTTCATTTCTTATCAATATTTTTTGTTCACAAAGTTTCCTGAAGTTCTCTCGAATCGTACCCATTTAACTTGGTACTTACAAATATCAAGAATAAAGGTTAGTTAGTTATTTACTGAAGTTAATATTATACAGATCTCTTAGCCAGTTGTGAATTTAAACATTAATTTTAAAAAAAAAACGAAGCAAACTATTAACAGTAGGTTACCTTGCGATACCAAATATCACAGTAAAGTAGGTCAGAGAGCATAAGAATGTTGAGCTAGGTATCGTTCATGGAAGAATGCATCTTCAGAACATATTCTGACCAAAGTGTGCGCATTTAAAACGTTCAGAAGAGTTTATTCCGAATGTTGCAAATTATATACCGCGAACAAAGTTATTGTATACACTGCGTACATGAATTATAGTCTATTTTTGTCTATAGAAAGTAATAAAATAATGACACATTCGTTTTTTGACAGGTCAAAAACTTTTTCTATTGTTCTTTACAGCTATGGTTTTAAAGACCAATAGAAGACTGAAAACTTGTATTAACTTGGGTATATTTATTTTAGTGTTGTAAGTTTAGTAAGTAGATTTAATCACTCCCTACTTATAAATAGACTATAACATTTCTAGTCGTTAATTGCACACACAAACAATTTTGTGAAGACTTACTAGTAACGCCCATGACCCACTGAGATCGCTCGAAAGAAGACATAGATATATGAATGTAAACTAATTACTTTTGGACAAAATTTCATATTTCCAGTTACTCTGAATACATACATATAAACAAATTGAGGATCTTATAGCACCAGATAAAAGAAACGACAGAAGTAAACACTGATAATCAATCTTATTCGAATTATTCATATTTTCTTTATTATTTACAGAGCCGGATGCCATTTGTCAGAACGGTGAGCATGGAACAACGATGGCAAGACCTAGCAAACTTACTGAGTCTTCCTAGTCCGGATAGTGGAGGACTACATCATCCATTTAGTCATCACCATCATCCTTTGCACAATTATACTCATCACCCACATCCCCATAGCATGGGTTATAGCCCGGAAGCCGCCAGAGGTGTCCTTCTTCATAATGCCACATTACCCACACCTATGGGCGATCTGAATTCGTCTGTGCCATATAGCAATTTAGGTATGCTTAGAATTGTTTCGTTTACTATTGTTCATTAATATGAATAAATAAAAACTCGAAGATCCGTTATACGTTATATGTAGATTTATAAGTTAATTTATCGTTATATGCAGTATTTCTAAATGTTGCGCCATTCTTACTGCTCCCCTCCCCCATTATGATTTGATCCGCCCTAGATTTCATTTAATGTTATAAACCGTAATTACGTTCTTCATAGGTGGTACGAACTTTGGGAGCGCCGTGGCCAGTTCCATGAACCTCACGAACAGCAGCGAACCAATGGGAGAGTCTTCAAACACACCCCATTATAAACTCGAACCTTCACACGATATGGTATATTACCAGGTATGATTATCATTAAGGCTCAGTGGTAGATTTTTGAAGTCAAAAGAGTTATATATATATATATATATATATATATATATATATATATATATATATATATATATATATATATGGATTATAGAAACTTCAGTTTATTCGAAATTAGAATGGGAGGGTCCATAATAAAGTGAGCAGCAGGATCATTGATGAGTTTTGTAAGAGACAAAAACTTTTCAAAAACAAGTTTAGAGCTTACGAAATAATAACGGCGGTAGTAGTAGTAGTAGTAGCGCAAAAAAAATAATAAATTGAGAAAAATGGGATGATAAAACAATAGAGAATAGAATAGCAAAATAAAGAGTTATGAGAAGAGTATGATATGGAGGGGAAGATGCATCAATAAGAAGATGATATGAAAAAGTTACAAAAGGGTTATTGTTGTAAATTAAGAGGTACTGTCGAAACTATCTACAACAATAATATAGGAATTTGGTCGTTAGGATCTGATCTGAAAATTTTAAGCTATTCTTTCATCCTTCCGGGTTTAATTATAATCTTTTGGTGATTTGTTAAATTACAGTTTTTCTGGCATACTACAGCCTCAATATACGTGTATTGTCCAGTATTTTACAACTTTTTGCTAACCAATTTATAATCTTAGCAACTATGTCATTATTGTCAATTTCTAGTATGTTTGTCTTTCAGGCCTAGTAAAATATAACTAAGAAAAATGTGTGCTCAACGATATGAATTGTCTTGAATTATTTGAATGAAAAATGGAATAAGGATTATAAAGAGAGATTAGCATCGACAAATAAGTAGTAAATTAATTGTCACATTTTCCACATTACCACGTACATAAATTGCTTATAGCCATAAAAAATATGTCAGTCGACTATTCAGAGATCTGTTTGGAGTTTGTAAGACATCAGCAAAACCAGTAATTATTTATTTTCAACATAAAAGCGAATTTATTTCCAAAGTAATAATTTTTTTGACATTAATCAAGAAAGCCGAAGGAAATTGATTAATTAGAAATTTCAAATTTCATTTTCAAATTAACGTTCCTCATATTTCTATCGAGAAGACCTCTGAATGTCATCTATTCAACGAAAAGGATCATAATAATTCTATAATGGGTTTTACAAAGAGTTTTGCCCATACATTTATAGATATCAAATAATTGTTCACTTGTTTGGTTCAACTCACTAATTCAAATCTATCTATTATTTTTGAAACAGTTACAAATGGCTCTATTACTTGTACTTTCAGATAAGTCGTAATAAGTAAAAACCAACCTGTTGTTGGTCTTGTTAGGCTTATCACTAGTTGCATTGATTTGATATTTGACTATGGATAAAACATTCATTACTGCTTAAAAAGATCTACCGGTAAATATGTAAGAGTAATTTAAAGTCACCAAATAACGAATAGTCTTCTGTATTTTGTATGCATATGAAATTCATTCGTTTGGTATTATTGTATTGACTGAGTAAAGAATCGCATTCTACCATGTTTTTGAATCCCATCCACATTTCCTCAATTTAAATCTCTTCTCCATCCTATTTCTATTTTCTACACACTGAAACATTTTTGTACTACGTTTTTCTGTTTCGATATAAGAACAAAAGAACAACATTATTTTCGCAAACATTTTCGTGTAATAATGGACTCCATTCTTAAACGTTTTTGGTAATTTTCTGTAGTAAGTTGTGCACCTAAATAACAGTTTCATTTTGACAGCTGACGGACGATGCATGATATGATATTTTGACTAATATTTAACGTTGACTTTAAAATGAAATAAGTCTTCTACATTGTGGAGCATTTATAATTTTTACTCATGTCATCAAAAAAAAAAAAATAAAGACAGTTTCTGTGATAATAGTGCCCTCTTTATCCGAACAGCAAGCTATATTCTTCTTCATAATTTTTTTTTTGATTTAACGAGTAGTAAATTATTTATGGTGGTAGAGGCCACGTCCCTCTGGTGTAAATTAGGTGTAGAGGTGTAAATTATTCTTCACCGGGCATTCCGCTTACAGAATGAGTTTTTTTCTGCATTCACAAACTTTCAGATTCAAATAATATTTACAAAGTCAACTGTCAAACATGAATCGATCCTACCAACCGACCACCCACGTTAAGGTGTAGTTTAACTAATGTAGATTTTTAATAATTTTATGAATAAATAAATTGTATATAAGTCTAAACAGAGATAATAGTATAAAACACTCGTAATAGAAGGCCATTCCAGCCTTTGTTCCTTCGATTACTCGCGCTTACTGGAATGAAAATCCTTCTTTTTCCTTTTTGTTGGTTCTTATTATTCAAACGTATCTTTTCCATCGATAAATAACTCATTCATGTTTTCTGTCACTAAATCGCAATATTTTGCAAAAACAATCTATAACACGATCAAAAAAACTACGTATGATTTTGTTGTTTGTTTAATGGAATTATATTATACTGTCAATTTTAGCTGTCTATGTATTTTTAACGTGTGAACTCTTGCATTTTGAAATGTTATATTTCAAATCCCTTCAACGACATTCTTTAGTACCATTTTCATTAAAGTATTGTCAAAACTGGTATCCCTCATGAAAAACTACACCGAATTTTTTTAAAAATTTTAGGAAAAATATAACTAATAAAGGTGGTCTACCATTGACCCTTAAAGCACTGAATTTTTATCTTACCACAGATCTAACGTTTCACACCAACCCCTAATAATTACAGAAAATTATTATCTGTAATTGATGTAGATGCCAGGTGGAGATGGAAACAGGATTTTATAGATGTTTTTTATGCATTACGTGATTGCTATTATTTTTGTTGGAAATGCACTCAGGTCTTTCACGCAATTGGTAGATGCAATTAACTATAAAGATAAATATTAACACGATAAAAACTAATAAAAAAACTTTGTTTTGAAATTTTATTTATCATAATGTCTTACAAGTAGAAGAAGATGTAAACTAGGAAAGGAGGAAAATCGGATATATCAGATACGCAGTCTTGGTTCAAACAAGAATCTAAAATATTAGTCGAAGGAAAAAGAAAATCTCATTTGCAATACAGACACACTTTTGTAACAAATAGAGTCAACAAGAAAATCCAGAGATCAAAATATAGCAATTGGAGAAATTTTTCATTGAAAATAATCTGATAAGACAAAAGGAAGTAAGGAATCTACCAACCAATATACGAATACATACAGATTACATAAATAACGTTTAAAAAATGAGAAAAATATTTTGAGAATCTGTTTACCTATCAGAAATTAATTCTTTAACATACCAAAAACATAATAAGGAAGAAAGTGTCATATACCAAAGACCAATCACAAACTAATAATATTATTATACACTAAATTTACATAGGATGTAGCTTGATAGAATAAAGAAAAATAAGAGAATCTAAAATTTAGATTTAATGTATTAATGTCTTTTGAATATCTACGAACTTTTTCTATTTTATGAGTTAAGGATTTTGGCTAGAGTTATGAAAGTCCCAATTTTCTTCGGTTGGAGAGCAGGTGCTTAATAAATAAGGCGCTGTCGCAGTGGAAGCGTAAAACTGGGTCTAATGTTATTAGTTTGTCCAGATCTCAAATAACTAAAAAGTTTTTCTGGTCTAGTGTTCTTGAAGCATTATGATACAGATTTGAAGGAAAAGAGTAAAAGAAGATCCACGGAACTATCGAGGCTGAAAAAAGCTAATACAAATAGTAGAGGAAAAAAAGTAGACAAGATTTTACAGGATATAGTCATTAAATAAGATAAGAGGATTGCAATCCTAGAGAAAGAGATGAAAAAAAATATCTTATCCTTAAAGGCGTGTCAGATACAAACACTGGAAACGAGAATAAAACTGAATTGGCTATATATATATATATATATATATATATATATATATATATATATATATATATATATATATATATATATATATATGTATATATATATATATATATATATATACATATGAATGAATGAATGAAAGACCTAGGTTCACGGGTGGAACCGCGTTGGAATTTGAAAAATTCTTGACGTTTAGGCTCCCACTTTGAAGCAAATATCAAGAGAAGGGTGAGAAGGATAGGGTGGTTATGTAAATGATCCGATTTTATGGTCTCAATCTGCCTTCTCCACGCAACAAATTCCCTCATTTTTTGGTTTATTGCATGGCCTCAATCTGCCTACTCTTTGGAATTTCACCGAGAAAATGAAAAGCTGAAACAAAAAAATATAAAATTATTAAAATAGAAAGCTTTTCATTTTCGGTGAAATTCTAAGGGGTAGGTGATTTTTTAAGTGGAGTAGCAGATTGAGACCACAGAATCGGATCACTTCTTACCAATGAGCGAATAACCACTCTATACCCACCCTTCTCTTTATGAAGGCTTCAAAGTGGGAGCCGATTCTTCGATATATAGTAGGACAAAAGTAAAAAACTATGTACATACTATGAAGAAAAGAGTATCATGTAATTCTAAATAACACTCTTTATATCTACTGTATCGGTCAAATATTAATAATAATATTTTGTACACTCTATATATTTATTCTTAGACATACATGAGCTCAGAATAATTAATTATGTTTTCGAATAGATGTTTTCTTTGTCCATTATCCTTATCTCTGGGGGATAGAGAAACCCACTGAAGTATATGCACTTCGAACATTTTTCATATACGCCACCTCGAATTTTTTTGATGTTACCGACAAGCCATGACGTTCGAAAAACAATTAATCTTTTTTTTTATACAGAACGGTTCGTCTGAGATTAATCAAACTGATGGTTTTCTTTCTTCGATTCTAAACGACGAAGATCTACAACTAATGGACATGGCTATGAATGAAGGTAAGAATTTTTTTTCAAGAATTTTTATTGTTTGATATAAAATCGTGAGTAAAGTACCTACATACCTGTATTTTTTGGTATGTTTCAAATACTCGTAAATAGAGATGGAAATTTCCGCTTACACTTCTGTTAGTTTTTCAAATTTTTTTACATACATACATTATCCATCAAAATAGATTAAAATCAAGATCATTTATAGATTATATATAGAGAACTTTTGTGAATAATTATTTGGTTACTTTTGAGTTATTTAATTTAGAAATGTCAGCGATTTTTAGTTTTAACAATTGATTTTATAAAAAATTCATGGATTGTACACATCGTACCTGTAAATTCTCTAGGGGCCTTAGCTGTGTCTGAATTGTTATTTCCCAGGAGATGTATTCAAACTGTATACCTACATGCTAAATCTAATGGAAGTACCGCTAATAGTCTTTTTTGAAAAGTAACGGTATTAATTCCTCAAAACTGCTATGCCTTGTAATTAGAAGTATTTAAATTTTGATTTAAGATGAAAAACAAATATGTATATAAACGTGAATTCTTCAATTGATATACCAAGTTATGGAAAAATTAAATGCGTTAGTAATATTCTATTCTATTCTAAAAAATGTTTATAATTTTTTTCAAATCAATTTAACACTTTTTGTTTTTCTAGTCTTTGGTATCGATTTCAGAACTTGAATTATTTTTCTTTAATTGCATTGTTTATTCCTACCATTTTTTTGGAAATTATTTCTATTTTTTAGTTCAACCAACTACGCAAATTGACCACAATGGTACACAAAATGGAACGGACTTGTATAAAATATGCATTATAACATTCCCATGTTGAGTTTCTAAACTAATAACTTAGAAAAATTATTCATTTCATTCAGATACAATATTGTTGTAATGTCCCAGAAAAACAAAAATATACGAAGAATAAATATTCGGGATATACGAATGCGATCCAAAAAATAATCAGCCATCACCTCTACTTTTGTCTGAAATCGCCAAGCCATTTTTTAAAGAACAGAAAATGGTCAGAGGAATCCAGATCAAGTAGATGTGGCGGATGAGGCAATAAATCGTAACGTAATTCTAACGTATCGGTAGGCACATAGCCGTGATGAAACGAAACTCACCATAAAATCCGATTGTTTTTTCTTAAGTACGGCACAAAAACTTGTCAGCAAATATGCATTAAATTGGCTCGGATGAAATCTATTGGTCCGACTGTATTCTGTTTTTATAAAATGGTGCACCCAAGTTTCATTTGTAATGACATGTCAAGGTAAAAATTCACTTGGATAATTCTGAAGATATTCAAATATTTCTTTGAACTTTTAATGTGAACAAGTTTTTGGGGTCCCCACACTACACTTGTTCATATGAAAAATTCCATGCCAAATATTGCATACTCATTCGATTGAAATATTTAGTTTTATTCAACGATCGCTCAATACCAGGGCACAGATCTAATTAACTGTTATAATTACAATAAATGAAGATCTAGGGCATTCATCATCATTTGTATTTTTATGTCCATTTTTAAAAACAAAAAACCACTGGCAAATGATTTCATGGGAAGGAGAAATTTCAATATAATATTTACGTAATTTTTCCCTGTTTTCTGTATTTGGTTTTCGATATAAAAAGTAATAATTAACATATTTTTTTTAATATTCCCTCATAACAAAAAGTTTATATGTGTATTAAAACTAATACAGACGATAGATTTTTGTGAAATCTTAGCAGATGATATCAGACACATGGAGAAAACTAATCATTTACCCTGCTATGGATGTGCAACTCCGAGTCTAGTTCCCAATTTCCAGTGGTGGCATATTATTACCCCTACAACAAATTGAAGACATTTCACATTGAAAATTATTAGTATTATTTTTGAATAGTTCCTATCAAAATAAACTAAAAATTATGTTCGATTTATTTAGCATGATTTTCTGTGAGCCACTTTCAATAACATATTTCTTTTCATTTTCCTACTAATTATAGTCATCTGTATGTTTTTTCACCTCTTCACAATACAGAGATCTAAATAAGTTACAATGTACAGAAACCATCCCTCGTATTGTGATTATCCCTATTTCCGATTTTTTGACCTTATATAATTGTCTTCTTAACGAAATGTATTCTTTAAAAGGTGTAACTTATATTTTGAACATACAAAAGAGGGGCCAGTTGACAAAGGTAGACAAAGGAAGTGAAAGGGATTTTAATCGGATATAGAGATGTCATTTTAATGGCTACTCAATACTATCTCGTATCAACCAGATGTTTGAACGTGTATTACAAATTTGATGACTTCAAATAATTTAATTACTACTAATCGAATTCCATTACCTGTTTTTCTAGACGAGTTTCTAAAACTGAAATGAATACTGGAAAACCGTGAATCAATTTTCAATATTTATTGTTTCGAACTCATGTATAAAATTTAAATTCTACCTCTTTTGATAGTCAATTTCATGTAAATTCTGATCTAGAACTTTGGTAAATACATGCTCCTTATTGATTAAATATCATTTCAATTCCAGCCCTGTTGTGAACTCACTCTTTTTGTTCGAAAATGAGAAATGAGAGCAATCGAGGGATTTGAGGGTGGGCTTTAAGTGGTCGGATCGACAGGGATACATGTGGATCGTTGTGTAACGGAGGCGGTACGGAAATAACAGGAATCAAACCATTTTTCATTTGTAGGTGACACCCCGCCTATTCCTGATTGCATTGCCAGATGACATGATGGATAACTAAAAAGGGAATTTTCAGACACCATCTTGGATATAATAAATATATTTTTTTTGATGTTGTTCTGGAATTTAGATTATTAATTTACCTTAATACTACAACGCCACTAATTTAAAACTTCTAGATAAATATTAGAACTGAAAGGAATATTTAATGTAGATGATACAAAATATAATGCATAAAATAACATACACATACTACCAACTAAGAGCTTTTAGAATTAGAATTTTAAAAGGCTGGGGCGCAAGGTTAACTAAGTAATCGCTAAATTTTTGGAACATGGCTTAACTGTAGACTCCGGGATTGAGAATGCAGTGATCTAACTCAATTTATAGATATCCAAAATCGTCATCTTATGCTGCGTCGAGCAGTTGGTTTTACCCACAAAAAGAGTAGTATATCGATTTCATTGTTTTTGGCATTGCGCCATCTGTGAATATTCGAATAAGTTACGTTTTGAGGTTATAATCAATAATTTCGAAACTATTTCACCCCATAAATTTGGTGATAAATTTACAGAGGCTAGAAATTTTTTTCATAAAGATATATTATTCAAAAGTATTCTTTGTATTGTTGTAGTTCTGATATAATTATCTAATAGCAGCACCTTAGTGGCAAAGATTTTCTAATTTATTTTATCAATAATAATTACAACGTATTCTTATGGTCAACATACTGATATTTTGCTGGTCCTCGGTTTTTGTAAAGGAATCTTAGAGTATACCAAGAATAGTTCCTAATCATCTGATGCTGAATCATAAGGCATTTGCATAATCAAGAGACGTATTCGTGACATTGAAAGACTCAAACCATTCAATGGGAATTGTGACGTCCTCGCGCAGTTCGTATTGCACAAATGAAAGAGAACATACTTAACACCTTGAAAGAAAATCTTGAAAGGAGTACTCATAGTTTTTCCTATAAAGGGAGTTTCAAAAGACGTAGTCTATAAGGTTTTCTACCTATACTTTGAAAGTGTATATCATACTTATTTTTATTAATTGAATAAAATATAAATCTCAATCTTGTATACTAATTTAAAATTAAATTTGTTTGGAACCCAGACACTGACACTTTCTCTGTCACATTAATGCACCATATTGATGAAAAGGTGAAAGAACATCAAACAGTGGAAAGACACAACGATGGCAGAATGCGGTGTAAATTTTTTGTAGAACTTTGATGTTTTCGAACGTTGCTGAAATTTTAAAAGATCGTGAAATATTTCACTGTGAATCATACTCTCCTTTTGGAGATTAAAGTGTCTCTTTTACTCGGTATACTCGAAATATCCACTTCATCTTTATATTATTACGCTCCTAAATCATAATAATTATTTAGCTTATTTTAGAATAATTTTCAATAAAGACAAACTGCAGTTAGATAAAAACTCCGCCTCTCTATATTCTTAACCAGTCCATCCCTGTTTCGGGCCTCGATTGCTCTCATTTCTCATTTTGAGACATAAAGGGAGAACCCTAATCGGCTTTGTATTCGATTTGCCCTTTGCATTCAGCCAGGCGTTTGAACGGAAAATGTAGGGTGGGTAAGCAAAGGGAAGGGTGAGAGGAGGGATTTAGACGCCATTACGTTAGGGAAGAAAAAATTCGATAGATAGATGGAGGAAGAGAAATCAGGATCAGGACATTCAGAAATTTAGGGGTGAAAGAGTATTTTCAATTTATTTTGAAAATTAAGATGTTCTGCTAGATATTGGAGGATTAAATTTGAAGTTGTCAAATTGTATATTTAACTTACTAACGATTTACTTTAAAAATTCCCGTAAAAAGTGAGAATTTCTATGATTTAATATTCGTCTGGATCGAAGTAATCGAAGTTAAAATCTATTATAATGCCAAATTGTCACATGTATTTAAAGTTCTTGTACTCAATTGATAAATAGTCTACACATCTCTTTTAAAACAACCTGACATCGTATGAGAAAAAGTAATTTCTACGTGATGATATTACCAATCTAAGCCAAAACCAGATACCTAACAAATATTTCTATAATTATGCTATTGCTTTTAGAAACCACCTACAGCTATACCTATATATTATGTAGGTAGTCAATTTTTAGTGCCTAATTTTTCTTCTTCTCGTTTCTTTTTATGTTTTCAAGTGTCTTCCCTCTTGTACCTTTTTATTTCTCTGTTTTTGCCATTTTCCTTAAGTTTATACCTCATTTTAGTCCCAACTTCTTTATTTGGTGCCCTTTGTTTCATACTTGTGATCATTCTTCTTGTTATTGGTTCTTGTTTTTATACTTGCTTTGTTTTTCATTTTTTTTAACTCACCTCAAACCTCCTATTCTTTTGAGGCATATTTTAATATCTATATTGTTGCGTTCTGATATGGTTTTATTTTTCGTGTCAATATCAATATCATACTGTTATATGTTCAAGAGCAAGTAAGTTATTGATAAATTTCAAAATTAATTAAATTATAATCTACATAGATTAAATATATTCTTTCGTGTTTTATGTTTTGGTCTTTTTGTATATGTCAATCAACCAAAGATAGCTCTATTAGGTTAGTCGTTTACGTTTTCTCAAAGTAGTATTACGTCTTCATGAACAAGTATGAAGTAGATCAGTAAACGTGCAACATATAAATTCATAGTTCTAGACGCTGCATCACCAACACATATTCACGAACGATTGCTGCTGCATTTAGAAATGGTCATCCAAGTCTTAAAGATGCAGATATTGTAGAGCTGCATCGGAAAATTGTATATTACTGATCACTGATTATAATTGGAGATATGGAAAATCATTTGCAAACAAACTGTATTATTGTTTGTAGATCAAAGAAGATCATTTTTAACAATAAATTCGTTAATTTCGAGATATCTCAAGAGTTAATAATTCTAACTATGTATATCACAAATTTATTTGATATCTCCATAAAAATTTTATATCGGATCTGAATTGAACTGAACTTGTAAATGTTATTATGGAATATTTTTTCAGATAAAGAATATTATTCCAATGACTTGTTCAAAATTTAGCGTGTTGTTCTAACGAACACCGCGAAAAACGAAAATTATTAAGAATAGATCAAGGTCCCTGAATTTTGTCATAGTCTTAGCCTAAAATTAGAAAGAATATTTAGCAGTAGACTTTTGACATCGTACGGAACAAACAAAATAGTGTTACCGATATTAGTAATCCTACAGAAATTTAAATAAATATAATTTGAATATCACTGTGTCATCTATTTACTTGTGATTAAAATAATCTACAAACCGCTGCTACTTATTCAAAAAAGTTGAACGTTTTTTGTGTACTGTTTGCTGTGACGGTAAATCAGTAGTGCACATTTTTCCGATAATGAAGTGTTATGATATATACATGATAGTGATATTCGTCAATTAATATGGTTGAGTTACTAGATAATTATTTTCTTGTAAGCTTTTGCATAATTTCTTGGAACGTGATCAATAAGGTAGTGTACAAATCAGTATGGGAAAATATCAAAAATCTTATTAGTGGTTTTTGGGAAACTATGATCGAGAACTAGATCATGATCTTAATGTTCCGATAATAATCCGTATCACTGTTGTTTAAAAACTGATTGAAACAATAGCTCATTTCCACCATAGATAACAAGTGGATAAATGCAATCAGCTGACGGATTGTATTTTTTTATTTTTTAAATTCCAAAAATCACTTGCTTCTCGTACATTACTATTTTTGATTAATTCTTGAGAAGCGTATACGACTGGTTACTGAGGACTAAAATTTTCTTAATTTTTTTCCTTGACATAACGACTTTCGGATTTCTGGTATACAAATTTGTTATAAAATACGTGTGCGTTGGTAAAAAATACCTGATAATTGTTTAATTATAAATATTAAAACATCTGAAATTTATCACATAACAGCTTAATAATTATATAGTTATTAATTAACGTGCAAAAGTAAAGGTTTTTGTAGGATGAGCTTTAAAGTTTAAATCTTTTCTTAAAACGAAACGCGAGACTCGAAAACTATGATAAAAATTTCGTTCTTGGTTATGATCCGGAATCAGCTTATAAATGATCTATCCAATCCCGGGTCATAGTTTCCAAAAACATAGAAGCGTCCTGTGAGTACAGATGTGTTAGGTTAGATTTTCATACCTCTTCTATGTACCGGGTGTCTCAATAAGAATGGCTTTCGGTCATATCTCGGGAACCGTTTATAGTACAGCTTCGGGAAAAAAATTATATAACTTTGAGAAGTTCGGTGTATAATATCTTAAAATTGTTATTAGACGGAGCAAGAATAGTTGATCGTTACATTCGAACATTATTTATTAACCCGTAACTTTAGTGTTATGACGGCAAAAAAGCAGAAATAGACGGACAGAAAACTTTATGCGCAGTTGATTTTAATCGAAACTACGTATGTGCTATTTCTCACTCGACCATACGAAGATAACAAAAAAAGTGGATAATTCACATGAGTATTATTTAAACCTTACAAAAAAAGTTAAATTTATAGTATAGTAGCTTCGGGAAAAAAATTTATAACAAAGGTGACCTCGAGAAAAACCTGGAAATTATTTACAAAGTTGTAGGTCCACCCCCAGAGGGCGTAGTTAAATACCAAAAATTATTTATTGTTTTAAATTAGCTATCCTTGAAAAATGTTAAATGGAAAAATGCAGTTTTAATTGAGGAATATAAAAGTAGACCAAATTAGCAACAGAATAGCGAAAACCGCATGTCGCTATCTTTTTCGTATTACGAGATATCCTAAGAAATGTGTAAATTTTAAGCATTTTCCTTTAAACATAAATTACTCCGGGTTGACTGAACGGATTTTAACATTTTTTGACTCCTCAAAATTGTTGTCTTTCCTTGTTCTATTGATAATAGTTCCAATGATTATGTCAATATTACTTATGCTGTCACCTGAATATTGCGTTATGGAAGTTAAAATGGAAATATAACTAAAGGTACCTCGCTAGTGACGACCTAAATGTTCAAATTGTCGCCCATAATTTTCGATTCAAGAGTTTATTCTTTGAAGAGTAGATTGGACAGCAGTCTCAATTTCTGCTCTCGAAATACTCTGAATGGGGTTTCGTATTCTCTCGATCATGTTATCTCTAGAAGTGGGTCAAATTGTACAAACAATGTCTTTAATCCGCTTCCAGAGATAGAAATATAAGTCGGTTAAGTCTGCTGACCTGGCTGGCCAAAAAATAGGCCTCCACGTTCTATCCCCCTATCAGGGTAAGCATTATCTAAAAATTCTCTAACTTGCCTGGAGAAATTCGCCGGACACCCATCGTGCTTAAACAACAGAGACCTACGAGCTGCTAGTGATATATCTTCTAGAAGAAGTGGTAATTCATACCTTATAAAATTTAGGTAGCGTTCCCCGTTAATTGCGTTGTCAAAAATAAAAGGTCCAATTATCTGACCATCTACAATACCACATCATACATTCACCGACCATCGCCCCTGATACTGAACTTCTTTCATCCAGCGTGGATTATTCTGTGACCAATAGTGCATATGCCGATTAACCGTACCATCACTAATAAATGTAGCTTCGTCTGACCACAAAATACGTGACAGTAATTGAGGGTCGTCATATACCATATGTAGTAACCAGTTGCAATAATCCAACCTTCTGTCGTAATCACGATTAACCAATTGTTGATGCAGTACTATATGATATGGATGAAATCTAAAAGAAATGTAATGTCCTATTAAATTTCTTTCCGGAATGATAAATAAAATATTATGTTAACATATAACCATGCCCACAAATAATATTATGCGGATATATTTTGTTTAAGAAACATATCTTTTTACATCATAATTTTCCTGTGTCCTATCAAAATACGTTCAACGGTGGTTAAATTGGGTTAAATTGCACATATGCCAAAACATTTATTGTGTTTTCCTCTGAACGACCTCTGCCGCGTCTTCTAAATACAGGAAGATTCACATTTCAAGTCGTTCTTAAACGGTGTATGAGTCGAAGAAAAACTCTGCTACCGGGATGACATCTTTAGGAATATTGTATGGCATATACACTAGCCTTACCAGTTGCATTTCTCATACATTCAAAGTAAATGCCTATCATATCAAATGCTTCTTCGTTTCTAAAAATCATCTTAGATATAACTTTTAAGTAAATTTTATATCGAATTTAATGCACACAAATCGCAATGACACGTAAATGAACAAATTACTAGGTTTATTAATTTGACACAAGACATGGCCCACTACTTGTTTTTATATATTTCCATTTTAACTTCCATAACGTAGGTTCCCGGTGACAGCATAGACATAACAATTGGAATTGGAACTATTATTAATAGAACAAGGAAAGACAATTTTGAGGAGTCAAAAAATGTTAAAATCCGTTCAGTCAACCCGGAGTAATTTATGTTTAAAGGAAAATGCTTAAAATTTACACATTTCTTAGGATATCTCGTAATACGAAAAAGATATCGACATGTGGATTTCGCTATTCTGTTGCTAATTTGGTCTACTTTTATATTCCTTAATTAAAACTGTATGTTTCCATTCAACATTTTTCAAGGATAGCTAGATTTAAAAAAATAAATAAATAGCGCCCTCTAACGGATACGTTACTCATTAGGTTGTTTCGAAATTATAACTCTCACATTGGTAGAAAGGAGCTTTCTTCAAAAAGACTAAGTTTGCATAGATAGGTTGAGTAGAACTGGACTTACAGGCGTTTTTTCATAATAAAGTTCCCGTTTCCCTCCACCTCTTATTTGAAGAGATAGACTAGAACTTGTGAAATCAAATATACGCTGAATTTCTTGAAGAATACGATAATCATATTTTAAATGCATCTTAATTGGCAAAATTTGTAAATTATTCATTTCATAATTTTTGGTATTTAACTACGCCCTCTGGGGGTGGACCTACAACTTTGTAAATAGTTTCCAGATTTTTCTCGAGGTCACTTTTGTTATAAATTTTTTTCCCGAAGCTACTATACTATAAACGGTTCCCGAGGTATGGTCGAGAGCCATTCTTATTGGGACACCCGTTACATTCTGTGTACATTCTTACCAAAGTATCTCTGTTTAATGATATAGAATTTAACTTTTTTTGTAAGGTTTAAATAATACTCATGTGAATTATCCACTTTTTTGTTATCTGCGCATAAAGTTTTCTGTTAGTTACGGGTTAATAAACAATGTTTGAATCGATCAACTATTCTTGCTCCGTCTAATAAGAATTTTAAGATATTATACACCGAACTTCTCAAAGTTATGTGTGTCATTTTAAACTATCAAGCACGCAGATAACTTGTATTAGATTTTTGTAATGTTTTTTCTAATGATCCACAGAAGACTTTATCAATGTCATCACCAATAATCACTAATAACCATTATCACTACTTATCATAGTACACTATACATGGTTTTGAAGCCCTCTCACATTTTGACCAGCGTACAAATACCAAAAATCATTGGTCTTTTATCAGGTCGAATTGCTTTTTTAACAACAACAAATCGCGAAAAGATATTTTCCGAATTTTGCTGCGGTAATTTATAGTGCAATTAATCGTTTTAGCTAGAAATCTAATTTTATTTTTTGTGTGCTTGGGCTTACCAGAATCTTTTTCCCTTTTCTGTTCTGAAAAATTGATAAATTAAAATATTTGATTTTAAAGGTTTTGTTTACATTCTAGTTGAGAATATTATACTCATAAATTGAGCGAGTCCAACTCTAGACATTCAAAAACATTTGATAAGTGATAACTGATTGTGTTTGAATCTGCAATATAATTTATAAATTGTGCATCGTTTAAGTGACTATGTACCATATAAACTAATTAGATGTGCAAGTTTATGGATATGATTTTTTTTTTATTCGAATGTCTTATGTAGCTGTTCATATGCATCCGTTGAACGAAGATGAAATCAATTGAGTATTCAATCTTATGTGATTACTGATCCTTGCACAAACCCAAACTCACTTAGAGCATCTCCAAGACATTTTAGCAATTTGGTAGCTTTCAAACTTAGCTTTTTGCTCGTTGTCGTTTAGTTCCTTAGAATATGTAACGTTGGATAAAAAAAAATGAAATGATGTTGACTTTTTAATGTACTGTATTTAGCACGGAATTTTTTGTCGATGCTTCAAAACTAGTATCGTCAGCAGAAAGACCAGTGACATCTAACTGACATGTCAGTTTTGAATCGTAACATCACGAGTTGTGGGAACCTCGGCCAATTTGGATGTCATCTATCACCAGCCATGTTGTGTGTCATCTTCCACCAGTTCCATCTGTCACTCCACTCATTTTGTCTGTTATCTGTTACCATTGTATTTATCTATGATCCCATGCAGGTCACATGCTTCAAATATCTTGTATCTGTGTCATATGATCGCATCCGTCATGTGTTTTTTCTATTTGTAGGTCGTAACCAATTCATTTTATATTATTTTGAATGAAGGTAAAAAAGCTAAAAATGTTTTATATCATAAATAGCAAGACGGTTGGAAAGGCATTATACGCAATATATTATAGGGTCGTGTTCACTCCAGATAATATTTAGAAAATTTAAAAGGAACTGATGAATTTTTAAAGGTGCGACTCTGCTGTCTAATACCTAATACAAAAAAAACGTAACTGATAAGAGATAACTTGATAAAATGAATACTTAGTATTACGCTCGATATAAATCAAGTAGAGTGAAAATCTTTAGAAAATGCATTTTTTACCAAAATGTCGCGAATGTGAAAAAAAAATTCCCATTGTTTATACTATGAGTTACGTAAGTTAAAAGCATTCTCTTATATTGGCATGATACATGGGAAACACCGAGTTCTACAAGATATGACAGAGGAATTTTGATAATAAAATAAACGAATTAATGAATTTATTCGCAATGTAAATACGTCAGCAAGTGTGATCAACCTAAAAAATTGTAAATGGAAGTAATTACAATAAAAGTGCGGCTAATTCCTCAAGATAATGAAGCTGAATAGATTCAGTCTCGGACCTTGGACCAGTCCTGTGGAACATTATGTACAACGGTATCCTAGAATTGGACTACGGCCCAAAAGTTTCAACTATTGCATACGCTGATGACCTCGTATTTTACATCGTAGGAGACAAAGAAAATGAGGTCAACAATAGAGTAGAGAATACTGTAGCTCTAGCGGTCCGTTGGATAACAACAAACGGACTAAAAATTGCTCCACAAAAAACGGAGATACTGACGGTGAAGGTGAAAACAAATGGCCTTCAAAATGGTAGTGGAAAGACAAAGAGTCGAGGCCAAAAAGAAAATAAAATATCTGGGAATGATTATAACGAAAAACCTCAACTTTCTAGAACATATGAAATATACGGTCGAAAAAGCCGACAAAAAGATTACACAATTACGGAGACTGATGCCGAATGTGGGAGGGCTTGGTTATTGCAAGCGCAGGGTTCTGTGCCAAGTAATGCACAGTGTCCTCCTGTATGCGGCGCCAGCCTGGCGCGAAGCCATGAAGATACAATCGTACAAGGAAAGATTAATGGCTGCGCAAAGAAAAGGCTTATTGATGGTCGCCGCTGCCTATAGGACCGTATCGGCTGAGGCAGTCCAGGTTATAGTAGGTTTCCCACCAATCGATCTCATGATAGCTGAGAGATGCTTTCTATATAAAATAGGAGGCAGGTTAGCCGGTAATAGACGAATGGCAAGAGAAAGACCATATAAAAAGTGGCAGGAGAGGTGGGATAGTCTGGAGACGAAGGCCCAGTGGACAAAAACCTTGATTAGAGACATAAGAAGCTGGGTCATGTGCAAACACAGAACCACTTCTTACGCAGGTTCTGATGGGACATGGTTCGTTCGCTACCTTCACGAAAAGAATCCGTAAAACCGAGGATGACACATGTAAAACATGTGGGCTAAGGGACGGCCCGGCCCATGTCCTCTACGAATGTGTGAGATGGGGTGAGGAGAGAACTAGACTAAAAGAACAACTAGAATGTGACTTGCCAACGGCAGCCGAGATCATAGGGAAAATGCTGGAGGATAAAGAAACCTGGAACGCGATAACGACGTACATGACCGTAGTAATGAACAAAAAGGAAAAAGAGGAGAGAAACTCTCAGGGATAGAAATAGATAAGGAAGAGGATTTATAGGGGAGTTGCGCCGATGTAATGACAACTTGTTGTCCTCCCGGCGCACGCAACTCCCCAGGGATGCGGAAACAAGGTGGGTGGTTTAGTGGGTGAGAGTCCCACACAAACTCACAGCATTGCATCCGCCCGCTGTGAGGACGGCATTAGCTTCCACTCTACCTTGGGGCAAAAAAAAAGTAAAAAGTAACATAAAACTTGAATACATGCTGACAGGAGAATCACGTGTTGTGCCCTGGAATATAATTTTGCGCCTTTCTTTTCAATTAAACTTTATTGAAAGATTTTGCATCCTTGATAATACATGCCACTCTACGGCTTTGAATTCACATATGTGCTGAAAACAAATGAAATTGAAAATGGCAGGCATAACTACACTGTAGTGCGGGTTCGTCATCGTCGTCGTTGTTTATCATTCTCCCTCTTATTGTCGGGAAGAGGGTGCGGAGAATCTTTTTTCTCCTTTTCGCGCTGAGTTGGCCTTGTGTTCTATTGGCCATCTTAGCCGTCACTATCCTGTAACCCTGACCCCATATGTCGTTTTCAAGGTCTTTCATGAGGTCATCCCAACATCTCTTTTTGGCTTGCAGAATTAATCTTTAGAAGTTTACTTTGTTCTTTCATACCGTCTTCCCACTTTTGTCTTAGCTGTGGGAGTTTTTCTCGGGTGTACCTACGTCTTTGTCTATTGTATTCGTTTCTGGCATTTTCAATTTCAGGATTCCATCAGAATGGTTGCATCGAGGTATTATCGTCGTTTTTACTGGTGGCATCTTTATATGCCTTCAGTATTTCCTCGTATGTTCCATTACTTTTTTTTAGTATTTCTACGTACTTCTCAGTGTTCAAGTAAGTCCTTTTCCTGTTGTTAGGGCTTATCTTTTTTATTACTTCTTTCGTTTTTATCTGATATGGAATATGTCCATGGTGTGTATATGGATTGACATATTCCGTGCACCAGTTGGTGATCTTATTATAATGGCTGGTATGACAGAGCGTAACATCTATGTGTGATTTAGAGTTACCTCTTTCAAAGGTGTGATGGCCGTTGTTGATTGCTACCCATCCTGTTTGGGCCAACCACTCCTCTACCATTTGTCCTTTTATATCAGATATAGGAGATCCCCATATTGCGGATTTCGCGTTTATATCTCCGGCCATTATGGATGGTCGTCTTCCGTTGGTTTTGATAGCCGTTTCGAATGTTTTATCTAGGGCCTTTTGGTATTCTCTATCATTGATATTCGGTGAGATATAAACGGCCGTCATAATGGTGCCCTTGGTTTCTATTTGTACGCATTTATCACCTCGAAGCGTCTTATCGATTTCTAAGTTTTTATTTATAATGGCTATCGCCACTCCTGCATTTTTATCTATGAGCCATCCTTTTTTTTGCGATGTTTTTGTTTGGCTCGGATATTATCATAATATCGATGTGGTGTTTGTTTGCTTCGACAAAGGCGATATCATGCCCCATCTTGGACCTTCCCAGGTTCACTTGTAGTACGTTTATCTGGTTTTTGTTCATTTGCCATTTTGCTTGTATCAGGCCCACATTCTTACCACGCTGTGCAGCAAGAGACGTGACCCCGGGCTATCATATGGAAAATTTATTGTACTGTTAATCTTATGAATAACCGTAGGTATCCTAGTTGGGATTTTGTAATAAAAGTCGGGATTAGCTCGTCGAAAATCTAGATTAAAATAAATAAATAAATACGTATATAAATAAATAAATATATAAATAAAAAATAAATAAAACCTTTGTTGTCGTCGGGTTGAGGGTATAAGGATCAACCGACGACAACTTCCTAAAATGGGCCTCCGGTGTATATTGCCGGAACCTTGAAACGACAACAACAATTACCAACACATTAAAAGCTGAAATTCTTCTTACAAAGTCTGGATCCTGGACAAAGAGGCTGTAAAAGGACCTTTTGTCCATTTTAATTGGTTTAGACCTTGTTTATGTAATTAGTTCTTTTTCTCTAGGACTAATTTTCTGTATTCCATTGCTTGCTTCTGTCCTCCCCCTTACAGGAGGTCAGACTATGTCCGTATTCCAGACATTTAAAGCACCTCAGAGGGACTATTTGCTTCCTCGCCCTGCACGCCGACCATCCTATTTTGATGGTTCCAAGCTCTCTGAGCTTGTCGGCTTTATTATTCGGGACAGAGAGAAGACACATCTGCCCTCCGAATTTCGTCTTTCTAAATAGTTTCATCTCCACAAGACCTGCTAGGCCGGTCTGCTTTTCGACCTTAGCTTTCACCTCCTCTGAGGTGACCGCCGGGTCGAGGTCAGTGATGCTGAAAACAGTCCCCCTGTTCCTGGTCGTTACGCTGACCTCCTCCATTTTATTCTTTATTGCATTTTTTAGGGTCTGTGCCTGACCCTTGCCTTTGAGGCGGATGACAATGTCACTACTGCTTGTTTTTTTGACCTTGTTAATGTTGACGTTGAAGCTCGCAACCTCAACTTTCTCCTGTATGGTTTTTAATACCTCGGCGAAGGGCCTGTCTCCTGTTCTGACCAGGACAGATTCACCCTCCTCCGACCTCCTATCTCTGGAGGCTCTCGGGTGTACAACCATATTATAGTTACCACCGCTTTTGGTAGTGAATTCTATTATTTTTCTCGTGGGAGCTACCTCCCCACTGAGAATGAGGACATTCGTGTCCTCGCCCAGGTTCTTCCCAACCATGGCGCTGATCATTTCGAAATCTTTACCGGGTTCTCCATTAAGTCTGGCGACATAGTGCCTCCAGGCTTTTTTTGTTTTTAGTGAGGTTACCGAGTTCTCGATAACCTCGTAGTCCCCTGGGTTAAGGGATTCCACTAGCTCCCTAATTTCAAGAGTCATGTTTTCCAACTCTTTTTCGTTGTTTGGATATATTAGGACCATACAGTCCTTTCTATCCAGCGCGTCCTGGCTCCTCATAGGGAGAATCTTGGTTTTGGAGAACACTTGGTCCTCCCAGTATTTATCTTTGATTCCTTCAAATTCCTTGAAAGAGGCTTCCTTTTCTAGCGCTGCCTTGGTTTTTTTGGCAGTCTCCGCCTTTTTAAGCTTTTCAGCTTCTTTCCTACATTCTTGGCATTTTATGCCGCTTAAAATGATCTCGGATGTGTTATTTTTTCCATCCGTAACCTTGATGATTTTTTTTGTGAGGGTTCTCATTTCCCCATCCTCCTTTTGATTTCCTCATTGTTGATATTTAAGCCCGTGATGATCCTTTCGACCTCGCTGAGCTTTCTTATAATAGCCTCCGGAGCTGTCTCGTCATTCCTGGAGTTTTCTTCCCTCCAGGATTTTTTTCTCCTCTTGTTTGGTGCTTTGGCACCAGTAAGATGTGGTGACCTTTTTCTCGATACCGAGTAGGATCGAGAATAGGTCAGACTTTCTGAAGTCAAACTCCTCGCTTGACTCCTTCTCCTCTTCAACTATATCCTCCTCCATCATGGTCGATTGCCTGACCGTTGAGAAGGACTTATTTACCATTTCTCAATCAGCTCCTGCTTCTGTACAAAGAGCTCCCGGGCGAGGTCATCCTCGACGGTTTTTGCATCCTCATCATAATTTTTATTATCGTCTTCACCAGAAGACGACGTACATTCCTCATCAACCACTTTTCTCTTTCTCCGACGAGATATTCCTCCTCCTACGACGTTTCTTATTTTGTTTATTAAAAGTATCCATAGAGATCCCGCGAGTGGGGACGAAATAACGGTCAGGTGAGGCAGTGCGCCCTTACCTCGCTAAGGCTAGGTACTCTGGGAGGTCGACTGGTATCCCAGAGGCACCGTTCAAGACTGACTTCGCGCAGCCATTCATCCCATAGCCACGGTGGCTAACAGCGTAGGATTACGGATTATTTCTACAGGTTTACTCCTGTTTTTTGAGCTGTTTCTTAGCTTCACTCCCCTCTACTCGTCCGTTGAGACGGTCCGAGAAGAGAGGAAGTTACTGAGCCACTCCGCCAACGTCAAGGTCTTACAGCTCTTAGGAGTGGATGTTACTTTTTACTTGGATTAATGATTCTACCTTGTAGTGGAATGTTAAGCATCATTGATAATCCTGCTGTTTATTGGGCGTTGTATAAATACTATCTAAAAACTGTGCGTATATTTCCATCTTTAGATTGTTGTAAGTAAACAACAAAAATTGGTAAACCTTATACATTACAAATGTAATCGCGCTCATAAATATCTGACATTTCACATTTCAATTTAATACTGTACAATATAGCATAAAATTTTACGTAAATATTTCTGTGAAAATGATTGTTTTTAAATTCGAATAATTTGTCTACACTTGAATAACTAAATTCAAAACGGCTGCTAACTTAACTTATGCCAGGTTGAGACACGGCTAATAATTTAATCATGTAGCGAGTAATTTAGTCCAGTAGCCAGTAGCTACTAATCTTTGTTTAGACTAGTTTAGTTCAAGTATCAAATAGTGGTATAAGGAGAATAAAATGTATATAATTAATTGGCCGAATGTATAAAGTTAAATACCACGTTTTTCAAATACAATTTCTTAGAAAGCCACATGGGTTAGAGGTTATTTTGTGGTATATATTACAAAAAGTATAATGCAAATGCGCCAGATTAAAAACTATTACCCATGTCCGAGGATATATTGGACGTATTCAGAACACGTTCGGAATTAGGAATCAGTGCTCCACGAACACAGGATTTTAAACCCTGAACATATTTTATTAGCACCGCGAACGCACAATTTCATACTGCATACTGCCCTGAACATGTTCAGGATATCTACCGCGAACAAAGCTAATAATAAACACGCGCGTTCTGACCTGATGCACTTGAAGTTTGCACACTATTTGTCGAGTGTTGTATTGTTAGAAAAAAAGAATTAGAAAATTAGAATTTGTTCATTCTAACATACGAGTACTTGTAATAATATTTCATTTTTTTAAAGAATTTGTTGAGTTAGTAAAGACAGCGTTCGATATAATTTGTTTATAACTTCTCCATCTCCTGGGGATTTGGATTTCCCATGTTCCTTTGTTTTTCGTGGATTATTTTTCAGCTTACCCAAAAATGACAGTGGGCGTGATTCCATTTTTCGACATCGGTTCCCTTTAGTTTGGTTTTGTAACGGTTCTGTGGAGGTCCTTTAAGGCTGCTCTATCTATCTCAAATTTTCTACATTCAATAGTTTTGATTTCTTTCATTTTAGGTTGTAGTGTGTAGATGCGGCCGTGAGTGTATCTTTGCTTGTCCCCGGTTTGAAATTAATATTTCTTTCGTTTTTTTCTTATGTACAGTATCTGTGTCTGTTGTTTTATCTGTTTGTATTGTCTTGGGTAGAAATCTTTACAATGATTCATATCTTTTCAAAGTTTTTCTATTGTAAATTTTAGGAGTATGACCCATCTTATTTTTATTGCCTAAAATGGTCTTTTTACTTCCAGAAAGATGTTTGCTAATCTCTTAATATTTAATTTATTCAATACTTCAATGGGTTTTAGTTGCGTTGAGGAGTTGTTATAGCCCCTAGTAATGCATAGGACATGGAAATGTTTAATATTATCGAGACCAATAAGGCCATCGAAGGTAAAACTTCAGTTTTTCTAGATAGTTGAATTCTGGAAATGAAAGGATTCTGACACTATGCTTTTGTGAATAATTTTGAAAGATGTGAAAGTGTAAAGGGATCGTATTTTATTAAATTTCGAAAATTAGTGTAATTTATTGTGGGAATGAGAAATGATTTTGTAGAGCCTGTATCAATTAGGAGTTTCAAAGATGGATAAGAAATTTCGATATATGGAAGTTCCTTTTTATCAGAAAAACGAGTGCGACTCTATTATATTCTTGCTCCTGTCCATGGATCTTTAAGGAAATTTTATGTGTTCTTCTTACTGAATGCCTTGTGCATTGTCGAGTGATCAGTCATCTGGTGATTGTTTCATTTCGAAGAGGTTCTCTTCATCGTCGATTTGTTCGATGTTGAACATTTCTTCGGCAATATATTTCGGGTAGGATTGTAGAGGTCTTTGATTTTTATTAAGTGGTCTGTTCCTATTTGTAACAGCTGTCGATATACTCAAGGGAGTTGGTCTTTGTTGTTACGATGTCCCTGGTCGGGATGACCAGACGTTCGGTTGATTAGCTGTCTTAAATGGTTGTCTTATTTCAGGTCTTAGTTGGTTGAATGTAGGCCTTTGGACATTTTTGAAAGGTTGTCTCGGCGAATATCACCTTTTTAATTTCATTGAGAGTTATAAAACACAGGATGTTGTTGGACCATTGTTTGTGGAAATGCTAGAGGTGGTTGAAGATGAGCTGGATATTTCTAGACGGAAAAGTTGTTTGTGGATCGTCCCAGAATTGACGTTTGAGGTGAATTATTACTAAATTCTAAATATCGTATGTTGTTTTCTTTTTGAATATATTGCATCGTGGTTGCTAAACATTTTTCAAGGTGTATTTTCGAAATATTTCTCACTCGTAGACAGAGATTCGGAATGTGAAGAAATGCTATATAATAAGTAAACATCTTGTTTCCATATCGTAATGTTAGCGATGAATCGTATGAATTATTATTGAGACTTATCAAGAAATATATAAATACTTACCAGTATTCTGGACTTTGACAATAAAACGTGAAATGCTAACATTTGATATACCAGATCCACATATTGTAAATTGATGCGCAACGAAAATAATATGTGAACATAAAAATATTCTTTTTAGGTTTGTTCCAACTCAACGAACAACAAAATCATTCAGAAACAGCCATGCTCATACGCAGTACCAAAAAGGTGTTCGGTCAGTTTTGAGAATGTTCTTATTTTATTACTATTTGCGTACTGTTTCTTAACGATCACTTCGCTACATGATCTTGAGCTGGAACAGACATCTTTCCAGCTTGATATATTTCAGGATCATTTTAAAACGATGTGAAGACTGAATCATCATACGTTTATAAATATACGTATCGAATAATAACATCTAATTTAGGTTTTTCGACGCCATTATCATAAATAAGCATTGTTTAATTGATCAAGTATGTCTACTTTGCCTAGAACAGTAAAATCTATTCAAATTCAAACTGAATTCTCGTGTTTGTATGCCCTCTTTGTAATATGTTTTCAATACCTTAACCCATGTTTATTCTCCTTTCTTTTAATTGAATATTTCCTTTAATGATGGCAGTTTACTTAAAAGATTTTGCATACTCCGTCCGTTCACGTGTTGAAAAATGAAATAAAAATATAGTTCACTTTATGAACGTTGTCAAAGAAGGATGCCAGAAATTGAGCCCTTGGCTGACTGAAGAGTGACTTGGCGATTATAATTGCACTAGGAATGAGTTCTAGACTGCACCCCGGAATATAATTTTAAGCTTAATTATTGTAGGCAGGCAGAAATAAAAAATCGTTATAAATAATCGCGAAATGTATAATAAAAAATGAACTGTAGGCATGAGAATTTTTACTTAGTAGCTAGGATTGGACGCATGCGCTTGTGCCGTTAGTATTATTCGTCATAATTAAGTTATAGTTATATTTTTTTATAATACAATTTTTCGGCCATTTTAAATCTTATTGAACCGAAACTTGAACATTGTCCTAAATTTCATTCTCTACACGCATATATGTACACCCCATTTTCCTTCATTGGATTAATGAAGTTCAATCATATTTCTGATTATTTTTAAATCTATCTCTCTATGAATAAGTGATTTGACAACGAAAATGTGTAAATATATAAATTTTAATAATCTCTCCGTATCCTGTCGTCGAGAGTTCTATCGTTTGCTCCATAATTTGCTAAATCTTCTATTATGTTATCTTATTTCATTCAGGCATGTATACAATGCGTATGTTGGATGGAAACAACACAATTAACAACGTAGGAACCAACAATACTACAACAACAATGTCACGAAATGAAATGGAACGCATGGATACTTCAAGCGATAGTGCTGTCAGCTCTATGGGTTCAGAAAGAGTACCATCACTTTCCGATGGAGAATGGGGAGATGCTGGCTCGGATTCTGGACACACATCTAATGAACATTATGTTACTGACTATACATCGTAAGTTTTCATTAACTAGATAAACTGACATTTATTACAGTATAAATAATCGTTGGATAGAAGAAATAACACTAAATTATTCCTCTATTTGCCAATTCTATGTGTAGTTGATGTCGCTGTCTATGCAAGTCTATCACTTATTTGAGAAACCTCACATGTCCAAAAAACAAAATTATGAGAAAAGCTTAGAAATATGTTTTATTTAAAAATACCTTCACAATCTATGAAACACTAATATAAAGTAATATAAATTACTTGTTAAATTTTGAGCAAAAATGAACAAAAAACCCTTCTGACTTTGTTAGGCAAGAAATAAAATAGTGGTGGACTTATATGGGTGGAACATGTGGATTTTCTCTTTAAATGATGCATAGTATCTAAAAACACGTAAAACTAAAAAAGTTGAATTGTGGACTTGTCGGGTTTCTCAAATAAGCAATTCAAATGTAAAAAAGGCTGGCAGTTGTTCTTGAAAAGCTATAATTTTTTAGCACAATACAAATCTGACCTCAGAATTGCTCTATCCTGTCAATTTTTCGAATAAGCTTAATCCAAAATTACAAACATACATTTTTTTTTTGCTGTTTCAATTATTACTCTCACCCTTCAAAGCTCTCGCCAAATTTAGAAAACCTTCTTTTAAATTGATATAATGTTGTTAGTCATCTAGTATTTCAGAAATTCCGTTATAGCTTGCAAATACACATATTTGGTAAATTCTGCTTAAAAATGTTTATGTCTAACATCGTCTTGTGATCCTCATCCTTTATATGGGAAATTCAAATTTCCTTACTTATATTCGTATTCAGCGACTCTAAAAAACCCTGAGTACAAATTCTCACTGTGATAAACTTAATTGAGAATAGTGCTCCAAAAAGTTTATTGCTTATCAGAGAGTAGGGGTGCTGGAAGGTCTATACCCCGGCCACAAGCGTTACGATTTTTCAATTTGAAACAGATTTCTATCAAGAAATGACTATTTTAAAAATAAACTTCTACTTTCAAACAACGAAACAGTGAATACTCATATGTAGAATTGTATACTGTAGAAAGTATAATTTCTGCTTCAATTCCTTCAACGAGCTTTGAAAATTTGTTTCATGCTCAAAAGTGAATTATTTTCAACTCGATATTACATTGTATGTTTTGTTTATATACCTTATTGCTTTTTATAGAAAATTGCGGCCATTCGATTACAGCTATACTAGTCGACAACTGAACAGTGGCCTAGCGAGCTCAGATAACCCTAGAATTCCGCCGGTCGCGCAAAAGAAACATCAAATGTATGGAAAAAGGTACTTCCAAGACCACAACTCGTTAAACTCATCACAACCTCCTGCCACATCTTTAAAATACGAATACAGAGAACCTGCTTCAGTTTATAACATCAGTAACCAATCGGAAGGCGCTGTAGGACCGAAGATTCCAGAAATTAAATACTCCTGTTCTATGGAATTCGGCGTCCAAGGACATTTGGCGAGAAATCCAGTAAATCACATTCCACACAATCACACTTATCATTTACCAGCTGAGAGTTCGGGTGCCATGCAAAGACCGGTTATTCGAGATAAAGCAAAACAGGTGAGATCAGATTGATATAATTGTTACATCACAAATATTTATTAAAATATAAATAATCAGATAGATTCTTATTCAGTTTCGCTCGTCTCAAGTCTGTTAAGCCAATAGAAAGCCACTATTTGGTATGAATATCACCAATAGCTCTTGAAATGCTAACTTTCCCTAGTTAGAATGTATCCCTAGCTAAAATCCAACTTTCTTAGTCAAATGAAATTAATATTTTATGTACCTACTCATTATTTATAGAATTAACATTTTCCTTAGATTGAGAATTGACTACCGAAAGAGTGTGGAGTTATTTAAATTCCCAGTAATAAAACATAAAAAAACATTGGAAAAAAATAATATTATGACAGACTACTGAGTATACTATAGTATGTATGTATAGTTCTGGGTCTCATGTGTACACTGCGACCGAAAGGAGTTGTATTATGCACTAACTAGGTTTTAAAAATCATCCATTTCCCACTAACATGTCTGCAAATACAACTATGGAACAACTATTTTAGTTGTTCAAAAACCACGACCAATCAGATGGACGAGATGGTGTCCGCTAAGACCACCAACAAACTAAGTCTTTATTTTAATCTTACCTCTATAAGAAGCAATTATTTATAATTAAATCATATTCTCATAATTTGGGAGGGATCGTAGGCTTCAAAGGAACAATTTGAGAAACCGCTAATAATTGTTAACGGAGAATGAACTATGATTATGACTAGTCACTAACTGTGGAAAAATATTCGTCCCTTTGAAGAAAGACTAAAAATTTTATACTTCCTTACCCACTCCTTGACACTTTCAATTTTAATTGAAAATATAACGATTGGTTTTAATGACAGAAAAGAAATAAGAAGTGAAATATATTACTTTAATTTGTGAGTTAAAAATCACGTTCTTCTTCATTAAATCTTATCATTTGAAGAATTGTTGTATTCATTTTTCAGCGAAAAGCTGAGGATGAGCATTTAACGCGAGACGAGAAACGTGCCAGAGCATTAAACGTACCAATTACTGTGGACGATATCATAAACTTGCCAATGGACGAATTCAATGAACGCCTTTCTAAATACGATCTCAGTGAAGCTCAATTGAGTCTAATTCGAGACATCAGGCGAAGAGGAAAGAACAAAGTTGCTGCGCAAAACTGCAGAAAACGGAAATTGGATCAGATATTAAGTCTCGCAGATGAAGTTAAGGAAATGAAGGACAGGAAAATGAGGTTAATCGCTGAACATGAATATGCGAAGAATGAATGTAAGCGCCACAGAGATAAATACCAACAACTTTATAGACATGTTTTCCAAGTAAGTATTAGATAGTAAAATTTCATTTCTTGCTGTGAATCTGAAATATTCATATTTAAATGTATATTAAACACATATTATTTTCAGAATTTACGGGATCCCGATGGTAACCATTATTCTCCTTATCAATACAGTTTACAAACTTCAGCGGATGGATCCATAATAATGGTTCCTAGATCGAATTCTAACTTATCGAATACTGATCCAAAAGACCATCTTCAGAACCGCAAGGAACCGTAAATAACTTGCTCAAAACTTTTATTTTCTGATTGTAGTACCAGGGTTGTTTTTGTTTTGTTTTTAATATTCTATTTTTACATAACAGGACACTTCAACATTAGTAAAAGTTTTGAATTATTCAAAATTATAAATTCTAATTTACTAAAATTAGCACACATTCCCTATATATCTGAAAAGTACAAAAGAGTAGAACCGACGCAAAAATATTTTTACTTTGAATACCTACAATTTCAAATAATTAAACCCAATGAGAAAGTTGTACTCTACCTATCGATTCCCATGTAAAACTAAAAATTTGTCGGTGATCACTGAACCTAACTGGATAAATATTCTACTCTTTCTTAATAAATTGAGGTATTTTCCCAAATATAAGGTAACGTAATATTTTGTTACCTACATTTTGGCTTTGAGAGCTTGATTAAAGAATATTTTTATAGCAAAATTATGTTTGTAAATTTCATTTTTCTGGATTTTGTAGTAGATTTTATTCGTATTTATTTAATTATATTACATAATCCATTAAATAATGCTAGGCGTTTCAATTAATAGATATATCATTATAATCTAGAACTTGAAAACAGGTATCACCTTAACCAATAGATTTAGATAGAATCGAAAGACGGATATTTAGCATAATGGATTATAAACTTTCTTGATTTGATTTATTTATAAAAGCATTTCTATTGTTGAAATATTCTGTATTCACACTAATATTTCAGATTTCAATTATCAAGCATTTGTTTTATTAAGATTTTTTGCAGAAATACCCCTCTATTGTAGTATATTACCTTTACATTGTAAATTAAAAATAATAAGGAATGATCTGTTTCCAAAATCTATATATGTATAAAAATTCTAATTGCATTGATGATTTGATGAACGAACACAGTTTTATACTTAATAAATAATTATAGGACATTGGAGAAACTCTCATGCATATTAATATTAGTGAAATATGTACTTATAAAAAGGTATATGTGTTATTAATTTGGAAGAGAGGTATAAAATTGATGTTGGGTGGATAAACATTACATATTTTTTTACTAATTTGGTTGAAAATACAATGAATAATAGCTCTTTTGAATTTACTTGCATAAAGTTGTTTAAATTGATGTCATCGATATCATCCTCTTGAAAAGTTGAAACTTCTCAGAAATAACAGAGAGATTGTCATTGTATTTTGGTCAGTCTAACTAAGTAGTGAATGAAATTCAATTGAATATTGTACATCTGAAAGCAAAGGATGTTTCTCCACCTAATTGATTTGATAATGTATAAAATCTTATATTTAATGTAATTTTCATTTTATATCTTAGAGTAATTAACTAAATCGAGTAGTAGATAAGTTCAATAACAGGTTTATTCAATAGTCACCATGCAGAACAAAAGTTCAGTAACTCTTAGTACCTACTTATTTCGTAAGCCTCTTGACTTTATTGAGTTTTTGCTTAAGTACAATGTTTAGTTTCTTTATAGATTCACAAAGTACTGGTTATAACACCAGACAAAAATACGTAAGAGTTGTATAAATTACTGATTGTTAAGAAGTATAGATTGTTCAGTAATTGCGTAGTATTGGCTATAATTGATAATTGTACAATGTAATGTCTCACTTTCGACATCTTCATGAGGTCTGTTTTAAAACTAAGAGTGTTTTGAATTTTAAGGACATTCACGATACCCAAACATATATGCAAATGGGAAGAAATGTTTGAAAAATATAGTAAACATGGCAGATGATAAACGTGAGAGATAGATGATATCTGCCTTCTAATAATGTTAACTGTGTAAATAGGCTCTTTCTTACTGCTCCTAGTTTTTAAACAGAGTATAGGACTGCGGGATTAGTTTTTTCTAGCATGTATATTTGAGAAATAGCAACATGAAATTGGGAAACTGAATATGAAAAGAAGCCAGTGGAAAAAATAGTTTCATGGTCCGAGTGAAATACAATATAATACAGAATAAAGTAAATAACCCAATTAGCTTTAACTAAATTAAGTGATACAACCTAATATCTGTCCTTCCTCAATTGCTACTACCATCTTATAAGCCATCATGTGTAAAAATGGTCAAAAAGCAATATATATACCAAATATCCAAATATTTGGTATATTCAAATTTGTCGCGCACTCCTATATTTTCTTCAGCTTGCAATACAAAATATAACTCAGAGATTCAGCATTAAGGTGCTCTTGTTTTCGAACGTATACCGCATTCACAGAAAAAGCATTTGCGCCTTACTCTGTAACTCTTGACATTATATATAAGGTTTGTCTTATCATCAATCAATCTCAGCTACATTATTTTTCTAAGTAGTGTGTCACCACCTAATGTAATTTGAATTTTGACGTTTCTGGGTTTTCGTAATATAATAGGAAAGTCAAATCAATCCATTTCCAAACAAAGAATCGGATATATTTTTTATATAAATAATCAGGTGATGAATATGCCTTTTTCTTAACGTTTTAATGTATATATTAATTAAGGGAGAAGTGAATAATTAAAATGGTGTCTGACTGGTGTTGGAAAATAGCTTACTATTATTTTTATTTGACCTGATAAATAACTTAGTTATTATTATAGTTCAGCTTTCATTAATAATGAATCCTAACCTTGTATTTATATTTTCCATTTTATTTACATAATTATGTTCTTGATGTCACATATTAACTTCGTCATATTTTGTAAGACAGTTCTTCACAATCTAGATGCACATATTTACTTTTACTAAAACTGTTGGCATATTTAAAATAAATTCAAAAACGTTCGATTGATAATAATTTTTAATTTTCTCTTTTGACCATTCAACAAGTGATATGCCATCTGTTGATAGAAATCTGTATAAGTGAAAGCTAGTAAATTCTCATTTAAAATAAACAATTTTCATTAAATTTGCTAACGTTCTCTTTAGTTTTTATGGTATTAGATATGTTTGTTGTTTTTATTTTGTACCTCTTCCGCCCTTTTCAAATTTTATTTAATCCCTAAAGCCTTCACAATCTCCGTTAGCGAGGACTATCATAATTTGGTGTAACTCATAGTTAATGAAGAAATTATCATCTAATGTATGCTTCCATTTTTTTCCAAAACAAAGCAAAATTTTTATGACTCAAAGGAATATTCATCATGAACGTCAATAGAAATAAGCAGAAAAACAAAGGGACTATGTCTCAGGATTCAGTTCAATTAATTTAGCAAAATTTCGCCTTATAAAAATGAACCCATTATACACCTAGATGTTTTCACACTTCCTACCTATTACTGCTTCACAAGAACCTACTCCATCTCCACCTTTAAGAGCAAATTACCCAGATATTTGGTAGGATTTAGTAGTTAGGCCACTACAAACAAAATGGACATATATTTAAAGCTTTGTACTGTTTCTTTATATTCCATTGTTTGTGGAGGCGCCCATATACACCCAGAAACTCATGTAAACTTACCTGATTCAATTTAATATACTAAGGAACAACAGACTGATATTTCTAGAAAACTATTATGCTATTTGTTTAAACTTTATATTGGCTTGTTCAATTTAAAGTTATAAATTTAACCGTCGGAGCGTTAGTATCTACGCAGAAGTTCCCAATCTGTCAAATAAGCTATACAGCACTAGATACCTTCATAATAAAAAGTATATATGAGCTGGTTTTATTGGAAGTGGTATGAGTAATTTTTACATATATTGAGATATTTAAGGGTTTGCGTTTGAATCAATTTAAAAATATTGGCCATCTTTAATTAACTCGAGTGATGTTTTTTACATATTTTGAATTTTATTATGAAATAATAATTACTAAAATTATACCACTTTAAAAAAAACAGCTCATATATAAATTTGTACCAATATCTTTCCATTTAAAAAGAAATCAGGCACTCATAGCTGTATAAGTGCCTTCGAAACAGAACACAAATTTTAGTAGATATAATATATTCCATTGACTTGTATACTTCTCATATTCACACTATTATCGAAACTGTCTATCTTACAACATTCACACAAACTATGCAAAGATGGTGGACAAATCCAGTCTAATATATCCATTTCTCTTATATATTTGTTTATTTTTGAATGAGACACTTCAATTTATTACATCAATGACCCTAATATCATTAATAATGGCATATGCATAATAAAAAATGTAAACTATGTAAATAAATTGGAAAATATTATTTATCAGGCTAATTTTTATATAATAGCCTGTCTAGTAGTCAGATTCGGTATTACTGAGGAGCGTATGTGATTTATAATTCATTTATATAAAATTTTTAAGTAGGATCATAATTTCTATTATTAGATAGATGTATCAAAACTCTAAGATCAATTATATTAATCTAGAATAATATTTTTTATGAACATTATAGGTTTTGTACATTGTATAGTGTAAGTAGTCGAATAAAGTTATGAATGTAATTAAGTCGTTTTTTAGTTAACACTGGTCCATTGGTACATTCACATGTAATGGGTCTGTTCATAAAAAATCTAAGAGTTTGGTCCTGTTGGTTTATAAGCAATTTCTTACTTAATAAATTGCATAAAACTGATAGTAAAACCTAGAATAATGTGATTTAAGTGATATGTACATATGCCCGCATAATTTTTTTATTGAAATGCTTGAACTCGTAGGTTGATGTTTTTAGTTGATTTTATTTTTTTTAACGTTTCATTCCTCATTAAGAGCATTGTCCAGTTTTAACTAAGGTGATAATATTAATTATAATTCTTTTGATAGTGCTCCTAATGAGACCATAAATATATAATTAAAATATCAACTTCATAATCCATAATAGAGATCCATGTGAAAAAAAGAATGGGCCAACTTTATTTGATTTTTATATTCAGAAGAACTTTAATATAAAATCACCAGAAAAAAGGTATGCATTTTGTTGCAGAAAGTCCATTAGTTTAATAAACCACATTTTTTAGAAAGCGAACTGTAAAAAACCTTGTGACCGACCTACTACCAGGACCTTCAACCGAACCACTACCAGGTCCTTCAAATGAGCCACTACCAGGAGTTTTAAATATTTTTTATTGTAGCAATATATTTCCTTATTCGACTTTTTTTTGTAAAAGTTTAGAAATTTTCATTTGAAAAATGTATATTTAGATTTTACTTAATTTATAAATGACGTAATTGATGTAATAAAATTATTGTTAAAAGCAATAATAATACTGTTTTGCTAATTTAATAAAAGCCTGTAAATCCAACCACAATTTTCATAAAGTAAACAACTACAATTTGTTACTTGATCAAGTTACCCTCATTGTCATAAAAATTTATATATTTTTTTAAATTCCTCAATATATCATTTCTGAAAGAATATGGGCATTTCACTTTTACAATGGCTTTTCTTCTTCATCAATTATTCAATCAGGTCTAGCACCAAGAAGCCCCGACTTTGTAAGCCATACTCCAGTTGGCCGAACATTTAAATTAGCATCTTTTTCATGAATTCCACTCCACTGGATTGCTTTGATACCATCCAAATTGTATTCACCTGGAAAAATAATGAATTCATTATAATAAAAAATGTATGTCAAATTAAACTAAAGTAAGGAAATGCTACATAAAAAACCATTTTTGAAAAATCAATCTTAGAGGCTCAATAAGCAAATTATTGATAACATCTATGACTAAACTATGTAATAAATTTATGATTTATTACTCACCTAAGAGTGTGTTAAATAAACTCACTGGGAATCTGTAATAATAGCACCGAAGTTGCTAGCAGTTGCTAGAATGGTATCAAAGCAAGCCAGTGGGGAGAACAGAGGATCAAACAGTGAATAAGTAGTAGTACTTGGTCGTTTTGAAGTGTTTTGTGAAGCAAGTCATTATAAACGAGCGGATTTATGGGAAAAATATTCATGGATTTTTCGCCGTTATATTCTAGTATGATTTTTTGGTCAAACAGCTACCGTAGCTGCCAGATTGGTTTTCTTATTTTGGAATCTAAAAAATTCGCTTTGGGGACCGCACCATGAGTCAAATAAACCCTTAAAAGGTGATTCGCTTAAGCAACTGACATACAGGAATATTTTTTTTAAATTAGTGTCAAAATTAATCTATCTGTCAGATTCATTCGTTCATTCCATCGAACTACCATTATTTTCGAATTATTATTTCTTATGTGCAAGCCATGGGCCATAAAAACATGCTCAACAGCTGCACTAGAAGTGCACTTCTAGTGCAGCTAAATCTAAATCTGTGAGATAGCCGATAGTCCGATAGCCAAGCAGCCATTAGAGCTTTAAGCTCCAATATCTTAACATACAAACTCGTTTGGGATTGCAACGAAAAATTTAACGATCTAGGTAAAAAAATAAAGTTACCCTACACCGGGGTTGACGTGCTCACTGGAGCGAAACCTTCTATGGTAACAGCTAGATAACAAACAAAAGCATTGGAAAGGAAGGTATACGAAACACCAATTTTTAGGACAACCTACAGAGGCTGACAATGACTCTCCTAAAAAACTATAACCAGATAAGAAGAATACTAAGAGGAGTCTTATCGGGGCAATGTCGTGTTAATGGGAAACTGGAGACACTAGACTTAGTACAGAATCCAGATTCTTTCGAAGTATGAAACTTCAGAGCACTACACCTGGAAGCGTATGAAGATAAAGATCTTTGATAAATACACCATCAAATCAAATTGAGAGCCAGTGAGTATTAACTAAAAATTATTTCCAAATTGAACAACGATTTTTGGAATGTTGTTAGACAGTTTCTTTGGCATGATGATCTCTGCAATTCTATTGCTGGTAATTCTAAACTGAATTGAAAATTTGTTATAGCAGTAGAGATAGTTTCGAGTATATTTGGACTAAATCGAAAATAGAAACTAATCAATATCATCATCATCATGCACAAGATTTCTTAAAGTTGTGGATGACGAATATTTTTAATTTCTGGAAAAGGTGATGTAGAAAATTTCTAGTTCTTTATAGAGATTAAAAAGTTTCACTGTTAATCGATTAAAGATTAAATATGATATTGACAAATTGGACTCCGCGTGCAGTTTGGAATACCGAAACTAGCGTTGTTGAATGAAGTCAAAACGGACGTTATACCAAATCAAACAGTTCAAAATATCATTACAGAAAGTACTAAATTTCCTCTAGCATTTTCAACGTCAACTGATAAATGCAATTATCTCAAATCTGTAGTGAAAGAAGAAGTACTAGAAAAAAATATAAACTCGGTTTTTCCAATCCTTCACGAAAGCATAATCAACCTCTGCTGTATCTTCTTATTATACAAAAGACAATACAGAAACTGGAGAGAAAAACAATTTTTCCAAAATTGGTTTCAAAAAATCTAATCGCAAGATTTATAATGAAGAGACCGGCGGCTTTTGAACGGAACCACCGGGGAAGGTAGTTGGGAATCCGTAGATACAAAGAAAAACCTATTATTATCGATAATTAAATGGGATACGACGAGATAAAACTTTCAGCTTTCTTATCGATTTCTTCTTTTACTTATTTCGTCAATCGAGGAGAACGAAATAAATACGAAAATACATACGTAAATACGAAACAGACAGAAGCAAAATTGAAGATACTTATCTAAATCTGCGTATTTACATGTAGTTGGATTGGGATTAGGAGTCTGGAAAGTTTCCGATTACCAAAATAAAATTTACATGGAAAATTTCGCAGAATTCATTATATAGTTAGGTTGTCTATCAACACCAAATCGTAATTTACGATCAGTAGAACAACTTATTTGGTTAAAATTTCATAAACTCATTCAAAAATTACTTTATTTTGATTCCAGAAAGCTAATTTTTGTCTCAGTTTGATTAATATTGCCCTGATCGACAAGACGTTATAGAAGTAGATAAAAATGTTAAATATACTCGTACATCACTAAAACCATTTATTTAAGAATCTACACCAAAAGATGCTTAATAAAGCCAAAAAGTTTGAAACAAAACGATATCTACTTACAGAAACAGAGATCATTTACGACAATTTATGTACAAAAGACGTCGTACCCAGAGAAAACTGAAGAAGATGCTTAGTGTTGGATGGAATTAAAAGTTTATTGTTCACCATGAGCTGCTACAAAAGAAGTCGTGGAAACCCAGAGAAGACTGAAGAAGATGCTTAATGTTGGACGGAATTAAAAGTTTATTGTTCACCATGAACTGCTACAAAAGAAGTCTTCGTTGTAACCCAGAAAAGACTGAAGAAGATGCTTAGTGGTGTAAGAATCTGGTCGACTATTCACTGAGCAGAACAACCAGTTTTGGTTAATAGAGAAGCTCTCACGTCCACCAAAAATTAGTTAAATCTTTTTCTTAAATTAATTAGTGTTTTAAATCTATGAAAAGTCAGTGGAGTTTTCAATTTTTTATTTTACTTTTAAATTTTTGGGTGAAAAATTGTATAAAGTATCTGACATATGTTTTTCACATTTGAGAATTGATAAATGTGGAAAATACAGCGACGAAGAGATATTTATCATAAAAAAATCATCCTAATGGTGGAATCAAAATTCATATTTATAATCGAGACCCCATTCGAAACTCATTGGTAAAGACACGGGTAGTTAACTACATCTCTGTTTTATTAAAAATTGCCACCATATTTCATATTGTTTATTACAAAATTCAAGTTAATCAATGACTACGGATTAACCGTTTTCGTAACAAATAGTTATATAAATCATTTTAGGTAAATTGCTGGTCGCCTCTTACGCTAGGGATGGAAATTCGTTACCAGGAAATGATTATTAGATCGGTAGTTTATCAGGAAGCGGAGATTGAGCTCACGTCAGACGCGAACGTCGTAACTTTGAATGAATATGAAAATATTGTGAATCGTAAATGTACAACTGAATAATGAAGATATGCATATAAAGGACTTTTCCTAAAATCTCTTTCCTCTTTTATTCGTCAATGAAATAGCCAACTTGATCACTAGATTTAACACTTTCGGGTTTGTTTTCTTTTGAATTAAGGCCACCTTTTCTTCTAGCTCGTTTTTTATTTTTCTAAAATTATTTTAAGTTTAAAACCCATTCATCAAAAAAAGATAATAGTTACTCTGTTCTCTCCAATTCCATCGCAGTTTGTTTGAATCTCTCCTTTTTCTGAACAAGAATTTTTGAATTCTAAATGTGATAATCATTACAATGTTTCTTTATAATTATATGATTATGGAAAACATCAGATGCAGAAATAATTTAACAATTAGTTTTCAACTTACTGCCAAATCAACCAAATTCAACTTTCCCACAGTAGTTTTATTATCCCGCCTATTCTTAGACTCGATAGTAACAGTGAAAATTGCATGTGATCTGCTGCTAACAGCATTCATCAAAGCAGATCTAGTAATTCTATTTTTATTACCATGATTAATGAGTTCAGTGACAGCTTGTATAGAGTCAATGATAAAGCCCATAAGATCTTTTACGTACACACCAATATCCTTTCTCTTTTGGGCTAAGAGATCAAGTTCTTCCTCATTTTAAATTTCTAAATAGGTGGCTTTTACAACAAATGATTTTTCTTCACTAGCTCTGGCGATCTGACTAAAAATATGAGAGAAGGTATTTGGCACAATACCTTTTAGTTCTGGAACCAAATGGTTGCCGTGTACAGTGTAGGTTTTGCCTGTTCCTGTTTGGCCATAAACAAAAACAGTACCATTATAACCTTCTAACACTTTATCCACTATTGGAAATGCTGTCATCTTGTACAATTCCAATTTTGTGTTTTCAGACTGTTTCAGTTTGTTGGAGAACATATACTTTTGAATAGTTGGCTTATATTTGTACCTAACCAAATGTTAATGAATCATAATCCATAGATATTTAAAATGTTAGAAGGGTGCATTAGAGATGAAAGGACAAAATTCTGTTTTGTTTTCAATTTAAAAAAAAATATGGATAAAAAATTTATATAAATATGCGATAATAAAAAAACGTTTTTATGGTTGTATTCTGATAACATATATTTGTACACAATTAACATCAATAGTGCAACTTTTCCCTAATTGATGAATTTGACTTAATTAAATTACCCATAAACATAAAATACTTAATCTACTGATGAAACTTAAAGGAAAAACATATTCTTTTTGTAGAAATCCTATTGATATGGTATTCACATCGTAAGTGATAATGAATTGCATAATTTACTTTTGGGACAATCTTTCTTGAAAGTGAAAAAGAACTACAAAACATACCTTACATAGTTTGTAAAATCATCACAATATGATATGAATAGGAAAACTTAGGTCTGAAGAAAATAATTAATTGATATTTAAAAAGCATTAGAACAACTTATAGAAGTTTTAACTGATGAAACTGCCTAATAAATTATTTATTAATATAACAATGCAGCATATCCTTGAATGCATTGTTATTAAGAAAGGCTGAGAAATTTTTTGTTTAAAATAAACTTTCTTTGAGTTTTTTATCCATGATTCAATAGTTATTTGGTTTATATACAATTTTATTAATTATCATGATCTTATGTTTCTAATGTAAAAAAAGTATTCATGATTTATTATTTTCCAATAATGTAGGTATCAATAATTCTTATCGTTTATTTAAAAAGACTGTGGCATTACTATTACTAGATAATACATCTCTCACAACAATGAATAGTTGATTGTCATAAAAGGAAATTATTTGTCTATATTTATTTTGCAATTAGATGGAAGGTCATCAAATAAAGTCTTTAAGGACTTGAATAACATAGGTTAAATTATTTGTACTTGTAACTTGTATATGGGTATTAATTATCAATTATTATTTGGTTACATATTTGTATTAAATGATACCCTTAAATAACAAAGGAGACTTACTTGTGTAGTATCCAATCCAAATATATGATCAAATTTAAAAGGCTTAGTATGCTCTCCTATTTTTTCTTAATGCAATTAGATTTTCTCTATAATCGCATAAAACAATATTTTCATTTCCTTCAGACAGTTCTTTTTTACTAAGCGGCCTTACCCTTATAAAGACCCTTACGTTTTCTTGGGATTGTTGATATTCAGTCCCAGTACCGTTTTCCATATTTTTGAAAAAATGTCACTGAAATATGACCTACACATTTTATAAATTTTATTACACTATTTACCTCGAATTTATCTATTTATTGGGTCTTAAATGATTTTCAGTATATTTTCTAATTCACATTTTCATAAGAACTACAAGAAACTACATACATAACCATGATAGCTGCCAAAACAAAAATTAATTTAATAATATATCATTTTTCTTTTTCCTATTTTTTGTGAATTCCACTAAGCCTTCACAGTCACGGTCTTACAAAAGATTTTGATATAATGACAGCGGGGTGGGGGTTCAAAAAAAGCACACATTCCCGGCCAATCAGAAAGAGCTTCAACCTAGCTGATACCAACTTTAACAAAGAGCGCGACGAAATTGAAAGATAACAGTTCCTCAACTGTACATATGAGTTTGTTTCTAGAAATTGGGTTTTCTTGCCATTGCGATTTTTAGTTAATTTTAGTCAATAATGATTTGATTTATGTTGAAGTAATTTTGTCAAGCTTTTAGAATCATTTTAAAAGATTTTTAAACGATTTATTATAATGTATGATGTTATTGTATCCTATGTAGTACATACATAACACAGAGAGGTATGTAGTGGTTACATTGCAAAAACGTTTATCTATTTTAAGATTAGGTAACCAGGTAAGTAATAATAGTTATCTAGTAATTTGTGCAAATTTTTAATAAATACAACTAACTTGAAAATTTGCAAACAAAATGCACATTGACACAATTATTATATGGTTACGCAACTCCACAAATTCAGTTAGTGGTTTTATGAGGTTTCTTGCAACAAAATTTGTTATTTAGAGTGTTGTACAGGGTATTGTAATGCTCTGACGCAAAGTATTTAAAAATAGATGAGCCTTCGAAAACTTTAATTTGCTACCAGGATGATGTTAAATATTTCAAGAAGAATGTGACAATATCCTATCGCCTCTCACATATGAAAAGAAATGAGAACTAATCATGAAAAAATGTTTTTGATATTTAGTAATTTATTCATATATATTGTGATTTGTAGATTAAAATTGAAGATTTGAATAAAAATCTTAGAAGTGTGCAAGCCAAAAACTTTGAATGTTTTATTAAGCTATTAAAAATTTGGAATGGTGTTCTTCTAATAATACCCAACCAAGTAAAAAAAAGAAATAGATAAATAAAAATATCACCCAAATAAAAAGTGAGATTGTAGGGGTTTTACTACATAGTTGAATATAATATTTTTTTAAAATCCACATAGTATGAGCATGTTTATACTATGTGAACCAACACTCAACAAGATGATAGTCTTATGCAATAATGGCACAAGTCAATTATTCATATTTTCTAGGAAGAGTGTTTGAATTTTTTTGTTTAAAGCATTTATTGTATTTCATTACATAATTTAATAATTATTGTTTATTTTTTACTTAATTATATTATAAAATTATTGTTATTATCAGATAGTAATAGTTAATCTCTAAAATGGTTATGTACAAAAAAATTTGAACTTATGCCACTATTACATAAAAACAAATTATGTTTTACTTGTTTAGTTGTGTAGTAACAAAATCCAAAGACATGAGTAGAAAAACGATTTATTTATTGAAATAATGATTATATACATATATATATATAATATATATATATATATATATATATATATATATATATATATATATATATATATATTATATATATATATATATATATATTATATATATATATATTATATATATATATATATATATATATATATATATATATATGCGGTTTCTTATTAAGAATGTGGCAATGAAACACCAAAGTGGAGTAACTATAATATATTTTCCGAGCTTTCGAATACTTATGTATTCATCGTCTGGGACATAAATTACAATAATTAATTAAGGTTGTCGGTGGTTTTGAATCGTATTGGTTCCTGTAAAAATTTTCCATTCATAAGTTTCAAAATTCAATATTCAAATTGAGGTTGATAGAAATATTGATTCTGGCTACTATAAGAATTTATAATAATTTTTAATTTGTTAGAATAACGGTGAATTTTTATGGGTTGCTAAGGATAAGTTATAGTGAATAATGTTCAATATTGATTGGTTAATTTATTGATAACATTAAATTTCAATAGGCTAGTTCATTATGAATGTAGCCGAATATTTATTGACTAAAATATAAATGACAATAAATTTTATAGGTTAGGTCGTGATAGGTGAAGCTGAAATTTATAGGTTAAGTGAGGTTGGTTGGTTGTTAATGGTGGTCAATTTTTATAGAATTTGTTTTTTCAAAATCTAAAAGATATGCATAAATTACACTAAGGTTGTTTAAATCAGTTTTTTTATGCATTGATCATTTTGGGCAATATATGTTGTTTTTGGGCAATATATGTTGTTTTTGGACAATATATGTTGTTTTTGGGCAATATATGTTGTTTCTGAAAATAGACGTTTCTTGTAGTTTTTTTCAGTTGTCAAAACTTTGGCGAATTCATAATTCATATTGTGTCCTTTATGATAGACATGAGTCGCTAATGAACATCTATAAGGATATTTTTGCAAACAACATATATTAATGCATTAATAAGAAAACTGATTTAAATAACCTTAATGTAAATTATGCATATCTTTTAGATTTTGAAAAAACAAATTCTATAAAAATTCAACACCATTAACAACCAACTAACCCCAGTTAACCTATAAATTTCTACTTCCCCTATAACGACCTAACACATAAAAGTGTTGCTTTTGTTCTTTTCCATCTGTTTAGATCGCCTTTCTTCATTTTTACATTTTTTATCAACTCTTTATCATCCCTTTATCATCCATCTGAAGATGTTTCTGACTCATCATTCTTGTGGTACTTCGTAGTCTTTATCAGGTATGTCATGATCTTGATCTTCTGAGATTGAAAAGGAAGATCTCGATGAAGAATTCCAATCGGACGAAAATTAATTGGAAGAGGATTTGTATGACGGCAAACAATTTTGATAGCTTAAGGAACCTTGAACTTATTTAGTAGCAATAAAAATAGTACGTGAATTATAATTTTCAAAAATTATTTTTAAAAATTTATTTTACAATAAAATTAAATGAATACAATTGTGTACAATACAATGAAGTGTTTACGATATTTAATACAATTGCGTTTAAATAAATGTCCTTCTAGAATTTTCTTCATGTATTTCCTCCATCCCTAAGAATGAAAAATGACGGAGGTATTTTTCATGTCTTGTTGTCTTCCTTCTTCTAATTCGATGTCTTCTTCTTTTCTTCAAATTTCTGTTTTTTTACAAATTTACTTTTATATTTACGAATTAACCATAATGTTATGAAAATTACACAAATTATTATTATTATAGTAAATAGTCCAATTGATACATGGCTTTGCGGATTATAAATTTCATGAATTGGTTTTATATTTCTAGCAATTTTATTGATTTCGTATAATTTGTCAAAATCTATGTTGGTTAAATTGGGAGATTTATAAATTTGATTATTTAAAAATTTGAAGTTTAATTTTGGTAATATTATCGATTTTCCTTTTTTGATTTGTATATTAGTTGAGAAAATTTCACTTTCTATTTGAATACTGCAGTTCTTTGGAATTTTTATAATCGATGGATAACTTATTTTAAAATAACGGTCCGAAACACATTTAGAAATCACTTCAGTTTCTGAATTTGGAATTACTAAAAGTTCGTTATTTGTCACTTGTTCTAATATAGTTTCTTGAAGATTTATTTCACTAACAACACAGTTTTCACCAGAATGTCCATTTAACAGTTCAATAGTACAATTGTCTTTTAACTTAAATGTTTCTTTACAATAATATTTCTCTTCTAATGCTGGACATTCTTCTTTAATAAAATTGACTTCTTGATTTCTGGCCAAGTAAGGTTGAGGAGGGATAAGTATTGTATGATTTTGGATTATAGGATATAAATGGAAAAATTCATAGGTTTTAGGTTTAAGGATTGGAACATGGGTGGCAAAAATTATTTTAGATTTGGAAAAGGTTACTTGTGAACCAAGAAAGAGATAATACGTTAAAATATTATTAAATTTTGGGATTTGTTTTTCATTATAAATAGTACTTAAATATTTCATCATTTCTAAAATTTCTTGACTAGATATTACTGTACTATGAATCGTATTTAATTTAGAAAATGTTATTGCGTTTTCAATATTGTCAATCAATGTAATCAAACTTTGACAGTCCAGATTAATCTGTGAAATTGTACTGTGAAATGTTATAAAATTATTCAAAGTTATTATTTTATTTTCTATCGAAATGTGAAATTTCTCTAAATTATCAGAAAGTTTCTGTTGATTGTTCCATAGAGTCGTAATCGATTTATTATATTGATCAATTAATTTTTTATGTAGTGATATTTGTAAATTTACTTCATGAATTATTTGTTTTTGATTTTGTTGTAAAACATTTATAGCATTATCGTATCTTTCTTCGTCGTCTGAAGTCCAAAAAGCCATTTATCTATTTTGCCTAAGGCATTTATTAATCCTCTTTTTAATCTTAAATGCGGATAAATATTCTCTGATTTTTTGTCTAAAGTATTAATTAAAATTTCTGTTCTGCTTAGTGATTGTTCAGCTAAATTATGATATGAAATAGGATTTGTAGCGTTCGCTTGAGATAAATTATTTTTTAAAGTATAATAATTTTGTTTCAGATTATTAATTTGTTTATGAATAAATTCTAAATCTATATAATATATAAAAGTGTGTTTAGTGTATATAAAATTACTGGTTCCTAATTAATGGGTAATAATAAGTTATTTACGTTTGTAATTGTTATGTCTTCTGTCTTGGTCGTCTTGTAAAGTAGTAGTAATATTAATACTATTATCAGCTTCATTATCCTGTAACAATTTTTCTGTTTTAATTTCTGGTTTTCTAATTATGTTTTTATGATAAGTTCCTTTTTAAATTTAGGTAATTATTTATCTCGGAATTTTGTTTTTATATAGGCTATGTCTTGATTTTCATAAGAAGGGGGATCATTTCTATTTTCATTTCTTTTATTTATTATTTTTTCTTTAATATTAGCATTTCTGTCTTTAATTTTTTCATATAATAATTTTGATGTTTCTTTGTGATTTTGTATATAATTGGATATTATTAGATGATCGTCTAAATCAAATGGATCGGGGTTATTTATATGACCTTTAATAATTTCAAATGGTGTAAATTGCGTTACAAAGTGAATCGAATTATTATATGCCAATATTGAATGTTTTATTAATTGATTAGGTGTTAAATATTTGTTATTTTCTTTTATACATCTGAAATGTTCAATTAAACTAGAGTGAAAACGTTCTACAGGTGAATTGGAGTTACTATTTTTTGATGTTGTATAATGTAATTTAATTTTATGTAGCTTGCAAAAATATTGTAGGTCGTTATTCTTGAACTCTGAACCACAAGCAGCTGTAATTTTGTAAGGTAAACCGTGATGAGTGACATAATTTAATATATTATCAACAACTGAGGTTCCATTACACTTGACATTGAATATGCTTGACCGTAACAAGAGAATGCATCTATTATAGTTAAATATGACTGATTTGCTATTTTAATAGTGTCTATATGTATGTGTTCGAATGGTTTACTGGCTGTTGGGGTTAAATTGAATTTAATTACTAGGGGATTTCTATCATATTTATTCTTTTGGCATATCTCACAATTATTAACAAAATTTTCTATATCTTGTAACATTTTAGGCCAATAATATTTTTCAGTTAATGAATTCTTTAATTCGTTAATTCCTCTGTGTCCTTTTTTGTATATGTGATAGTATTCTAGTTTTTCTTTTTGTTCTTCTTCGGTTAAAATATCTTTGACGACATTTATACAATGAATAAATTTAAATGCTGCATTTTTAAAATATTTTTGTACTGTGGCTATAAATCGTTCTGGTTTTAAGGGTTCTCTAAAGTATAATGCGTAAAGTTGTTTAGGATCAATATATTCTTTAACAAACTGAATTATGTTATTTTCTAAATCTCTGTTAGATAAAATTAGATATATACCAGTATTATCAAAACATTTTTCTCTTTTTGTTCTTATATTATTTACTTCGCTACTTGTTATTAAAATTTGATGTTTATAAGTGTTCAATGATCTTGAATGTCTGATATAATATTTATTTTATCATTTGTTGCATTCGTTATATTTTCATTCTGTATCGTTTCTTCGACATCATCTAAATATGGTAAATCAGGTAATAGGTCATCATTTATTGGTTCAAAATCATTTGGTAAATTATCAATTTCTCTTTGAATTATTGAATCTAGATCATCAATGTTAACATTTAGTGATTCTGGAATTTATATCGCAATCTGGTTTTATTCTTGATAATGGATGTGCTACTAAATTATATTTTCCTCTTAAGTATTTAATTTCGTAATCATATTCTTTTAGTCTCCATCTAACCAATCTTAAATTTGGTTCTTTGAGCGACATTAACCATTGTAAAGGTTTATGGTCTGTATATATAGTAAATTTTCTTCCAAATATTAGTATTTGCATGCCCATACAATTGCTAATAATTCATTTTCTATCGTCGAATAATTTGTTTCTGCATCATTTAATGTTCTTGGGGCGTAAGAGATTGGGTGTCCCTCTTGAGACAATACCGCTCCTATTGCATACTTTGATGCATCAGTTGTCAAGTCAAATTGTTTATTAAAGTCTGGATAAGTTAATATAGGTTCTGACGTTAAAAATTGTTTACAAATGTTAAAACAGTTAATAAATTCCTGTGTGTGTTCTACTTTTTTGTCTTTTTTTAAACATGTTGTCATTGGTTTTGTGATTTTTGCAAAATTTTTAATAAATTTTCTATAGTATCCCAATAGTCCTAAAAATGATTTAATTTGTTTTTGCGTGTAAGGTATAGGAAAATTTTTTATAGCTTTAATTTTCTGGGTTGGGTTTAAGGCCTTCTGGTGTAACGATATATTCGAGAAATTCTACTTCCTTACATAAAAATTCGCATTTATCTAATTGAATTTTTAGACGGGCTTGTAAAATACTGCTTGTAAATTTTGTATGTGTTCTTGTAGACTCGTACTAAATATTATAATATCGTCCACGTATACTAAACAAATTTTGTTTTGTAATTCTTCTAAAATTGCATCCATGATTCTTTGAAATGCTGCAGGTGAGTTCTTTAATCCGAATGGCATTCTAAGAAATTCATAGTGTCCATTGTCTACGCTGAAAGCTGTCTTTTCTATTGATTCTTCTGACATTTGAATTTGGTGGAAATCACTCGCTAAATCTAACGTCGTAAAATATTGGGCTCTTCCTAATTTATCTAATATATCGGTAATGTTTAGAATTGAATATCTATCGGAAATAGTTTTTCCATTTTACTTTCTGTAATCAATTACTAATCTCCATTTTTGTTTTCCAGACGCATCTAATTTTTTGCTTACAATCCATATGGGTGAACTCCAAAGGGAATATGAAGCTCTTATTATACCTTTTTCTAACATTTCATTAATTTGTTTTTGTACTTCTTCTTTATGTATGTACGGGTATCTGTAAGATTTCACATGTACCGGAATTTCGTCAGTTGTTTTTATTGAGTGTTTTATTTTAGATGTAAAAGTTAATGGATCTCCTGGTTTTAAAAAGATATCAGAAAATTTTTTACATAATTTAATTATATTATTTTTCTCTTCATCGTTCATATGGTTGGTTCGAATTAATTTACTTATATCTATGGTATATTGATTGTGTTTTTGTTGGTTGCTAATTATATTTTCGCTAATTATTTTTTCATCTTCTTTCAAATAGTTGAAATTATGAATTTCATATTGGTTTGTTTCAAATGGATGGACTTTAAGAGGTCCGTTTAAAGGTATAGAGATTGTTTTAAATGTTTCATTTATTATTTCAACTATAGCATATTCATTTTGTGCTGTTGTTAATGTTTCTGGTATATAGGCTTTTCCTAAGTGTGTTTTATTTACTAATATTTCTCCATTTAATATAATTACTGGTAATGATTTTAATAATTTTTCGGTAGGTCCAATGTCAAATGAGAATTTTATATCAGTTGGTTTCCTAAATTTTATTGGAATTGAAACTTTTTTATTATTTAATTGTTTATTAGTAAAATCAATATTTAACTGCATTTTGATCATATCTTCTATGACTAGTATTCCGTCAAAAAAAATCATGAAAGTCATATAAAATAAAATCTATTGTGCCATTATAGTTGAATTCTTTAAACGCGGGGATTTCTGCTTGATGTCTAATTATTTTATTGGTTAGCGATGTCAGAATCTCTACATTTGAATGGTATATATATTGAGGATAATATTTTTCAACAATTGAAGGTTTTAATATTGATTTATTACTTCCTGTATCTATTAATAATTTTAATTTTGGATTTTTAATTTCAATGTTTATTTCAATTATTTTTGATTTTTCTTCCGAGGCTCTTTCCGAAAATTTACGGTTTGATCATTATTTTCGTCTGACTCAAATAAATTCTGGAAATCAATTATTTCTTCTTCTTCTTCGTTATCGTTATTGTTACAATTATTATTATATAATTCTTCTGATGTAAAATTTGGTCGTTCATTTCTCGATTGGAAATATCTATTATTACTCGTATTATTATTATTAGTTTTTGCATGTCTCCTGGGTCTATCAGTAAAATTTCTCGATGTCTTAGACATCGGTTCTGGTCTTGGTAGTCGATTTACAGGTATTTGGTTTGGCCGGAAAACGTTTTTCCTGGTGCCAAATACTTGTGCATTTGTCGGATAATTTTGCCTATTTGTGGCATAGGATTTACATTTATCGGTTGACTAGAAAAATTATTATAATTATTATTGTTACTATTTATATTTCATTATTATAATTATTATCATATTGTTGATAGTAGGAATTGTTATAATTTTATTGATTATTTCTATTGTTTTTCATTAAATTTTTTTTTTATAACGACTTGTCACACTTCCTCAGCAATTTGCTGGGAAACATTCAGCACCTCTGCGGAGTCCTGCTTTGCAGAGGGACTCGGACGGTTGGAGTGTCCTTCTAGTCGTCTACGGCCCCTTTTGTCACTTATGGCATCGTTCCTGGAACATACTTCATGAGTGACGGGCTATCAGTGGTTTCCTTTTACCCTACGTCTCCCTTCCCCTCTCGGGATTAGGAGTTCGGGTTCCTTTCTCTCTGCTGTCTTTGTCTTTCATCTTTTTCCTTGTTGCTGAGAATACTCTTAGCCATGTTCTGCACCGATTTCCAGTTCTCTGAGCTGTCAAGCATCTTCTCTACAATGTTGTCTGGAGTGAGCTCGCATTCCAGCTGTCTGCAAGTCCTGTCTCTGACCTCTCTCCACTTGTTGTGAGGGAACTTTCTCTAGCTTCGTTGCTATTCTGTTGCGATTTGTAATTGGATATTCTTTCCTGGGCTAAGAGATCAATGGGCACCGTAGCCGTAATTACTTGGAGTGCTACCCCAGACACAGTTTGGAAGACGGAGGCTTCACGCAACAGCATGTCTCTTTGTGCTCTATTGACCGTAGTATAGTGCTTTTTTCTCATAAGCGCTTTTTGTCATATTGGGGCTCCATATAGGACAATATTTTGCATAGCACTACACAGCACTGCTCTTTTGCTTTGCCTAGGACCTCCTACGTTTGGCATAATCCGAGCAAGTTTGGACACCCTTGCTATTGCTTTCTTTGTTATTGTTTCTACATGTTTGCCAAAATTTCTACTTTCGTCAATGGTTATACCTAGGTATCTCAGGTTCTTTGCTGACTTTATATTGACTCCGTCTACGCTGAAGCTTATTTGCTCCCTCTTTTGTTTACCCTTTAGTAGGATTGCCTTTGTTTTGTGGGGGGCAAGAGCAAGCTTGTTGTCTCTCATCCAGGTATTTATTTTTTCCAGGCACACGTTGGTGTTAGTAACCAATGTCTGTTGGCTTTCTGCTCCGACTATCAGCGCCAGATCGTCAGCAAATCCTATTGTTACAGCATTACGAGTTAGTTCTAAGCTCAGCACGCCGTCATATAGTACATTCCACAGCAGTGGGCCTAGGACGGAACCCTGGGGAACACCTGACGTAATATCCACCTCCCTATTCTTTTCTAATTGCAGCTTTCTGTTTCTTAAATAGTTAGAGACAAGGTTTATTAGATATGTCGATATTTTCCTTTTTTGTAGCTCTTTGATAATCTGGCTGTGGCATGCAGTGTTGAAAGCATTCTTAACGTCAATTGTGACAAGGGTGCAGAATCTACTTTTGAACTCCGTTACAGTATTCAGTGCAGCTTCTACAGCCTGGATCGTGGATTTCCCTTTTTGAAATCCATACTGACACATGTGCAACCCTCCTCTGTCTTTAAGCTCATCTTGTAGTCTTTCCCGTATGAACGCTTCTAGTAACTTGCTCAAAGAATTTAACAGACAGAGTGGTCTGTAGGAACTAGGTAACTCAGCTGACTTTCCTGGTTTTAGTATTAAAACCATCTTTGCAACTTTCCATTCATTTGGAAATTCCTGTTTTTGGAGTAGTTTGTTCATCATGCCTAATAACAAGTCTGGGGCACAATCTGCTACTATTTTGATAGCCTTAGGGGAAATTTGGTCAATTCCAGGTGATTTTCCACATTTGATACCTTGGGCTACCTTCCTTAGCTCTTCTGCTGTGAAGGGTGGGGCTGGAGCTTCCTTTTCAGGGTATCTCCACTTATCATTTCCGGGTGGAAACAGTACTGCCACGATTTCGGATTTCTTTCCGATGTCAAGCTCATAGGATTTTAGAGTATTAAGCTTTTTTGCTACTAGCTTATACGCATCTCCCCATATATTATTATCAAGTTCTTTGCATATGTCGTTCCAGTGTTTCTTCTTTGATTCCTTAATTAGGCAGCAGAGTTCCCTTCTATTGGTCTTGTACGCCTCTTTCATTGCTTCAGTATCGTTTCGGTTTGGGTTGTTTCTTTTCGCCGCACGTTGTTGTACCCTTCTTAATCTGTTGCATAGTGACCGTTTTTCAGCGATGTTTTCATTCCACCAATACGGTGTTTCAGTCTTTGGAATTCGATTTTGCGTGCTGTTCTTGCTTGCTATATGTATCAGCTTGGTTCCTGTTTCATGACTCACTTCATCTGGATTAATGGTAAGCAACTCTATGCAGGCTTTAAAGGCGGTCCAATCAATAAGGGGCCTTATTGAAGTTGTTTTGATCTTCGCTCTATTTACTTTAATTTCGAATGCGATATATCTGTGCTCTGTCAGTGTTTCGGTATCAAGTATCTCCCAGTTGGTTACTCTTTGAGATACACGATTGGTTGCTATGGTGAGATCAATAAAGGACTCGCTATCTCCTCGGATAAATGTGGACTCATTTCCAGTATTCAGAACCACCAAAACGCGAGCATTGATCCATTCCACCCAGTATTGACCCTTTTCATCGGTTACAGGTGATCCCCACATTGGGGACTTGGCATTTAGGTCTCCCAGAATAATGGCATCACTGTTGTTCGTTATATGCTCCATTATACTGTTTTGTAGTCTTCCAAGCTGATGTTTGGGGATATATAGCAACATATCATCTCAAGATCTTTGAGTTTGATAATTACGTGACCATCTCCGGCTACGTGGTTTATTACGCCAAGCTTTTTATTCAGAAGTAGGACCCCCACATTATGCCTGCTGTCCTTGATCCAGTTTGCTTCTTTAGTTCTTCTTTTGTTTGGTTCTCCAGTTACCAAAATATCAATACCTTGCTGAACTGCGGTGGCATACGCCATGTCTTGAGCTGCATAGGCACGTCCAACGTTGGCTTGAAGTATTTTAATATTGAACACTAAAGTTTTGATCGCGTGCAGTGCTGAGCCTGCGTCTAGTGTCACTAATTGCTTTTGATTTTTCCTTTACAAGCTTAAGGTAGTAAGGGCAAGCAGTCTGGTCAGCTCTGTGACCGTCTTTTTTGCATGTTAGGCAATAGCTTTTGTTTGGACAGTCTTTGGCCTTGTGGTTATCCTTGCCGCATTTAAGGCACATCTTCGAGTTATCGGTTCCTTTGCATTCATTGGTGCGGTGGCCAAACTCCAAACATTTGAAACACCTGGTGATTTTGACTCTTGCTCGGACCTGGCACGGTGCCCACCCTATTCTCACGGTATCCATTTTGAGTAATTCGCTGGCCACTCTTCTTTTGACCGCAAGTGTAGCAGTTTGGTTTCCCCTCTGGTTTGGTCTGCAAGAGAGCACTCGAACTTCATCTTCTTTTGCGTTTGCTACGCTTTTCCTGACATCTTGCTCTATCTGTTTTGCGTTCATATCTCCGTCTATGTCCGAGATATGAATAATGTCTTCATCTCTTAATTTCGTCCTGGGTATCTTTATCCTTGTCCATTATAGCTTGTCTGAGGGCGGTTACTTGATTTTTTTCTCCAAGTATCTCCATAAGGACATCACCCTTAGCAGTTTTCTTAATGCCTTTTACCTTAACACCCATCTCGTCTATGTTCACACTAATCTTGATCGAACGGAGTATGTCAGCATATTGCTTTCCTACAGATTTGATTATAATCTTCTCTGTTGCCGTCGCTGGTCCTCCCTTACTTGACTTAGGTGCTAGTCGGCTTGGATCTCTAGGTATAATAACTTGCACTTTGACCTCAGATCCCCTGAAGATACCTTCTGCGCACTTTCTAAGGTAGATTTTATCAATTTTGCCGAAGGCTACTACTTGAATTTCCGTCACTCCATGGTTTTAGACCTCTGCTTGCAGTTTGCCTAGCAACTGATATAGTTGACCCATGTCGATTTTCCCTTCTGGGTTGAACTTGTATGGTAGCATGTACATGGTTCTTGACCTTGCTCCATTTTTGCCTTTGCTGAGTATGACCTCGGTGTTCGTCCTCACATATTCAATACATCCTTCCTCAAGTTCTTCGCACATAAGGCTTGTTATTTCGGGAAAGTTGCATTTTAGGTCGCTTTCCGTAGTGGTGGTCAAGGTTACATCAGGGTCTGCTACTATTACCAGGTCTCCTCGTAGCTCTCTAAGCGATCCCAGCTCTGTAACACCGGTGCTTTGGTAGCTTTCTGGCCACTCGAGATGTATTACCTCTTCTAGCCCTGTCCATCCTTTTCTTGCTGTTATTTGCGTCTCTACCCTGGTACGTATTTCATTTGTAAGATCGAATAACTCTCGTCTTATGTCGGTTTCATCAGCTTGGACTCCTATACTTTGTCTTGCGTAGCTAAGATTATTGTCCATGATTGTCCTCTGGTTTAGCTAAATTATTAGCAGTTTTGCTCTTACCTGGCGATGATTGCTCAGTGTTGTTTCGCACCATCTGCGTGTGTCTGATGTTTAAAACATCCATTCTTCTATTCAGGGTTGCCATTATGCTTACGAGCTCTCTCGTTATTGCCTTGATTTCAGTTTTTGTCTTCGTACTCACTTGGACTACATTTTTTAATTCGTCAACTTTTTTATTAAGACTACCCAAGACGGTCATAGCAGCAGTCATCTCTTGGCTAGTATCATCCGGGATATGCTTTCCATGTGAGTCTCGCTTTCGTTTCTTTTTGGCTGGACTGGTATTTTTTGCCAGTCCATCGTGACTGTTGTCGCTGCTTGCTTCGTACGCCGTGTTACTGGGGCTCCCAGTCTTGTCATCTTGGCGTGTGCCAGAGTTTGTCTCTAGGCTAACAAAAATATCATCAGTGGCAGAGGCAGTTGAATCTTTGCGGTTCATTGGTGGTGTTCTTGCCAATGAGGATCTCCTAACACTAGGGTCTGTAGTAAACATCCAATGATAACCTGTTGGGGTCATATCTCCTTCATTTTGTCCTTTGCCTTCTAAAGACAGTGCAGTTTTTTCGTCGTTTGAACCATAGCTATCCATTTATTTCTTGTCACCAGCGCTTCGTATGTAAGGGGGCGGGTCGAGTTGATTGAGAACGGGTGTACCCTCGGCGGTCGCCTACCCCAGTTCACTGAGGCCCAATCCTCGCTTAGCCAGTCCCGAAACACACAGACGGACCAGACTCGCCCGGGGCAATGTGAACTTCCGACTTCCACATTCAATACATACTACCTGATCAGGGCCCGTAGTGGCTGGCTTCCGATCCAGCGCCATAATCCACCTCGGCAGAGACTAGCTCACATCAGCATCAGCAGCTACTTGGGTGACGAACCGAAAGCAGGGCGATTATTATTGCTATTGTTGTATCTAACTCTACGCTCATAAAATTGGCCGTAGAGTTTTTCAAAATTCTCAAATTCGTCGACATAAGCCATAGCGTCTTCTAACGAGATAGGCTTTTTCAAGTACATATTATTGCGTATGGTACCTGAACATCCTGCTATAAAGGTGTTCAAGGCTGTTTTTTCGCAATGATTGATTTGACATTTCTTGTCAATTTCCCCTAAATTTAGATTGTTACTAATTCTTTGGATCGTTTGACTTTTTAGTAATTGTAATATATTTCCAAATGCTATTACACTCTCATTTTTATATGGTCGTGTTCTTGTTAGTTCCTGTAGTATACAGTCTAAGTCGCGTCTGTCTGCCAAACACTGTATTAAAGCTTCTTTTAGTTTAAACCATGTATTTAATTCGATCCTATTTCCTACCATCATTTCAGCTTTATCAATTAATTTTTCTTGGATACATTCCAAGACATGATTATTGATATCTTGATCATTATAGACCGAGTACGTCTCTATTAAATTCTCACATCTATTGATTTGATTTGATTTGTTTAAAGTATTTCTATTACCGTCATATAGTTTTATATTTCCCAGTTTTAGTTTAAATAATTCTCAATTAAGGGTTTTTGGACTAGCTGTTGCCATTTTTGTATAATCTGAGCTATCTATCAAGTTTAAATTTAGCGAAAGCTAAATAATAAAAAAAAGATCATATTTCTTACCTTCTTTACCAAATATAGTAATTTCGTCTTTCGTAATTTCCAAAATCATTTTTTGTTTCTTGAATCATTCATTCTATTATTGTTTTGGTATCGATTTCAATATTTGTCATTATTCTAGCAGTGCGAGCCCGCATAGACATCTTTGAAAGCTGTATTTCTATAAATTCATAATAATTTGATTAATTCCCACATTATACAATGCCACCCTATATAATCATAATAACGTAAAAGAAAACACGAAAAGGCATTTTGTTAGTTATGCCAGTATTGTATAAGACCATCGAAGTGTTAATTAATTTTTAAAATACGCCACTTAAGAATATTTACTTCTTTTCTGACAGTCTTAAGCCTGAAAAAGTGTGAACGAAAATCAAACATTGTAAAATATGAAATTTTATTGTAATAACATAAATGTAAATTTTTAAAATGAATTAATTACAAGTTCAATTTATTTTCAGTCTTTGATTAACCTTATATAGCACAGATAATAAATTTATTTTTATAATTATTCATTTCAATGAAAAATGCTAAAACAGTTCAGATTTGTTCTTAATTTATAAATTTTTGAGTAATAATCACTCAAAATATTTTTAATTTGTTTCTTATGCGGCACCTTGCATAAATATATTTGAAATAAAAAAAAATACACTTTATTATAATTACACTAAACGGCCACCAAATTGTATTTATATGATTAAATTTGGCGGGCTCCGCCTACAATTAGTGCGGCTTTCTGATTCGCTTGGAATATGTATCATTTAGCGTTTGCCATGTATAGGGTGCATTCCACTAAGCATTCATAACCAAGATCTTTTCCGTTCCACTTAGTTCAAAATTCACATTAAAATAAAATCCAAATTTCTTCTGCGTAAAAGTAAAATATTTGGTTATGCGTCACAAGAATGCATCAAAAGTACAATAGTATAATATCCCATACCATATCAAAGAATGAGATAGATTTTCATGGTTGTAATCTACGTCGCTTGAGTTTTGAAAACTTCGCTAATTCTTTCAACGTTCACTTTGACCCACCTCTCTATAAAAGTCGTGAAGGTTAGTCATGACGTCATGAGTGACGCTCTCGCCGCGACTATAACGATCGTAGTTGATATGTGGAACGCCCAAATGAGTATTTCAGGCCCCGTGAACGCTTCGTGGAATGCATCGATGCTGTACCAAATCAAATTAATTTGCGTCTGTGATAGGAACTTTGAAGGTTATGGTATTAAACATTTTTATAGATGTAGATTATTGTAATAGACTGTGTTATTTTACAAAATATTAATCATCCTTACATTGTGTATAAAAAATTATTTTTCCTTGGTAAGTCAAAAAATTGTGAATATTTCAAAAAATTATGCAATGAATAGGTATTTCATTTGTTGAGAGACTGGAAAAGTTGTCATTGACTTGAAATTAGTTCAATGAAATGTAAATTGAAGTATATTCTATTAACTTTGTGTAATTATAACTATTGTCTTATTCAGGTTTTGACTGTTAGTCCAAAATTAAATAAATTCTACAAGAAATGTAAAAATGAACATCAGTTGATAATAGTGTGTAAATAATTGTAGGTGCAAGTATGGGTATAATATTTGGCAAAAAGAAGAAACCTACTAGAGTCACAGAACAAGATAAAGCTGTACTTCAATTGAAGCAACAACGGGATAAACTAAAACAGTACCAAAAGAAAGTTGAATTTACATTAAGTACAGATAGAGAAATAGCAAAAAAGCTACTTAACCATGGTCAGAAAGATAGAGCAAAATTATTATTGAAGAAAAAGAGATTTCAAGAACAACTACTGATCAAGTTAGATGGACAACTAGAAAATCTTGAAAAACTAGCTAGTGATATAGAATTTTCACAAGTAGAAATTCAGGTGATAGAGGGTCTAAAAACTGGAAATGATGCTCTCAAGAAAGTCAATGAATCTATTATTATTGAGGATATTGAACGTATCTTAGATGAAACAAAGGAAGGAATTGACAAACAAAATGAAATTAATGAACTACTTAGTGGCCAATTAACTGAAGAAGATGAAGCTGCTGTAGAAGAAGAGCTAGCAGCTATAATCAATGAAGAAATGCCTGCAGTGCCTTCTGAACAACCTCAGATGGAAACACATGAAGATATACTTGAAAAAGAGAATAAACTACCAGAAAAGCTAAAAAAGACCGAAGAGAAAGAACGAATTGCTGTTCTTGTCCAGTAACTAGTACCAGAATTTTAAAATATCAATCTTTTTATGTAAAGTTATTTTAATATCCAAATATATTAAAAATTTTATATCCATACTTTTCATTTTGCCATTTCTAGCATTGAAGCCAATAAAATGTCAGTATTTAGTAAAATTTGTTTTTAGAATACTTTCATATATATATATATATATATATATATATATATATATATATATATATATATATATATATATTAATGCATCTAAATTATTTTAGTTAGGACTCTTCTGTAATTAGTTTTTTTTGATAGTTTTTAAAAGAAAGATAAATTTTGAAGTTTCAACTTTTCTTTAAGTCTTTATCAAAATATGATATTGCCATTGAAAATTTGCTTATTTAGGTTGATTTATAGATCACCTTCGTCATGAATATCAAAATAAGGATGATATCAACTTATAACTTTGTTCTAATAAGAAAAATTAATTTTTCCTTGGTCCCTAATATTAAATATATAGCAGCAATTAAATATTTGTAGTTTTATTAGAATTTACAAAATAGAACTCTAAATTTTACTTAAATTATTTAGATCTATTTTTTCATTTATAGCTTTTTCTTATGATTTTGAACCATTTCTAAAAATTCCCGTTTTCATGTATTAGAACCGTTTCAAGTATCTTTATAATTGAATTTGTTTTTTTTTTCAAATTTTATGTTTTGTTAATGCAGTTCTATTTTTTTATCGTATTGATGACCTCTTAGTCTATTTTCTAAATACTGATATGTTTGCCCTATGTAGACAGCGTCACAATTAGTACAAGGCACTTGATATATAATATTACTTCTTTTGTTTTTTGGTGTTCTAGATTTTAATTTAGTGAAATATTTGGATAATGTATTATGTCCTCTATGACTTATACTAATATCATATTTATTGAAATAATTCGATAATTGTTGGGACAGTCCTTGTACATATGGCAAGGAAAAATGTTTCATGTTTTGATGTTTCGTTTCAGTTTTGATTTTAAATTGATTGTAGTATCTGTTTATCCTTTACTTGAATATGTTCTTTATCATTTAGTTCACATTCATAAGAACGAAAAAGATATAAATGATAAAAAAGATCTAAATAATTTAAGTAAAATTTATAGCTCAATTTTGTAAATTCTAATAAATTTAATATATTTGAGATGTGGACTGGAGAATATATCTTCAATTTGTGGCTGGATTATAAAAGCCACTGTAATTTCAAATAAACCTCAAGTTTGTTTCAGCTATAATTTATATATAAATGTAGAAATAATCCAATTCTACTGACTGGAAATATCAAGACACTTAATCAACGAACTACAATAACTATTTTAGTGCTCAATTCCATTTCGTCACTATATCTCATGTACTTTATTACAGCCTCAAACCTTTACAAAAATATAAAAATAAGAGAATCGCTTTATTACAAAAAAGTAACACAATATACGTGGAATTTCTTTTAAAAAAGTACTCTACACAATATCGATTTCAAAATTATAATTCAGTCTTGCCTGCTTTGGGAGATCCACTCCTATCATATCCTTTGAGTTCGTTTGTAGCCTCTTTGGCAATGTATTTGATAAAATCATCAATATGTTATTTATCATTTTTTCCGGATAACTATTTTCTTTCAATGCAGTTTTTGCTTTTTGAATAGCTAAGCATCTAAATTCAGGATCTGATAGTTTGATAGATCTATCAGCCAAACTTATTATCACTGATCTTTTTTGTGACATAGGATGTCTTTATGTCACATTATATAAAATTAACAATAACATAAGAACAGAATGGTATACGAAACCAACTTAGTCCTCAAGATATTTAAACGTCAATTCGTGTCAAACTATGAAAGTGGCTTGAATACTCGTTGGGTCACTCTTTGGTCCCTTTGCATACCTAATGAGATTTTATTACTCTATACCTTTCTGAAATGAACTATAGGTTACTCGTATATGACAATAAAACTAGAACCACTATACAAATTTCAGAACCTAATTTCGATCCTAAATTATTAACGTATTCAAGGAATTTACTTCGAAAAATAAACTTTTTACTATAAATATGGATCGATTAGATTTAATTCCTAATCTATGTCCAACGTAACAAAGAACTATCAAAAATTCTGCATTTAAAGCTATTATTTGCAATACGGTACTAGAAGACGTAGTTGACCATGATTCGCAGGTAGAAATGGTAAAAATTTATCATGAACATAAAAATAACCATAAAGGCATCAACGAGACAGAATTAGAAATTTAAAGCAAATTTTATTGGCCCAACATCAGAGGTACTGTAACTAAATATAGAAATAATTGCGAGTTTTGTCAAATGATGAAATATGATAGAAATCCTACAAAAAAAAAATTTGAATTAACACCAACACCCGATAAACCTTTCGAAATAGTGCACGCTGTTCGAGATCATCAGTCTCTTGAAGAGGTATCATCTGGAGTACATCTAAGGCATTGCAATGGTCAAATTCACTGCTTTTGCTTTATTGGGCCAATTATTCACTATAACGGCTGCCTCCAAACTGTTTTAACATAATTGGTCGTCGAACGTTGGGACCTTGACTCGTGTAAAACTGCCGATATTTTCTATTTTGAGTGATGCTTGTATATTGCGTGGTTCTATATGTTCGATCATCTTCTATTGGAGTGTTTTTTGTTCTTAAATCTATCATCTTTGTCTCCAACTCCTTGATTTTCTCGTTCATCTGATTTTTCATCGTTGTTATCTCATTCTCAATATTGATTTTAGATATGACATTTTATTTTCGACGTCAGTAGCAATATCTGTTTTCAATGATAAAATTTCAGCAGAAATGTCGCTTTTCATAGTCGAAATCTTGTCATCAATATTGACCGAAATATTATTTTTCAGAGTTGAAATCTTCTCGTCCATATTAGCCGTAAGACCGTTCCTCATATTAGAAATCGACGAAATCAAGGTCCAAGACTCGTATTTGAATAAATATGTTTCTGAATGAAAGTCTTCACTTACCAACGCCACTTTGAGTTTTTCTACTAATTCACTCTTTTTACCGGATTTTTCCAACTCGCGATTCTCAAGTGTGGCTTTCAATTCCTTTACTTTTAGGTCACTTAGACTCTTGGCCATGTTTATGTCACATTTATTCACAATACCCCACACTTTATACCAATTTAACGTTGTTCGTATTTATTTACACTCTTTCTATTTATAAAACACTGTCTCTTACGTTCATAATTTATTTACAAACTATACAATATACTTAACTTATAATAGTTCACTTATAAATCTTACTTGAATAATTTCTGCGATTACTTTTATCAACTTGATCTTTCCACTACGGTTATTTATTTAAAACTAAACTAACTGCGTTTACACTAATCATTTATATACCTCTATAAAATTCTATAAAGTTCTAGAGCAAAAAAAAATAGAAATACATAAATAGAAATTATTTAGAAGAATTACTGCGAATAAACCGCCTGTTACTAAGAAAATTATATATAAATAAAAATAGAAAAAGAGGTTCGTGATGGGGATAGAGCTAAAGTGGGCAAAAAGCCATGTAAATCTGTAGAATATAAATGTTTATCATCAAAATTGTTCAAATATGTGATTAAAAATGACACTTTTTTGAAAATTTATTTTAGAATAAAAAAAATCTCATGCCAACTAGTTTATTCATAAATTTAAAAAGATTTACTTACACAATATAATAATAATATTTATTGCATCTGTACAGTTTGAAAGTTGGATGGGTAATGTCTTCTTAAAATCTAATATTCTTGCTTAAAAATAAGGGATTATATTATTGGTATTTGTTTAGGACAAGTACATAAAATGTAATAAAATAGTATATGTTTGTGTGGAATGTAAAAACCCTGAATTATACAATAAATAACAATAGAAGTTAAAATATAATGAAGAGACAAGATATTTTTATATTTAATATATACATTATACAGGGTGGGTTACAACAATTATAAAATTTATTTGTCTTCATGATAATGAGCTTATAGTCTATAGTATTGTAGTATTAAAGCCAGGAAATCTGGAAAAATTGTGATGATCTATGTATTTCAGGGGCGCTTTACAACAATAAAAATTTCTAATAACCAAAATCATATAAACAACTCACAAAACTATGCTATAAATTTGAGAGAAAACTACACCTTTAACGGTAGCAACTGTTCAGGAGATTCTTCTCTTGTAACTATTGTTCCAGCAATGAGTTGAAATTGTTCATCTTCTGCCTTCGTTTTCTGATTGTATTTTGATATGTCCTAAGTTTGTTAGATTTGGAAATAGTATCATGTGCTACCTCCCAAAATCGTTTGCTCCTCATTTTTTCATCTAAGTCGAAAAATAAAATTTCATAGTATATTAGTACGTAAAATGACAAATTACCAAGTACAAAATAATATTAATATAAATGCCAACCTTCTGAGAAAAGGTTTTTCTCTAGAGTTTGAAGGGATCGAGTCAAAATGTACGGTCATTGTAGTATTTTGTGAATTTAAATCCTTCAGGTAATCTTCATGAAGTTCTACCGTTAGTTCAGTATCCACAGCTGGTGCATCTGTACTGGTATCTAAAAATATGATTAATAATTAACAAAAATTATTTTACTTCAAGCACATTAACAAACTGTACAATCTATTTTTTTCTCACATCAATATCTTCACTGCTTAATCTTTTCCTTTCCAAGGGCCTCCTTTCTTGTACTTTTTTTTTGTAAATGTTTGGGAAATCAAAAACAAAAGGAACTGCTCCTGCTTTTAAAATTCTATTCCCATGTTCATTAACTTCAAAGTCTTCTTTGGTAAAGTGTTTTTCACAAATCCCTGTATAGTCACTTGGTTTAAAATTGTCTCTTCTTATAGCCACTAGCCATTTATGCCTAAGGTCGGGGTTTTTTGGTATTATAAAATGAAGGTACATCATAATTTTTGATTGCAATGATTACAAAATATTAATTTTTATTTGGAGAAAAAAAATTAATACTGATGTTAACATTCTTACTTGAAAAATTTCAAATCTGCACATTTCTTCCTTCTAGCCATACAGCTCATAGCACAACAAGATTGAATCATTTTCAAACCTCAAACTTGAACTTAAAAAACAAAATATTTCTCTGAATGCAATAAAATACAAAATGGTTCCATTTAAAAAATAAACAAAGTTGATATTTATGAAGTTAAACTTTGAACACTTTTTATACACACCCTGTATAAAATGAAAGAAGACAATTGAAGGAAGAAAGAATGAGTCAGGATTAGTTTCAGTAACATTAAATGAATCAGATATAAACAAACAAAAGAGTTTTTTGGTAGAAACTAAACAAGAAAATGTAAATAACTGGCATCGAAAATTAGGGCATATTAACATGAAAAATATGAAGAAAATTGTTGATTTAAAGATGGTATCGGAGATTGACTTGAAAAGTACAGATTGTAATTTTTTTGAGGTACCATGTGATATTTGTGTAAGAGCTCATCGTACAATATTTCCATTTAATTCAGAAAGGACTAGGGCAACAAGAACTTCAAAAACTATCCATACTGATTTATGTTGTCCAATTGATCCGCCAACCTAGGATAATAAAAACTATATTCTTACTCTTTTATTGATGATTACACAAATTGGACAGAAATCTATTTATTAGAATATAAAAATGAAGATTCAGACTTTGTACGATAATATATAGAAGTAAATGAAAATACAAAAATATGAAAGTTTCAACAATCAGATGTGTAAATAGAGGTGAATATAAAAACAATGAATTGATAGATACTGCAAAAAAAGTTTAAGGATATTAAAGTTGGACATGACTATACCATATACACCACAGTTAAATGGCAAAGCAGATCGCTTCAATAGAGTACTTATCGATAAAGTTGGATCACTATCATTTGACAGTCAAATTAAAAAGGAATTTTGGGATAAAGCAGCCAGAGTTGCAACTTACATATTAAACCAACTCCTACAGAATCTATACGATTTAATAAAACACCAATCGAAATGTGGGCAAATGAAAAACCTGCTATTAGAAGAATGCAAATTTTTGGAAGAGAAGCATATGCAAAGAGCCTTGGATACTTGAATGAAACTTGACGAAAGAAGTGAAGAATACTTATTACTATGCACCAAATGATTATGGATTATTTGATGAAAGAAAAAGAAAATTATAATAAGAAGAGATGTTATATTTATAAAATATAAAAATTGAATAGAAACATCAAAAATAGATTAAGCAAGAGAAAGAAAATAATATTCAACAAGTCCAAGAATAAATGCAAAATATTGAGGAAGATGAAATACAAAGCACATACGAAGAAACTAAAAACGTGGAAGAAATACCAGAACGAAGAAAAATTCAAGTAAAATCGGCGAAAGAAAATCAGCAAAACTGTTCACCAATAAATGAAGAAATAGAGAAAATTGTTACAGAAAGCGATATAGAATATATTTATGAAGAAAGTGATTGAGAGGAATCAACCTTAGGACAAAGCATTACAAGAGAAAGAAGTATTAAGAAATTAAGTCGATACAATTAAGCTAAGGACACATTTTTAACACATGTCAACACGACACGTCAGAATTCGACACATCAGATAGGCCGGACACATATGTGTGTTATAAAACGTGTGTGCCAGCTGACATTTTGATTTTTTAACCTGTTAAGTAGTATCCTCGACCTTCAGATTCACACAACACACATTTACAACCCTCCAGAGCTTATAATATAATGGAGCACCTACAAGAAGAGATGGATTGGTTGGATGAAGAGGAATGGGTTGCGGTTACTGCAGCATTGCTTGTGCTACAATATGAATCCAGGGAGTACTGGGTTCATCCAATAAACCAAGGTAGGCACGAATGTGGTGAATATCATGTTCTGTGGCCCGAAATTAGAAATGACGACGACAGGTGTAAAATGTATATCAGGATGACCAAGAAGGAATTCGACGTGGTTTACTATTTACTAGAAAGTAAATTAAAGAAGCAAAATACAAATTTTAGAGAAGCAATATCTGCCGAAGAACGACTTTTAATAATTTTAAGGTAGAAAATAACAAAACACAATATTATATTTTCTTAAATACAATCGAGTATAAGATTATTATAAAACTAGACATAATATTATTTTTGGAAAAGTAGATTAACATTTTATAAATTTATAAAATTAATCAATGTATTGGAAAAGGTATTTCCTGAAACATAAGTATTGGTTTGAGATTGTCGTTTTCGTTGGTCTCGGTAGTCCTTATTTCGGAAATTGTACAAAAACTCATACTTTCGTACCTCTTCTATAAATTGTATCTCAATTAACCGAAAGATAATTATAGATATATTATGGAAACGAATATAGTTAAGGAAACACGTTTCAGTCACGCTCAGAACAAACTCGGCACAAGTGGTGAATATAACCTACAACACTTCTGACGAAAATGTGACCAATGTAGATATTGAAAACACGCGTTAAAGCGTGTTGTCGGTCTCTGACGACATATCACAATAATATGCATAGATCTATTTAAAATAACGTAATAGATATTTATATAACACTTGTTAATGCGTGTTAACACGACACGTGTTGAAAATGTGTCCTTAACTTTATCGTCTTCAGAAATTTACTTTTATACGTTTATTCAGTGCATTGATGGTGTCGGAATTTAGATTTATTTGGTAAAGAATACTAGAATATACAGTGCATTTGTAAAAATCTTTAGTAAGATTATCTGAATAAAATTTAAAATCTATTATTCGCTAATCTATGATTTATTGATTATTAGTAATAGATTCTAACGTTATTGTGTACTTATTGGTTAAGATTTTGGACTTGTACATTCACTTTTTGGACTATTTTTTGTAGATTGTTTTTCAACACATTTAAAGCTTTTTCAATTTTTTTTCCGTTATTCGCATCTCAGGTTTAAAATAAAAATTTAAGAAAAGTACCACCTGCGAATTTGATATCCAATGAGCCTTTTTCCTGAGAATAATGCAGCGAACGTGTCACCAGAGGCAGCACTAGTAGTAGGGACAAACATAAAATATTTACATGCAAAGCAATTGTATTTACGTGATATTATTTTATTATTTAAAAATATAAATCTGATATAAAAAAATTTTTTTGAACTTGTATAATGCCAACAAAGCATTGCAGTTTTGCGAATTATACGTCGGATAATCGATATCCAGAAGAGAATGTGTTTTTTATACCATTTATAAAGCCTCATGTTGATGTGGTTAGATGTAATAAATGGATACATGCTTCGAGGAGTGTGGATTTAACAGTACAAAAAATTAATAAATATTCATATGTGTGCTCTAAACATTTTATTGGGGGGAAAGGTCCTACTGAAGAAAATCCAGATCCTGTTTCTGCAACAATTAGTAAAGTAAGTAATAATAAATTTTTTTTTAAGTAATGTTTGTGATTGGAGTAAAATCAAAATTTTTTAATGAAATATGAATGATTTAAGACGTAGTAGGCATGAAACAATTCTAAATAAATAAAAATAAGGTAAAAAATACTATTTATTAGCAATACACATACTGATTTAGTAATTTCTTACGTGTTGCTTTTTTTATTTTAAGGTTTTTGCTATTTACTGGGCTGATTGATTACTTGAGAAAATAAATTAATGTCTGCTAGCGTCAAAGTCATAAATGATTGACTATTTTATAACTGAAATTATGATAAAATAAATAAATTTAAAAACTTTCAACAAAATTTTTCCAACTAACAAACTTTTAATTTTTATAGATACCAAAAGCACGAAACAAACGTCCTTCAACATCAACAAACGATTTTCTGGGCAGTCCGCTTCAAAAATCAAAAAAAAAGAAAGATGTTGACACAGAATCTTCAAATCCAATCCAGCAAAATGATACTCTAGATGTTCTATTAGATAACAGTTTAACTCCTGAATCCATTAAGTCACCGTCAAGTAACGGAGAACACACCAATAAATCCGTAACTCATGCAGAAAGTCAAACATGCATGGAAGTTGAAAGCATTTTTGTAAAAAAATTACAGAAAGAGATTGAAAAAGTTACGAAAAAACTAAATACATCTACTCTTAATTATAAATCGTGTATGAATGATCGTAAAAAGTTTAAGTTTTATACAGGCTTAATGCCAGAAGATTTTGATATTGTGTGGAATTTTTTAGGTCCGCCAACAGAATCATCACTGATAATCTGGCATTCAAAATCTGAGACTAATAAACGTATAACGATAAAACAATTTAAAGCATTATCTTTAAAGAATCAACTTTTTTTAACTCTTGTGAGATTAAGATGTGGCTTTTTATTGTATGATTTGAGTTGCCGGTTTGGTATCAGTATTGGCTATATTTCGAAAATAACAACTACATGGATACAACTAATGTATTGTAAATTTAAACAACTAAATCATTTTCCATCAGCTAAAGATATCAGTAAGAACTTACCTCAAGCCTTCAAGAAATTTAAAAATATACGAGTAATTATTGATTGTTTTGAATGGAACATGGAGAAGCCTAAAAATTTTAGTCAACAAGGAAATACGTATTCAAGTTACAAATCTAATAACACAGTAAAGTTTTTGATTGGAATCATACCTACTGGAGGGTGTTGCTTTCTTTCAGATGGTTTTGAAGGGCGCATAACTGATACAAGTATAACTGGAAATAGTGGATTTTTTGAATATCTCGAGAAAGGTGACTTAATATTAGCAGATCGTGGTTTTAACATAGAAGATTTTTGTAATAAATATAAATGCACTGTATTAATGCCACCGTTTTTAAAATCGAGAAAAAAGTTTACAAAAAATGAAGTTAAGAGGGCAAGAGAGATTGCTTCGGCTCGAATACACGTGGAACGATTTATTGGGCGAATGAAACAGTTTAGAATAATGCAAAGAATTATACCTAAAACTTTATTGCCTATTGTATCACAAATTGTTTTTGTAATTGCAATGTTAATAAATTTTCAGGAGCCACTTGTTACATAAATATTTCAATAAAATTTATTAAAATAACTATAACACTATAATTATTTTGTTTTGTCTGATTAGTTCAGTAAGTACAGCATCATCAGTCATAAGTTTTAAAATATTTTTAAACAAAAAATAAGCATAAAACATTTATGGTAACAACATACACATATAACATCCTATTATTAAAAATCTTAAAAACATTAACTGTTGTTTTTATTACACTTATATGTCCATCACAAATAGAGGTAAGTTTCGTGGTAGTCTCATCTCAAAAAATTCCATAGCTAAGATATTATGGACTTTGCATAGTTTAGTTGTTAGGGCATTTATAAAAGTTTGATCTCGAGATATTCTCTCAACCTTCAAAAATAACTCCTCTTCCATTATTTATACAGTCGTTGACCCTATTGTATACCAATAAAAGATTACTAAAATATTAAATACTAACTAACTGATAAGTTTATCACTGAGAGTCATCATCTGCATATGTGTGCGAAATTATTTTTAAAATTAATTAAATGAATAATAAATTTTTCATTATTGATTACCATTGATTACAATAGCATATAACCTCTATTTTTTATTAAATTATATTCATTTATTATATTTAATTAATTTCATTACCGTAAATATTTGATACATATTTCACTCGGAAATAAATCTGAAAATCATAATAATTTTCAATTTCTTTTATTACAGTTTGAATCTACCGCTACTATTTTACTAGAGTCTGTATACTAACCTGTCTATTAATTCATTTTTTTTTTCCACTTATTTTTAAATTACGACAACCAAGCCAGCGTTTTAATGTTACAACATTGTTATCTTTTACGGTTGCAAATTTTAATTTTGCTCCAGGAACATCGTCCTCTGTTAAAAACATTTTTTTTCAAGTACACTACTGTGTGTTTATATGGGGATTTGACAGTGTTTGTCCCTACTGAACTACTAGCGCTGCTAGTGAGTAATTTTTCGTACTTCAGGAAAAAGGCTCATTCTTTGGTAATTCGTCAATTATAGAATTCAAATAATCGAGTTTTGCTGGTATATTTAAATTTCGCGAAGCGTTTTCATGGTTAGAGGAATTATTTATATTGCGGAATATTATACCTAATATTTCGATTTCTTTTTCATATTGTCTTAACAAAATTCGAAATATCAGGAAAAATTTGTAAGCTTAAAAAATTATTATACGGTTCGAAGCAAGCTCCATTGAAATGGAATGAACATTTTACCAAATTTTTAAAAGAAAACGACATGGATGCCTTAAATGTTGACTAATGTATATTTAAAAATAATACTGGACCCATATTTCTAGCAATATAAGAGTGAGTGAGTGAAGAGTTATTATTTGGAGAAAAAATAGAAGGAATAGATAACCTGTTATGAAAACACGAAAAAAAAAATTATTAAGAAATTTGACAATGTTGATTGTTTTTTGGAATTAAATTAACGAGAACTACAAATTCAATAAAATTAGATCAAGATCAATCACAGATTATGAAAAAAAAAACAAACAAATAAAAGAACTGATGTCATTTCCATATCGTGAAGCTGTAGTCTACTGTATTTATGAAATCGAACGACATATTCGACATATAACTATTGTGGTCAAAATTTAGAAAATCCATCGAAGAAAGATGTTCAGAATGTGAAGAGAAGTATGAAAAGAAGAAAATACAAAAACTGAAGTTTACACTGACAGTTACTTTGCGGGATACAAGAACACCAGGCTACGCCATATTTTATGGTGGAGGACCCGTCATTTGGTGTTCCAGAACATAACCTGTTGTAGCACTGAAGCGGAATTTATTGCCACTGCCGAAAATCAGTTAAGGAAGTTGGAATTTGAAAAAACTAGTGATGAAAGATGCAGATGCATGTTTGAAAATGGGCAATCAGAGTGCAATAAATATTCTTAAGAATGAACTCAATTTTATTCATGAAAAAGTAAGAGACGGTCTAATTAAAACAAAATACTAATGTCAGGAAAATAATACAGCAGAAATTTTTACTAAATCACTTCAGACATATATATATATATATATATATTATATATATATATATATATATATATATATATATATATATATATATATATATATATATATATTATATATATATATATATGTAAAGAAAAATATAATTTTCTTTTGCGTGTTATTTTGCCGTACGTCACATAAAGTCCGTTTGTGACAGATGATCTGTCACTGTCATCGATGGGAAGCAGGGCATAACCTCGAATGTCGTGTTGTGTGATTGTGTGGAAAACAATTTCATTTTTAAGTTTATTTTAATTTGTGATTTTGGAACAGACATTGTTAATAATAACATTAAATGTCGTTTCTTTTCTTACAGGTATGAAATATTTGTTTAGTACTAAATAGGTGCATACTTTTGTTTCATGTAATTTTTAGTTTACATGTTAATAACAATAAATCTCTTTTCTTACAGAGAAACACAATTGTGTTTGATTGACTGTGTCACCAAAACCACAGATATATTGGAAATTGTCTTATAAAACGACATTTATTGTTAACAAAATGGAAAAGTTGAAGTTTACTTTTCAAGTGAAACCAACAACAGACGGAAAGTCAAACTATATCGCAATTGTGACTGAAGATGAAAAATATTTCCTCATTCCTGAAGAATTCCAAGCTATTTCACAGCACACATATATTCAAACTTCGAAAACTTTTATCACAGTGAAAAATACATTAAAAAAAAGACATCAAACTAGAAGTGTTTGGATAAAAACAACAGAGGATATATTAAAAACATATGTTGATGAGGATGGCAATATGATTTTTCAGAACCAATTTCTAGAGGAAACTACCAAAGAACAATTGACTGTCGTAAGCAAAACGTGTTCAGAAGATCCTATAGCCAAAATTTTAGAGAAATTAATAGAAAACCAGGAGAAAAAAGAAAAACAAAGCATAAAGAAGCTAGCTGACAAGTTTGTAATTGAAAAATTTGATGGAAAGAGTTCAAATGCAAATCAGTGGATGGAAGTATTTGAAAAAGAATGTGAAAGGTTCAATGTATTAAAAGACGAAGAAAGAATTGAAATCTTTAGATTATTTCTTGAAAAATCGTGCACTGATTAGTATTCTTCCATGATAATCAAACTTACCTTACATTCCGAGTGGTTACAATGGAAATCGAGCTTTATACAGACTTATGCAAATAAAGGTTGGACTACTAGCAAGTATGCTTTATCGTTCAAATATCAATATGGATCTTTATTAGAATATGCAGTTAAAAAAGAAAAACTTTTACTAGAAGTAAGAAAAACAATAGATGAAGGGACACTTATTGATATAATTGCCGCCGGCTTACCAGATTTTATAACTGATCGAATCAACAAGGAAGAAATTTTACATACTAAAGACTTGTTTAGTGAACTTGGAAAATTAGAACATTTGGTTGCAAAGAAAAAAAATATTAAGAAAAAAGACGATATCAAGCAAGTAAAAGAAAAATGTAGTATTTGTGAAAAATTAAAAAAGGGTGTACGCTATCATTCAGAAGATTCCTGTTGGTTTAGAACAAAATCAGATACAGAAAAGGATAAAAAGCAAATAAAGCTCGTTAACAATTCAGAATTGGAATGTGAATTGCAGTGTGAAGATCAAAAAAACTAATAGTGCCGCCATTGATCAAAGTCAAATTAGTACTCAATAAGAATGTTGAAGTTTTTGGGATCTATGACTCAGGCTCTAATGTCTCATTGATAAATTCAAGATTGTTAAAAATAAATAATAAGGAAACCAGTCACTACAACAATACTAATTTGAAAACGATTAATGGCGTTAAAAAGGCAAATGGCATAATTACAATAGATATAGCCATTTTTGATGTGGAAAAGAAAATGAATGTTTTTGTAATAGACAAGGAAAATTTCGATTATGACTTCTTAGTGGGACTAGATTGTATAAAAGAGTTTTACCTAGTTCAAAATGCAAACTTAGAAATTAATCAGAAAATACCCATACAAAGAAGTGGAACAGTTTCTAAGGAAACAGATTCAGATATAATTTCTATAAAAATAAAATCTGATAATTTAATAAACTTCAATGAAGACATATGTGGAAAAGACTTTCAAATTTGTATTAATCATCTAGACTTTGAAAAACAGGCATTGATTGATGAATTAATATCAAAAAATAAGTCAGTATTTGCAAAGGACAAATTTGACATAGGAAAGGTAACGGATTATGAAGCACACATAGACCTGTTAACAGAAAAATATTGTAGTAAACGTCCATATCGTTGCACAATTGAAGACAAGAAAGAAATTGAGAATCAAATTGCAAAATTATTGGAAAAAAATATAATAGAAGAATCATATAGCCCATTCGCAGCACCGGTCACATTAGCATATAAAAGAGAAGAAGATAAAAAATCAAGATTGTGCATTGATTTTCGAGACTTAAATAAAATAGTTGTGCCTCAGTCACAGCCATTCCCTCTTATTGAAGACCTAATATTAAAGACAAGGGACTGCAAGTTTTTCTCAACACTAGACCTAAATTCAGCGTTTTGGTCTATACCTTTGCGTGTAACTGACAGATACAAAACTGCATTTGTGACACAGGAGGGGCACTACCAATGGACCTGCTTACCATTTGGATTAAAAACATCTCCAGCTATATTCCAGAGAATAATGTGCAATATCATACGGAAGCACAAGCTGGAAGAGTTTACGGTATGTTTTATCGATGATATTTTGCTATTTTCAAAATCATTTTCGGATCATGTAAGACATCTAGAACAACTCTTTCAAGCAATTAAAAATGAAGGTTTGAAACTAAAATTCTCTAAATGCACATTTGCAGCGGATACAGTCAAATACTTGGGTCATGTGATACAAAATAATTCAGTTAGACCGTTGAAAGACAATTTAATATCAATAAAAAACTTCCCGATTCCAAAGAATCAGAAAAATGTGAGGCAATTCCTGGGAAAGATAAACTTTTATCATAAGTATGTGCCAAATATAGCAATAAAGTTGGAACCATTACATAACCTTTTAAGAAAAGGACAAACCTTTAACTGGACCGAAGCATGCCAAGAGTCATTTGATGAAATGAAACAAATATTATGTTCTCAACCGGTATTGACAATCTTTGATCCAAACCTACCTATTCACATATACACAGATGCCAGTATACTAGGAGTAGGAGCAATACTAAAACAGCCACAAGGAAATAATGAAGAAAAACCAGTAGCATATTTTTCTAAAAAGTTAAATGAAGTCCAAAAAAGAAAGAAAGCTATATATCTGGAATGCCTGGCAGTCAAAGAATGTGTAAAGTATTGGCAACATCTATTAATGGGTAGGAAATTCATTGTCTTTTCAGATCACAAGCCATTAGAGAACATGAACATAAGGTCTAGAACTGACGAAGAACTAGGCGATTTAACATATTACTTATCACAATATGATTTCCAAATTAAATATTCTCCAGGAAGATACAACACTGAAGCTGATTGCCTGAGCAGGAACCCAGTGCTTGATCCAAATGAAAACCTAGAGGATCAGTTGAAAGTAGTGAATACAATAACACTAGAAGATATCTTAAAAGATCAAATTAAAAATGAATATATACAATGCAGAAAAGGAAAGTTAGTAAAAAGAAATAATGTTTACTACAAGCAAGTAAAGAAAAAGGAAAAAATCATTATATCAGAGGAATTGAGCATAGAACTCATGAAAAATGTACATACAGATCTAGGCCACATAGGAATTAAACAGATGCAGAAAATGATTAGCTCAGTGTATGCAGCAGAAAATATGACTAAAAACATAAAATTAATCTGTGAGGGTTGTATAGTATGTTTAAAGAATAAATCAAGAGGACATAATAAATATGGACTGATGTCTCATTTGGGTCCTGCTACAAAACCTTTTCAGATATGCTCTATTGACACCATAGGAGGTTTCGGAGGTTCCAGATCAACGAAGAGATATTTACACCTTTTATCAGATCATTTCACCCGATATGCATATATTCTAACATCAAGTACCCAAAATGCAAATGACTTCATAAAGCTGATAAAGAATTGTGCAGAGAGTGATAACATTGAATTGATATTATCAGACCAATACCCAGGTATCAACTCTAAGGAATTCAAGAGATTCTTGGATGAAAATAATATTCCCATAATTTTTACAGCAGTGAACTCTCCTTTCTCAAACGGCTTAAACGAGAGATTAAATCAAACATTGGTCAATAAAAGAAGGTGCAGGATGAACGAACATGACAAGAAAAAAGCATGGACATCTGTAGCTCACAGTTGTGTACAAAAATACAATGAAACGGAACACACTGTTACTGGATATGCTCCAAAGTACCTTCTTTATGGCACAGATGTCACGATTTTGCCAAATGAGCTGAAACAAAAGAAGTCTGACTACGATTTAATACAGGCCAGAGAAAAGGCACTAAAAAATACAATCAAATCACATAATTACAACAAGACAATTTATGACAAAAACAGAGAAAATATAGACTTCAAAGTTGGTGATACTGTTTTTGTAGAAAATGGAAACAAACTCAATAGGAAGAAGCTAGATGAATTGAGACTTGGACCCTACAAAATCATAGAAAAAATTTCAAACTCAATCTTCAAGATAAGCACTGACCATAGAAGATCAGAGTCAAACTTTTTCCACATCTCGAAGCTAACGCCAGCTCCTGCCTACTTTTGAAGACATGCATGTGAAAATATAGTCTCCTATCTTCGCTGGGAGGGGAGATGTAAAGAAAAATATAATTTTCTTTTGCGTGTTATTTTGCCGTACGTCACATAAAGTCCGTTTGTGACAGATGATCTGTCACTGTCATCGATGGGAAGCAGGGCATAACCTCGAATGTCGTGTTGTGTGATTGTGTGGAAAACAATTTCATTTTTAAGTTTATTTTAATTTGTGATTTTGGAACAGACATTGTTAATAATAACATTAAATGTCCTTTCTTTTCTTACAGGTATGAAATATTTGTTTAGTACTAAATAGGTGCATACTTTTGTTTCATGTAATTTTTAGTTTACATGTTAATAACAATAAATCTCTTTTCTTACAGAGAAACACAATTGTGTTTGATTGACTGTGTCACCAAAACCACAGATATATTGGAAATTGTCTTATATATATATATATATATATATATATATATATATATATATATATATATATATATATATATATATATATATATATATTATATATTACTGCAGGTCTCTTCTTTTTCAAAATTTTTTTCGATTTTTCTTTATCTTATCAAAATATGATATTGACACTGACAATTTGTTTATTTATATTGATCTATAGATCACCTTCATCATAAATATCAAAATAAGAATAAAATCAACTTAGAACTTTGTTCCAATAAGAAAAATTAATTTTTCTTTCGTTTCCACATTTCAAATATATTAAAATTATTAGAATTTACAAAATAGAGCTATAAATTTTACTTAAATTATTTAGATCTTTATCATTTATAGTTTTTTCGTTTTTATGAATGTGAACCATTTCTAAAAATTCTCTTTTTTGTGTATTAGATTCCGTTTCAAGAATTTTTGATTCTTTATAATTGAATTTATGTTTTTTTGATATCTCATGGTTCGTTAATGGAGTTCTATTTTTTTTATCGTATTGATGACCTCTTAGTCTATTTTCTAAATACTGAGATGTTTGCCCTATGTAGACTGCGTCACAATTAGTACAAGGCACTTGATATATAATATTACTTCTTTTGTTTTTTCGTGTTTTAGATTTTAATTTAGTGAAATATTTGGATGATGTATTATGTCCTCTATGACTTATACTAATATCATATTTATTGAAATAATTCGATAATTGTTGGGACAGTCCTTGTACATATGGCAAGGAAAAATGTTTCATGTTTTGATGTTTCGTTTCAGTTTTGTTTTTAAATTGATTGTAGTATCTGTTTATCCTTTACTTGAATATGTTCTTTATCATTTAGTTCACATTCATAAGAACGAAAAAGATATAAATGATAAAAAAGATCTAAATAATTTAAGTAAAATTTATAGCTCAATTTTGTAAATTCTAATAAATTTAATATATTTGAGATGTGGACTGGAGAATATATCTTCAATTTGTGGCTGGATTATAAAAGCCACTATAATTTCAAATAAACCTCAAGTTTGTTTCAGCTATAATTTATATATAAATGTAGAAATAATCCAATTCTACTGACTGGAAATATCAAGACACTTAATCAACGAATTACAATAACTATTTTAGTGCTCAATTCCATTTCGTCACTATATCTCATGTACTTTATTACAGCCTCAAACCTTTACAAAAATATAAACAAAAATATAAAAATAAGAGAATCGCTTTATTACAAAAAAGTAACACAATATACGTGGAATTTCTTTTAAAAAAGTACTCTACACAATATCGATTTTAAAATTATAATTCAGTCTTGCCTGCTTTGGGAGATCCACTCCTATCATATCCTTTGAGTTCGTTTGTAGCCTCTTTGGCAATGTATTTGATAAAATCATCAATTTCTCGTCCACCCTGCAAGAGAAAATGAAAATTCAAAATTTGATACAGACAACAAACATATTATTTCTCTATCGATACACATAACTTATTTTTTTTTGCAGTTATGACTTTTTCCAGATTTTCTAAAATCCGATTCATAAGAACTCTTATTCCCACCTTGTAGAGCTTATTTTCAATTATATTTTCTTTTTCTTTATTATTTAAAGCCTATATTAAATAATTTTTAAAATCTGAACTAATAACTATCTAACAAATAGAAAAAGTTGTCCTTCAAATAGAAATTAAGAATCTCTTTACTCTCGTGCTCGTTTTACCAGCTATTAACTCCCAGAAAGAGAAAAAACCAAAAGGAAGGCAGGAAAAATTCATATCCTATTCATCAATACAGAAAAAACATGGTTCTTGAAGTTTGAGAATTGTGCAAATTATGTCTCTAACAGTGATATGTTCACTTGATTAGTTCTGCACAAAAACATTCATTAATTAATACTAATTTATTAAGCTTTGTTTCTTCGGTCAATCAAAGGGTGTATTCCACTCTCTCACGACAATCGCGTTTATGACCAGTAGAATGTCTTATGAGGCGTTTTGAGCGTTGAGATAAATATTAACAAATGGCAAAACAGAAAAAATAAAGCGAAAGCCTTAAGAGGATGTGTTATAATTTGTAAGTTGAATTTTTTAGTAGAGTACTTAACTGATTTACATTAAAGTAAAATCAAAATATCTTCTGCGACGATAGTAAAATATTTGGTGGTGTGACACAAGAATGCTTCAAAACTATTTATAATATCCCATACCGCATCAAATAATGAAATATACTCTCATGGTATCTGCGTTAATTCTTTCAACGCTCACTTCGACTCACCTCTTGACAAAAGTCGTCGTGAACGTTAGTCATGACGTCATGAGTGACATTGTCGCCGCGACCACAACGATCGTAATCGCTATATGGAACGCCCAAAAGAGAATTTCAGGCGCCGTAAACGCTTAGTGAAATGCAACAAAAGTTATTTGTTTGTAAACTGTTAAAATTCATTTAATTGATTTGAAACTATCGCACTAACAAGTATATTAACTATTCATAGCTAAAAAGATTGTTACCAGGACTAATATGAAAGAATATTAGCATTTATTACCTCATATTTGATAGGTGAATCCTTAAAATCTTTAGGTAACCAGAAAAGTGTGGGGAAACCACGAACTTCATAAGTGGATGGGACATCATTAGCAGTAGCATCCATTTTAACAATGAATACATCCTCATCTTTAAGCTAAAACAAAAATATTGAACTATTCAGTTAATAATTTATAACTAACATTTTTTCATTAATAGTTATTCCAATTAAGACTTACTTTTTCGGCGAGTTCTTCAAAAACAGGTGCGAGCTTTTTGCAGTGTCCACACCACGGAGCATAAAATTCAATAAAGGTATCCTTTCCATTATTGACAACAACTTCTTCAAAATTCTTAGCTACTGCTACCTTTAATGGTTGATCATTGCTTTCTGGAATTGGTTCAGATTTTAAATAAGGTTCAATAGAGCCTTCCAACACATCACTGATGAATATTTCAAAACCTTCAACACTAAAAAAAGATCATATAAAATCATAGTTAGGGGAAAATATATTTTTTATAAACTTTCAACTCACGAGAAATCTTTAAGAACAAATTTCTGATTTTTAGCATCTCTAGCTGCGATTACTGGTTTATCGCCTTTAACATAGTCTAAACCAAACTCATTCAATTCATGTTGGAATTCATCGTTTGAACTAATAGCAAAATTAGCTTTACCAACAAATTCTTTGGCAACCTAAAATTTTATGGAGTTATAATTTTGTAATAACTGTCTTCATTTACGTATTTAACAAACTATTTGGTGACAAAAGAAATAATCATATAATACCTTTTATTTGGAGGAAATGTCCCGCATTAAAAAAATAGGAGAGGAACGTAAATGTTATCTTGATAATCACAGAGTGGATAAAAAAAGTTAACTCACCTTCAAAATTCTGTTACGCCAGTAGTTTGTTCCCTTGGGGTTCTTAACATAGTCAACATCATAGTAAGCAACAAACAATGGATTTTCGAATTCTTGTCTGTTGTCAGGTTTACGATGTCCTACCAAACCATGGCTGAAAAACAATTGATAATAAAATACATTATTCCAGTATGATTGTTATTTATCAAGGTTAAATCTTAGTGGTAGATATTAAGCTGGTTACTGGAAATAAGTAGTGGCCTGAAAACTTCAAACCTATAATTTAATCAATAATACAGATGAAACAGAAATACCTCTTTATATCAATCCTGACAGGTTTGTGAAGCGACATTTATTAGGTTTTAGTCCAAGATCTTAGTAGTGTCTCATGTACTTAAAATATCTGTGTGTTTATGGAGTTTGCCGAGTGACACCTGGGCAGGTACCAGGTGGGAAAGGTAACTAAAAATTAGAGTTATTTGACGTAAATTTTAATGGCTGATATTTATATATATTTTGTAGTATATTATTCTGAACTAGTGTCATGAAGTCTCAGACACTTTTCATGGACCAGAACTTTTGTCAGATGCTTTAAAGCTCCACAAAAAATAAATGAACTTTATTCATTTTTTAATGTCTAACTTTTATCTATGTTATTAAAGTAACTACTACAAAGTTATATTTCATCAGTCAGACAAATTTAAATGACCAAACATCCCCTAAATACAAATATTATTCAACCGGGAGTGCGAGCGCGAGAGCACTATGCGCATGCGTCTCAAAGTAAAAAATTCAAATCTATTAAAAATACTTACTGCTTTCAATCCAAAATTTTTGCATTTTTACTTCAGTAAAGTAATCTTTAATGTTAAATTAATAATTAATAAATATTGAAGTAAATTTATTTATTGCATGTATTTGAAATAATGAATAGATTAGGAGCTATTTTGTTTTGTAAGACATTATTTTTATTTTATTGTAAAAAAGATACCAGTTAGAATAATTTTAAGAAAAAAAAACATAATTATGATTAATTAAAGCCATATCTGTTGATGATGTCGATTATATTACTGCTACTTGTCAAGCCATTCCAAGCTTATTGTGCTTTGACGTTTTATATTTACCATTTAAGATAGAATACACAGCATTCTGACTCAAAGATTTAACTACTCGAACACACCTAAAATTGTTTTTTCTTTTACTTTTATTTCCTCCAATAAATTTATGTCTTTTTGTCTTTTGGTCACAATATATACATGTCTGGAATTTGTCAGTTGTCATACCACATTCAAATAAATTATTATGAGTGAAGAAATTACTATCACACTCAAAAGTCGCACAAGATTCCTCGGAAATCTGTGACACCGGCTGAACTGATTCAGATTCAACACTAGGTTCAATACTTGGCTCAGGTATTACATTAGGTTCAGACATAATATTAGCTGGACTTGAGTTTGATACTACATGTTTGGTCATTTAAATTTGTCTGACTGATGAAATATAACTTTGTAGTAGTTACTTTAATAACATAGATAAAAGTTAGACATTAAAAAATAAATAAAGTACATTTATTTTTTGTGGAGCTTTAAAGCGTCTGACAAAAGTTCTGGTCCATGAAAAGTGTCTGAGACTTCACGATACTAGTTCAGAATAATATTCTACAAAATATATATAAATATCAGCCATTAAAATTTACGTCAAATAACTCTAATTTTTAGTTACCTTTCCCACCTAGTACCTGCCCAGGTGTCACTCAGGAAACTCCATAAACACACAGGTATTGTAAGTACATGAGACACTACTAAGAACCTAAGGTTTCATCCATTACAAAAACCCTCTTGTCTGATCGCCCTGGGATCTTACTCTATATTTGAAAACCTATACATAATATATTGTTAATAGGATTCTAGACGACATCATGAAATAAAAAAGACCATAAGACCATACATCAACCTCACTAAGTTGAAATTTCCGAAACTGTTGGTGATATTCATACTGAACACACTGCTTACACTACCCCTACATTCATACTCACAATGAACAGTTTACCTTCAGTCTCTGGAGACGATAACTTGGTTATCGAAACGGGCGTCAGACAGTGTAATTGTGAGTGTTGGTGTACTGGTACTGTAAGCAGTGTGTTCAGTATATATCAACCTAGTTCGATACATGGTTGAAGCAACTGAAGACCAATCGTCCTGACATTGATCAAATTCTGATTACCATTAATTTGAAATTAAATTATACTTACTAACTACCTATGAAAACAAATGCATGTGTAAGAATTGAGAATAGAAAACCGTAACTGTAAAGTGTATGAATGTTTAAAGTTAGACAGGAATTATCTGTTAAAGATGTACTGGGCAATCCAAATTATGTCAAATTATTAAATTAAGAGAATCACTGCAAAAAAATCATACTACTAATACTCACAAATTTTTAGTAATGAATTTCTGAATTTCAGCAGCGTCGGCATCACCAGTGTATTTTACACTATTTTCCTCAAATTTGTTTTGCAAATGAGTAGGTCTAAACAAGACCAAACCATCCCTGAAAAAAATTACACAACCAGGAAAATTAGTGAATTTTAATAATATTACTATTTTTTATCAATATGCATGACAATATGGACTGAAAATCACACGTTATACTGTAATAACAATTCTGCTCTGTGATAAGAATTGTTTTCAGCATTTTTTTTAAACAAACTTGTAAAAATCTTTTACTGACCAATATACTTGTGTTTTGTAAATATCTGCATTAAGATAACCTTTTTATAAGTATTACAAATAACAATATAGAAAATATTTAAATATTATCTTTTTTTACACTGTCTCCTTTCAATAACAAAAAAATTGATCTATTAATAATTCTGTTACTAAACCAACTATAAATTTAATAGAATTTTCATAATCCCACAGTTGTAAATACAAGTTAACAACTGAACGAACATTATAAATAGCTTCTTGTTATTTATATATTTGCACTAGTTTTTCAATTCCAATCCATTAATGAACCCTCCTTGGTACAGTGATGATTCTGCGCAATAGAGATTACATGTTCCAACGGGGGGCTTACCGTTATATTAACGATTGTGTTTTAGGTTCTGACTGACTTGAGAATTGTTTGTAAACCATTTTCAGGATGGTTCTTTTGTTACTTGGTTGATAGCAAGTACTGTTACAAGAACCTTGCATAGCCGGAGATTGTGCAAAAATATCATTTAAACGCTTCTAATAACCATTCCTAGAATGGTACACAATAGCAGATTGGAACAAACCTATAATTACTACTTAGAATAAATAGGTAATTAGTGTTTGGAATCAACATAATTAATAATTAACACTTTTTGAAATAAAAATATAACATTTTAGAAACAATCATTAACCTCTAAGCATTTTGTAAACTATTACATGTAGATTTTAATATATTGATGAAGCAAAAGATCTTGTTTTTCATTTTTCAACTCGCAAAATCCACACAAAATGGAAACTGTAATTGTATGAAATCAACAGGCTAGATTAAGTTTAAACTAAAACACAAAATTGAGGATCAATGGCTATTTATCTAGATCTTTATAATTAATAACATTTTTATTGATGAACTAATATGAAAAAACTTTGTAAGACTTACTTGATTTCTTGGGCATCCAAAAGTTCCTTGAAAGAGGTGTGAGCAAATTTTACTTTTTCTCTCAATTTATTAGCAATTTTAAGGAAAGAGGCCTTAAGAAGTGATTCTTTTTCAAAGAAACCCACCACTACAGACTCTTTTTCAGCTGCCAGTAATTTTTTCAAACAATCTGCAGTTTTTAGTTCCACTGAACTTGGACCAACTTGAGCTTTCATGTACTTGACAATTCCTTCAACAATATTCACTTTTAAACTCACATATATCATGAAAAAAATAGATATTTTAAAGTTCTTAATTCTGCCTTTCAACTTATTGTTACCTCAATTTTTCAAATATTTCTTTACAAGTTTAATTTGGAAGTTGATGAAGACAGCTTACTATAATCTTAAACTGATAATTTGAATCACACATAACCACAAGTATATCTTTTTCCAAACTTCACCCATTTCCTCACTTTATCAAGTTATCCTCCAAATTCCTCTTTTATCTTGAGATTCCCTCACTCAGTGTTCTATTTTAAAGAGTCCCATTTTCAAATATGTCTATGCATTATACTACTTAATTGTTTGTCCACTGACCAGCAATTTGTAATATTCTTCACTATCACTATCACAAATCACATGTTTGATGACCATATCACAACTTGGTAATTTGAGAATTATAGATAATACTCGTCATTCATTGGTAGTGCTATGTAATTGCACTTCCATTTTCTTATCCTCAGCACCTTCACTAAATAAATTTCCAGATTTATGAAAAACTTGTTCAAGACCTATCATGAACCTGACTTTTGTTATTAAATCATAGTTTGCTTTTACTTAAGATCTTTCTCTGTTCTCCTTGGTGTTAGTAGATATTCCTCTCTATTTATGTTTTACTGTAGGTGGTGCTCTGCTTATGTTGCTGGCAGAGCTATAATTGAGATCAGCTGCTGTCATAATATTTCCAAAAAATTTATATTTTGACAATGAAATGATAAAGTGAATAATTTTCAACCAAATAGTGATAATATTCATATTTCAATACATTCAACAAGACAATACAATTATTTAAAATACCTAACTTTGCTGAATTTTAAAAATAGTGCACATTCCATGCTTTACTGATCAATTACCTGCTGCTTCTCTGGGTCCATTGTATTCTTGGGAAACTTCTCCATTTCTAAATATTTTCAAAGTAGGGTAACCACTTACACTGTGCTTATTACAAGTTTCTTTGCCACCTTCTGTGCAGTCTACTTTGACCAAGGCAACTGGGGGATCATTTCTGATTAAATCTTCAGCAGCTTTTGCATATTCTGGCTTTAATCTCTTACAATGTCCACACCTTTAAAATCAATATTTATTAGCGAAATATATTTTGTATAAAATTTTTTTAACGTTTTTGTCCTATTAAAGATGATGAAAACCTTTTTTATTTCTAACAAATTTCATCTATAAAAATATGAAAAAGTTGTTGTGAAAATACAGTGGTACTATATGGCAAGAAAATTCAATGTTTCAGAAGCTGGAAATTTATAAAAATTACGGCAAAACGGTAGATCTATTATTTATTGCCATCAAGTCTGGCAATAATGCAGTGGGGACTGGACAGGAATTCATAAATTTGAAAATCACAATTAATTTAATAGTAGTTTTCACTGCGCGTAAGGTTAAAAATTAGAGACTTACCAAGGAGCATAAAACATAACCAGAGCAGTTTGATGTTCGGCTATTCTGGATTCAAAATCACTATCCGATAACTCTAAAACATCTTCTTCTCTTGCGAAGCAAGTATAGAAAAATAGAGGCATGACGAAAATTTGGAATAAATACATTTTCTTATTTTTAACCGGCTTAACAATTTTTCAATACGACCTCAAGACCTTTGCGTAAAAGAATCCTTGAATCTGACGATACGTGGCTTTTAAAATGCGCAAGACAACGTGTTGTCGATTGTTTATTGGTTACTATGATGTATCTAAATAATATGATTGGCTACGAACGTGGAAACATAGATGAACTACATAGTTTGTGATGATGTGGTTGATCTATGGATTATATCCCTTCCTACGCAACCCACATTTAAATAAACAACTTATGTTCACGAGGTCCACAAATTTTGCAAAGGTTCATTCTGTAAGTAACCTAGATAACATAAATAAATATCTTTATTTATCTATGTAGTTTAGTGTTACCTAACCTAACCAATTAGTATTTTTATGCATCTTTTGTTACGCTGCATGTGAACATAGTGGGCGAGACAATCGGGTAACCAAAGATTCGTCAAAATACTGATTGGCTCCACAGAACATACCCTTGGGAGACCCTGTGGAGCCCATCAGCATATTGACTCATCTTTTGTTACACGGTTGCCTGGCCCATTATGTTCACATGGAGCGTCAAAAATATAAATTCAATTATTATTTGGAAAACCACAAAATCAGAGAGAACATGAAATTATAAAACTATTGGAGAGAAAAAATACTAAATATCAATTTTTAAAAAAATTTATTTATTCACTCATAAAAAATCAATTTCACCTAACAACACAGAACATACCAACATAGGCTAAGTTCTGTACCTAACAGCTTACATTAATTTCATGGTTTATTCATATGATACTTCTCAAATGCAATTGAAGATTTATTTCTAGATCAGGTGTGACTGCAATTGGTGGAAATATATTTACTTAAGTGGAATTTATGGGGAAAAAAGATTTAGAATGAGAAAGAAACAATTGACAAGGTGTAATTGTACTTCCATGGTACGTAATTTCTAAAAAGTAAAGTTTTTTCATTGAGATTATTAATGTGGTTATTTTGATTTAAATAATTGTTTAAGCTTTCGAGAAAAAAAACCTTGAATGATAATGACTTTCATTACGTCAAATTCAAAAGTAGCACAATATACCACTAGAGAAAATGCCTAGCTTAATCAAAATAAAGTAAAACGCAGAAGAAGACTAATGGAGATTAAATTTTTGACACTGTTAAACAGGTGATTAGCTTTAGATAAGTTTTGCTGTGGTGGTTAGTATTGACGGTGAATTTAAAATAAAAATGTTTTCAGTTGTGAAAATGTTCGTTATAACTTTATAAGTTTTTAAAAGATGGAGGAAACAATAACTACTTCTCAGGGTGGCGAATCTGATATGGATTGTTCAGATAATGAATTTTATGACGATTATTATAATACCAATGACGATATTGATATAGAACAAGTTGACCCGAGAAAAATTGATCCAGAATATTTTGAATTTAGCTGTCTCTTGGAAGAACAGGTGGATAGACTTCTCAATGAAACGGTTGAGACCTTAAGTAACAATTTACAAATATCGCCTTCACTTGCAAAAGTAAATAAACTTTTATGTGCATATCCACTTAGCTTTAAAACTAGTTTCCTAAATTGAAGAATAGGCCCTTGGGTATATATACATACATAACAAAATATCTTAATAAAGACCGAAATTGGGAAATTGGTCGACGAGACCTCAATGTTTTTACCTGTTATAAAATTCTTAATCAAAAGAAACTTGAAATCAGTTTTAAATGTTCTCTTGGATAGTTGAATGTATATATATATATATATATATATATATATATATATATATATATATATATATATATATATATATATAGTGTTTGTAAAGAGCTTATATTTAGGCCTCTAGGTTTAGGAATTTTTTATCAATATTTAGAAAATATCTGCTGAAATGATTAAGTGCAAATTTGTTTTAAATACTAAACTTACTGTGGATAACTTTGAAATAGTTAATAGCAACCTCTTTTTTTATACCTTACCTAGAAAATATTTCTAACAAAATTGCTAGAGCAGTAATAGACAATGTTTCTATTTGTAAAAGTTGGAAGAATACTATCTGTACTGTACTATCAATTTTTACCATTACTTAACAGTTTTTTATCTGATCTATTATAGGTTTTGTTACATAACAATCAATGGAATATTATTGAGGTAACTAAAATATTCAATGAAAACCCTACACAAACATTAATTGCAGCTAGAATTGAACCTCCCACATCACCAAATAGTATACTTTTAACTAGATATGTCAATTGCCCAGTTTGTGTAACAGTTCAACCCTTGGACAAATTCTACAGTTTATCTTGTGCACATATGTTTTGTAAAGATTGTTGGATCATGCATTTTGAAGTACAAATCAATCAAGTGAGTTATTGTAAACATTTTTCCAGTATGTCATTTTTATAAAACTTCTAAAAATTATTTTAGGGCATTTCCACAGGAATAGCATGTATGGCTAGAGATTGTGTGGTATTAGCCCCAGAAGATTTTGTGTTAAAGCACCTACATCTACCAAGTATGAGAGAAAAATATCAACAGTTCTCATTCCAAGATTATGTAAAATCACATCCTCAGTTGAGATTTTGTCCAGGTCCCAATTGTTCCATTGTAGTACACAGTAAAGAAGTCAAAGCTAAAAGGGCAAATTGCAATAAATGTAAAACAATATTTTGTTTCAAGTATGTATAAATTAATGTTTATTTCATACATGTTCCAATACGCAAGGAAATATACAATAAAACTTTTGTTGGAACTATGCAAAATAAAGTTAAAATTTATTAACAAACTTAACATTATTAGAAATCCATGTAAAAAATTTTCAATAACTGGGACACTGCTTTAATTAAATTAATTGAATGGAAGACCTTATAATGATATTAATTATAGATAACATATGCAAAATTACTTATAAAGGTATGAACATATTAATTTTTCGAAATATTTTATTTTATATAATTTGTTAATTAATGTTGAATCATATATTACCAAAATTAGTAATACTGTAATAAAAAAGTGCAAAAACGTTTTTTGAAATGCTTAAAGAAACAGTTGTGAAAAGAGATTGTTAAAAGGAATGACAAATTTGTTAAGGGATGATAAAAAAATGAGGGGAAAGTTTTTCTAGTTATGAGTTGAGAGTTAACAGTCACGAAGGAAAGGCGATAGAAAATATTAATTTGTAGCTAGTAGAAGTAATAAAATGAAAATTTTTTGGATAAAGAGAAAAGAAATTGAAATTCCCGAGAGTCAATTGAAAGTACTTAATATATATTATCACTTCTTTTGTTTTTGGGTGTTTTAGATTATAGTGTAGTGAAACATTTATATATATATATATATATATATATATATATATATATATATATATATATATATATATATATATATATATCCAAATTCTCAATACGAAAATGCTTGATCTTGATAATAACTTCAAATTGGGAGCTGAAACGTTGAGAATTTTCAAAAACAAGTAACAATCAAAATAGAACAAAATAATAAAATCAATTTTCTTGATGTTGCATTATATAAAATTAACAATAACATAAGAACAGAATGAAATACGAAACGAATTCTTCCCCAATACATTTAAACATTAATTCATATCGTCCTATGAAACAAAACAGATTAGTGATTATAAGTTTGACTGATAGAGCTATCCAACTGTCAGATCCTAAATTTAGACACTTAACTATTCAAAAAGCCAAAACTGCATAAAAGAGAATAATTATACTGAAAAAATGATAAAAAACATTAAAGAAAAAGATAAATAGATAACATAATCAATTAAGAAACAAAACAGAAACTTGATATAAAAACATAAACCATTTTTCCTTACTATAGGTACAAGGACTTTTCAAACAACTATTGAATTATTTCAATAAATATGGTATTATTATAAGTCATAAAGGATATAATACATTATCCAAATATTTCAATAAACTAAAATCTAAAACACCAAAAAAAAATAATTAAAATTATGTATCAAGTACCTTGTAATGATTGTGAGTGTTTACATAGAGTAGACATAATATTTAGAAAATAGATTAAAAGGTCATCAATAAGAGAAAAAAAGTAAAACTGCATTAACAAACCATGAAATATCAAGAAGCATACATTCAATTACAAAGATTCAAAATTTCTTGAAACGGAAAATACGATATACACGAAAAATAGAATTTTTAGAAATGGTTCACATATATAGGAACGAGAAAACGGTCAATGATACAAAATACTTAAACATTGGTCAGTCTAAGAGATCACTCACCAATCAGATTACCTCTTTCAAAAGTGACAGCAAATTATAACTGTACAGATGCTGAACATGAACATGTTTTCTATAAATGTCATTCTATGGATTATAAATCTGCCAAAATTTTAACAACTAACAATATCTACCAAAAAAGCCTATTTCTAAGAACAGCATATATTGCTCAAAATGATCGATATATTAAAAAACTGATTTAAATAAGCATAGTGTAATATAATCTTTGTATTTTAAAAAAACAAATTCTATAAAAATTCAGCGACATTGGTAACAACATAATCCATGAAAAATCCACGTCATTTGTAACGACCTAAACTAGTGGTAATTTTCAATTGGATGTATTTCAAATTCAAAAAAACAGTTGAATAGCAACCAAAATTAAAACATATGTATGTCCAAATGAATTTAAAATCTTTTCAACAAAATATATTTCATCACAATTCTTCATTTAATGTAGTACTTTTCAATTTTTAAAAATATTTTCAGGTGTATACATTTACTTGTACATCATATTTCTACCATAATTTCAATCCCTGTCGATTTGTGAGCTTGGAAAATATTTTGGTATTTGATCGCTAAAGTCTCATATTTCTAGCCGTTTAAACTATTCCCTTTATCTTCTACAAAAAAAATATTGATATTTATCTATAGAAAAATTGTTAAAAATATTCAATAAATTACAATTTCAGATGTGGATGTGACTACCATGCACCCACGGACTGTCAAGTGATCAAGAAATGGCTGACCAAATGTGCCGATGATAGTGAGACTGCTAACTATATAAGTGCACATACCAAAGACTGTCCTAAGTGCCACATCTGTATAGAGAAAAATGGGGGCTGCAATCACATGCAGTGCTATAATTGTAAACATGATTTTTGTTGGATGTGTTTGGGAGATTGGAAGTCACATGGGTCTGAATATTATGAATGTTCCAGGTATAGAGAAAATCCTAATATAGCTCATGAATCTGTGCATGCACAGGTATGTATTTTACAGTTATTTAAATAATGATACAATTATAATTAAATTTTCCAAATTGAATATACAAACTATAAAGGTGAATTAAAAGTAATTTCACTTTCTTAAATTAAATTCAAATTAATAAATTTTAAGAAGCGCCTTATTGAGATATAAACCAGGCTTTGCGATACTTTGTAGTGGCTTATTTCATTTCAAGACAACCAATGCCTTTTGTGTCAAGGATTATGACCCATTTGTCGTTTTTAGTGAATAAGGGATTGAAACATGATGCTGTTGAAGGAATATGTTGCATGTGTTAGTTCGGTTGGCTTTTTTCGGCAGATTATAGGGGACCCAAAAACCAGCTTTGCTTATTTTCCAATCAGTTGCAAACATTCTTGGATGGTTAACCATGATTGATTAAGGGTGTTTGAAGGTTTCTCGATTGTCTGTCACTGATTTGCTTCTATTTCTACCTTTAGCATGCCATTATCTAATGTTATTGGTTTTCCAGATTAATAGGATTCAGAGAGATCTAAATCACCGGATCAGAACTTCAAAAACTATCTTTGGCTTTTACCAACATCTAATGCACTTGGATATACATTGCAAATGTTTTTGATCATATCTTTTGCGTTACTAGGCGAAGTTTTAAAAGCATACCATGCTAGATATGCTCTTCCTGGTATTTTACTCGAAATTGCAAAAAAGTTCTAATATTCCATTATTTAGAAATGGAAAAGTCGCAATAACCTTGCCATATCTTTGATACGACTTTGAAGTATACAATAATCTGAAGAAGGGAAATGAAATTACTTTCTGATCCCCCTAATATATCACGCATAGCATTATCATAAATATCAGTGTGCGATTACATTTTTTTACTAATAAATTAATAATTATAACAATTTAACATATACTGTTATTAATTTCAACCAACCCTAAACTTAATTTCACTGTATATTAGTATTCTGTTATATCGTTATTGGACTGAAAAATTTTATTTATAAAAAACACAGATCATATCACATATACATTGTTACAAGTGTGCGATAATATTAACCAATATATGTGAAATAAAAAATACGGTGAATTATTTTTTTCAACACAAAGTAAACAGATAAGGTCTGGAAGGAAGGAAGACCGGAAGACTGTTAATGGCTAAAAACTCGCGCATCAAAAGCAACTTGAGACATAGCGGATTATCACTATGAAGAAGTATGCAGTTGACTCATTTTCCAGGTTTCTTACCCATATAATATTTAAATTTCTTTATTAAACTCTCGAAAATTCAACTGCCTATTTGAACAAACAAGTTTGCATACATTTTCATCTGTTTTTGAAGTTGAAGGACATCTCGACTATTCTTCATTCATAACTTATACATTTTCAATATTAAATCGTTCGTCTTACTTGTAAACAGTATTCAAAATTACTATATTATTACCAAAGACAGATTTGACATTTCATGAGCAATGTCGCTATAGCAACAAGCTGACAAACTGAAATGACTTCAATTATCACACTCACCACATATGTGCAGTGAAGTAATTGCTGTTATAAATATTCATTCACCATATTTTTTATTACACCTCGAATTATGTATTATCAGAATATTTAGTATGCAAACTGCTCATTTTCATTGTGTTTTAGGCAAGAGAAGCATTAAAAAAATATTTACATTATTATGAAAGGTGGGAAAATCATTCTAAATCACTAAAACTAGAAGAACAGACTCTAGAAAAAATGAGATCACGTATAAATCAAAAAGTAATGTCGGGGCTGGGCACATGGATTGACTGGCAATACTTGTTCACTGCAGCCAATCTTTTAGCTAAGTGCCGATATACTTTGCAGTACACGTATCCATATGCATATTATATGGACACCGGATCGCGTAAGGAACTCTTTGAATATCAACAAGCCCAACTGGAAGCAGAAATAGAAAATCTATCATGGAAAATCGAAAGAGCAGAAACAACAGATCGAGGAGATCTGGAAAACCAAATGGATATTGCTGAAAAACGACGTACTACCCTTTTAAAAGACTTTTTAGATGTGTGATATTTATCATAGGTGTATTTAACTTATTTATTTTCAATATCCGCAGTGCTGCCAATGTTAACACAGCTCATAATCTCAAAAATTAGACTGTGATGAAAACACCAGCTAAATTATATTTATTTAGTTATAGCTTTCTGAAATTGAGTGATATGGTATGTCTAAAATTTACTAATTCATTTAAAAACTTTGAAACAGTTAAATTGAATGTGAATTTATAGTTCAACTTACAGTGCTGGTTTTCTTGTTATATTACTCGATACATAAAAAAGTCATATTGAATATTAATTTTATTGTATGGATATAAAAGATAGGTTTTTTCACAATAACTAGAATTTTTATATCTTTCCTAACGTTGGAGAATCCACACCTGTCTGCATCACAGGAAAAATAGTGATGAAACACACACGATCTTTCATAAGAAATATGTTTGTTAAAGAGAACTTGACTAATAGTAATGTCAACTAGTGTGCTTGTACAGGTAGCGTTACTTTTTATTTGAGGTTGGATTTATTAGCATTCCAGACTTGTTTCAACTATTATCAACAAATACATCAGAAATTATCAAAAATAAATTATTATGAAGTTATGATATGGTTAATTCTAATAGTAGATAGAATTATACTATAATCCACCATCATTAATATGCCTTGAAAGTATTCAATTTTCCTTTATAATGCATTATAACTAAAAGTTGATAAAAAGTAAGTAAAAGAAAGTAAATAAAGTGAAAATAAGTTTTAAATTTCTTGTAAATTGAAACCCCGAAACCTGGTTTTAGTCATATAATTCTTACCTGTACCCAAAGCACTTGTATTTAACACATCAGTCAATAAGTGGTGTGACTAATTAAGAAAAACACATTTTTTGTCAAAAATCGTTTTTATTCATCAATGTAATCTCCTTCAAGAGCAATACAATAATTCCAACGCTTCTCTAACTTCTCGATGCTGTGCTTGTACAAGAATCTGTCGTTTGCCTCAAAGTAGGCTTCAGTTTTAGCAATTGAGTCTTCATTTTGAGCCGAATTTTTTACCGGCGAGGATTTTCTGAGATCAGCAAATAGCCAGTACTCCAGTAGACACTGGTGGCCAGATCTGGACTACCTATACAGTGAATGAGGAAGCAGATCTAAATGTAATTTGTTCAATTTAATCATCGTTGCCATCGACTTGTGAATCGGTTCATTGTTTTGATGAAACAGTGGTTTTTTTTCGACATATGAGCCCATTTTTCCTTGATTTTTGCATTCAAATGATCCAACAACTCTATGTAGTATTGAAAAAAGTTTTCTCATGTTCATGCATAATTGTAAACACACTGCCTTCTGATATCTTTACGGCCTCAGCTATCTCAGGCAATTTCAATTTACATATATTTAGATATAACCAATTTGTGGACTTTTTTGGAGTAACTACTTCAATAGGAGACCAGAACGTTCACCATCATCGGTGTCTGTTCGACCACGTTTACATTTAGCAAACCAATAAAAAATGGTTCATTTCGATGGAACAGAGTCCCGATAATACTTAAAGCTATTGCTGAGCTTGTACAGTATATTTTTCAACAAGAAGCAATGATAAATTAACACTCGAAATTGCAATAGTAGCTTTATTTAAATGGTTGTCACTTTATTCTGATTAATCGAAATGTCATGAAATTTAACATATAGTCTTTTTACGGTTGGTACTTCATAAACGTCATATTGATTTGACAATAGCAGCGCAATCTGTGTGTCAGTCACACGTCTTATAGAGTGATGTAATACATATAGAATATGAAATCTAAGAGAAATAGCGGATCTTAATGGATTTCTTTGGATTAAAACGTAAGAGTCACAAGGAACAAATGCGAGCAGCCTTAACTGGATATAAATTATATCCTTGTCATTTTACTAAAATATTGATAAGCTGTACATTTTCAATGTAAAATCTGGAAGGGCTGTTTATAAATCAGCCAAATAGTTAAGTTGAAGTTTTTGAAATGGTTGGTAATATTCATACTGAAACACACTGTTTACATTACCACTACACCAACACTCACAATTACACTTTCTATCGAAACGCGCGACAGACAGTGTAATTGTGAGTGTTGGTGTAGTGGAGTGTATATATAAATATTTCGAGATAGTATTTTAAAAATTCTTTGAGTAGTGAATTATGTAGTCGTTGAAATGAATCAACATTCCTAACCAAATCTTAAGACATCAATAATGTGGGTTATTAAATTGTTTTCTTGGAAATTATCAGTTTAGCTACAAAGACACTTCATTGTGATTCTGATTTTATACTAAAAACTTTACAATTAGCATGCATTTATATGGAACATGTGAAAACTGTTTTTTGGAAATATTTTTTTACATAGTTACATACTGAATGTGTTATTTCATTTCAATTATTGATGTTTATTTCATGATCAGAGTACTGTCAGAAAGTATTTAGTACATACCAGTGATTATATCACTGATGCAGTATTTTAATCAAGATAAGACATTATCTCGTGTATAGTAATAGAAAATGCTCTATTTTCATCTATTACCTAATCTAATTAAGAGTTATATGAAAGCTACTGCGGCAAGATTGTTAAGAAAATTTATTATATATGACAAATTAGTATAAATTGAAAAATTTTCGAAAAATGAAATATTTTTAAAATTAAATATAACGGTCTATAAAAATTAATAACACATCTAAGTTTTCAGCATTGGTGTAAGAAATCTTTTTTAAAAATAATTGGGTTTTTCATATTGGCAAGAGAGTGGAATTTGCTGTTTTCCTTTGTCAAAAAGCTTACAGGTTGTCGTACATATTCTAGGTGGTAGAAACTTATGTACATTGTTTTCTAGAACTAATACCATGTCTAAATATAAGGATACTGCTTCATGTACCCTTTTTCTTAGTTTGAATAATAATGGAGATACTACTGACACTCGTTAAAAGAATGAATTGAAAGTCTTAATTTTTCTAATGTTTCGAATTGTTTTGATTGCAGAGTTCATATACATACATAAGGATAATTTTTCATGTCACCTCCTACGGTATTCTATATGAACATAGTTTTTTGTTGGAGAGGTAGTACTGGTTGATAAATTACATTTCTTTAATATCTAATAATATGTAGAAATTATTTTAGGTTTCCTTAGACTTTCCTCTACAGCTCATGCAATAATTCCACACATATCAGAGTCGTCCCAAACAGCTTGCTTGTGAATGGATATTTTCCAAGTCAGCTCTTTTGGAATGTTGAGGTCCACAATTTTATCCCTCTTTTTGGAGGTCTACCTTAGGGACTTGTGTCTGCGGTTTATTATCCATGGCGATTTTGCTAGTCTTTCTCTAACTATTCTTTCCTCCTTCCGTTTACATTCCAATTTAACACAGGTTTTATTCATTTTAATTTTTGATATTTTGGTTGATGTACCAAATTGCGCTTGATATATATTACAACGATTTTCATTTTGGCTTCAGGTGATGGTGAACAGTTGAATAATCTTATAGCTTTCCTCTCCAAAGCAAGTTTACATCTCACTAGTCCCTTATACATGACGAAAGTTGTGGTTTTTGACATGGTTTTTTATATTGTCAAGTATAAGATTAAAGAATTGGTTGCGATGTGTATTTGTCAGATTCCCATTGGTGTTTTTATTATCTCTTCTATCAGATTTTGCTTGACTGATATTTTAGTAGATAAATTGTGTTTTAGTTCTCATATGATTTCTATTACAGTTTTCACTACATGTTTGTTTTTAAAGATATTTACTATGTCGCATAGTCTCTTCCTGTCAAATACTTTAGTGTGGTCTGTGTATGAGACTAGTATGTATGTATGTAGATATTGGGGTGTCATATACACTGCGACCCAAAGGATCTATTGTGTCCCCCTTCCTTACTGCGATACTGGGGATTCCAGTGTTAACAGATGATCTACGTTTTCCGAGAGCTGGTATTTTCTTCGCTTTTTTGAGATGTGAAAATTTTAGTATTTTTCTAGTAGTACAAATGAAAACGAAGCTAATCATGTGCTATTTTAATTTAAAATCAATTATTATTCTAGAGTCAGGGTCTGTCCAGTGTTTACCAGGGTAAAAAGTATCCTATCATATGACTACGACACGATTAACTAGATCAGTTTCCGAACAACAATGAACTTGATTAGCTAGCTCTTAGTTTCTGAACATTCAGATCATGATCGGGTTAGCCTGATCATAGTTTCCGAAAAGTCTATCTCTATCTACTGTCTCAATAGTAGTATAGTTTTGTCCCCAGCAAAACCACTATCACTGTATGCCTCTATTTCTGTTTTTTTATCATCTTTTTCATAAACTATAACATTATTCTTTGCAGCTCCGAGATATCTTGAAATTCTTTTCGCGTTATTTATGTCTGACATTGTTGGATTTTCCAAATTACTGTTACACAGCCTAACTACATATGCTATGTCTGGTAATGTTTTATTGGATAAATATGAAAGACTCCCAACTGCCTCACGATAGTGGGATTTTATTTCTTGTTTTGACTCTGCGGATTTTTCTGCATAATATGTAATTGGTATAGCTTTTGCATTTGTCACTCCAAATCTCTTCAGTATACTTTCAATGAAGTAGGTATCAATCCATTGTTAGTAGAATTCCTTGTGAAATGTTTGTTCTGTATCATAGGTGCTAGTTTTAGTCTAAATAAAGATTTCTTCAATTTACAATTGTTAACTTGCCTCTCATAACCTGCATGCAAATGTCTTCATTTATTGTACCAGATGAGAAAGCTGTTTTTTTTTATAAAATTTATTTCATATTGCTTTTGCCCTGACCTCTTCCTAATCTACACCTTTCTGTTGTTAAAAACCTCTTACGACCAATCTTGCTTTGATCTCTATTTTGAATACCCATTTGTTTTTGTTGCTTAAGTTATTCGTTATTAGATTTTATTTAAGTCTCATACTATAATAAGATCACTAATATAATACATCTTATTTTTTTATAAACTATCACTAACTTTCTTAACAGCGGAGTGGGTTAATTTCTCGAACACTTAATTATCTCATTTTGTGGTCGCCAGGGCGGCATTGGGATCGAGAGGTTTATGTGCGCATGCACATGTACGTGCGCAATGCAGTTTAACGGTAACAAATTGTGTTAACCTAATAATAATATGTATTACATATTAATATTTTCATAAGTAATGAATTATTATGAATAAAAGTAGTTAGTATGTAACGTGATATGTAAAAGTAGTTTATGAAGTAAGTATTATGAATCCTTAAATTATTGCTTCTGATGTCAGCGTTTCCTAATTGTATTTTTTAGTGGATGTGACTTATGTCTTGGAATTTGAGTTAAATAACAAATAATAATAGTTGTGATAATGATTATAGATAGAGGAGATATTCAAGAGTTGGGTTTGACAGATGAAGATTTTATAGAATTAGAACTGTTTCCAAGGACTCGCAACATGCAATTTTATAATCAGAAAAAATCATTTTTTTGACAGGAATGAGAAGAAATTCATAGCTCGATTTCGATTAACTAAAGTAACAGCCCAATTTGTTATAGAATACGGAAAGGTATAAAAAACATGAGAGAGTAAGTGTACTAAGAACATTTTACCTTTATAGAAAATTTCAATCTCTTTTATCTTTGCAGGATTTATGTAATCATAAGTAAAGGTATTATTAGGAGCACGAATTATTTGTTTATTTTTCATATATTATTTTGCAGAGTTTTTGTTCAGTTTTTATTCTTTTCAATAAAAGCATTTAATATGTTAATACGGTGCACAAAGTTATTTTTTACCACAAAGTAGTGACCTACCACCACAAAATGAAAAATTCTATATTTTATATATTTATAGCATTTTTACTTCACCTTACCATCAGAATCTTTTGATATAAACTATGAGATATTTAATTTAAAATTGGAATTTTAATTTTATGTTCATCTCTATTTTTATTTCTTGTTGATTCTTTCAAGACTTGTTTTGATTTTGCCCAGTTTTTCAATCTGGTTTTCAAAGTTTACTCTGGAAAATGATACATTAGTTGAAATATTCATTTTTTTCAGTAGCGTCTTTCTAATAAATTTCACATTAATTTTTTGAAATTTGCTCTCAATAAAATCGAATTTTGTCAATACAACAATTATTGGGCCAAGTGATTATAATGTAGTAAATGCTTATATTATAAGTGAATTACTTTCCGAAATTGATGAATCTTAAAAAAAATTCAATGAATAATTCAACATTTCTATGTCTACCTGGTTCGCATTTGGAGTCCGTTTTGCTTAAATGCTCCTTTTTTGCAGCTATGAATGTTAGTTCTTCCTCGCATGCATATTAACATCTTACATGAACTCATTAGTTTACTACTACATATTTGTATGTATGGAACAACTTAACATTCCTGTCTAAAAATTCAATATACAACGCTGTATAACAACTCGCCGATTTCAAGTTGTGTGCTTCATGTCAAAATTTTCATCAATTATCAAAAAATTTAATATTTAATATTATATAACTACAAATCAATTATAATAAATACGAAAAACCCCAAATAATTTAGTTATAGCACAGATGACACTGTATAACACACTCGCTGATTTTAGGTTGTATTATGTCAAAATATATATTGAAATATAGTAAGTATATACAATTCGTTTTTATAAATTGTAAATTTGTATTAGAGTACATCGCATTAAAATAAATATGTTGTGTAATTTCAAGTAGCGGCACACATGTGTTTCAGCGGCGGCACACCGGTTGCGGAGCACTGGTTTAAACAAATAACATTGACACGCCATCGAAATATAGGTGATCTGTGATTGTAATTAATTCCTCGTGTTTCTGAATATTATCAAAACAAATACCTTTTGAATTAAAGACTCTGTTAAAAAATGAAGTTTTAATCTTGACTTATATTAAATCGACAAGTAAAATATTTTTGATAGATTTGAAAAGCGTTTTGCGTATAAAAATTATGAACGAACATTCCTCTGTGCGTTGAACGCTTCTGCTTTCATCAGTCTGCAAGTGGTAGAAGACAGATATTGCTGAACACTCTGCGAGTAATATCCGTGGAAATTTTTATATCTGGTACTCACTAAATCCATAGTGACCAGGAAATACACACATCCATTTCATGGGTGGTAAATTTTCTTCCTTTACTAATCAATAGCAAGATAATTGTTTGGAATGCGTCATTTTGTACGTTCTTGCAGTTCAGAAACATATTCTTTACTCTGTATAAAACTGTCCACGAAAATGTATTTTTGAAAACGTGTTAGAAGGTATGGTCGATAATGGCCGTCCAATTAAAAAATGACCATGCGTTAAGAGGTGCAAATTATCCGGTTTTGACAATAACGGCGTCATCGGAGGTGAATTCAATACTGCCTCACTTTGTGTAAGTAGAGAGTTCAAATCTTCGTATACATAGCCTTGATCCGCGTCTCTGATGATTTAATGGTAAAAATTGACCGGTATAATCCACCCCAATGTTCTCAATTGGGTAATGACAAGATTGCAAATGTAATTGCGACAGGTTTGCCCTAAGGGGTTTGATTCTTTTTGGGTATTTTCAATTAAAATATTAGACGCGCATTCTAATTCATATGTTTCTAAAGGAGAACTATTTTTTGCGCCTGATTTACAGTTACCAATAATAAGAAGTATGTACGATATTGTACGAGTAGATCTCGATAGGTTAGGAAATCACTTGATCAATGAAAACTGGATAGAGTGATTCATCGCCTTTAATAAAGTCTGGCACAGTCCACCATAAATTTAGATATTAGTGAAGACATATGTACACCACGTGAAATAAAATCGACCGGGGTCTGATCAGTTGGCACGTGTCTCCAAGTACATTCGCTAGTATTTTCAACGATCTCGGCAATTGTCCAATTGTTCTGTTTTTAATGCTTCTATCACCTTTCAAGACATTCTTTATGGTGTCGAAAACGTATGAGTATGGATAGTAATTTATTTTGAATAGTCGGCCCAACCATCTGAATACTATTTAAAGAAAGTCCTGAGGTAGTGGGATAACTAGCTCTCTCGAAGGTCTCTGTGATACGGTAAGAAATGGGCATACTAAGATGATGATTCGCATTCAGATATGTGACCTAATGATTCATATTCCAACATAAATTCACGATACCGACTATAGAAATTGGGATTGTGCAAAAATCTACGATCCAAGGCCAAAAGACATTTTCTTGTATTTTCATAAGAATTTCCCAAAACATTAACATAGTTTTTCATAGGAATTCTAACAGAAACGTCAATTATCTAATCCACTAACATTATTGATGAAGTGTTTATCATACCTCTTCTCTTCATTAGAATAACATGTCGACTGTAACTGTAATAACATTTTAAAAAATTAGGTCTAATAACTTGATATATAACATTTTAATTAGTTATTTTTGTATGCAATATTTTATTTAAAAATAAATATTTTCTTCAATTTTGTGATATCACATCTTTAAAATATATCATTTTGAGAAATATAAACAAAAATATAAATATGAAAGTTGAGTTCTGATGTAGCAGAATGAAATGGTTTAAATTCATAAAATTCGAACTTGCCAGTATTCTATGAAGTATGTCATATTAACAGTTCAGGTTCAGTCGACGTCAATTTGGTTAGAACAAATAACATTGTCGTGTTCCGTCTTAAAATAGGTGATCTGTCGTTCTGTTGCAAAGTCGTTATGGATTCGTGTTTCGAATATGGAGGGTAGAGGTAACGAGAACCATCTCGGTGTATCAAAAAGTGTTTGAAAGGAAACGAATTAAGGTGGCCCTATAGTAGCAAGTGGAAGAATTTTAAAAAAGAGCGCCACAAACTATTAGAGTAGGATAGTAAATTAAACTCATTTTTTGAAAGTCATAATTATTTCAAAGAAACTATTAATATACAAATTCATTCGAAAATTGTGAATAAAATATATCTGCTAAATTCATATCATTTCCATTTGCACTTCATATTATAATTTGCTGTTTACAGCTAGACACTTTTGCAAATAATACCCCTTACAAGACGGTTCTCCTTACCTCTACCCTCCATAATTTCGAAGAAGAATGATAAGTACGCCAATTTTTGACAGATGACGTCACTATCCAATGAATTTCATGTAATATAATTTATTCGCCATGGATGGAATATAAATTTCCTATTTCTTAGATCTTTTATATATGTTTATGTTTTTGAATCGTCTTGATTTTAGGTCTCTTCTGTTATAAAATTAGTTTTTTTATAATTTATAATATAATATATAATAAGAAAACGCTTGTGTATACTTTTTGAACAAATTTCATCTTGTCTTATAGCATATATCAAAAAATTCTGTGTTAAAAGGAGCGTTTTGCAACCTGTGGCAACTAATGAAATACCAGATTACAAAATTGATCTAACTTGCCTTGAGAATGTATAAATACTGTAGCAATTGTATAAACATAATAGGAAATAAAGTAATATTTATGCGGCGTAAAAAAAGTGTGAGTGGATTGGTGATTGCTGTCATTTTCATGTCAATTCGCCCACTTACAATCGAACACCCAGTACTTATGTAGATTTTGTGTTTGTACGCATTAGGTTAATTGGGTTTATATTTGATCATTTAATCGAACTAATAAACAGTCTAAGGTAGTTTCTTTAGAAAAAGAAGCTGCGGCTTTCGGAAGCCAAAGGGTTCAGAAAACTTTATAAACTCTATTTTACCACAAAATGACTCGTAAGTCTCTATTAATTATGTAAAAAACAGGTTAATAATTTCATTTTGATTAAAAGGTGGCAATCAACGTGAATTGGCGAGAGCGAAAAACCAAAAGAAACAGCAGGAGATGGGTAAAAATAAGAGAAGTGACGGTCTTACTCTTGAGCAGCGTAAATTCAGGTAAAACAACTTGTAAGGAAGACGAGATTTAATCATCGCGGTTGGTATGTTCTGTAATTTGATATTTTGGCAGGTTATTAGTGATATTTCCGGATACTTCATACAAATATATAAAACTTCAAACGTCATTATGAATTTTAAGAACTTCATTCATTTAAAAATTTTGATATGAACTATCAATTAATACTATCTCAGTTCAATTAATATCAAATACCTACATTTGAAAAAGGGGAAACCTGTTTAATCTAGAAATTATACAACTGAAAACCCATTTTATTTTTTATTAATCAACTAACTGGAAGTATTGTATAATAATCAATTAAATAAGGTTGATAAGAAGTTCTTAAATTGTTATTTGTGATTATTCGAATGAACCCATTTGTTTGCATAGAAGTTTTTATTAGTATAGATAAATAATTAATGTACTTATAGTGAGGAGTACTATAGAGATATGTGTATGTATGTATAATTTTTAACTTTTTAATTCTTAGACCTTTTTATATGTTTTTCTTGATAATTTGTCTGGATTCTAGTGCTTTTTTATATGAAAATTAGTTGTCAAAATTTACATTTTGACCAACTTTATCAAAATATGACTTGACACAGATAATGATTTTTTCCTTAGTTTTTACATCTCAAAAATAAATAGTAGCTATCAATCAAATTATTTGTGATTGCATTAAAACTTATAAAATAGAACTATAAATTTTACTCAAATTATAATGGTCTTTTTTATCACTAATCTCGTGCCTATGTTTGTGAATTATTTCTAAAAATTTGTGTATTTGATTCGGTTTCAAAAATTTTTGAATTTGATACTTAAATGTATGTATTTTTGATATTTTGGGGTACATTAATGCAGTTTTATTTTTTTATTATATTGATGACCTTCTAATCTATTTTCCAAATGCTGATTTCTATTTTTATTTTTATATTCATGATGTATATCATATATCAATTAATATAATTACAAGTCAATATTGTCAAGATGTATATGACCCAAAACCAAGACAAATGACATTAAAAAATCAAATAGGTATTTTTTTGGGGTTTTAAAACTTGAGCAATGATATGTTGATAAAACATATGTTAAATACCAAAGTGTACTTATGTATTCATCATCCAGGAATGAAGTTTTGGACAGAGTATAATATAAAAATCTGTATAAAAGTGAAACAAAATTGAAAACATATGGTGTAAGAAACCTGTTAGTTCTGGAAGATATATCAATCATTTATATAATCCAAGTAACATTGAGATTAATTTGATCAAACTGATGAAAAATACAGTTTTTAAAATTTCAAATACAATTGTCCATGAAAAGAACTGAAAAATACTCTACTCAACTTTTTTATGTAAACTCATCATTCATATCTTCTAAAACGATTTCTATATAGCACATATGACAGCCACTTTGACATAATACCAATATCACCTTCAATGTCAATTTCAACATTTCTATCACACCTATCATATATAAAATCAGTTACTCCTGAAGTTTCCAGAATCTTTATATTATAATCTATTTGGAAAGAGTGTAGAGTAATAAACCCTGAAATTTTTAGTATGGTACTTCACGTACAAAATTTGGAATATTAAAATATGCCAATGATAAATAGGTAACTGGACAGAGATATATTTTCCCCATAATTAACCGTACTAAAATGTAAGTGGTTACCTAGATAATCCGAATGGCCATCCTTTTTTTTCCAAAATTGAAGAATATCTTTATTTTAATACTTTTACACCAACTTCTGAATCTCCCCAAAAGTAAGAAGACTCTTACCATCATAGCCGTTGCAATGGGTTTTTCGTAATTAATAAAATATTATTATTGCTTTTTTATTTATACAGTTATTTTCATTTAATTATTTACAAATACGAGTATATACATGTAAGTATGAAAAATAAAAATACAAAATATGCTAAACTACACATTACTATAATATATACACTATATACATACTTATCTACTACACATTACTATATTATATACAACAGTCTACAAATATTTCCTGTAACATATATAAAGTATGTACATATCATATCAATATATGTATTTTATTCCGAAGAACTAGTGGGTGACTTGTTTAAATTAATCATGAGAAGTTCTACAGTTTGATCAATAATGTTTTCTAATTGTTAGATCATCCACACTCACTGAAGGGTACTGATATTTAAATGCACCTTATATATTCAAAGCCATAGCTTTCGCGTTAACAGAGAGTGCATGCGTCTTCACTTTATGTATTGGAGTATAGTTTTCAAAGGCCGACATATGGAATATTCAATAAAGTTTTGTAAACGTTTCCCACCAGTTACCAACACTGCATAGTCGAAAAAAACCAACAAATTCACGTTTCCTGCAGGATATTTCACAATTTTTTAAGTAGCAACTCTTTAAGAAGACCTTTTGCAGTAAAACTGTAAATAATGAGGCTTAAAAACCAACAAATAACTTCACAAAGCAAATAAATCTGTACACATAACTTACGGCAAAAGTATTTGCCTACCCCACAGTGGCAATTTTTATATAGGCATCAGCTCATTTTGACAATTCGTTAAATTCCCTAATGAATATTTAGCTCCATTAATAACGAAAGCTATACAAATTCTATGTCATTAATAATTTAACCAATGAAAATTCACACAAATTTGAACAGCAACCAGAATCAACATTTGATTATTTATGTTACAAGTCAATTTGAATATTGATTTTCAAAGCTTATGAATTTTGTAATATTGTTAAAAGAGAATAAATTCTGACACCCCACAATCCTCAATTAATTTATGTAAGTAATTTGTAATATGTAATACTTTTATATATTTTTTTGACCATAATTTCAATCCCAGGTAATGTATAGGTAAGAATTCGGAAGCTCTTAGAATATATAAACATAGTAAACTAATTCTGAAACAGAAGAGACCTAAAATCAAGAACATTTAGATGCATTAATATATCAAAAGGTCTAAGAAATGTATATATATATATATATATATATATATATATATATATATATATATATATATATATATATAAATTATGAAAAAGGACTAAATAATTGTAAGTAAAATTTATACCTTTATTTTGTAAATTCTAATAAAACTACTAATAATTTGATTGATTAAGTACTGCTACAGATGTAGGAAAAATTAATTTTTCTTATTAGAACATTAGAACATTTTCTATTTTATTCTAATTTTGATGTTCGTGATGTAGGTCATTTATTGATAATTATAATAACGTCAATTGTCAGTGTCAAATCATATTTTGATAAAGACTTAAAGAAAAGTCGAAACATCAAAATTTATCTTTCTTTTAAAAACTATCAAAAAAAACTAATTCTGAAACAGAAGATACCTAAAATCAAGAACATTTAGATGGATTAATATATCAAAAGGTCTAAGAAATAAAAAATTAAAAAAAAATTGGAGAAATTTATATATCTTCTTGGTAAGTCCTTGCAGTGGAAAAACTATGATAAACTAAAATAAAAAATAAAACTCTGGTTGTTTTCTGACAACAAAGACGTCAACTCTATATTTTTTTTTGTCTCAATTGAAATGTATTAACAATCTAAACATTTATATTGCCAAAAAATTCTAAAATAACAACTTATAACATTTGTTAATTTGCCAAAATTAATTTACGAAAACCAACAAATTTTTCTTTTGACAAAGATTTTTTGAACATGTCAGCACAATTTTCAGAAGAACAAATATACTCAATTTTAACAACATTTTTCAAACATAAGTCTTTTACAAAATGATATTTAATGTCAATATGTGCAATATGCAATATGTGCAATAGCACTGAGATTATCACACAAAATAACTTCTTCGGAAATATCGAAATCACTTAAAAGACCTTTTAAATTCATTATCTCCCGAGCTGCTAATGCTGCGGCAATATATTCTGCTTCCATTGAACTAATGGCCGCACAATTTTGCTTCCTTGAAAACCAATTTATGGGATTCTTGTTATAAAAGGCTATAAATCCACTGACACTTTTTCTTGATTGTCTCTCGCCACCCCAATCTGAATCACACATAGCAACCAGTCCCGTATTTCCTTTTCCAAATAATAAACAATATTCTAATGAAGAGTTGAGGTAACGCAAAATTCTCTTGAATGCATTCCAAGTGCTGTTGGTAGGTTTATCCAAATAACGACTAAGTAGTGATACACTGATACAGATACATATATCTGGTCTGGTAGTTATTGAAATGTGCATAAGACTGCAAATTAATCTTTTATATGATTTATTTTCTATAATTAGTTCATCTTCAGGTACGTTAAAATTTACTTCAAATGGTGTCGAAATCGATCTTGTTTCTTCCATTTCAATGTAGCATCATTATTTGATTTAGCATAATTTTCACCTATATCATTATCTCTTTGTAAATTTTCTTCTGAAGTTTCCTCTATAATCTCTCTTGGTTCACATATCACCTGTTGCTTAAATGTTTCTTTATTATGATTAATCGCTTTAAATTTCATTATAGATTCATCAAATTTCACATCTCTGGACCGTATAATTTTTCTTTCATCCGGTAACCACAATCTCCATCCACCACCGCAATAACCAACCATAATTTCCTTCTTTGCTCGAGCATCTAGTTTATTTCCTTTTGGTAATGGTATGTACCATGAACGACATCCAAAAACTCCGAGTTTTGTCAAATCATTTCTTTTATTCCATATTTTCGATGGTGTCACTCCTCTGTGTATACTTTAGATGGCAGGCGATTTAAATGATAACTTGAAGCCTTATGAATCTCGCACCACAATTCTTTAGGCATACCGGAGGATAGGATTATTTTTGTTCTAATTTTGTCTAATATTCATTCTTTCGGCGGTTCCGTTTTGCTGCGGCGTATTTGGCATTGTATACTCCAAAATAATCCCTTTCTTCTTGCAGGATTCTTTAAATCTATTTGTTATAAATTCACCACCGTTATCTAATCTAATCGCTTTAACATTTACTTCTTTTTGCCTTTCCAATTCTACTATGTAATCTTCTAAATTTTTATCAGCTTCATTTTTTGTTTGAGAGTTTTAACTACAACAAAATCGAATAATGGTCTGAAAATATCGCGATCCATCAAAAGCGGTAGGGTTCATTGGACCACAAACATCGTTGTGGATCAATTCGCCAGTTTTGGTTGATTTTCTTTCTCTATCAGTAAATGGGCATCTGTACCTTTACCTTCCATACATGTAGAGCAAATTTTATTTTCTGCTGACAATCCTAACCGAATTAAAACATCTTTTTCAGCATGACCCAGTCTTCTGTGCCATATATCTTCATCTAAAATAACATTACATTTCTCATCTTCATGTCTTATTTTGTCAATTATCAACCCATATAGATTATTCTTGTTTTACATTTTAAATGCAAATTTTTACCTTGTATAATCATCTTTTCTCTTTCTACTATAATTGTATGACCCATTGAGGTAATTTTCGAAAGTGATAACAAATTATGTTTCATATTTTGAACGATCAATCCTTCCAAACAAAACTTTTGTCCTTGAGTATCTGTTTTCAGAGTTCCTATTTTATTTGCTTGTAAAATGTCATCGTTTGCAATATGAATGGTTACTTGCGTGTCTAGCTTTCTTATATTAACCATATACTTTTCTAGTTCCTCTTTTAAAAAGTGATTACTTGCTGCAGAATCCATAATCATTGTCATTTTTCCATTTGTTTCAGAACATAAATTTGCTGCATACAGCTGCACTTCTTCCTCTTCTTCTTTTATAACGTTAGCTTGCCCTGAATTTTGAGTATATGATTTTTCTCTTCCTCTATTTCTTATTCTTCCTCTTCCACGTCCTCTGTAACCAGTGTTCTTGGCTTCCACATTTATAGCACCCATTTGCAGCTTTAAAACTAGATTCTGTAGTGTCCGACTGTGAATTATTTTCAAGTTCTTCATCTAACAGTCTAGCTTTAACGAAATCTAACTTAACATTTTCTATTGTTTCCAAAACAGTGGCTACATTATTGTATTTTGGCGGCAAAGCAAACAAAAAGACATACTTTGTCTCCTTCATCTAATATAGATCCGACATCTTTGAGATCTCTTATAGTTGTATCAAATTTTAAAAATAGGTCTTCCATTTTTTCAAATTCCTCATTTTTCATAGTTATAATGCCATAATGCCATCTTAGTCAAAGAACTTATCCTTACAAACACACTTTTAAGTGTCTCAATTTGTTCTTTGGCCGTTATGCATTCTTTAATAATATCTAAATGCTTATCTGATATACCCGGAATAATAATAGACTGAGCTTTCGCATCTTTACACTCCCATTCATCCTTCTCTTTTATACTTGCTGTTGAGTCTGGTGGATTACCATCTATTGCCTCTAAACACTTTCTTTTCGGCATAATATTTTGATCCTAAGCAGCCAGTTGCTAAAATTGTTAGCTTCTAGTATCGGTATCGTCGTATTTGTAGTCATTTTTCTAAATTCTTTCGAAACTTTTCTCTTTTGACCTTGTCATTAAAATGCTAAATTTTTTTTTCTTGACCGATTTCAGCCACGAAATATTACTAATTCTTCATAACAACGTTCTGGGCCCATAACCTATTGGTTATGTTAGTCCTTGCAGTCCCACAGACAAAATAGCCTATATATATATATATATATATATATATATATATATATATATATATATATATATATATATATATATATAGTAGTTTTTTATTGGGAACATGGCAAAACATTAGCTAATAACATAAAAAATTCAGGATTCACTGATGCAAACAATGAGAATGTAAAGATTTCTGATATATTATGAGCGGTTTCTTATTAGGAACGTGGCATGGAAACACCAAAGTGAACTAACTTCTATAAATTTTCCGAGCTTTCGAATACTTATATATTCATCGTCTGAGACTGAAATTATGGCCAAATTCAATATAAGTAATATGTATAACAATAATAAAATTTTACTTACAATGATGATGTGAGGGCATTAAAGGATGAAGGTGTGGCGAAAAAAATTTGAAAATGCAATGACTACAAATCTGAAAAACAAACATGGGAGGATATCGAAATGTAGTGGCCAGATATTGAGAAAACAAAAAAGAATGACTTGATGAACATTGTAAACAGGCATTAGAAAGAAGAAACAAGCAAGACAGAGGATGTTGAAAGACCCTAAGCTCGAATCCAAACAGGAGTGCACACAGGAAAGGAAGAGAGTAAAGAAAATATGTAGAGGGAAGAAACTAAAGCATCTGGAGGACAAACTGAAAAAATTGAGGAACATTATATAACCAAATACACTAGAAATTTTTATCTCCAGGCAAAAAAAAGATACCAAACACGACTGGACAGAAATATTACAGAGACAAAGACGGCTCACTCATTGGACAAAAAAGAAAAACTGGGCAGGTGGAGGGAATATTTCAAAGAATTGCTGAAATGATGAAACGGGGAGGAACGAGGAAGATTAGTTTGAAGAAGAGGAAACAATGTATGAACCAACCTCGGTAGAGGAAACACTATCGAAAGGAGTAGAGGAAGTGATAAATAATATGAAGAAAGGCAAATGTGCCGGTAGGATGGGATTCCGATAGAGGTTTAAAGTATGGGGGCGAATATATAATTTGATTATAAACATATGCGAATAAGAACAAATACCAAACCAATGGGATAAGGCAATCATTTACCCAGAAGGGGGATGTAACAAACTGGTGAATTATAGCGGTTTCTTTTTGTTTGATGTTGTATACAAAGTTCCAGCTAGAATCATAAGGAAGAGATTGGGCAAATACTTGGCTGAATAATTGGGTGAGTACAAGGAAGGTTTCAAAAAGAGGAAGTCAATTAGTGATCAAATTTCCATTCAGGCAATCCAGAATAATAGCTATGGCCAAGGATTAAACCTGAAGCTCATCTTTGTGGATTTCAAGCAAGCGTACGATTCAATAAAAGTGACGACAGAGCAAAACAAGGAGTGTAGCTTTAATAAAGTCCAGTTCAATATCTGATTGATAAAAGAGAGGCAAGAGGGAACAAAACGTTATTAAGATCAAAAGAGCCTCCATGTTACGCATTTACAAGAGAGTTATACAACCAACGGTGCTGTATGGCAGCGAGTGTTGAACCATGAACAAAAAAGAAGAAAACTATAGTAGAAAGGTACTAAGGAGAAGTGCATGGTAAAACGAGTGGAGGAGAGAACGAACGCAGAGATCAAAGAACTGTATGGTCAAGCTGGGATGGGGTATGTGTTAAAAGCAAAAAGACTTTGATAGGGCATGTAGCCAGAATGGACAAAGACAGTTGTGTGAAAAAATAGGAATAGAGAACTGGCGTGAATCAGCCAGTTCTCCATTCATTTTTTATTAAAAAAAATTAAATGGAGAGTAGTTTAGCGACGCCGAGCCTTGGGCCTATGAGGCTTATATATAGAATAAAATGATGTTTGTTTCATTGCTGAAACCACTGTGTTGATTTCTTTTCGATTCAGAATATTTCTATACAGTACCTAAACATAGAAAAAACACAGCACAAGCACAGTCTAATAAATAGACATATAATTGGGAAAGCTTCACATAGCAGAAGATCATATTAATCTTGGCAGTACTAGTTAGAACTACAGAACAACTAGACAATGAAGTAGAAGTATTAGTCCAAAATATTCAAAAAGCTTCATGGGATAATACACCAACACAGAGAACGAAAGGAAATAATTATCCAAACGAAATAAGAGGTTTAATCACCGAAAAAGAAAATTAAGTCGTAAATGGCATCAATCAAGAACGCCAATGGATGAAAGAAACTTGAACAATCCTATTCAACTACTAAAAAGAGAAATTCAAAAATTGAAAAATGAATCAATTAGTACTTATTTGAATGAGTTGAAAAACGACAGTAGTAGTGATTATTCGCTTTGGAAAGCAACTAAACGATTAAAATGACTCATCTAACAGAATCCACCAATTAAATATGAGGATGGAGAGTTATAAGAGCGGAAAATTCTAGATACAAGAGTTATTATGCGTACCTGACCAAAAGTAAAGAAATAAATGAAAACATAAATCCTAAGGTAGTCCCTGGATTTGATCTTATCACGGGAGAGATATTAAAGAAGCTAACCAAAAAAGCAATGATAAAACTTACACATCTGTTTAATGCATCATTCAGATTAAGATACGTGCCATGGAACTGGAAAGTATCAGGAGTTATTATGATACTGAAACCGAAACCAAGAAAATCAGCTTTGATTATGCGCCAGTCAAAGTAACTTAATTATAATACAAATACTTCAGGACAAAGTATTAAGGAATATAGTCAACACTCCTTGGCACTGCAGAAATAGTGACATTCATTGGGACTTAAAAATAAACACTGTTGGACAGACTATTACCAAATTTGTAAGAAAAAAGCAGAGTATAGTGTTCGGTAGTGTACACACGTCAAGTTTAAGAGGTAATATACTAGTGAGTAGACTTTAGTCTATGTATTAATTTAGGTTAGACAAAAATTACTCATTGATAGAATTATATAATCGTAATGTTGATAAATGCGCTGCTAGGCTTTTGAATAAAAAAAAATAATGCAACTAAGAACAATTTAATTTATGCTGCTATATATTTTAATATATAGCAAAAATCGCTGTTTTTACACTTATTTCATAATTTTGCGAGAAATCTATGCGTTCCAGTAAAAAACCTAGACGAGTTGTAGATAATTAAATTTCCTCCAATATTGCTATTGAACATTTTGTCGTACGTTGCATATATAAGCCGCTAGAGGACACGTAGAAGATTTTAAAACTCATTTCTTGCATTTTATGGAAAACTATGCTTCTCTGGGGAAAATAGTAAATAGCAAAGTTGTAACATTCCCGACAATTTTTTTCGGAATAAACCATATTTTTGTCGCTAGGGAGTGCGAAGTTTTTTCTAAAAATCAGTTTTCCCGATTTTCCGGGAAAACTATGCGTCCTAGGGAAAAAAGTTGAATGGCAACCTTATAGAACATAACTTTTATCTAAAATATTTTTTTCAATTCTGCTTAATGTCACCGCTGGAGGAACTGGAAAAATCGTGTATTCGGCTATATATGCCACATTGTATATAAAGGCTACTGTTTCTGCGCAACCTGTATACCGGTAACCGGCAGCTGCATCATCAAGCAGAAGACAGCTCCTAGATCAAATCTTTTGAAATCAAGAGGATTGGGGAGCGGAATGTCTGTCTGTTTCTTCTCTGTGTGAATGTTTGTTTCTTGTATGAGTGAAGATTACGATTACATATTTTTCTACCTTATGCGTCCCAGTCCCATGAATTTGAATTATAATTCAAGTGTCTAAAATTCTGTGGTCGATGTGTCTGGCGATATTGAGGATGTTGATTGGACCGAAGAACACGAAACTTCCATTACTGAGCTAGAAACACCCATGGTACCCATAAGCGAAGAAGAAGAAAGTGATTCTGATGATGATGATGGCAAAAGGTCTTGAGATTTTGTATGCTACAGCTTTGCCATTTACTATTTTCCCTAGAAAAGCATAGCTTTCCAGAAAACGCAAGCAAAGTTGAAGGAAATTTAATTATCTACAACTCATCTGGGTTAAGTTTTTCGCTGAGACGCATAGTTTTCTCGCAAAATAGTGAGATAAGTGCAAAAACAGCGAATTTTGTTGTATATATGTCAATATCTCCACCCCCCTATTTTCGAAACTTGAATTCGGTTTCAAACGGCCAAAATACATCGGAATTGACTGGTCTCGTTGCTGTGGGGAAAATTTCTATGGAAAATGTCTAATTTGACTGGACTATTTTTGAAATGTAACAACTGAGGAACATCATTTTTGTGGTTAAACAGATTTTTATTTTAATATTCATGTTGTAGGTGATCTATTGATTATTGATTACGCAAGTTGTCGAAACGTCAATATTTTTCTCTTTTACAAAAACTAATTATATATATATATATATATATATATATATATATATATATATATATATATATATATATGTATATATATTTGTATATATGTATATATGTATATATGTATATAAATACATAAATTTGTTCATCTCTGCAATTCTTAAACATTTATGTGTATAGTAATCTGTTGTTTATTATTTATTAGCTTTATCACATAATAGGCTATTTGACAACATTGAAAATATACTGCAAATTGTGGTGATCATTAAATAATAGTCTAAAAAAACATAAGTCTAATTTTTTTATCAGAATTATGTATATTTTTTGTAAATTACACAAAATAAAATATAATAATTTTTGAAATTTTATCTATAATAAGAACACTCTGTGATTGGTGATAACGCGGGTGACATCACAGGCAGGTAAAGTTAGACTACTGACAGATTATTGTTTCTTTGTTGTTATTCGTTTGTGGTTGTTAGTGTTTTATTTGTTAACTTCTATCTCTGAGGTATTTCTGGAGCATTTTAAGACAATTATTGATCAATATTAGGTAGTGGCATAAATTAAAATATGGAATGAAAATTTTGTGAGAGCCGATAACACCAACTTACCCAAGGTAGATGCACAGTTGCTTTTTATTTTAAGAATAATGCTGATTATTGTGAAGAGGAGTTGAGAAATGTTAAAACAGCAGTGTAAGTACAATGTCTAAATTATTTATTCACAAGCCTTCGAGTTTAATCATTCACTAATGTTAAATCTTATTTTAGGTTATGTTTATAAATGGTCTTTGTTTTTGTTCTTCAGGTCTGCGATGGAATCTTATGGGAACGATGCGATCGGCTATGTCCAACTACACTGGGAGGAAGGCGTTTGCACAGTTGAGTGTAAAATATGTCCATAACATAAAGTTAAATACAAATCATACAACGTAACAATAGATGTTGAAAATGATGGCGAAATTATTAGTTGTGTCATGATTGTGATGCTTCAGTCGGAGGATGCAAGCATGCAGTTGCTTTTTTGATGTGGCTCCATCGTCGTAATGAAGAACCAGCATGTACGTCCATAGAATGCTACTGGAAAACTGTTCAGCAGATGTCTAAGAGGAAAGTAACTCACAGGTCAAGTACATCCGCTCTATATATTGAATTTATCTCGGAAGCAAAGAAAAGAAAAGTAAATAATTGAGAATTGCTAAAATATTAGCATGATTTCAAACATATGGATGTGATGCAGTATTCATTGCACAGTTTTCAAAAAGATCTAGATAATGTTCTAAATTTGATGAAAGCTACATTCACAGAAGCTGTGACAAGTGCCATAGAAGTAGCTAATACATATAAGATAAAATAAGAGCAGATTATGGTATGAGATGCGTTATGGCCGTATCACAGTATAGTGTGTTTGTCATACACCAGATGGTTCATTGGTAGCTACTATAATACAAAAATAATGCAAAAATACCAGATACTGTTGCAATGGAAAGAGGTAGAAATTTGGAAGTATCTGTTCGAAAGACAGTTAGTAAAAAACTGAAAAAAAATCATTACATGTGGGCTTTATGAATGCGGAGTCCTACCAAAGCAAAAGATAGGGACAATTATTCGAAAAATGGCATTATAACCGAAAAATATAGAGCACAGTTACAACTGCAAATGTATGCAACTGGTGTGTGTAAATGCTATTTTTATGTTGCAGGTAGAACAAATAAATGATGTGGACATTATTGTGGTGATATATGATAGTGATTATATATATATATCATATATATCCTATAATTTACCATAGCATCAATGTATGATAATTATTGAATGAAAAACACTGTTCTGCATTTATTTTTTTATTGCTGTTAATATTTTTTGCTAATTAAATGTGTAGTATTTTTGAGACACTGCAATTGTACAATTTTTTCATTAGTTCTGTAATGTAAAGATGACGAACGACCGGTTTCGATACAAGAAATATCACTATCTGATTTCTCATCTTCGAGAATTTTTCTCTGATTTAACAACTTCTGAATGATATGGTTGAATATGGTTTCCTTCAAACTTGAATGGCGAAGTGGAAGAAGAAGCTGTAGTAAACGGAGAGGTGGAAATATTTTTATTTTGCCATCTCGTTTGTACAGCTATAATGCTTACTAAATTTTGTTGTTTGAATAGACTTGTGTCTATATTTATGATAGGGTCAGTGATTGTTTCTTTGTCTTGAGTTTTTGGAAATTCTGAAAAGACAAAAAAATATTCAAAATAATTTACTCAGTAGAAATATGATTAAGATAAACATATTATAAGTTATAAATATATAACAAACCTTCAGGATCATAACTTTTTGTTTCAACTCATCATGTTTTTGAGAACTTTCAGCATGAGTTTTAGTAGCACTTTGAACTTGCAGACAATCTGCGACGAGTTCAGTCCTTTGCCTTTTAAGAAACACTTTTCGAGAAGATGTAGCATCTGGCATTCGTCTTTTGCGATCCTCCTGACAATGAAATTCATCTGCCAAAAGTATCTTCTTACCGAAGCTCATTTTATATTTCAGGTAGTTCTTAGTATCATTTTCCATCTGCAATACATATTATTATCAATATTAGAAGTCCACACTATATTATGTTTGTCAAAACAGCACAAGGAAATGTAAAGAAAGTACCCTGCACAGAAAAATTAAAATTTTAATTATTCTGCTGCAATGTTGAGAAGAACTTTCAACTTATGCTGAAAGAATAAGCCATATTAAGAATTTAGCTATAAAATAACCTAACCTGCTTTGTTATGGTTATCTTTATTATCTGAGGCTTGTTTACATGCCTGTGACGTCACGTGTAACGTGACTAGCGCCATTATAAAGTTATCGATTTTAGCGCGGCTTTGATAATTTAAAATTTAACTTTTGATTTTTATTGAAAATACTTTAAATTAAATTAAAGAATGATTAAAAATAATTTTCAAATATTAGTCAAATAACCTATTGTACACTTAGTTACAATTTCCATGTAGTTTATTGAATCCATGCAATAAATATCCAAACAAAATATATTTGACTGACCATAGAAATAAAATGTAGGAAAATATATTAATATAAAGATGAGCCTAGGTCACTTGGACAGAAAGTAATCGAAAACAAACTATACATAAACTATTAAATATACAACTACTTATCTAATAGTGTAAATAGTATTCATAAATAATCTATTAACGTAATTCAAAACAGTATGAATAAATATTTGAATAGTTTATCTTTTATTATAGAGATGCTGAAATGATGAGGGAAAAACAACGAAAGAAAGAAGAGGACGCAACTGAGAAACGAAAAGAACGTTATAAATAAAATTTTACCATCAAGCAATGGATTTTGTATAAAATGAATGATATATGATTAAGATAAATTCTTTATTATATAAGTGATAGTATGTATTTGACATGTTAATGTACCTAAAGCTGATTTACAAATTAAAAAAAAATGTAATATTTTAGACTTTGATTTAAAGTGAACAGTAACTTTTGCATAGTTTTATTTTTTAGTCTATCACGTTTGTTTCATAGTGTTGATAAAAGGTTTATACATATAGAGCTGGCTTTTTTTCCCAATTTATGTTACCTATCAGGGTGCAATCTCATGAGGAGGATATAGGCTTCAGAAAATAGACCAAGCCTATAATAGAAACAGTCAGTCAGTGCTATTCTATAAAATTATTCTCTATGCTTACACATTAGTGTCCATCTTTGGCACTCTAAATTTAACTTGAATGTATATTTGCAAATTCACAGATTATGAAAAATATCAATGGTAGGACAGGTATAGCCTATATAGTATATGTATATACTCGCTTCTATTCTCCAGTAATGTAATCTATCTTTCCCATGTGAATGCACACTTTTTATGACAGAGAAATAAATAAACATATTTAGAATCAGAATGAGAAATATATAATGAAGCAGGTAATATTTTATATTTCATCGTAATGAAGAGATTCAGTATTCATCTAAATACTAATTAATCTATGTGTAATGCAAATTTTTATGATTAAATTCAGTTCTACATTTATATATATACACATATTGTTTGAAAAGAGTTTTTGTAATAAAATTATGTGTGTCCTTATTCCGGAAACTGAAAAAAAAACCCTATGCATTATTTTAAGCATAAAAGCGTAGTACAGTTAGTACCTTTCATTTTTTACGGCTCACATGGTTCACATTCATAAGAACGAAAAAGCTACGAATGATAAAAAAGACCTAAATAATTTAAGTAAAAGTTACAGCTCTATTTTGTAAATTTTAATACAATTATGAATAATTTTTCTGATAGTTGCTACATATTTTTGAGATATAAAAACTGAGGAGAAATTGATTTTTCATGTTACAACAGATTTCTATTTTGATATTCATTTTGTAATTGATCTATTAATATAAATACGCAAATTATCCTTTGATTTATTAATGCAGTCTGTGTAGTATTCACTGTCAGATGCGTCGAGTGAGCCCATCTCAATTGTACCTTTGTCGTATTCGCCTAACAGTTTAAGTAATTCTGCGGTCACGGTGACTTTTTCTGTTATGAAATTGATCTAAAATAGTTGGTAATTGATGTTGTTCTGGTTCTTTAGTAACATTTTGACAAATAGTGAATTTCATATCAATTTGGTTTCTGAAATTGATCTAAAATAGTTGGTATTTGGGTTGGTTCACTTGGTATAGAAATAATAAGGTATTCTCTATTTTTGACTGCTAAATACCTTGATTGTTGCGTAAGAAAACTCAGTGCTTTCTTCAAATATATCTTCTATTATTTTTCATGAAAATCTTATGAATTATTTTCTTGAAAAATAGTTTAAATGTATTTCTTTTGCTTATCTAGAAAATGGTTATTGGAATAATCTATTTTAGAATAATCAATTCATGATTTTGTTTCCGACAAAAGAGAATTCTTTTTCGGAAACTTCCTAATAGACTTCCGGTGTACCTTCATTAGTTTGTTCGGACGACCCTGCAATTTCATGAGTGGGGTTAAGTGGGTAAGATTAACATTTGAAATTTTCTAGTTTTAGAAGAAAAGAATGGAAATATTCCATCCGAGAAATGGCAGCTGTATTTTTATTAGATTTGCCAGATTTGAATTGGATTTGATAATCGTATTCTTCTAATTTAAGTCACCATCAAGCAAGACTACTACCAGGTTCTTTTATTTTAAATAACCAAGCTAATAGTCAGTGGTCAGATATTAGTAAATTTTCTTCCATATAAATAGGGTCTAAATTGTGTCACTGCCCATACGATTGCCAAAAGTCTTCCTATTGTAGAGTATTTTTTTCTGTTTTGCACAATGTCCTATACCAGGGGTCTCCAAACTTTCCAGCCTTAGGGCCATACTGTTTACTCCAGTAAGTTCCGACAGAAAAATTCGAAGCTATGAAGCACGGATTGAAATCGCAACAATCTTCATTTACAAAACTCAAAACTGAACAAGAGGCTGCAACTCGTGCCAGCTTTCGTGTGGCTCTTGAAATTGCAAAACGTGGAAAACTAATCACCGATGGAGAAATGATCATAGAATGCATAATTGCAGTAGCCGAAGAAATGTGCCCTGAAAAGGTAAATTTATTAAAAACTGTCAGTATGTCAGCAAACACTGTGGCTCAAAGGGTAGAAAACATCGTTGAAAATATATCCTCTCAACTGTTCGACAAAAATGGACATGTTAAGTGGTTTTGAGCTGAATCACCGACAATTTATTGAAGAGATTGGAGAAAATGACTTACATACTGCCGTACGTTGGCTTAGTTGTGGGAAAGTCCTTCAGCGCTTTTTTGAACTTCGAGCAGTGATCAAAATTTTTTTGAATGAAAAGCATCGCTCTCTTACTGAATTACAAAACAACGCATGGCTGTGGAAGTTAGCATTCTATGTTGATTTGACAAAACATGTGAACGAACTGAATTTGAGATTGCAAGAAGAAAACCAGCATCTTCCATCACAACTACGAAGTAAATGTTTTCCACATTTTAAAACATGTGAAATATTCAGCCACACCACTGAGACTGAGTTTCCTGTCGATTTTGCAATCGAAACTTTGAATGCTTTGAAAATAAATTTTGATACTCGTTTCTCGGACTTTGATGCCATTGCGAATCAAATTAAGATTTTTCAGAATCCTTTTGATACTGACATTGAAACCCTAGCTCCGGAACTTCAAATGGGAATGATTGATCTACAGTGCAGTGATATAATAAAGAACAAATATCAAAACTCATCTTTGTTGGAATTTTATAAGAGTCTTCCACTGACACAATTTGATAATTTGCATAAATTTGCTCGTGGGCTGTTTTCTGTTTGCTACTACTTATTTGTGTGAGAAGACCTCCAAAACGAAGTACACAAAAAATGTTTGCAGATCTAAATTAACTGATAAGCATCTTAAATCTCTTTTGATAATTGATACAAGTAAAATTAGTTTACAACTATAAACTATTGTCAGTGGAAAATCTCAATTACATAAATCTCATTAGTATTTCATATGTCATTATGCTTTTTATAAGTTATGTTTTTATTTAAAATGTATAAAATGTTAGTTGGATTCATTTCAATCTTTTGTTTGTTATTATATACTGAAGTTAAATTTTCTGCATATTATACATGTCTTTACTCATTACAATTCTGTGTTTCTTTATCCAACTCATCACAAAAACAATAACAATAAGTCTACAACAATCTTATGAGTTAGTTAGCCCATGACCAAATCAATGTAGATGTCATATTAATAATTATTCAACATAAAATTAGAATACTTCAGTAAACTAAATTTAATTTGCTATAAAAAATATGTTCTCTAAAAGGAGTTTTTCAAGTATGCTAGCTCTCCGCGGGCCGGACAAAATCTGTCTGCAGGCCGGATGTGGCCCTCGGGCCGTAGTTTGGACACCCCTGTCCTAGACACATTAGCTATAGGTAATTCTTTTCCTTTTGGGCTTTGCTATGAAACCGCGCCGATTGCAAATGCATGTGTAGTTAAAAGGAAAGGTTTGAATGTATTAAAATCAGAGTAGTAGTTAAGCATCTTTCAATTCTTGAAAAGCATTTTGACATCGGAGTCAAAAATGAACAGAACATCTTTTTGTAGAAGTGTTATCATCGGTTTAGAAATTTTTGCAAAATTCACTATAAACCTTTGGTAGTAGCCAGCGAGTCTCAAAAAGGATTTAATTTCTTGTTGATTCGTGGGTTGAGAGTATTTTTTTACATATTCGATGTTTGCCGGAAATGGCTTAAAACCGTTTTCTGTTAATTAGATGTACAAAGTAGGTGACAACGGATTGAGGTTGGCTTTTTAAAGTCTCTTAAATACATTCGTTAAGCGGGAAATATATTCCGTATCGTCGAGGAATAGAATAGTATGGTCCATCTAGGCTAGGCATCTTTCATTTTGAATTCTAGCATTCTAGCCATACGGCATTTTAAGGAATTCGAAATTCTCGTTATCGTCTGTTAAATCCCGGATGCAAGATCTAATGTCGTGAAATATTGACATTTCCCAAGCTGATCCAATATTTCTCCAATAGGTATTTATCATCTACGGTAACTTTATCTAATTTTCTATAATCTACGACGACACGCCATTTTTGTTTGCTGGGTGCGTCGAGCTTTTTAGGCGACAAGCGACGACCATGGAGAATTACTGGTTGTATAATGTTTTGTGAAAGTATTTTATTGATCTGATTTTCATTTCTTGTTTATTGATTTGAGGGTAGAAATATGGTTAAACACTAGAAGGACGAGGGAATTTATTTACCTAAAAGGACGGCACGGGTCATTCTACCCTCAGCATTATTTTACTCCTCTTATAATTAATTTGGTTGATTTATTTTTATCATTTTACCTATTAATTCTATATTGTAATAAATGGGGAGGTTTAAAGGTACAGTTCTAAATAATTTTTAAAAATCCTTGGAATAAGACTTATTTTTATTAGTCTGTGAAACAATATAACAATAAAAAGGAAGTCAACGGATAATAAGAAAATATTTTTCTTATATTGAATCATATGATAAAATACTTTCACTAAATTAATTACTCTTGCAATTTATACACAATGTAATTTTAACACTACATTTTCCACAATAAATTTTTTCACACTTTACACAAATGTTTAAAGATTTGTTCTCACATTCCAGTCGAATTTGGTATCTTTTTCTTTTGTAGGCCCTCTGAGGAATATTTTCCGTTATGTTTTGAGCTGTTTCGCAAGTGGGTTGAATATCTCGAGAAGAACCACAAGTTGATTGAATTTCTTCAATATGATTTTTTGTAAAGGTCAATCTGCTTATCTTTTCATTTGTTGTTTCTTTATAGAGAATCCATGAATTCAAATATTGTAAAATACATGGACTGGCCATCTCCTTGTCCCAGCTCTCGTAGAATACTTCCGGCACACATAGCATCTACTTCGACTTTGTTTTTATTATAAAACCCTACCGTCTCTGGCATTCTTTTTTTACCTCCTGGTATACTTATGTCACTTTCCATTGTGCTAAGCAATAGCACATTTTTATGTCTTTTCGTTTGATATCCCGCGAGCGAATGCTTTTTTTTCATTTTGAAATATTTTGGTGCTATACCAATCAGAGTTTTTCCTAGCAGAAGGCGGTATCTCTCTTCGATTTTTTTATGGGTCCTACTAAGAAAATTTTGTTTGTTCGAAATTTCTCAGCCAATTTCACATAGGAAAAATCATTTTTACAAGTGACATTCATGCCACTATTTTTATATGGCTCTAATAGGCGTAAAACGACATACTCTCCTAACTGCTGATTCGAAGACCTATCTTCTTCTTTTCCCAAATACGGAAAAGCGTTCAAACAATACTTCGATTTCACGTCTGCCAGAATCCAATATTTTAGACCAAACTTGTCGGGCTTGTTGAGCATGTATTGTATAAATGGACAACGACATTTCATTGGATACAGTTGTTCGTCAGCTGTCACACTTTCACTAGGACTAAATACTCGCTTACAATTATTTATAAAAGGGTCCCATATTCTCAAGCTAGTGCGGTGCCCTTCAAGTCAATTATTTTATTCTTTTATATCTATATCTATGTATACACCCTGTACACTAACTGTTAATTATTTATAACCAGGTCACCTATGTTTTGGTGATATTGCAATTTACTGTCTACGTAGGTAAACTATATCGTAATTATGAACCAATATTATGTGTCATCATTAATTATAAAAAGGTAATTCCAAACTATTAAGACAATAGAAAAATGGTGAAGTTCAATCGCTGTTTAATTTCTACCCCTCGTTATGGCCCAACATTACACTAGTACAAACCTATCAGATTGCAAATTTCTATGCCTGTTGTTTGGATTGTCGAATTGGAGATGTTTAATGATATTCAAAAATCTGTCCCTAGGCATTGCATTTTTAAAAATATTGGATCTCCAAGCTTTATCCCAGAAACCTTTCACGGATAAATCGTCTTGACCTAAAACACCAGCGTAAACCAGTGAAATAAATATCAGAAGTTCTTTAGTAATACTCCAATTTTCATATTCTGATTTGCCGTGCTTTTTTGAATATTTTTTTAAGATCTGTACGTCGAATGCAGTTGCAAATTTTTGGGCTCCATGAGTTTTGAAATTGTAATTTAAATACAAACTGTAGAATTGACGGTATGTGGGCACCTATTTCAAATCGATTCCTATTTATTTAGATTTGTGTTAACTTAGAACAAACTTTCTTATATTACTGAATTTAGAGATAAATTAGTAATATGCATTATTACTTAATGAAGATTACTGTAAGAGGGCCTAAGAAGGTATAGCAATAGTATAGTTTCAAAGAAGTGCTTCCATAGTATTCGTATTTTGTATTCAGTTAATTACGTATCTTTTATCTCGGGCACGGCAACCAATAAACAAATGATTTGTGACATGTTTTCAAATTTGACACAAAACTTACCGAAGTTTGTTCCATTTGATTCTTATGTGCCAAGCTTATGAGCGTCGAATCCATGGGTTTCGTGCACAAACACAAATAAATTGAAAAGCAACTAAGTATTATGTAAAATATAAATAGGGTAATCAGGAATACTGTTCAAATATTTGATTTAAAATGACACTTCGCCGAAAATTTCAGATTGAATACTTATTAATACTTAATATAGGTGATATACTCGTATAAATTAAATAATATGGATAATTTAACTAACAAATAGGTATAAGCGGTAGAAGTAAATAGATAGATAGTAGATAGATGAAAAAATCTTGCCATTTTCTAAAACAGAAACTATTTCTAAAAAAATTTGGTTTTATTAAAATTGTTTCCTCTTCATAGCCAACTAGTTTATTTAAAAATTTAAAAATATTATAAATTATTATATAAAATATAATAATAATATTATATAACATCTGTACAGTTTGAAAGTTTGTCTTCTACCATTCTTGTTTATAAATAATATATATTATTGACATTGTATAATATAGGTAATATGTATACATAAAATGTAATAAAATGGTTAGGTATGAAATGTAAAAACCCTAATTCATAACTAATAATATAAATGGTCAATAATAATATAAGTAGAAAAAAATTAAAGTAGAATGAAGAAACAAAATAACAAGATATCCTTATATTTAATATTAACATTATACACGGTAGGTTTCAACAATAATAAAACTTATTTACATTAATGATAATATATATATATATATATATATATATATATATATATATATATATATATATATATATATATATATATATATTGAATCTAATACTGAAATAAAAAAATAAAAAACAGAAAAAACTTTTCCTGCTTCCTGTTCCCAAATACATTAACTTCAAAGTCTTGTGGTGAAGTGTTTTTCACACATCACTGTATTTTAATTTATAGGTACTTCTCTTAGGAGAAAAACAATTATCACTGATCTTAATATTTTTATTTGAAAAATTTTATTCCGCTTTTTTTCTTTTCAGCCATTTATGGCACAAGATTGAAGCATCCTTAAACCACAAACTTGAAATTAAAAACAATACATTTCTCAAGCAATCACTCAAAATTTACTCAAAAGGGCACTTGAAGATCCTTTAGGAACTCTAAGATGAAGTATTTTAATTAACTATAAGCAAAGGAAGTAAACTCCAGGCTCTAGATATAAATTCACTTTATTTTGTCTTCTTTAGCTCCATCCTTCTTATGTTGTCTCTCTTGCATTGCGTTGGCATCGATTTAAAATCGTTTGGGCTGGTCCATAACCTTCAATAAGACGATGAGTGATATGCTTATCTGTTGTATAAGAGTGCTGAAACTAGCCCTGAAACAGGTTTATATCTACGAGAAACCTTCTTTGCAAGATTTCTACCACCTATAACCTAATAAGTTTGCCTAATAAAACTTAGCAAGGTTTTAGGACCTACATGAAGCAATTTACTATGTTCTTATTTAAACAATAATTCTTTAAATATATGTATGGAAGATAGCAAGATTGGGTGTTTTTTTTTTGTAGTTAAATCCTGATAGATGCAATCTACCCCAAAATATCAAGACTCTTCGTGATTTAATAAATGGGGTCGAGGGGCTCTGGAAATCTTTCCAATCAGGTTAAAACTGAACAGAAGAAGGACCATCCCAGGGTAGTCAAGTTGTGCACGGAGAGTCCTAGAACTCTCCAGAAACTGGTCATCAAGACTGCTAGATACTCCCATTACGATTGGGCGTATGTGCTTTCGAATGCATTCTTCTAGTGGTGACACTGTTGAAACTGAATCTAGCTGATCTAAACCGGGTGATCGATAAACATCCCCCGAATTCAAGTTAAAGTTATCGCGGCGACGGATGAATGGCAGCAGGGCGATTGCTGTCTCGAACGATTCCCATGGTCGCACCATACTGTATCCAGCTCTTACTCCGGCATGTGGAGCTCTGCTGGAATGGACCAAATGTTCCCTAGCGACTCGTAAAAATAACAATGGAGAAAGGAAAAAACAGCGGGGACATACCACATCTCAAGAATACCTGGCGAGAAAAGGGAAACAGGAAGAAGAGGGGTCCCCCTTTTCTATGAAAAAGGAGAAAAATATGCTGGAAGATATACAATCAGGAAGTAGAGATGACCCACTGAGGTGCGGACTCAGCGGAACAGGATGATGATGGTATTTTCACTACCGAACAGAACGAATAGAATAGATTCCTGTATGGTTATATTTAAAAAAAATGTAAATTCGGTTTGTTATACGTTAGAGCATAAGCTCCTTTCATTCAAATCTGTTCTTACTACTCGTTCCTTCTTCCGTAACTTTCATCTGTGTTCATGTTCCCTTCCTCACTTTATTTTTTCCCGGAGCTCTACAGCTGCCAGGTTGGGAGTTTAAGTCACCAAGGATCCAACCACCAGACTATAAACTCAACCTCAACTCTAACTGAGGCCGAATACCACTTCCCGAGGAAGAGTCTCCTACGGGGAATTTAAGGTTATTAGAGGAACTATTGTAAACAGGAGATCATCATCCTGTCTGATAGTCAAGCAGCCATTAGAGCTATAAGCTCTAATATCATAAAATCCAAACTCTTCTTCTATCTTTTCTATAGGAAATTCTGACTGTTTTTTTCTTTTGTTGTGCTTTTAAGTTAAATTATCGTTCCATCTTTTTCGGGGTCGACCTTCGAATCTTTTTTGAAACTTTCCATGGCGGAGGACGTTCGATCAAACTAGCAGACATCAACAGCCATCGTAGACATTCCATATTCTTCACATTTCTTTTGTAAAAATTCAGCTTTCTGACTACCGCGATCGTAAATATAATCAACATTAGGCATTACGCTTTTCAAAATCTGATCCAATTTTGAATAATCAACATCTCCAGAAGAATACTTAAATCCATGGATATGACGTTCCAAAAACTTGTTTGTTTTTTTGATCTTGATTGTTTAGCGAAGTGAAGTACAAGAGCGAACAACGTTTTCAAATCCTAAAAATTTACTACAGAAATTCGGAGTCGCTGGCCGCTATTTTAAGAGTGTTAACTCCGATTTTCGGTCGTAATTCTCGACGTAGTAGACAGGCAGTAGCAGAAGCCGATGGAAATTCGAAGCGACGTACGTTCTCCGATTGGGCTTTCCGTTAGCGGGTAATACTCCAATAAACAGTCATCTATAATTATACAATATGCTCTAGTATTTACAGGAAATCCTACACCTACTCAAATTTTCCCTTTTATATCAATCGTCGATGCTCTCATTCCCTCCTCCTGTTTGGAGCAGTCTATTACGAAGAGATCATGATATTAGAACGCTTCATAGTCCAATGTCGGATATATTAAAAGAGGTAATTGGAGCTGCTTACGTGTTTCAATATTAATCGCGATAGCCATCATATACCAAGCGTTCCAAATACTTCTCTAGCGTTATACAGATGCTGTATGAAAAGAATCGCAAACGCCATCTTGTCCTAATTTTATAAATACCTGACGAAAAAAAAAACAATAAAATATTGGAAACATTTTTTATTTCATTATAAAAGAATCATATAGAAATAAGATTTGATAGTGCACAAACACAAATATTGTTTTTATGATAGATATATTTTGGCTTGGAGTGTTCAAAAGGTGGGTCCAATTCACAAATAGGTGTTGTTTTCACGTCCTTTAATATAAACCATATCCGCATTAGATGCTTCATCATATTACCAAATTGATGTAAAGGTGTCGTGCGATCTTGTTTGAGTTACGCCAATCGATGACTATTTAGTTGGTTGTAATGGTTTATACAGTCTGAAAATGCGCATTAATACTGAGAGAGGGTTATAGAAGAATTCTTTTTACACACATTATTACATTTTTTCTTTGATCGATGATTTAGTCCAAGCCGTATTCATACATTTTTTTGTATCGGAGACTCCAGCAGTATTTCAATGCAAATGGATTTGGGAGACCCTAATTTAAACTTGATAACATCCCCTTCTGGGTGCCATAGATATAGAAGCGATTATTTAAGTATTTCATTCGATGGATCGGGGGTTGATTTCGAAAGGAAAGGGTTACCAAATTTGTTGATAGACATTGTTTCAAGATCTACGAACTACTGATATAAAATTTCAGTTTCCGCTTTATTTATTGAATTATTCCAGCCTCACGCATTTCTTTAATAATAGACAATTTCGTTTGAATGACCAGTATTTCCGGCTGCCTGAGAAGCTACAAGTAATTCTAATCTTTCTACTATTTCATTGAAATCATCAAAGTATTTATTGTCAATTGGTTTGGTGGTATATTCAATCCACATACTCTTTCCGGTTTTTTCATATTTCGATTGGTTACTCCTTTCAATAATGAAGATGGTACGGAACTAGTTCTTTCTCTTTCTCTTTGCTTTTTCTTTTCCTATACTGGTCGGATAATGGAATTATATTTGCCTTTGATATTATCTGGAAAAATTCAAATTGTAGGATCAGGGTTATTTTCACGACCATTTGCACTTGTTTGAGATCATGCTTTTTTCAGATTTGAAGTTTATACAAATGAAAAAACTAATAAAAAAATAGTAATATGTATAAAATTAACAATATTTATTTATATCTATCGATCTTGGTTAATTTTTAATAAAAATATTTTTTTATGTAGAAATACTTCGTTATAATAAATATTTTTAATTATATGTTACTTTTTGTTTTTTTTAAATATATATATATATATATATATATATATATATATATATATATATAAATTTCTTTAATTCCTTATTTCTTAAATCTTTTGATATGCTATTTTTCTAAGTTCAACATTTCTATGAATTTTAAGAATTTTTCAATATTATTAATAATTAATTTCCAAATTTTTTACATACGATGGAACGATGGATTGATATAAATCCTTTTACAAACTTTTTTACAATATTAATTGAAAAAGAAAATATTTATTTTAGATTTTATATTTTTTCAACAAAATCAATATTTTTAAAAATAAATTTTTACCATAATACAATTTTTATTTATAATACTTTTGATGTTCCATACAATTATATAAGTATTGTATTTGTGATTTACTTTTATAAAAATAAAAATTTTTAATAAAAATGATTAGCTTTCACACGAATTAACATTTTATACTATTAGACTACTCCATTTTCTCTGAATAAGAAAATTTTTTGATTAAACTATTCACGTGACAAAAATTTCATGATTGTTTTAAATAAATAATATTAAAATATGATTGGTAAAATTATGAAATTATTACTTTACATTAAATGAAAATACCTTCATCAAATTGAACGGAAAAAACTCATGCTAAAATAAATAATTTATAAATAAGGGGTATCTAAATATTTTCAACCAGAGGGAAACCGTTTTTGTTTATAATTCTAGAAGTGAATCAACAACAACATAAAATAAGTATAATTATTGAAAAAAAAATAGAAATGTGTATTATTTTGTGATTTACTACATTCATTTACCATATTTTGAATTAATTTTATCCTCTCGACCACAGGGTCATGTCCACTTCTTCGCCAAGTCTTTTTTTTGGAAATCAAAATATAAAACACTTGTTTCTTTGGTATTTCAATTAGTGTTTTTGCATGTAGCGACGGCATTATGATCTCATAATAAGTACAATCTTTTAAGAGAAAAAAATAACAGTTAAATCAACTCTATAATAGCCGCTTAACACAAAAAAAAATCACAAAAATCCAGTAAGCACGTACAACTTCAACCTAATATTAATGACAAAAAACATTCTGATTCCAACGTAACGTCATGCGCGAGGCGTGTCAAATTTGAGCCGACAATACCGGTGTTTGTCTATCGTGGCAGCAAACTTTCCACTCGTGAATAATAATCTTCATCATACACTCGTGAATAATATACTAATTTAGAAACAGAAAAAAAATAAAGTTTCTGATTTATACATTTCTTTACTTTTTTTAATCGAACAGTAAAAAGTAGTTTCGCTCTCGAATTCTTAGAACAAAATTATGTCATTCTCATCATATTTTAGTTCTGTTCATTGGCGGGAAATTACTGTAGTAAATTACCACAAGAGTTTACATTTCCCGGTATTTTACCGTAGTATTTTTAATGTGCAAAATTACATTTGTAAATTAGCAAAAATGTAAAATATGGTATTTTTACATACTTGTCTAGTAGAAATCAGTGAGCAAGTCCTTACATTATCTTAACTCTATGTGTCGTAGGTGATGTTTTGTCTTTCATTTATCTATGAAATTATGACTGTACAATCCAGTTATTGACAAAATATCATATAAGGATTTTCGCAGTTTGATTGTCTATAGATCAAAGATTATATACTATAGATTTTATTTTCTATGATAATAAAACATTTGTCATTAAGTACACTAGAATTATTGTTAAATAAAGTAAGTAAATATACATGGATTTTGATAGTCCAGATGTCATGAAAGATTTTCCAGGACTGTATGCTTCAGATCTCAATAAAAAATGTAGTAATGAAAGTGACTGTAAGTTTTATATAGTAATAAAGTACAAATTCTTTTATCTGTTTTTCTGTAGATAGTGATGAAGTAGAGAAAGTAGTGAAAAAAGAAACATTAATTGGTAAACGTAAAGACAAGAAAGATAAGGAAAGAGGTTATGCAGCTCTGGGAGAAAGTTCTGATGAAGGATCAAGGTATTCAATGTCTCTTCAATTTTATAAAATTCGCTTGTAAATATATTGGAAGTAATCTTTCTTAAATTTTGCATATTTGTCACAGTTTAGATATTTTTTCTCTCCCTAAGTTTTCAGATAATTATAGACTGATTTTTTTTTATAAACTGTGTGCTTGGGAGAGAGCTGATTGTTAGTTAATATTTTTAGTACCATGTATTATTTGTAAGCAGTGTTACCTTGTACCCATTTCAGGAGTCCATCAAAATCTAAAAAGAGTAAGTCATTCAAGTTTTCATCAAAATCCAAAGAAAAAAGAGAAAAATCTAGAGACAAAGAAAATCCTGATAGGAAAGACAGAGAGAAGAAGGTAGATAAAAAACTTGAAAAAGAAAAATCCAAGAAAAATAAAAACTCTGTTGAGGACACAATTGCTTTTGCAGGTATATATACTATTATTACTACTTGGCAAATTCAATTGTTTTATACATTTCAGAAGCACTACCAATTTTTGGGGTCAGCTTAGACATTTCAGTTGAAAGAAGTAGATGTCATGATGGTGTAGATTTACCATTACCTATCAGAGAATGTATTGATTATGTGGAATCAGTTGGTATATCATTTGAAGGAGTTTACAAAATTAGTGGTACCAAAACTAAAGTCTCTCAAATCAAAAAAATGTATAACCTTAGGGAGAATGTGAAATTAAGCGATTATGATGTACCTACAGCTACCAGTCTTTTAAAAATGTTTTTAAGGTGAAATTATTCATATATTTATTCAATATATTTATCAAATAAGTAGAAATAAATATATATATATTATTTTTTTGTATTATAAAAAAAATAATACAAAATTATTTACTTGTAGAGATCTTCCAGAACCTATATTCACCAATGATTTGTTGGTACGCTTTGAAGAAGCTGGTGCTATATTAAATTTCAATACCAGAGAGAAACATTTGAAAATATTAGTAGAAAACTTACCGCCATTAAATAAATTATTGTTGTCATGGCTCATTGTTCATTTACATAATGTATCAATAAATGTAAGTAAACCAGTAAAATATTAAATTTATCAAATTTTATCAAAATTGTCTGATGAAATAAAATTACCAATTAATGCATAGCTTTCAATTTTTGATTAGTTTTAGGGTTAATTGATAAATTAAAGGTTTGTGAAGAAATATATCAAACAGAATATTAATTGGCCTGGGAAATATTCTGAATCAATTGGATATTTCATGTTTAATAATATAGAATTTTTAACATAACTGACTGAAATTTAATTAAATTTGGAGCAAATTTGTTAGAATAGAATAATCTTCTAATCAAATTATAAGCTTTACTACTAAGACAAATAATGAAGGTAGTAGAAGTCTTGTTTAGGTTGCCTAATACAACTAAACATGTTATTTTTTGTTTCTCACTAACAAAATTCATCTAAATAAATATAGAATCTCAATTGCTTTTTTGTTTCCATAGAGGGTACAAAAATTATTAGTAACAATATTTTACATTAAATTTAGCACAGTAGGGTCTAAAGCATATAATTATAATAACCTTAGTAACATTTCACTTAAACATACAATAAAAGTTGAGAAAAATTAAGTTGAGTCCTAGTTAAGCTGATGAGTAGTGGTGTGAAAAGTTAATGAAAATAGAATTGAGAAAATTCACTGTAAATTGTTGGCAATCGAATTACTAGACTACTCTTGTAAGAAGACATCATGGAAACTATATTCTTCTGTACAAATCTTGAAAGGCCCCGTTGGAAAACCACCATAACTATAATATATATTACTTTTAAATGTCAATACTTTACATTATCATATCTTTTAAATTTTTCCTTAACTTATTTTTCATTAATTTTTTATATTACCTCCAGGTTAACTAAAAAATAAAGCCAAACTTTAAGTTTTGGCTTTATTTTTTACTCTTAAGTGCACATTAGAGAGTTTTTGTTTAATTTTTTCTTATTAATATATTATTATGGTAGAAAATCATTCAAATTTGAGAAAAATGTTGAAAATAAGAAGTAAATTTAGGAAGTAATTCAATGACTTGAGGTAGAAGTAGAAGTCCTATTTCTAAAATATTGAATCGTATTCTGTTATATGAAAATGGTTATATAAATGTATATAGTGAATAATATTTACAGAATTGTATGATTATTTTCATCAATGGAAAGATGAAATAAGTAATATTGAAAAATGTATGTTGCCCTGAGAATTGATTCAGCGATATTGGAACTCATTAACCTAAGTGCTAGGCCCCCATGTATTTTTATAATGTCAGAAAATGTTTATATAAGATACTACTACCCCAACTGTAAGTGAAATGTATAAACTATCTTAATATAGTAGTTCAATCAGATACCCCTAATGATCTATAATTGTTTTGTGGGTGTCTCATTTGATCTATGTATTGTCATTGGAATTAAGCCAGTTTGAAAAATTTCAAGTCAACAAGAAGTTATTTAAATAGTAATTTCATCAAAATTTAAATGAAGAGTTTTAAGAAATAGTCTTACATTGTAATGAACAGAGAACTTATTTGTAACTTCAAGGATAACTTGAAATCACATAATCATAAATTTGTGCAAATCCCTCATACTTATTCAATACTCAGAGTTAAGGGTAAAGGAGTATGTTTTCTTCCTTCAGTGTTAGCTTTTGTATTCATAATTTGTCCATGAATAGGTTTCCTTTCATTTATGGACACTTTTTGCTAAAATATTTTTTGTTGTAGGAAAAACAAAATAAAATGAGTAAACATAATATCGCCTCTGCCCTAAATCATACATTTCATGTATCATCAAGACTTCTTCAGGCTTTGCTTCAGCATAGTTCTGCATTATTTCCAAACATTGTAATTTACAAATACATACCACCTGTAAAATCATCTGTACAGTTACCAGATCGACCTCAACAACTAGAAATGGAGTTGAAAAAACAAGAATCTTTGTTGTCACAAATACATAATGAAATGAATGTTGGATGTATATCCAAAGAAAGGGAAGAAAAGCTTTGGGAAGTGCAAAGAATTATTACACAATTAAAAGTGAGTAGATGAATATTCAATATTTTCTAAAAATCATCTTATTTTCAAGCTGCCCAAACATGTGTCTTTTTAATCTGAATTGATATGAGCAACAAACAAATCACATTTGAAAGTTCACTTAACACATAATGTAATTGAATTGAACTCGAAGTATACTAAGGATCTAGAAATTTGGCGAAAACTCATGTCAACATTTTATTTTACTGAAAAATCAATTAATTATTAGTATCATATTCTGTATCTAATTTAAATGTGAACATTTTAAAAAAGTTTCAAATCGCCCGTAACAAATATATGCAACTTAGAAATGTATACCCTGTTTTTGAACTAGAAGGACCATTTCAAGAAACCTGAATCACACCACTAGAAGTCACTAGAAAAGTGGTTAGATTGGAAATGATGACATAAAATACTAGTCATACTAAAATTATACAGTCTGGAAATAATGTACCACAAACTAAATAATATTTAATAGACACACGGTAAAAAATGCATATTATTGAAAACAAAAAAATATAATTAATTGTAAAATCAAATCTATAAAGAATTTTAAGGTAGGTGACTATGAAGGAACCACAATAGAATGAAATTGCATTATTCAGAGAGCAGAGGATGTTTGTTTTTCGAAAAATCTGTATGTGAAATGAAATCAGTTGAATTGAAAATTGGTTGAGTATGAAATATACGAAAATGTTCCATTGCAAGTACAAGAACATTCGATTTAATATTACAACAAATATTTTTTGTTCTATATAGAAATAAATATCTGTATGAGACACACTTTATCAAAATAATGTTTTTGTCATCATTTCTTCGATAGATTTCTTATTTGGAACATTACATTTAGATTAGGTACCTATATAGAACAGGAAATTTCAAATGGTATGAAAAAGGGCCTATTTTTCAATAGACTACTTATTATAGTTCGTTCTCATTCTAAAAACAGTAATTACAGTACTTAGAAACCAGATATGATATAAAAATCATTGAATTAATTTTTTTATTACACATTATTTGTAACAAATGAACATTTTACAGTACCTATATAAAAACTATCAATTTCATTATCTATAATTTGTTAACTCAACACTGTCATCACTTGAGAAAGAAAAGATTATCAGGGGTTCAATAAGATTATCCATAATCCTAGGCTTGCATTAGAAAATCCTTTACATCTTTTAGTTTAAAAGTAGTATCTTATAACATATGAATGTTTAACTCATAAAAACTGGTATAATTTGTGGCTTACTTAAAATTTATCTCTTTCATATCTTTATGTAATGATGAACGAGAAATTTGTGGTAAATACGGGCATTTTTTTATTTTGGTTAAAATTTTATTTCAAGATGGTGTTTCATTGTTAAAAAGAAACTATGAACATTGCATCAAATTATATTCTTTGTTGTATCGTGTAAGGTTTTTACAATTTTTGGACGACCTCCTCGATGGTTAGAAGAGACAATCATTCTAACGTTTCTACATTCTTTAATAATTCGAAGTACAGTCGATCTAGCAACTCCTAAAAAATAAAATTGGTATCCGTTAATTTCATACAAAAGTGCTATTTTATTTACCTAACGTTTTTACAATTTTAAACACAATGGCATTCACTTTTGTCTCTGATTCATCGTTTGACATTTGTTTATATGAATTCACAATGTTTTGCTTTTTGAATGATAGTACTTGGAATATTATCTGAGTCCATTTTCAAATTGTTCTTGACAAAAACTGTTTTTATATTTTAATAAAAGAATAACAAGAACACAAAAAATTTCAATATTTCATTCGTGGATTCAAGTTTTACCAATATTAGTTGTTCATGAAAGTCTTGTGATAGTGAGTTAAAAATATGTTTAACTAGAAATTCTTAATTGAGAAAACTTGAAATCTATAACAACTTAACCAGGAAAAAATACATGATTGGTTGTATTTATTTTAAAGTACAAATACTGTTGATTCACAGTTCAAAAAGAGTTGGTGAAAAGCTCTTAAAGCACTTTTGTAAACTTTGAGCAGTGATTTTATTTTATTTTGACATTGCATTATTAAAGGATTACTGAATAGTAAATTCCTGTGGAAGTAAGCATTCCATGTTGCTTTCACAAAAAATTTTAGTGAATTTGAGATTTTGAAGAAAAAAGTTCCTCCTGGTTCATACGTGATAGTGATCGTGATCGCAAGATATAAATACAGTCTTTACACAAGCTACCAAGGTCTTTAAAGAAACTGTCGCTGCAAAAAAGAAACTTTTTAAGTTTGGACACACTTGGATTGTTGATTTCATATACTGAAGATCCCCTGTTACAAAACTAACTCAAGGCTGAGGTATTTCAGTATTTAAGTAAAGTAAATGCAAAAGAATAAGTAAGTGTTCATACATTCTATGTACTCAATTATGTATTAGAAATAATTTATTGATAAATTGATTAATTGGCGTTCTCAAGTGTTTTTAGTTATTACTCCATTTGAACAACACTTCCAAATAAGTACAAAATATCACTAGGTAAAAATGTTTTAGCAAATTATTTTATGACAAAATATGTTATTATTTACTTTCTGTTATTACTATAAGGTATATTGAAATGGTACAGACCCTTCTGTCATAAAATACTCTGCTTTAACATCTGAAATACTTGTCTGGTGGTATTATTAGAGGTCACTCATACTTTTTTTAAGCTGTTGGTATTTTTTTTCTCCACTGTCCCAAATAAACAACACCATTCTTGTCTTCTGTATCTACTATATGCCATGGGATTCATCTTTATATATTTGTGCAGAGCAATTGTAACTAGTACAATTTGTACTGCATTTTCAGATACAGCAATGTAGAAAGTAAAATTCGCCATTGTGACATCATTATCCCAAAGACATTTTATCTAACTCTTCTAGCTCTGGACAGTCTATAGCTAAAAATGTTTCTCCTCTTGTTTAGCTGAGTCCGGAAAAAGTCTCATGATATTGTTTTGTAAAGGAAATGCTGAATCTCCAATGAAATGAAATGTTCTTCTGGCTTTTATGTAAATTGCAGTTTTTTAGTACAGGTAATTCCTTGTATAATAATTTTTTTCAAAAAGTTGACCGAGCAAGAATACCCTAAAATATAAAATAGAAATATCTCATCACTACATTGTTTGTAATTCTCCACCTGAATCACTATCATATCATATGATATGTGTATGAAACAGTAATCTGATCTAAGTGGCAAGAAAAAGTATGCTAAAACTTCATATATGATCGTAATATAATGATTCTGAATCTGTAGGACACTCTATGTTGATATATTTGCCATCAATTGCTTTTAAACAGTGAAGCATATTCCATTGTAACTAAAATTTCTCAGGTATCAAAAAATAGTGATGTAATGTTGAAGGTCATATATAAATAGGATGTAATATTTTCCATGTTATTTTACATGTATCTAGCATAATTTCTCTAACAGTAGATTTTCCCATTTGAAAGCTCCATGACAAGAACTGGTGACTAACTCCCGAGATAAGTATTTGAAATCATTTGTTACAACCAAGTGCATTTTTGCTTATAAAACAATATCTTATTCTGTGGCAGAATTCTACAATTTACAGTAGACTTGATATAATGGTATAATTCAATTTAGTGTGAAGTAAGAAATTATATATAAGTACTATATTAAGTCAAATTGTTATTTCATCTTCTAATCTTCTTCTTCTTCTATCTAATCTATCTTCTTCTAGTCTTCTTCTAATATATATATATATATATATATATATATATATATATATATATATATATATATATATATTATTATTTTTTTTTTATTTTTTAGACAAAATTTTTAATTTCTATTTTTTATGATACAACATACGAAAATACATACAATCCTCAATTTTCACCCTTCTACGATGAACCCTTATTTTTTAATAGCCATTTTATTAATTTAATCATTTTTCCTCTCCGGTCGAAAACTGATCAATCGTCATTTAATTAGTTATCCCCGCCAGATGTCTACAGGTGTCACTTCTGACTCAGTAAACAGCACGGAGTAGGGATGAGAACGAAGCCGGCCTTCTTTCTTTCTCACTCCCTACACAGTTGTCGGCCATCATTATTGTTTATGCATCAAGTGTAGTAGTAACGTTGACAATTATTATTTTGCTATCTCAGTGTAACTCTCATATTAACAAATATTTTCCGATGTACACACACAGTACATAAATCATGAGTGGCTTGCAGAAAGAGCGATTTTAGCGGCAAAAAATGTAGACGTTGATAATTTAAATCTGAAGATACAAATGTTGTTGCTAGGGAACTTGGTATCATATAAATCTATTGATACAGTTTGCGATGACAGCGAAGCAGTAAATTTTCCCACAGAGTTTTTGAACTCACTGGATTTGCCAGGCATGCCACCGCATAATTTACAATTAAAGGTTGGATCTCCAATTATCTTGCTTCGTAATTTGAACCCGCCCCGGCTGTGCAACGGTACGCGATTAGTCATTCAAAAATTAATGAAAAACGTGATCGAAGCCAGGATTTTGAATGGCAAGTTCAGAGGTGAAAATATACTCATACCACGGATTCCTATTATACCTACAGATGTGCCAATTCAATACAAACGTATTCAGTTTCTGATTAGATTGGCATTTGCAATGACTATCAGCAAATCCCAAGGTCAAACGATGTCTGTTTGTGGATTAGATTTGAGAACACCATGTTTTTCACAGGGACAATTATACGTGGCATGCTCTCAAGTGGGTAAACCATCCAGTTTGTTTGTGTTAGCTAAAGATGGACTAACAAAAAATATTGTTCACGCTATAGCATTAAGAGATTGATATTGTTTAATAGTGTTACTGTCGTAATTGTTTAATTAATGATATATAATTTTAAGGAATAAATTATAATAACTTAAAAATAATGTTTGCCTTTTGTTATTTTTATATTCCCTCATCGTTCACAGCGCTCCATGCTTATTTCACGCATATACCACATTCTTACATACATACAATATACACATTCTAACATACATACATACTTACAATAAGTAAGCTATTTTTTGTCTACACTAGAAATTACTAGGAAATTATTTATATGGCAAAACAACGTTTGCCGGGTCAGCTAGTATTTTTATATTATCTAATATAAAATTGTGTGCTTTATCAATAAAATTGTAAAATTCTCTAATGACAACAGCATATATATATATATATATATATATATATATATATATATATATATATATATATATATATATATATATATATATATATGAAGCCTTAAGAGCCTCGCACTCGCATCACAATTCTTCAGGCATACCGAAGTCTATTTTTTTTTCTTATTTTATCTAATTCATTTTAATTCATTCAATTTCCTCCATCTAATATAACATTACATTTCTCATCTTCATGTCTTATTTTGTCAATTATCAACACATATAGATTATTCTTGTTTTACATTTTAAATGCAAATTTTTACCTTGTATAATCATCTTTTCTTTTTCTACTATAATTGTATGACCCATTGAGGTAATTTCCGAAAGTGATAACAAATTATGTTTCATATTTTGAACGATTAATCCTTCCAAACAAAACTTTTGTCCTTGAGTTTTTGTTTTCAGAGTTCCTATTTTATTTTCTTGTAAAATGTCACCGTTTGTAATATGAATGGTTATTGGCGTGTCTAGCTTTCTTATATTAACCATATACTTTTCTAGTTCCTCTTTCAATAAGTGATAACTTGCTCCAGATCCACAATCATTGCCATTTTTCTTCCTCTTCTTCTTTTATAACGTTAGCTTGCCCTGAATTTTGAGTACTTCCACTTCCTCTGTAACCACCTCTACCTCTGTCTCGCTTAGGACATTGTGAAAACCAGTGTTCTTGGCTTCCACATTTATAGCACCCATTTGAAGCTTTAAAACTAGATTCTGTAGTAAAACAAACAATAAAAGACATACTTTATTTCCTTTATCTAACATAGATCTCATATCTTCGAGATCTCTTGATAGTTGAATCAAATTTTAAAAATAGGTCTTCCATTTTTTCAAATTCCTCATTTTTCATAGTTATAATGCCATAATGCCATCTTAGTCAAAGAACTTGTCATTACAAACACACTTTTAAGTGCCTCAATTTGTTCTCAATTGATTCTGTGTAGCTTGAACTTCTGGGTGTATTTTTGACATTTATAATTGTTTAAGGCGCGTCGTGTTTTTATTACTTGGTTTTTTATCCAATATCATTGCAACAATAACGGTAGCGGCGCCCTTGTCTAGATAATTGTATTTAATCGATGCACATATAACATGAATTTTAGTATAAAAACAGTTTCTACTAATTTCAAACCTATATTTATTTCAGAGAAAAATGAAAACAGTACAGAAGATAAAAAACAGTTCACAAAAATGTGACGAGGATATTAACAATGAACATAAAGTTGCAGACAGTAAGTCTTGTAAGGATCCTGATATAAAATCTGCGTTGAGTGATACTATTGAATATGTTTCCCATTCAGATACTTTATCAGTTAAATCACAACTTACTTTGTCTGCGGTGAAAAATGAAGCAAGTTGTGAGACTACAATTGAGACAAAAGACCAAGAGAAAAACGTTACTGAACACGAGGAATTTATTATTAAAAAAAATGATTATTTGTTCGATGATGATATAATACTGTTAACTTATAAAAGAAATGGACTAATTCAGTTGAAAGAACAGTTAACCAAAGATATCCACAAAGAGAAAATTGAAATTGATGTTTTGAAAGGCAAAATTGATACTAGTACTAACCAAACAATTTCTTCAAAAATAGTTATTCCAAAACAAGAAAGTTTAGACCAAATTATGACATTATTGCAAAACGAAAACAAAATTTTACAAATAAAAAAAATTAATCTTGTTAGAAAAATTATTGAACAAAAAGAATTGTGCATAGAGTTTAGTGCACAACTACGATTGACGGAAAATGAAAAGTATTCGAATTTTTAATGTTACTGAATGTCGACAAAAAATATATATTTTAATTAGATATTAAATTTTTATTGAGATAATAAGTTTCATCATTTAACAATCAATTATATTGTTCATTTAGTATTTTAATAAAAATTTCTATTATATTTTTAATAGAATTTAGGGGAAAATGGATACAAATGTTTGCTTATAAAATCTAAATAAAATTATCCTAAAACTTAGAACTAGGTATTTGAAAGTACAATTCTCTTGATTTTAGGAAAAGCTGTGCGTTTTAATTACCCTTTAATTTTAAATTAAGTATACTTATATGAAAATAAAAATAAGTTGAAAAATGTATCAAAATCAAATCTAAAAATTGAAATTCATAGTTGATAACTATTATTATCATGTTTGATTGATGATTTTAATATTTTGTTCAATTCGACAAGTTCCACATTTTTGTTCCTCTTTTAGTAAATATACAGTATACATCCGACATGTTCAATGTTCCATTCTTTTACTTACTGCCCAGATTAATTTTGCAGTAGTAAAAGGGTGATACTGTAATTCTACAGTATTCTACATGTTGCAAATATTTGTAGTGAGTATATATTTTTGTCCAAACAATCTTTAAACTGTCCAGATCAAAATATATGTTTTTTCTAATCGCCAGCTGTAATACGGGTTATTCGTGCAGACTCCAGTTCCAAAAATTCAACAAACAATGAAACCATTTTTCAAACACATCCGTATCACTTTCTTAGTGGCATTTGCCAGTTCTTCTCGAATTAAATATCAATTCAATGTTTGGTAAGAAGTCACTATTACTCCTTGTGCACCATAACAAAACTATCTTTTCCAGACTGCTGTCTGTAATAAATTTTTGTGTTAATTTATATATCCATTAATTTGACTTATATATGCTCTCCATATACATGTTGGGGAGTTGAATATAAATACTTTTCAATTTTTTTATAATAAACAATGTGATAATGATGAAGTATATCAAAGAAGCCGGTTCTTAAATTAGAATAATTCAACATAAATTGTCTGTAAAAGTATGAAGATTCATTTAACTCAAATATCAACAACCTATCAATAAGCTAGAAAAACGTAAAAGCTACATTTCCTACAGCGTTGTCACAAACCTTACATTAAATGCTAAGATTTAGTGTGATTTGCCTTGACTTCCCCTTACGTGAAATTGACGCTAATAATATTTTAAACTAATTTTTTTTATATTCGGCAAAGTAATAAACCGTTCAGGTATACAATGGTTAATTTATTTGAAATAAATAAAATTCAAAGTAAAAACAGATAAAAACAAAACTTTTTCAAAATTTTTACTCAATCCATGGAGACTAATGTACTTTTTTGATTGAAATAATTGGACACATATCATATGGGATTCTGTGCTGGAAGACAGTCACGGGAAATGTCTACGTTTTTTCGTCTATATATTCCAAACTTTCATCCACAACAGAGAGCATCTATTTAGCAAGAGGCTAGGCTTGACTACACGCATTGGTTGAATCCTGATCACAGTTTCTCGTCGAACCGCATGAAAAGCTGATCTGTGCTTCTGCAGCTTTACACACAAAGCGAAATAAATGCCACATGTCATCCAATATCTATTTACTATATAATATCTATTTTAATTTTATTATTTGATTTTATTTTAGCTGGCAAAATGAATTTTTGAAATAATTGTTTTTTAATATCTAATATTTTTTTATCTTTTGAAGTTGACGTGAGATTTTTATTAATATAATATTTAGATTGTAATTATAAAATGGGTAAAGGAAGAAGCCCATGTGTCAATTATCTTGATCAATATTTGAGTACTTTCTTAAATGTAATGTGTAAGCCTATTACACATATTCTTCGATAAATTTTTCTTTTTGCTCAATAGTCTTGAAATCAAATTTTAGAACACAAATAATTTTTTATGACGTAATATAAAACTAACGGAAGTTGACAATCGAAATAATTGATGTATAAAATTGATATTCTTACGTTTAAAATAATTATCCTGTATCAAGGAAATTTTGTTTTAATATTTTCATAAATTTTCTATATATCTTGAAAATAGAAAAAACGGAAGCTCCATTATTAGAAGTAGTTTCCACGAATTGGGTATTGAACATACTCTACACTATCATTACACCAACACTCACAAATATACTGGCTGACGAGTGTTTTGATAACCAAGTTATCGTCTTCAGAAATTGAACGAAACGTGCGTCAGACAGTGTAATTTGATGTAGTGGTAGTGTAAATAGTGTGTTCAGTATGAATATCACAAACGGTTAAAAAATTCCAATTAGAGAATTGGATGGGAAATGGTCCTTCACCTCATATTTGTGACTCGAGTTTTTACATAATTTCTTCCAAAATAAAAGTACTTTCTACTCTAAATCAAGTTGTTCAAAGCCTTTACACCGATTTTAGAATATTTTGTCTAGTTTTTTAACACTGAACACACTACCACTAACGAATACGCTGACCGTGTAGCGATAACCAATATATCGCCTCCAGAGACTAAACATAAACTAAAACCTATTAACTTGACTTACCCGTTTTATGCTGAACTTTCCCAACAATAAACCCTATACTTTCCTTCACAATTTCATATATACCACTATTCCAAATTTGGTTTTTTATTCATAGGATTCCCAACAATAGTTTTAATTTATAATTGGACTTATAAACCAATTTAAAACCCATTCTGTTAAAGTTTCTTTCCAATCCCTTTGTATAAACAACAAATTTTTTACGTTTGAATACAGCTACATCTTCAATAAAAGTCCTTTTCTTATTGTATCACTCGATATTGAGTGTAAAGTGTAAATTATACGATGTACCAAGAAATGGAGATTTCTTATGTTGAATACTATGGATAGAATCAGCCGGAATGTACCTGCACGTAGCGGTGTTTTGCCTAAATACATAAAATTCTAGCCGATTACTACTCTCAATTACCAAATTATTTAAAAATGGCAACTGTCTATTATTTTCCATTTCATAAGTGACGTTTCACATTGAATTCTTGTACATTTGCCTTTTTCGTAATGAATACAGCGAAAATATCCACATACCTGTACCATACTTTGGAAAAATATTGAAATTTTTGACTAAGTTGCTTTTCAAAGTGATTCATAAATGTGTCAGCCATAAACGGCGCCAACTGCTCATAGCTGTTCCTTCGCCTTGTTTGTAGAATTCGTTGTTGTACTAGCTCATTTATTATGTCAGCTATCAAATTATTCGATCTCAGGAAGTCTAAAAGGTCTACGGAATCGGCCCGCTGGGAAATAATGAATTTACATCAAAAGAGATTAAAATTTCCCGATATTCAGTTTTTCTACTTTTCACTTTGTTGATAAATTCTAACGAATTCTTAACTGAAAAACTCTCCGGTTTGATGGGTAGGGTTTCAAACTTCGACGATGATGGGTAACTTACGGATAACTTGTACCTGAGTGTACCGGTGACAAGGTTTTTACAAATTCATCACAAGTGTTTCTTTCACACTTGTGAACCTTTTTTTCAGCGGATTCTTTGAGATTTTGGTGTATGGTCTTGTTTCGATTAAGCTTCCACTCTCTCCAAATTGTCCTTTTTGTCCATTTTAACAGCATTGTTTCCTTTATCTGCTTTCAAGTAAACACAATATTTCCTCCTCAAACTCCTGACAGAAGTTTTTCTGAGAGTTTATACGTAACGTATTCCTGTCGGGTTTAACCTTTAAAATACATTCAAGAATGTCACGCAAAAGAAGTTTCCAAAATGTTTAGTGAGTAATTGGTTTTAATGACGACTTTTTCTGTTTTCTATTGTATATAATGAATAATATTTGAATAATATAATAAAAATTCCTTGTTTAATTTGTTTCTTTAAACCATAGTTTTTCTTTTAAAATAGCGTAATGTATCATTCACAAAAATTTGATATCTTAAAAATTCGAGCTGATAGGAAAAAACTAATAGCATATTTGAATTCAGGGCATCAAATTCATAAAAAATCACCTCCAAAATCTTCGGCACCGAAACCACTGTGGACCTGTGTTATTGTTTAAGGTTTGTTCAAATAATGAAGGTTATAATATTCGTTACTGCTCATTTATATTTTTGAAAATTTCTGCGTTGGTCCCTGTTTTGAATATTTCGTCGCGAAAAGGAGATGTGGTGTGTTAGCTATGGAATTAAATGTTTTAATAATAATTTACAATGAACTCGGTAACTATACTAGTCTTACACGAATTGCATAATCTTTATTGCCCGTAAACAGTGTGTTAAGTACCCAATTCGTGGTAAAAACTTCTACTAATGGAACTTTCGTTTTTTCTATTTTCAAGAAATGTAGAAAATTTATGAAGATATTAGAAGAAAAATTTCCTTGATTTCCTTTTGATACAACTTTTGAACTTCATTTAATGTCATCCTATATCACAAAAAAGATCAGTGATAATAAGTTTGGCTGATAGATCTATCCAACTATCAGATCCTGAATTTAGATGCTTAGCTATTCTAAAAGCAAAAACTGCATTGAAAAAAAATAGTTATCCGGATAAAATGATAGGTTAGGTTAGGCCTAGGAGTTATTTCAATAAATATGATATAAGTATAAGACATAAAATTCAAAAATTATTTAAAAAAAACTAAGACTTAAATCAAGAACATTCAAAAGAATAAACATAAATAAATAAGCAATTTGATATAGACGTAAAACTAATTACATTATTTTCTGTTCAATAATTCAAAATTGAATTTCAATGTTTTTCAATCTATGATTATTCTCCGGTTTATTCGTTTAATTGCTGGTTGGTTATCTTCATAGATCATGACTGAAGGTTTCAAATCAAATAGATAAAAATCGTTTAAATTTTTTTTATACAGGTTTGCCTCAGAAACTGTCGAACTTAGGGCAATATACTCTGATTCTGACATTGAATGAATAACTAGCAACTTGGTTATCCTGTCGTTGACTTTCAATTTATTAAAAAAAAATTATAAATTATTTTAATTATTTTTTTCTCCAACTATTGCTTTAGAAAAAATTTAAGAATAAAAAAAGGATTTTCAGTTGTAATTTCATTTCTTAAGACTTCTTCTTGAAAAAAAGCTTTGATATTAAATAAAGTAAGGTTACTAATCTTACTTTCGTATAATGTAACAGGAATATTGAAAAAATACCACTAGTAAGTCCTTTTTACAATAGGACTACTTATGTGAAAACTGTAATTCAACTTATCTACTCCTATAGTTAGGCCAATTCACCCCCACCAACTGAATATATGAATTATTTCGGAATTAGTGTGAATGTACAGATATTTTACAATTATGTTGTAATCCATAAGACTTCCTATAAACGCGGACATCATTTGCTCGATTTTTTATATGAATATTTCAACTAAGTGAATGTTTTTATTCTTAGAAATACCTCTATCATACAAATATGTCCCTTAGTTTCACTTTTTGCGGTAATTTATTATAACAAAGCTACAACCTTAATCCTCCCCCTATTTATTTGGATGATGGTACAGACTATGAAATAGGTCTCACCAATTTCAGTACATTTTATTCTTGACCAAATATCGATGGAAACGAACAATTTTTTTGAGTGGGGGGACTAGGAAAATAATAATATACCACTTGGCGCATATGAATTGGAAGATATAGCTACAGTCTTGAAATAGCACATGAAAATCATAAAAAAAGATGCATATATTAACATAACGCCGGATATAAATACTTCAAAGGTGTCTGTGCAGAGCAATTACTTCATATCATTTGAATCGGACAACACAATAGGTTCCTTGCTTGGTTTCCCGAAAGATACTCTTCAAGCCTCATAGCAGCTGAAACTCAACGGAGAACCTGTGCGCGGAAACGTCATCATTACATATTTTTTTTTAGGTTGAAAAATATAAGAATTAAATAGTGTGTTCCTAACCCAACCTAACGTTACGAGAAACTTCTTTTAAAAAGGAATTCAGCAATGTACTGCCGATAGTGCTGCTTTCTCTGTTTCTGATTTAGGTTACTTTTGAATAATTTGGCAAAAACATTTTCTGAACCACAAAAAAATTATAAAAACAGCTATATATGAAAAACTGCAAAAAAATTATTTCATATATTTTCTAATGCCATACGAAACGGTAATTGTAGCATTTGACTTATCAAAAAAATTGATATATCTCTTTAACCATTAGAGATAAGATAAACGACATTTAAGTCTTATGTGCTGTGACCAAAAAAAAAATTATTTTTCAAATAGATAAATAAAATAGTATAAAAAAAAGTGAATAATGAAAATAGGGTTCTGGGAGTTAGTACGTTTTTATCGGAAATTTCTCCTTCTTTAAAAAGCTTTTTTCAAAATTGCTTAATGAATATTTTTCAAGTTATTAACGAGAAACTAAATACCATTTTTTATCTTATTTTTTTAATAACAATTAAAATTTTTTACCTATACCAAAATCATATTAGAACCTTAATTTCCATTTTTATCGTTTTTGAACTTATTGGATAGACTATTTGATCAATTGGGAAATCTCATCAATTTTCAAGGTGAAGAAATTGTTGTCTTAAAATTTGATTAAGCACATTCCACTAAGCCCTCCATTTCTGGTTGGAGCATTAGTTTGATAAGAGCAAAGAGACTCCTCACAACCAGAAATAAATAATATTTGAAATCTATTGGATACAAAGTACTAATATAATTGAAATCCCACATGTTACTGGCGAATCCATCAATGACACCATTATGGTGCAATTTCAATTTAACACATATTAGCCCTTCATACCTGGTAAACTGAACTACAATAATGGATGAGATTCGAATCCCCTTATAGGATCTGGATGTTTATACACGACTCTTAGAAGTTTTTTATATATTGAAGGAAAACTGCAAACTTCTACCGGCAATATACCAACTAAATTAGATTTTATTAACAACGCTATTGCATTCTTATTTCGTGAGCTTAGATATGATCTGAACGGTGTCATAATAGATTCTGTACGTAATGTAGGTCTTGTTTCGACAATAAAAAATTACCCGTCTCTGAATGAAAATGACAGTATTCTCATACAAAACGCAGGATGGTTCCCAAAAATGAAGAGTGAAAAGGTGTTGGTTGACGCAAATGCAAATTTCGATGTTTGTATAACATTACGATTTTATCAATTTTTTTTTGTAGATTTAAAAAATGAATAATGAACAGGTTCTGATATTAATTCGTGATAGTGATGCAGTATCAAATGTATTGTTTTTGTTTGATGCTTGTGTAATTAAATATTTTTCTTTATACTTTAGTGTTTTCTTTTGTGGGGGGAATGTATAAAAGGGGGTAATTTGTACCCTTAAATCGCCGGCAGGAGACTCTTTCTTAGAAAGTTGGAAGTTGTATTCGGCCTCAGTTAAAGTAAGTATATAAAAACTGGTACTCAGATGGGGTGAACAATTAATATTAAATTGGACGCCATTAGCTTTTTAACGAACGACGCGACGTTAAAAATTAATAAAAAAGGTGGAGAAGCTGTAAACACCTTATGAATTACATTGAAATAAAAATTAAACAATCTAAAACTATTCCCGGACACATTATTATCCAAATTAATATATATTGCTAAGAACAATAAAAAAGTTTCAACAACAAATAAATTTATTGAAAAATAATAAAGAAACCCCGAAATCAATCTATCCCAGCAGAGTTATTCGTCGTCCAGCTGTCAACTGCATTGCTTGTTTTCTTGACAAACCATAATGCATTTTACTGCACGACAATAAATAACAAGCCTTGGTTATTGTAAATATTTGTAATGCTTTTTACAGATTGTTTTAATCTACAAATTTATGAATATTATTTACATCTGTCTATACCCTACTTGGTTGCAATTTTTTTCATTAATTTCGTTTATGGCATGTTCTCTCCGTTTTTGTATATTTTTTTCGATTGCGTAACATTTCAGGAGTTTTGTACTTAAAGGGAATCGAGCAGGTAGGTACTGTGAATAAAAATTTAATATTAAGATACTAAAAACCATATAGATAAAACCTACATTTATAATACCTACAGAGGGAGATATGAACCATTAAGCATGTCTCCCGCACCCTCCCTAGTGCAACTCTTCTACTCATATTAATTTCACATTTAGCTTATGGCCAAGAAAAACTTCCAATCGTAGAGAAAAAAACTTAGCACACCTCAAACTAAATTTATATACAAAATATTTAAATACATACCTTAATAATTATGACTGTAATCTCAAAACCACTTAAATTTAAAAAAATGACTCCGGTGCAACATAAACACGTATTACATTCTCACTTCCAAACGAAAAAGCCATGATGCAAAATGACGCCATCTTTTGATTGGCCTCTCGCATGGGACAATGGATGCATTGACGTTTCGATCACGATCAATTTAAATACAAAGTCGAAAGATTGTTCAAATCTGCTACCTATACAAGTCTACTCCCCCTAGTATATGAAATTTCTTGTTTAAATTTTGACAGAAAGTACATTGGTCAGTCCAAGAAGTCAATCACCAATCGGATAGCCCCTCGAAGAACTTACAGCAAATTATATCCTGACAGGTGTTCATTAGCAACACATAACTACCATGAATGACACAATATTCTGCCAAAGTTTTGAAAACCCAGGAAAACTACAAAAATGTCCATTTTAACAAACAACTTATATTGCACAAAAAACTGATTTGAATAACCTTTGTGTAATCTATGCAAATATTTTAGGTTTTCAAAAACAAATTCTACAGAAGAAGTTTAACGTCGTCGACAACCAATTAACCTTACTGAACCTTTGAAATCAACTTCACTCATAACGACTTAGCCTATAAAATTTAATGTCATTTATAATCGAACCAATAAATATTTAGTTCCATCCATAACGACCTAGCCTATCAAAATTTAATGTCATTTATCAATATTCAACATCATCCACAATAACCTAGACTAATCTAACCTATAAAAATGTGATTCATAATCTAACCAATGAAAATTGAGAACGATTTCTATAACAACCATAATCAATACCTCAATATTTCTATCAAACATCAATGTGGCTACACCATCTTATTTTATCAAGAATTTCTTGTGAATAAAATAGTAAATTATTTACAATATCTCATTGTATATCTAGTTCAAGATCTGAAAAAAAATCTTTAGACCCTATAAACTTGGTCATCAAGAAATTCTGGAATTTAATCATATTGGAATATTTGGCGGTGAATAGAATTATACAAGTGAATTTCACTGAAAACTTTATTACACCACATACCAGACTAATTACAACAATAAAAATACTTAACTTCAGATATCACTCCTTCACCAGTCGTATTCTTGTATCGTTTGCCGCGTACCTTCAATGTTCAGTTAATTGTTTTACTGTGCGCCTATGCTCTTGAATTAATTCTAAAACAATTTAGAAACTCATCTTTAGAGTTCAGAAACATCTAAAACATTAGTTACCCAATAATAGATGGAAACACAAACCATCTTCTATGTTTTCCATCATATTAAACTATGCCCGGCTCCGTTAGATAGCATTGTGTTTGCCTTTGTGTACCTTTTACATTATAATCGGTGCCGTCAGATAGCGTGCGGCTGTTTATTAATCATAATACATATAAATATTTTCCCACATATTGGACAAGATTTTCATTTAGATTTACAGAGTAGTATGAAAGAAGGGTCAAGTACAAAATAAAAAATACTGTCTAATATAATTGCAAAGAAATAACATAAAAATTAAAGTAATTGGATTTATATCGATCATTCTTTACTAAAAGCGAATGGAACCTGATCCATTCTGTCTGTTTAGATGCTAGAAACAAACCTTTTGGTAGCTGGTAAAATGAGTTCTATTCCAGTGACCTTTTACTTGTTTTAAAATGAGGTCAATTTTGTATTTCACAGATTTACATCCTATACTTGAATTTTTGAAGTCAAAACATCAGCAAATAAGGTGTTAGTTGGAATTTAATATTTTTAACTCAACTTGTAATTAATACTAGAAAGCAAAATCTCAATCATTATCCCACAAATCATAACAATGTACAATCATTTCAACCACCCCGTCCAATATAACTCGTCCTCCAGCATCATACCCACCGAGGTATACACAACATTCTTCTACAAATCCGTCTTCAGTAATTGGCGTCCAAATAATAACTATACAACTCAACGTCATCCATTGTTTACAAACCAAAATTACAACACGATATACAGACCCTCACAACAACCACAGAATTCTAATCAACTTCAAAATATTCGTCCTAACAATCGATAATATAATCGTCCAAAATAATTCCCAAGGTTTCAAACAAAATCCAATGGACATCTCTTCAGGAAATACTTAAATCCCATACGAAACCCAAATTCACATCTGCAAAACTTTTTAATCAAGCTGTAGATAATTCTGATTTTCATGATCAATTTTATTCGGAAAATTCAAACTATTATGAAAATATCGACAATGCTGATATAAACAATTATTATACACTGGAAACAGAACATTCTTATGTAGATAATCCGACGAATTCCAATGATTTTTACACAGATGCTCACACTACAGAAATTTCGAGTAATCAGACTCAGGATTTTCATACTCTCACGAGCCCAAGCAAAGTAACTATGTAAACGCATTAAAAACACATCTGCCATTTATAGAAATTCCAGAAATAGATACAAAATTTTTAGTTGACAAGTTCAAAGTCACTTATAAATCCGAAACTAACGTATAAATTTTATAAGAATTACATATTTAACGAAAAATTTAATATTCAAACTGCTCATAATATTAGTTATGATGACGAGGTAGCGTATATTCCATTGTTCAATATTTTTAATTTACAAGAGTCTCACAAATTTTATCTTTTCAAGTTTAGTGAAAAATTTGATGAAATCATAGGCATAGATTTACTTAAACAATTAAATGCTAGTGTTAACCTTAGTAAAAAGCAAATTATTACTCCTGATACAATTATTCCTCTAATATTTGGTATAGACGCTGATAAAAATATAAAAAGTTATTCTTTAATAATACCAGGTCGTACTCAAGATGTTGTAAAATTACCAGTTAATTATAAAAATGGCATTGGAATATTAGATTACGAAAAGTTAGGTAATGGTCTTGAAACACCAAAAGCATTAGTAAATATAGTCAATAATTTTGCAATAACCACAATAATAAATTCAAATGAGAACCTTGTCAAGCTGGATATTCATGAACCTTTTAAAAATGAACCCTAGAAATTAGCTGAACTAATTTTTTTAGAAAAAATGGAAGTAGAATCAGAAATAAACTTAGGTAATTTCATTGATAATAAATTGAAAGAAAATTTAAAAAATATAAGATTAGATCATTGCAATAGAGAAGAAAAGGAAGCGTTAAGAAAACTTTGCTATGAATACAGAGACATTTTTTATTTTTATAGGTATTCCTCTAAGTTTTACTAACGAAATCAAATATAGAATTTAGTTAACCGAATCCAATATACACTAAATCTTATCGGTTCCCGGAAATTCATCGAGAGGAAGTTAAAAGACAAATGGGAAAAATGTTGAAAGAAGGTATTATAGAAGAATTTACTTCACCGTTTTCTGCACCTATTTGGATCGTACCAAAACGATTAGATGCTTCCGGCAAGAAAAAATGGAGACTGGTAATAAATTACCGCAAACTAAATGAGAAAACAATTCAAAACCATTATCCAATCCCAAGAAAAAGCGAGATCATGGACAGACTAGGAAGAGCTAACTATTTTACATCCTTGGATTTAGCTAGTGGTTTCCACCAAATCTAAGTAGACCCCGAAGACGTACCCAAAACTGCCTTTAGCACCCCACAAGGTCACTTTCAATTCAAGAGAATGCCTTTTGGACTCAAGAATACCCCATCCATATTTCAAAGCGTAATGGACAATGTATTACGAGGACTCACTCATGAAACCTTGACGATATCCTAATTTACAGTACATCTCTTCAAGAACACATACAGAAAGTTAAACAAGTATTTGACAGACTGAGAAAATTTAACTTAAAGATACAACTCGACAAATCCGAATTCCTTCAAAAATCTATAGTATACTTAGATCATATAATTACCCCCGAAGCTATAAAACCTAATCCCGAGAAAATTTCTGTAATCAAAAATTCCCCGATTCCCAAAACCCAAACCGAAATCAAAAGTTTCCTTGGACTTCTTGGATATTACCGCCGTTTCATACCAAATTTTGCCAAACTGACCAAACCCATGACGAAATGCTTGAAAAAAGGAATGCGAATAATTCATGATAAGGAATTAACAGACTCTTTTCTAAATTGTAAGGAAATTCTAACAAACAATTCTATGTTACAATATTCAGATTTTTCCACACCAATGATTCTAACAACCGACAGTAGTAACTATTCCCTTGGAGCAGTATTATCACATGGAACCGTTCCAAATGACAAACCTTACGCCTCACGAACCCTGAACGATTCAGAAATCAATTACTCTACGATTTAAAAGGAATTACTTGCAATCGTATGGGCTTGCAAACACTTTGGACCTTATTTGTATATACAACAGCTTCACATATATACTGACTACCTGGCTTTTAAATTAAAAGAACCCAATTCAAAATTAATGATATGGTGTTTGAAATTAGAAGAATACGATTATAAAATATTTTACAAACGCGGATCTTCAAATGTTGTATCTGACTGTCTAAGTAGAATACCAATTAACGCTTTAAAAACCGATACAATTATTAATAACCCTAGTGACGCAAATGACGAAATTTTAGAACCTTTACGAGAGTTCGAAAACTCTTTAGAACAAGAAAGAGTTCATTCAACTTTGATTGAACATCTTAGAATACTACGAGAAATTTACCCTGACGAAGATGATTTAATGGATTACACAATAATAGGTTACAATAATTCTATACACAGTTCTACAAGTTTCACCCCTTTTGAACTTACCTTTGGTCATAAAGATTCTAGAAACCCAAACGAAATTTTCATACCCCAAACTTTCTACAATGACTGTGTAGATAATCATCGAACAAAATTACATCATGTTTATAAAGACGTATAAGAAAAATTAGAAGAAAACAAAGAAAAAATTTTACAAAAAATGGAATACTAATGGTGACTCGAATAGTGAATTCAAAATTGGTCAAATTATATACAAGTATAATTCCAAAAAACGAAATAAAAGAAATAAACGTTTCCTAGGTCCTTTCGAAATTACTCAAATACTTGACAGAAACCGTGTTGAAATTTCTGAAAAATTACTTAAACATAAAAAACTTAAAGCACAAAGAAATTGTTCACATAAATGAATTAAAAAAACCTCCCATTTCAGTTTCCTCTTTTGGACCGCCGAAGGAAGATTACATGGTCCCAGATTCCATAACCTAAACAATAATCCTGGCCTCCTACCCTTACGACTAGGCACAGCACATATACAAACAGACTTTTGGACTTTTTAGATCAAGAAGATGCAATCCGATATGACGAAGCTATTAAAGCCTCATCTAATAATCAAAATAGTATCAAAACATTACTTACACATCAAATTATATTACTAGAATCATCTATTAAATCATTCGAAAATAATTCCAGAATACTATCCCGCAATCAAGAAATATTGAGCTCACGTATTAATGATTTACAAAAAGAATTACGGAATTTGAGAACAGAAATGATAGAAACTTACCATTTCTTTTCAATTGAACAAATTGTTTCTCAATTTTCAATCAGCATTCAAATCATTTATGACATATTCGACAGAATTGAGGTAGCTATAAGCTTCGCAAAAATGAATACTTTCCACAATTCTATAGCAAATCCAAATGAAATACTTTCAGAGATAATATCAGTTAAGAAAAATATTGATAAAAAGTTTCCATTCGAAACATCGTTGAATAATATTTTATTATATGAGACAATTATCAAAATTAAAAGTTACAGTAAATATAATAGTATTATTTTTATATTAGAAGTACCGATTGTAGAGTTTTTTGAATATAACTACTATCATCTTTACCCCTTACCTACACCCTTAAACCAAAACTTAAACTCATACTACCCCAATCCAAATTTCTCCTTTTAAATGAGCAAAACTATGCCTCGCCTCTACGAACTCTAAGTGTCAAGAAATAATCAAAGAAGAATTCATCTGCCGAGGACTACAAAGAATTGCAATATCAACTAACTCTCCTTGCGAAGTCCAGCTATTGAAATACTCTCAATCTACCTATAATTGCCGAGATATCCCATTGGATTGTGATTACCCCGTATAGTGTTATAGTCATATAGTATATTGATTTACCCAAATTAAATATTCATACACAAAATTTTACCTGAAACCTGTGCATTTGAATTCAATAGATCTTAACGAAATAAACAATATCATGAGTGCTATTCAAGAAGATAAAACGTCAGCTGAGAAGTTAAACTCGTTATCCATTCATGTTCAAAGTATAAGTTTTTATTCAATTTTATTATTTCTTATAGTTACAGCCTGCGTTATATACCTAATAATTAAAATAAGAAGAAAGAAGAATCAACCCGAACAGGAAACAGCAAGTGAAGAAGTCGTTTTGAAAAATTTTCCTCTAATGCCGAACTCTGGTCCATCCCCATAGTTCTCTCTTAGGGTGGAAGAGTTACGTTAAACATCGCTTATTAACCTTTATTGCATAACGCTGACGACGAGGCACTTTCTCAACGTGTAATTCGTTTTTTAAAAACGCCTTCTCGAAGTTCAGTAACGTAATTCCCATTCCGATCGTGACCATGATAATTATTGAATACCCTTTATTAAGCGAAAGAAATGAAAATTGTATACAATTATTATGTATAAAATTGATATTTCTACATTAAATAGGTTATTGGAAATCAGCAATATCTCATCTGAAATACAACATTGGAATTAAATTAACATCAGAGAAATTATTTTTGTAATTTAAAAAAAAACATCAAATAATGCTTGAAGAGGATTCGGGGAAACATCCTGCTATAGTATATTGATAAAAGTCTAAAATTTTTTCATAATAAAATCTATAAACTTGTATTTTGTATAATAAAATACTTTTTAAAAAAGATTAGACAATTATATTTTCGAAGGCCGAAAATATGTTTTTAAAAAAATGTATTAAACTCAAAATTACAATAATTTTATAGAGTTGAATGATATTCATTAAAAAGTTATTTACAACATTCGTATTTATAATAAAATAAATGCTGACAGTGTTTATGATATTTGATCCTATTGGGTTTTATTTAAAGTATCTTCTGGAATTTGTTCTATGTAACTAGACTATTTATTAGTCACACAACAAAAAAAGTAATGTCGAATTATAATTTTCGGTTTTCGAAAATTATTTTTAAAAATTTATTTTATACAAAATTACAATAAGTTGAATGAATATAATTAATCTCACAAGCGAACTAACTATAAACATTGCCAAGTTGTTTACAATAATTCATATTTATAATAAAATAAATGCTGATGAAGTGTTTACGATATTTAATACAATTGCGTTTTATGAAATGTCCTTCAAGGATTTTCTACATGTAACTCCTCCATCCCTAAGAATGAAAAATGACGGAGGTATTTTTCATGTCTTGTTGTCTTCTTTCTTCTAATTCGATGGTTTCTTTCTTCTTTTCTTCAAATTTTTGTTGTCTTACAAATTTACTTTTATATTTACGAATTAACCATAATGTTATCAAAATTACACAAATTATTATCGTAAATAGTCCAATCCATACATGGATTTGCGGATTATAAATTTCATGAATTGGTTTTATATTTCTAGCAATTTTATTTATTTCGTATAATTTGTCAAAATCTATATTGGTTAAATTTGGAGATTTATAAATTTGATTATTTAAAAATTTGAAGTTCAATTTCGGTAATATTATTGATTTTCTTTTTTTTATTTGTATGTTAGTTGAGAAGATTTCACTTTCTATTTGAATGGAATCTTTATAATCGATGGATAACTTATTTTAAAATAACGGTCCGAAACACATTTAGAAATCACTTCAGTTTCTGAATTTGGAATTACTAAAAGTTCATTATTTGTCACTTGTTCCAATATAGTTTCTTGAAGATTAATTTCACTAACAATACAATTTTCACCAGAGTGTCCATTTAACAGTTCAATAGTACAATTGTCTTTTAACTTAATGTTTCTTTACAATAATATTTTTCTTCTAATGCTGGACATTCTTCTTTAATAAAATTGACTTCTTCTTGATTTGTGGCCAAGTAAGGTTGAGGTGATATAAATATTGTATGATTTTGGATTACAGGATATAAATGGAAACATTCATAAGTTTTAGGTTTAAGAATTGGAACATGGGTAGCAAAAATTATTTTAGATTTGGAAAAGGTTACTTGTGAACCAAGAAAGAGATAATACGTTAAAATATTATTAAATTTTGGGATCAAATTTTGGGATTTGTTTTTCATTATAAATAGTATTTAAATATTTCATCATTTCTAAAATTTCTTGACTTCATATAACAGAACTGTGAATCGTATTTAATTTAGAAAATGTTATTGCATTTTCAATATTGTCAATCAATGTAATCAAACTTTGACAGTCCAGATTAATCTGTGAAATTATACTGTGAAATGTTATAAAATTATTCAAAGTTATTATTTTATTTTCGATCGAGATGTGAAATTTCTCTAAATTATCAGAAAGTTTTTGTTGATTATTCCACACAGTCGTTATCGATTTATTATAATGATCAATTAATTTTTTGTGTAGCGATATTTGTAAATTTACTTCATGAATTATGTGTTTTTGATTTTGTTGTAAAACATTTATAGTATTATCGTATCGTTCTTCATCATCTGAATCTAGAGTTCCAAAAAGCCATTTATCTATTTTTCCTACTGCATTTATTAATCCTCTTTTTGATCTTAAATGTGGATAAATATTTTCTGATTTTCTATCTAAGGTATCAATCAAAATTTCCGTTCTACTTAGTGATTGTTCGGCTAAATTATGATATGAAATAGGATTTGTAGCGTTCGCTTGAGATAAATTATTTTTTAAACTATAATAATATTGTTTCAAATTATTAATTTGTTTATGAATAAATTCTAAATCTATATAATATATAAAAGTGTGTTTGGTATACAGTGCTTTTCAGATAAAAGTATCCACCTTTAATAACTTTTGTAATACTGGTATTTAGAAAAAATCCAAAAACACGTCAATTTATGTTGGAAGGGGCAAGCATTATGGCTTATTTAAACTTACTGGAAAAGCCACCCCCTCACCCCTAGCAGCATCTCCTTTATTTTTTTAAATTACTTTTCATATTTTTTATGTAAAATTTGGATACTCCTCTTTGAGCTGATTTCAAAAATGTATAAATAATACTTGTAGGTTAAAGTGGTTAGTTTATGAGATAAACAATTTTTCTTTTAAGAGCACAAATTTTACTTATTATTTACTTTCACCTTATTTGCCTGTACCAAAATGGGTTGTACAACAGTTCAAACTCTTTAATCTTTTTAACTGTGCTATTTATTCTACTTAAAAAATCCAAACAACAAAAAACTCTACTTTTTATTAAAGTTTGACATTGTCAACTAGAATTTGTAGTCACTATTGATAGTGTAATTTGATACATTATTTATTTTGTTTCTCTGAAATGGTTTACTCTTTGCAAGAAAGAATTGAAATTGTAGGTTTATACTACCAAAATAATAATTGTGCAAGAGCTGCTGCTAGAATATTTAACGAATTACATGACGGAAGACATGCAACTCATAAGTATGTAATTCAACTGATGGAGAAATTTACCACAACAGGGTCTGTTTGCAATAAAGTGCATAAGCGAGAGGGACTCGTAAATAACGAAGCAATCCAAGTGGCAATTTTAGGGCAAGTCAGCTTAGAGGCTCAACAACCCCAATCGTTGTCAACAATAAGTAGAGCGATCGGTGTTTCATCTTCTACAGTTTTCCGAGTTCTACATAAATTCAAGTACCACCCATACAAAGTTAAGTTGGTGCACGAGTTGAATGAAGATGATTTTGATCGTCGTCTAGAGTTTTGCGAATCAATGACGCAAATTATCAATAACAATCCACAATTGTTAAACAATATTTGCTTTTCTGATGAATGCTCATGGTCATTAAATGGCTTAGTAAGTAGGCATAATTGTAGATATTGGGCTGAAAGTGATCTACATATTATGCGTGAATTCCATACACAACATCCCCAAAAGTTAAACGTTTGGTGTGGTATGCTAGGTGACCACATTGTCGGACCTTTCTTCATCAACGGAAATTTAAATGGTGAATCATATCTTGATTTACTCAGGGAAGGGGTTGACCCACGTATTACACCAATAATAGAAAATGATGATAATCTTTCCGAAGATTTACTGGTATTTCAACAAGACGGAGCTCCCCCACACTATGCTATGCCTGTCCGACAATTTTTAAACGAAACATTCCCCGCTCTTTGGATAGGTAGAAGGGGGCAGATGATGGAGTGGCCACCTAGGTCACCGGATTTAACACCCCTAGACTTCTTTTTATGGGGGTATTTAAAAACAAAAGTTTATGCTACCCAACCAGAATCTCTGGATGATTTACGAGAGAGGATAGAAAATGAATGTCGACAATTAAATCCAGCCGTATTAAGCAATGTCAGAGAGGCATTTCAAAATAGATTATACCATTGTATGGAAGTGAATGGTACTCATGTTGAACACTTATTGTAACTTCATAATAAATAGCACAGTTAAAAAGATTAAAGAGTTTAAACTATTGTACAACCCATTTTAGTACAGGCAAATAAGGTGAAAGTAAATAATAAGTAAAATTTGTGCTCTTAAAAGAAAAATTGTTTATCTCATAAACTAACCACTTTAACCTACAAGTATTATACATTTTTGAAATCAGCTCAAAGAGGAGTATCCAAATTTTACATAAAAAATATGACAAGTAATTTAAAAAAATAAAGGGGATGCTGCTAGGGGTGAGGGGGTGGCTTTTCCAGTAAGTTTAAATATGCCATAATGCTTGCCCCTTCCAACATAAATTGACGTGTTTTTGGATTTTTTCTAAATACCAGTATTACAAAAGTTATTAAAGGTGGATACTTTTATCTGAAAAGCACTGTATATAAGATTACTGGTTTCTAAATTAATGGGTAATAATAAGTTCTTTACGTTTGTAATTGTTATGTCTTCTGTCTTGGTCGTCTTGTAAAGAAGTAGTTATATTAATACTATTATCAGCATCATTATCCTGTAACAATTTTTCTGTTTTAATTTTTGGTTTTCTAATTATGTTTTTGTGATAAGTTCCTTTATTTGTTTCTAATAATACGCCAGAGTTTTTTACAATTTCTGCCTTTTTAAATTTGGGTAATTTTTTATCTCGGAATTTTGTTTTTATATAAGCTATGTCTTGATTTTCATAGGAAGGTGGATCATTTCTGTTTTAATTTCTTTTATTTATTATTTTTTTCTTTAATTTTAGCATTTCTATCTTTAATTTTTTCATATAATAATTTTGACGTTTCTTTATGATTTTGTATATAATTGGATATTATTAAATGATCGTCTAGATCAAACGGATCGGGGTTATTTATATGACCTTTAATAATTTCAAATGGTGTGAATTGTGTTACAGAGTGAATCGAATTATTATATGCCAATATTGAATGTTTTATTAAGGAGTTAAATCTTTATTATTTCCTTTTATACATCTAAAATGTTCAATAAGACTAGAGTGAAAACGTTCTACGGGTGAATTGGAATTACTATTTTTAGACGTTGTATAATGTAACTCAATTTTGTGCAATTTCCAAAAATCTTGTAGGTCGTTGTTCTTGAACTCCGAACCACAATCAGCTGTAATTTTGTAAGGTAAACCGTGATGAGTGACATAATTTATTATATTATCAACAACTGAGGTTCCATTCACACTTGACATTGAATATGCTTGACTGTAACGAGAGAAAGCATCTATTATAGTTAAATATGATTTGCTATTTTAAAAGTATCTATATGTATATGTTCAAATGGTTTACTGGCTGTTGGGGTTAAATTGAATTTAATTACTGGTGGATTTCTATCATATTTATTCTTTTCATTCATATTTTCATGCATATTTCGCAATTATTAACAAAATTTTCTATATCTTGTAACATTTTAGGCCAATAATATTTTTCAGTTAATGATTTTTTTAATTCGTTAATTCCTCTGTGTCCTTTTTTGTATATGTGATAGTATTCTAATTTTTCTTTTTGTTCTTCTTCAGTTAAAATATCTTTGACTGTTTTCATAGTTATTTCTGTTATAATTATTATCATAATATTGTCGGTAAAAAGAATTGTAATTACTATATTGGTTATTTTTATTATTTCTTATTTGGTTCGTTTGAACATTGTTATTATTATTGTTATTATATTTGACTCTGGGCTCATAAAATTGGCCATAGAGTTTTTCAAAATTTTCGAACTCATCAACATAAGCCATAGCATCCTCTAGTGATACAGGCTTTTTTAAATACATGTTATTGCGTATGATGCCTGAACATCCTGCTATAAAGGTGTTCAAAGCTGTTTTTTCGCAATGGTTTATTTGACATTTTTTGTCAATTTCACCTAAATTTAAATTATTACCGATTCTTTGGATTGTTTGACTATTCAGCAATTGAAGTCTATTTCCAAAGGCTATCAGACTCTCATTTTTAAATGGTCGTGTTCTTGTTAGTTCCTGTAATATGCAATCTAAATCACCTCTGTCTGCAAAGCATTGTATCAAAGCTTCCTTTAGTTTGAACCAGGTATTTAGTTCAATCCTATTTCCTACCATCATTTCTGCTTTATCTATTAATTTTTCTTGGATACATTCCAAGACATGATTATTAATATCCTGATCATTATATACCGAATAAATTCTCACATCTGTTAATAAATTTGTTTAAAGTATTTCTGTTACCGTCGTATGGTTTTATAATTTCCAATTTTAGTTTAAATAATTTCCAATTTAGGGTTTTTGGACTAGCTGTTGCCATTTTTGTATAATCTGAACTATCTTTTAAGTTTAAATTACCAAATGTATTCAATAAGTTATCTAAATCGTTCATAAAAATTATATATTCAAAATTATTAGATTATCTCTTCCTTATTCAAAGTTTGATAAGGATAGATAATAAAAGGAATAAAAATAAGGAAACTTGGCACTTACAGCTATCTGAAGTCCTAAAGTTCCTCGTTGAACACGTAGATCTAGTGCTGCTGTACTAAAGTACGTAGTTGGAATTTTTTATCGCACTTTGCGTGAAAAATCGCGACCGCACTAATCCGAATGACTGCGCCAATTATAATTTTCGGTTTTCGAAAATTATTTTTAAAAATTTATTTTACACAAAATTACAATTAGTTGAATGAATATAATTAATCTCACAAGCGAACCAACTATAAACATTGCCAAGTTGTTTACAATAATTCATATTTATAATAAAATAAATGCTGATGAAGTGTTTACGATATTTAATACAATTGTGTTTTATAAAATGTCCTTCAAGGATTTTCTACATGTAACTCTCGATATATACATCTTACAACAAATGCAAAAAAGTTCCCAATATAAGTATTAGGAAAAATGTGTAAAGTACAAATCAGCTAAGAAAAGGCCAGACGCGTCATAACTGACAAAGTACGCAATAATTTCTTTCTACCTTAGGCCCATCCCATTTATGTGACAGTGGCGTTTTTTACGATTGTTCGGTATTTTTAATATAGAAATGCAATGCTAAATAGACTGGCAACGCTGCACGACTGCCGCATGGTCCAAATCAGAATTCGAAGGGAAGTCGTCGCGTAACCATGGATCTCTTACTATTGCGAGTCCCTCTTCGATGTTGCCAAGCCTTTACTTAGGAAGGAAAGTACGGTAATATTACGGTAAAATAATTTGCGCTTATGGTCAGATGCATAACCGACCGAACATCAGACATTCAGCATTTAGTATTGTTCGTTGTTTAGTAGATAGTGTGATTTATTGTGTTCGGTGTTATTTTTAGTCTGTGCCATAGTTTATTCTACAGATAGCGCTGTTTTAAATAATGTCCGCAAAAAAAGTTGGAAAGCAAGGTCTTATTATACGCAGCCAAGGACGAGAAATCATAAGCAATATTATTAATTTCATGAAAAAAGAGGCAGATGAAGGAGTTACTATTCCTTTGAAAAATTACAGGTATGTAGCAAGATTTAATTCGAGAAGTAGGTTGAAGAAATGCGGAGTTTACACATTTTTATACAGGTACCTACTTATTGAGTGTCATATTTTAAATTAGAATATTTTGATATTTCAGGGAAAGAGTACTAGCTGCTAATGCTAATCAGATAAAATCTATAAGATAAATTATCTACGATTTTTATGTACTGGAGAAGAGACTTCCTACGTTAAAGTGTAAGAAATTGTTTTTATTAGTATTATAAAGTCATTTACCTACCTAGTTTAAGGTTTACTGTTGTTACTATTCAATTTAAAAGAGCAAACGTGCAATGCTAAATTATGATGAAATTACAGGTGTTTTGCAGAAAATTAATGACCGGCAAATCTTGACAGAAGCAATAAGTGTAAGCAGCTTGAATCGGCTCCTTAAAAAATTGGTTTCAGATAATAATTTTGATTTTAAGTTGTCCATTATTACGATAATTACGATAATAAAAACCTTGATGTCTATCACAGTGATTTTTTTTGTAGATGGCAGAAAATGCCAGACCGAAGAAAAATTTTGTGTGAATCACACGACATTCGCCTGAAACGAATAAATTATCTAAAGAAGCTGATAGAATACCGTAACGAAGGCCGTAATATATGTTATACTGATGAAACTTACATACACAGCAGCCATGTTAAAGACAGGGGCTGGTACGATGAGACTCTAAAAGGAATCAAGAAGCCAATTTCTAAAGGCAAATGGCTGATTATAATACATACGGTGGAGAAAAAGGATTCGTAAAAAATGGATTACTTATATTTAAATCAGGTAAGTTTGAATACTTGTATTTTTTAAAATAGAATTAGTGATGGCTAAAATATCGATATTTCGGCATATCGTATACCGAAAATTATGAATATTAATGTCAATATCTATATTCAGATTCCAGTGTCGACCAGATTTAGCCAGAATAGAAAAAATATTTTTTTGTACAATTGCATTTAAATTGCGATAAACCATAGCACTTACCACCTACTTGTCATATACCAATAGAATTATAATTTACTTACTATATATACTTGTTTTTTTTGCAGGTACAAAAACTGTTGATTACCATAAAGACATGAATAATCAAAATTCATGACATGGGTTCAAAAGCAATTGTTGCCGAATCTGCCTGAAAGGTCCGTCCTCGTTATAGACAACGCAGCATACCATAATGTACCAATAAAAAAATATTACGACGGCTTCTAAGAAAGAAGAAATGTTAAACTGGCTAACAGAAAATGGATTACCAGCAGACCCCAAACTAACAAAACCGGAACTATACCGCATTTTTCAAGAAAATAAATTTCGCTTCCCCATAAAGTACAAACTAGACGAACTGTTACAACATGGGCACCGTGTACTACGTTTACCTCCTTATCATCCAGAACTAAACCCGATCGAAAAAATTTGAGCATTAGTAAAAAATTGGGTGATTGCGCATAATACAACATTTAAACTGTCCGATACGGAGGCACTCGCTAGGCAAAAATTTGAGGAGGTATCGGAACAAGAGTGGTATAATATTTGCTAAAATATTTGTTAAAAAATATGAGAATGACCTTATACAAAAAGAGCACATCTTAGATCACACTCTAGATCACTTAATATTTATAGTAAATACGGGTTCATCGGAAGAAAGTGAAGACAAAAGCGAGGATACTGATAGTTCATTAGAGGATGAACTAGGATGTTCGTTTCTAGTTTCTGATAGCGAATAATGTTTTTTTTAATTAACGACATAGATAAAATATTACACTCAACATCTGCAAAAACTGCGTTTATTATAAACATACCATGCACACCAAACCTCTATAATAAACAGTTGCTATTTCTATAAGATACTGTATATATATAATTAACTAAGTAATATCCCACTGTAATATATGTTTAAATCTTTAAACTATATTTTTTTTGTATTTTTTAATCTAATAAATGTTTTGTGCGAACTGCATTAATTTTTATTTAAATAAGAACCTACGCCACTGGTATACCAGTCTGAAGTGACAGAGAGGGAATATTTTAAAGTGAGGCAGACGATAACTAGTCGATGACGCCTGTGGCGTTTTCTTAGTTGATTCGTACTTTACATATTATACATAAAAGACGCAGTTACAAGAAACTCAACGAAAAAAACCATCTTATTTATATTAAAATCAACAACAAATTATTATAGAATAGAATCTAAGTAGGTAGTATTTGATTGAGATTTTGTTACATTAATATAACTTATATCATAAAATATTTCACACTTGTACTTACAAATTATTTTGCCTATCATGTGATTGCGACTGGGACATTTTTATTTTTACTTGTCTTCTGCCTACATTTTCTTGAAATAACAATAAATTAACCGACAGCGAAGAAACACAAAAATGATCAAATAATATAATTGATAATTATCACGACAACACGATTCGCGATACACTATATTCAAATCAGAGCACCAAATATAAATGCAACATAAAATAAAAGACTCTTTTTTCCTAGTTTAAGAGTAAAAGTTGAGTTATTTCTGGTAAGAGAGCAACGTGCAATACAACAATAACCTCACAAAACTACAAAAGACAAGCAAAATGGCCGTCAAATGATGCGGCGCAAAATTTAAATGCGAATGATTTAGTACCTTTTTACGGCTTGCTAACCGAACGCGGTCCGGAGTCGCATATATAGCCTGCAAAACATCCTGCGGATCGGTTTTGGCACGAAGTATGGTCTCCCAGTAGTAAGTGTCCGAGGAGTAGCCACTATCGGCCCGAAAATATACCATCCGCTCTCGGTTTGCCGAGTAAAAGCCGATTCTTTGTACATTAGGAACGGTATATCCGAACTGGGCATACGGAGGTCCAGATCATGGCTGCATCAGCCACCAGAGAACCGTGCGTGCCGACTGGCGGCCGTATGTTTTCCGATGGCGTTTGGTTTGTTGCACAAAATTTTGCAAAAAAAATAATAGAAACTGTCTTCCACATTCTAGAGTTGACAGGAGCAAAATTGAAAGGAAAGTGAAAAGAATTAGACTAAAAATATACTACAAGAAGATAACTTATTAATATATAATGATGTATGTAGACGATAAAGGGAAAAACAAGAAGAGTTCGATACATGATAAAACAAACGAACAGAAAATACCTTAGAAAACATGATGAAAATGGATTCTAATACTTAGATAAATTAAAACAACAACGCATATTGATCCTTCAAAGTCAAGAGAACGCAAGTAATATAACAATTTTGGAAAAAAGGAAAACAAACACCAGAGACTAAAATATGATGTCATTAATAGAAAAGGTTAGAGTAGGAAGAAAGCGTGAAGAAACCGCAGAAACAATTGAAATAAACGAAGAAGAAAATAACAACTACAAAAAGATAAATTGATTTTCGCATGATAAACAATCTGGTACTAACAATATAAAGATATGCACAAGTATAGAATATAAGTCATGAGTAGTAAAGAAAGATCTACCTCATACTAATAGCAAAAATCAAAATAAAACTACAACAATAAAAATCCAATGAGGATAGAAATAAAAAAATTAAAACAAAACAATATAAGGTGAAAACTAAATAAAATTTTACAGCGCAAACAATAGAACAAAACAAAAAGAAACATGTTGGTAGAAAGAAACCATAAAAACGGAAATTTAAACAAAACAAATCACAACAAAATCAAACAAATTATTAGAAGGACCGCAAAGTAATAACATTTCTGTGCATATCAATACTTAATTGTAATTTGTCAGCTCATTGTAGGTAAATAATTGAATATTAGATTTTTTGTAATTTGAGCTAAAATGGCTGGCGGGGTATGAGAAGAAAATTGTACGATTTTTGAGTTTCGCAATAAATAATAACGATATTTATTCAGGTGCATTTGATGTTCGTAAATGTCAAAATATGGTTTTCTAGGTTTAGATCCGGTAATTTTAATTTCTCTGACTTCTGTCATTCAAGAAGACCAAAAAAATAGATAAAGATATTCTAACGGCAATAGCGACATTACTTTCCGGGTCCTTTTTTATTTAAGCAACATAAATAAGAGAGCTATTAGAAAATATGTACCAAGTGTTGTTTTAGTTGTTTTTAATACGAGGCATATTTTTTAAGTGAGTACCGTTTTGGAATTAAAAAAAGAAGTGCAAAGATATCACAATAATTTTATTTTTACATGAAAGCCTGTACCTTAATCTACTTTTCTACATAATTTCCGTGAATATTGAGGCACTTGTCATAACGTGGCACCAGTTTTTGAAAACCCTCCTCATAAAATTCTGCCGCCTGACTTGTTAACAACCACTGTATCACAACTGTTTTGACTTCGTTATCGTCTTGAAGACGCTGACCGCCCAGGTGTTTCTTCAAGTGCAGGAACAAATGGTAGTCGCTGGGCGCCAGATCAGGGCTGTAGGGGGTATGATCTAGAGTTTCCCAATGAAAAGATTTGATGAGATCTTTGGTCCGATTAGCCACATGTGGACGGGCATTGTCATACAACAAAACGATACCCTTACCTAACTTGTCACGTCTTTTGTTCTGGACTGCACGACGCAGATTGTTCAATGTCTCACAATAAGACGATGCATTGATTGTCTCATTACCAGGCCGAAACTCCACTAGCAATACTCCTTTTCTGTCCCAAAAAAATGTGCACATGATTTTCCGGGCAGAAATTGTTTGCTTAAGCTTCATTTTTTTGGGTGATGATGAATATCGCCATTCCATGGATTGTTGTTTCGATTCTGGTGTGACGTAGGCCACCCATGTTTTGTCACCAGTAACAATTTGGTCTAAAAAATCTTCCCCCTTCATTGTGGTACCGCTCAAGGAAAGTCAAAGCACTACCTAAACGTTGGGTTTTGTGCAAATCCGTCAATATTTTTGGAACCCAACGTGAACACAATTTCCGGTATGTCAATATTGAGGAAAGTAGTCGCACAATGATGAAATTGAAAAGCGTCTGTTTTCTCTCACCTTTTCGTCAACTTTTTGCACCAAATGTTCATTAACGACCGAAGGACGCCCACTCCGTTCTTCATCATGCACATTTGTGCGGCCATCTTTAAATGCTCCCACCCATTTCCTTACCATTCCATCACTCATAATGTTTTGTCCGTAAACTTCACAGATCTCACGATGAATATCGATCGGTTTTACACCTTTAGCACTTAGAAATAGTATAACAGCCCGTACTTCACAATCGGCGGGACTCAGGATTGTCGGAGGCATCTCAAACACTCAGTAAACAACGTACACAATGTTCAGAATCAGACTGTAATGGCGTTAGTGCGTAGACAAGAGATGTAGGTAACCAGCGCTCAAGGGCGGAACGCCGACCTTGGGGTTGCGGCGGCGGAATCGTAAAACGGTACTTACTTAAAAAATATGCCTTAAAAAATATGCCCATGTAACTTCACTGTGTTTTATTGAAGTTAATTATTATTGTTTTTCAATTATATCTTGTAATTTTGAGTAGCTAAGTCATTAGTGCTTCAGGTCTGACGTTCTAGAGCACGCAATAAGTTTTCAGCTTAAGTTCCGCATCATTACTTGATTCCTTCATAAATTTCCATAGCATAACGTAACTTTCTAACCCTAATTTAGAAGCGATCATGTCATTAGATTCGGTTACCCTTGCCCTAAACTGAAAATATAGGCAATATACATCCAGTTGCATTAGGGAAAATGTTAAAACAACATAATATTAAGGTATTAGAAAAATTACTAAGAAAGGAAGAATCATCTCACATTATACCAATGCCTTTCTTACTAATAAAATAAAAGGAAAAGACTGGGATGCATTCAACCCTGTATCTTTAAGCATAAGATTGTAAACGAAGATAGTACAGTTGTTTATAAACCAACGTAGACTCTAGTAGTCACCTATAGAGGCAATGAATTGTCAGAAATGATCGCCGTATATTATTTGGAGTCAAGACTAAATGTGGCCAAGTGATCCAATGTATGAACTGTTTGAGATTTGGACACACCAAAAAAAATGTCTCATCCAGAAGAGATGCGCCACATGTGGGAGAAGAATGTCCATCGAATGTACCAACCTGCATTTTTTGTAATGCAAATTATATATTAGAACTTCGAAATTGGATTTTTAAAAACAAAATTACAATTACAATATATGTTTATTAAGCAACGTTAGAACAAAGAATGAATTATGAAAAGAAATACAGTTTTTATTATCTTCTGTGTTTCGGCGAAGTCATCACATTTGTTATATGCTGTCAGCTGTTACCTACTTCATATGTAACTTGCACAACACAAATCCACAGATAAGAACTGTAAGGAACATGAAAGGAAAATGATTTTCTTGTATTAAAAACGCCGACGCAAAGTCAACAAATTGTTATAGAAGTACATCAAAGAAGTAACAACTTTCAACAACTTTCCCCACCAAGAACGAAGTATACACTACTATTTGTGTATACTTCTACTGTGACAGGAAAAGAAAACCACAATCTCAAACACCAGGATATAATGCGGCAGTGCACAAAAGGTGCCTATTTCCGCCACCATACAGGACTACTACCCCAGTGATAATTAATAAATCGCAAACAGGAACAACAGCAGGTACAGGAGCAGCAGCCAGATGGAAAGCAGGAGACTTTTAAAACCTATACGGAATCGTTAAACAAAGACTATCTACTGGAGAGGTTTGGATGGTAGTGAGACACTTAGCAAACGGAGATAAAGAAAATGGGGCACAATATATCGAGACGGAGCATTGGTTAGAAACAATGTTGGACGCGATGACCTCGACGATCATTCCGAGGGACGAAGAAGTTATTATATTATTTAGGAATACAGATCCTTCACCTACGTACGTTCCACCTACCAGAGATCAAACATAAAAACCTGGAAATTTACAACAACGTTATCAAGAGACAAGTGTCCTCACCTGAACAATGGCAAACATATGTAATAATATCGATTCTAAAGCCGGGAGAAGTCGCTAACTGTGATAATAGCTACCGCCCAACAGCATTATCAAGGTTAGAAAATATAATACACAAGAGAAAACGTTATGCATATTTTTTAATATTACTGCAGCCTATTATAATGTACTAATGCACAACATCTAAATGAAATAAAAATCAATGCAGACCTAATTCAGTTGATTACAAACATGTTCAAAATTGGTCAAATCAGCCGATACCTATTCAATCCATACCACAAAATAAAAGATATTTTACTAATCGACAAGTATTCGGCTCTCCCAAAAATGTATTCAAACCTAACCAAATTCCACAAAACCAATTACCAACACCTGAACCGATGTCCACGACATCACGTAATTTTACTGAACGTACTCGAAAACCTATCAATAATAATAATAATAACAATAGATTTTTCTGATCAAGTCTTGGAAGTAAAAACATTAGGTATCGAGCGCTTATACCTGCATTTCCTGAACTAAAAAACAAAAACTATCAAATCGATTTTATACTATATGATTTTCACAATTATTTTGATGGAATTCTCGGTATTAAAGATTTAATAGGTATGAATATAAATATTGATCTAACTAATCGAGAACTATTAGGACCTCACCTAAGATTACCTTTTAAGTATAGAAAAGTAAACGATATTGAGTTTTCTTTTTCAATAGACCCCGGAGAAAAAACGATAAAGAAATTACCCGCAAATATAGATAATGGGGATATTATTGTAGACGCTCGAAAAATAGAAAATATAATAATTCCACAAATTTTATCTACAGCGAGAAACGGTTTCGCACCAATAGAAATTCAAAATCACACTAATAATTCTATAACGATAACATTACGAAAACCAATTCAAGTTACTCCATTTAAATATTCACAATATGAACTCTTTATATTTGAAAGCTTTGCTAATGATTTTGATGAAAATAATTTTATAAAACCTAATGACAATATTACCGAATTAATTCGTACAAATCACATGAATAAAGAAGAAAAACAAAAAATTATTTCGTTGTGTAAAGAATATGATTTATTTTTAAAACCAGGGGATAAATTGACTTTCACTTCAAATGTTAAACATATTATAAGAACCAAAGATGAGGTACCGGTTCACACTAAATCTTACAGATATCCCTACGTCCACAGAGAGGAAATTTTTTTTTTTAAACGACTTCCTCACACTTCCTCAGCAATTTGCTGGGAAACATTCACCACCTCTGCGGAGTCCTGCTCAGCAGAGGGGCTCGGACGGTTGGAGTGTCCTTCTAGTCGTCTACGGCCCCTTTTGTCACTTATGGCATCGTTCCTGGAACATACTTCATGAGTGACGGGCTATCAGTGGTTTCCTTTTACCCTACGTCTCCCTTCCCCTCTCGGGATTAGGAGTTCGGGTTCCTTTCTCTCTGCTGTCTTTGTCTTTCATCTTTTTCCTTGTTGCTGAGAATACTCTTAGCCATGTTCTGCACCGATTTCCAGTTCTCTGAGCTGTCAAGCATCTTCTCTACAATGTTGTCTGGAGTGAGCTCGCATTCCAGCTGTCTGCAAGTCCTGTCTCTGACCTCTCTCCACTTGTAGCATACGAAGATGGTATGTTCGGCAGTGTCTACGGCGGCACAGTATATACATCTATCCGTGGTGTCTTTTCTGAACCTTTTGGCATAACATCGAAAGACGCCATGTCCTGTTAGGACCTGTGTCAGGTAGTAGTCTACTTGGCGGTGCTCGCACTTAACCCACGGCTTGATGTCTGGTATTAACCTTTCGGTCCATTGGGTCTTTACTGTCTCACCTTCCCATCTAGTTTGCCATGTTGTGAGAGAACTTTCTCTAGCTTCGTTGCTATTCTGTAGCGATTTGTACTTGGATGTTCTTTCCTGGGCTAAGAGATCAATGGGCATCGTAGCCGTAATTACTTGGAGTGCTACCCCAGACACAGTTCGGAAGGCGGATGCTACACGCAGCAGCATGTCTCTTTGTGCTCTATTGACCGTAGTATAGTGCTTTTTTCTCATAAGCGCTTTTTGCCATATTGGGGCTCCATATAGGACAATATTTTGCATAGCACTACACAACACTGCTCTTTTGCTTTGCCTAGGACCTCCTACGTTTGGCATAATCCGAGCAAGTTTGGAAACCCTTTCTATTGCTTTCTTTGTTACTGTTTCTACATGTTTACCAAAATTTCTACTTTCGTCAATGGTTATACCTAGGTATCTCAGGTTATTTGCTGGCTTTATATTGACTCCGCCTACGCTGAAGCTTATTTGCTCCCTCTTTTGTTTACCTTTTAGTAGGATTGCCTCAGTTTTGTGGGGGGCAAGAGCAAGCTTGTTGTCTCTCATCCATGTATTTATTTTTTCCAGGCACATGTTGGTGTTTGTAACCAATGTCTGTTGGCTTTCTGCTCCGACTATCAGCGTCAGATCGTCGGCAAATGCTATTGTTACAGCATTACGAGTTAGTTCTAAGCTCAGCACGCCGTCATATAGTACATTCCACAGCAGTGGACCCAGGACGGAACCCTGGGGAACACCTGACGTAATATCCAACTCCCTATTCTTTTCTAATTGCAGCTTTCTGTTTCTTAAATAGTTAGAGATAAGGTTTATTAGATATGTCGATATTTTCCTTTTTTGTAGCTCTTTGATAATCAGGCTGTGGCATGCAGTGTTGAAAGCATTCTTAACGTCAATTGTGACAAGGGTGCAGAATCTACTTTTGAACTCCGTTACAGTATTCAGTGCAGCTTCTACAGCCTGGATCGTGGATTTCCCTCTTTGAAATCCATACTGACACATGTGCAACCCTCCTCTTTAAGCTCATCTTGTAGTCTTTCCCGTATGAACGCTTCTAGTAACTTGCTCAAAGAATTTAACAGACAGAGTGGTCTGTAGGAACTAGGTAACTCAGCTGACTTTCCTGGTTTTAGTATTAAAACCATCTTTGCAACTTTCCATTCATTTGGAAATTCCTGTTTTTGGAGTAGTTTGTTCATCATGCCTAATAACAAGTCTGGGGCACAATCTGCTACTATTTTGATAGCCTTAGGGGGAATTTGGTCAATTCCAGGTGATTTTCCACATTTGATACCTTGGGCTACCTTCCTTAGCTCTTCTGCTATGAAGGGTGGGGCTGGAGCTTCCTTTTCAGGGTATCTCCACTTATCATTTCCGGGTGGAAACAGTACTGCCACGATTTCGGATTTCTTTTCGATGTCAAGCTCATAGGGTTTTAGAGTATTAAGCTTTTTTGCTACTAGCTTATACGCATCTCCCCATATATTATTATCAAGTTCTTTGCATATGCCGTTCCAGTGTTTCTTCTTTGATTCCTTAATTAGGCAGCAGAGTTCCCTTCTATTGGTCTTGTACGCCTCTTTCATTGCTTCAATATCGTCTCGGTTTGGGTTGTTTCTTCTCGCCGCACGTTGTTGTACCCTTCTTAATCTGTTGCATAGTGACCGTTTTTCAGCAATGTTTTCATTCCACCAATACGGTGTTTCAGTCTTTGAAATTCGATTTTGCGTGCTGTTCTTGCTTGCCATTTGTATCAGCTTGGTTCCTGTTTCATGACTCACTTCATCTGGAGTAATGGTAAGTAACTCTATGCAGGCTTTAAAGGCGGTCCAATCAATAAGGGGCCTTATTGAAGTTGTTTTGATCTTCGCTCTATTTACTTTAATTTCAAATGCGATATGTCTGTGCTCTGTCAGTGTTTCGGTATCAAGTATCTCCCAGTTGGTTACTCTTTGAGATACACAATTGGTTGCTATGGTGACATCAATAAAGGACTCGCTATCTCCTCGGATAAATGTGGGCTCATTTCCAGTATTCAGAACCACCAAATCGCGAGCGTTGATCCATTCCACCCAGTATTGACCCTTTTCATCGGTTACAGGTGATCCCCACATTGGGGACTTGGCATTTAGGTCTCCCAGAATAATGGCATCACTGTTGTTCGTTATGTGCTCCATTATACTGTCCACCTCAGTTTTGTAGTCTTCCAATCTGATGTTTGGGGATATATAGCAACATATCAGCTCAAGATCTTTGAGTTTGATAATTACGTGACCATCTCCGGCTACGTGGTTTATTACGCCAAGCTTTTTATTCAGAAGTAGGACCCCCATATTATGCCTGCTGTCCTTGATCCAGTTTGCTTCTTTAGTTCTTCTTTTGTTCGGTTCCCCAGTTACCAAAATATCAATACCTTGCTGAACTGCGGTGGCATACGCCATGTCTTGAGCTGCATAGGCACGTCCAACGTTGGCTTGAAGTATTTTAATATTGAACACTAAAGTTTTGACCCCGTGCAGTGCTGAGCCTGCGTCTGGTGTCACTAATTGCTTTTGATTTTTCTTTTACAAGCTTAAGGTAGTAAGGGCAAGCAGTCTGATCAGCTCTGTGACCGTCTTTTTTACATGTTAGGCAATAGCTTTTGTTAAGGCAGTCTCTGGCCTTGTGGTTATCCTTGCCGCATTTAAGGCACATCTTCGAGTTATCGGTTCCTTTGCATTCATTGGTGCGGTGGCCAAACTCCAAACATTTGAAACACCTGGTGATTTTGACCCTTGCTCGGACCTGGCACGGTGCCCACCCTATTCTCACGGTATCCATTTTGAGTAATTCGCTGGCCACTCTTCTTTTGACCGCAAGTGTAGCAGTTTGGTTTCCCCTCTGGTTTGGCCTGCAAGAGAGCACTCGGACGTCATCTTCTTTTGCGTTTGCTACGCTTTTCCTGACATCTTGCTCTATCTGTTTTGCGTTCATATCTCCGTCTATGTCCGCGATATGAATAATGCCTTCATCTCTTTTAATTTCGACTTGGGTATCTTTATCTTTGTCCATTATAGCTTGTCTGAGGGCGATTACTTGATTTTTCTCTCCAAGTATCTCCATAAGGACATCACCCTTAGCAGTTTTCTTAATGCCTTTTACCTTAACACCCATCTCGTCTATGTTCACACTACTCTTGATCGAACGGAGTATGTCAGCATATTGCTTTCCTTCAGATTTGATTATAATCTTCTCTGTTGTCGTCGCTGGTCCTCCCTTACTTGACTTAGGTGCTAATCGGCTTGGATCTCTAGGTATAATAACTTGCACTTTGACCTCAGATCCCCTGAAGATACCTTCTGCGCACTTTCTAAGGTAGATTTTATCAATTTTGCCGAAGGCTACTACTTGAATTTCCGTCACTCCATGGTTTTGGACTGCTTGCAGTTTGCCTAGCAACTGATATAGTTGACCCATGTCGTTTTTCCCTTCTGGGTTGACCTTGTATGACCATGTACATGGTTCTTGACCTTGCTCCATTTTTGCCTTTGCTGAGTATGACCTCGGTGTTCGTCCTCACATATTCAATACACCCTTCCTCAAGCTCTTCGCACATAAGGCTTGTTATTTCGGGAAAGTTGCATTTTAGGTCGCTTTCCGTAGTGGTGGTCAAGGTTACATCAGGGTCTGCTACTATTACCAGGTTTCCTCGTAGCTCTCTAAGCGATCCCAGCTCTGTAACACCGGTGCTTTGGTAGCAGCTTTCTGGCCACTCGAGATGTATTACCTCTTCTAGCCCTGTCCATCCTTTTTCTTGCTGTTATTTGCGTCTCTACCCTGGTGCGTATTTCATTTGTAAGATCGAATAACTCTCGTCTTATGTCGGTTTCATCAGCTTGGACTCCTATACTTTGTCTTGCGTAGCTAAGATTATTGTCCTCTGGTTTAGCTGAATTATTAGCAGTTTTGCTCTTACTTGGTGATGATTGCTCAGTGTTGTTTCGCACCATCTGCGTGTGTCTGATGTTTAAAACATCCATTTTTCTGTTCAGGGTTGCCATTATGCTTGCGAGCTCTCTCGTTATTACCTTGATTTCAGTTTTTCTCTTTGTACTCACTTTGACTTCATTTTTTAATTCGTCAACTTTTTTATTAAGACTACCCAAGGCGGTCAAAACAGCAGTCATCTCTTGGCTAGTATCATCCGGGATATGCTTTCCATGTGAGTCTCGCTTTCGTTTCTTTTTGGCTGGACTGGTATTTTTTGCCAGTCCGTCGTTACTGTTGTCGCTACTTGCTTCGTACGCCGTGTTACTGGGGCTTCCAGTCTTGTCATCTTGACGTGTGCCAGAGTTTGTCTCTAGGCTAACAAAAACATCATCCGTGGCAGAAGCAATTGAATCTTTGCGATTCATTGGTGGTGTTCTTGCCAATGAGGATCTCCTAACACTAGGGTTTGTAGTAAACATCCAGTGATAACCTGTTGGGGTCATATCTCCTTCATTTTGTCCTTTGCCTTCTAAAGACAGTGCAGTTTTTTCGTCGTTTGAACCATAGCTATCCATTTATTTCTTGTCACCAGCGCTTCGTATGCAAGGGGGCGGGTCGAGTTGATTGAGAACGGGTGTACCCTCGGCGGTCGCCTACCCCAGTTCACTGAGGCCCAATCCTCGCTTAGCCAGTCCCGGAACACACAGACGAACCAGACTCGCCCGGGGCGATGTGAACTTCCGACTTCTACATTCAATACATACTACCTGATCAGGGCCCGTAGTGGCTGGCTTCCGATCCAGTGCCATCATCCACCTCGGCAGAGACTAGCTCACATCAGCATCAGCAGCTACTTGGGTGACGAACCGAAAGCAGGGCGATGCACTCCCAGCAGACTACAGCGCAGAACCAATCCGGGATACAGGGAAAAAAGTTAGGAAGCCCCCTAGCCCTCGCAACCTAATAGCGTCGGGGGAGGAGAATCTTCTAGGAATAGTGGTTTTTTTTTGGGAAGAGTCCACCTTGGGAGTCGGGTGGAGCTCTAGCTAGGGTACCTCGGGCTTGCTACACCCGTAGTCGCAGTGCGACCCCCTGAGGGGACAGAGAGGAAATTAGGAGACAAATTCAAGAGATGTTAGATAAAAACATAATTAGACCGTCCTGTCCCCCTTGGAGCTCCCCGATATGGATTGTTAAAAAGAAAATGGACGCATCAAATACCCAAAAATGGAGACTGGTAGTTGATTACCGGAAAATTAATGAAAAGACAATTGATGATAGGTACCCGCTTCCCAATATATCCGATATATTGGATAAATTAGGTCGAGCCCAGTATTTTACTACCCTCGACTTGGCAAGCGACTTCCATCAAATACAAATGAGCGAATATTCTACAGGAAAACAGCTTTCAACGTAGATGGAGGACATTACGAGTACCTTAGAATGCCTTTCGGTCTTTAAAACGCCCCTTCTACATTTCAAAGAGCTGTAAATGAAGTCCTTAAAGACATCCAAAACAAAATATGCATGGTATACATGGATGACATTATCATATTCAGTACTAGCCTTCAAGAGCACATACAAAATCTGAAATTAGTGTTTTCAAAACTACGCCACGCAGAGCTTAAGATACAACTAGACAATTGCGAGTTTCTTCGCAAGGAAGTAGAGTCACGTTGTAACTCCTCAAGGGATAAAACCTAATCCGAATAAAATCAAAGCGATTCAAAATTCCTATCCCAAAAACCGCTAAAGATATCAAATCCTTTTTAGGACCAGTAGGTTATATAGGAAGTTTATAAAAAATTTTGCTCAAATTACGAAACCGATGACGATATGTGTAAAGAAGGATCACATAATTAAACACACAGAAGAATTTATTAATTGCTTCAATACTTGTAAAAACACTTTAATTTCAGAACCAGTCCTTGCGTATCCCGATAACAGTAAACCTTTCGAATTAACTACAGACGCTTCTAAATATGCCATAGGTGCTATTCTATCTCAAAATAATCATCCTATTTGTTATGCTAGTAGAACACTTAATTCCGCAGAAATAAATTATTTTACAATCGAGAAAGAGTTACTTTCGATTGTCTGGTCGTGTAAATATTTTCGACCGTATTTATTTGGTCAAAAATTCACAATTTTTTCAGATCATAAACCATTGCAATGGCTCATGTCATTAAAAGAGCCCAATTCACGTCTTATACGCTGGCGCCTTAAACTTGAGGAATTTGAGTACGATATAAAATATTTGAAAGGTAAAAGTAACGATATCCCGATATAAATGCATTAGAAACTGCATCAATGGATGTCAATTTAAGTGACATCGATGAAATAATGAATGAAGAATTTGAAAGAATTAATTCCAGTACTCTCCCGAATTTAGATAATTTAGATCTTACAAATATATTAGATTTAAATAAATCTAACCAAAACGATTCAAACATAGAAAATCTCGTAAGCAATAATTTACCAATATTACCTATAACGGAAGAACCGAATCCTAATAATAACGAAGACATTGAAACAGTACATACATCTGTTGAAAATCCTATTCTATCAATTCCAATTACCGAAAAACCATTAAATATGTATAAAAATCAAATATATCTTACCAATGGTCAAATAAATATCTTTAATGTTAGAAGAGAGAAAGTATTCGAAAATATTCGTCTATACGTTACATTACCGGTAATTGACATCGAAAATAATATAATAACCTTCATTAAAGAATATATTGACCCCAGAAAAAATTATGCACTTTATTTCCAGAACGAACCCTTATCGAGAATATTTATTGTTTACTGCACAAAATATGTTTAAGAATTCTGCATTTAAATTTACAATGTGTACCAAATCAGTAACAGATATTGAAACAAAAGAGCAATTAGAAAAAATTAAATATCATCATATATATAAATCAGGTCATAGGGGCATAAAAGAAGTTAAAACATCTCTTAGTTGTAGATACTATTGGCCGAAAATGATCGAAGATGTAGAAAATTTTATCAATAGTTGTGGTACGTGCTTGAAAAATAAATACGATAGGAATCCCCCTGTAGTCAAATTTAGCCTAACACCTACAGCGTCTAAGCCGTTTGAACATGTACATATGGATGTTTTTAAAATTGAAAATAAAATTTATTTAACAGTAATTGATTCTTTTTCGCGTTACGGACAAGCTTACCCCATAGTAAGTGTCACAGGATTTTCCACAGTAGACTCTTTACTAAATTTCATAACTCACCATGGACTACCTCAAAAAATAACAACAGATAGTGGTTCTGAATTTAAGAATTTCGATTTAGAAGACTTTTGCAAACTTCATCATATAGAATTGCATCATACCACAGCGAAAAATAGCAATTCCAATTCGCCAGTCGAACGAGTTCATTCAAGTATTTTACAACATTATCGATGTATACAGGAATATAATAAAAATTTGACACCGGATCAAATAATGAAACACGCGATTCTTGGTTATAACAATTCAGTTCATACCGTAACAAAATTCACGTCTTTCGAAATTATAAAAGGACATATAAACAATCCTGACCCGTTTGACCTGAATGATCATTTAGTTATATCTCAATACGTTCAAAATCACAAAGAAACCAGTAAACGCTTATACGAAAAAATTAAACAACAAAACGAACAAACTAAACAAAAGGTTATAGAGAAATTAAATAGGAAAAGGTCCGAACCTTTAGATTATTCAAAACAAAAAACCGCCTACGTAAAAACTAAATTAAGAAATAAGAAACTCCCTAAATTTAAACAAACTAAAATAATCGGAGATAAAGGTATTCTGCTTAAAACCGATAAAGGTACGTATCATAAAAGTATTGTCCGTAAACCAAGAAGTAATGTTCGGAAATTGTTACAGGATGTCGATGAGTACGCGAATCCTGATGCTTTACCTGATTCTTCGCGTATTTCAAGCGACCTGTAGTGTAGAACAGTGCTCCGCAACGTTTTTTTATTCGTGGCACACCAAAAGCTTTTTCTGGTTTTCACGGTACACCAAATTTAATAGGTATAAATATAATAAAACAACACGTATACACATCAGAAAATAATACATTAATTAATATTTTAATTCGTTTTATTTTACATATTTAAGGTATTATATGTACATAACATATATAATTAATTACAAAACTACAATAATACAAAAAAATAGGCAAAAAGGGTAATTAATGTGATACTTGAGCTTGTTTCAAGGAACACAAGTATTTTATATTGGGCTGGATATTTGATAGTCAACTCGAAGTTCTTGATCGAGATTTTTTAAGCAAGACCGCTTATCATTTTGAATTAAAACAAGTGTCGAAAAGCTTTGTTCGCATGAATATGTTGTTGAAAAGGGGATTAAAATTGAAATAGCCTGTTTTGAAATTTGAGGATATTCATTCTTAACCGAAATCCAGAAAACATCCAATGGAACTTCTCCAAAATGTAGTTTTAACGTCCCGTCGTTACTCAGTTCAATAAACTCTTTTTTAAATTTAAGAGAAAATGCATCAACAGATTTTTTTGCATTAGTTGCAAAAGGATTGCGAATCCAATCATATTCTTCACTTTTAATCGAATGAAAATAGTAGTCGAATTTATTTTCCAGTGTTGTTAAATGGGATTGGGCCAGATCGATAATTAATTGCCTATTTTCAATTATTGTATTATGAACCCTTTGAAACGTTTCTAAAGAGTTGTTACTTAGTTCATTCTGCCAAAGTTCCAGTTTATTTTTGAACCCTTGCAATTTGTCGGAACAGGTTAATAAGTTTTCATTCGGACCTTGCATTTTTCTATTAAGTTCATTAAGATGGTCGAAAATGTCAGCCATATATGCAAGTTTGGCGATCCAACTGTTATCTTCGAAGTGCTGGCCGAGTTCGGGCATATTTTGATTTAGTAAAAACTGATGCACTTCACAGCGAAGTTCAAACAATCTAGCCAACACTTTTCCTTGGGATAACCAACGTACTTCAGTATAAAATAATAAAGATTTATGTTCTGAACCCATTTCTCCACAAAGCATTTCGAAAATTCTTGTATTTAAAGCTCTTGATTTAATAAAATTTATAATTTTGATGCATTCATTCATAGTTTTTAAAAGTTGTTCTGGTAAATTCTTCACCATCAATACTTCCCGATGTATGCAGCAATGTGTAAATTGTATTGCCGGATTTTGTTGTTTTACATAGGCAACAAAACCCTTTATGTTACCAGTCATTGCTGCGGCGCCATCAGCACAAATACTCATGCAGTTACTCCATTGTAGATTATGTATTTTGAAGAAATCATCAGTTACTCGAAAAATATCCTCTCCAGTAGTTCGTTCGGAAAGTTTTTTACAAAATAAAAAATGTTGTTTTATGCAATCTTCGTTAACAAAACGTACAATTGCAATTAATTGTGCTTGATTTTTAATATCCGTTGACTCGTCAATTTGAAGAGCAAAATTGTTAGCTGCGATCAATTTCAAAATAAGCGTGTTCAAAACATCTGTTGACATGTCGCCAATACGTCTTTTAATAGTTTCAGCTGACAGTGAAACCTTACTCACTTCCTGAACCTCTTTAGGTCCAAGCATAACTCGCACAATTTCCATACATGCTGGTTTAATAAGTTTTTCTTCAATAGTATGAGGTTTCTTTTCACGAGCTATTAATTTTGCAATGTAATAGCTAGCTTCTAATGCTTTATCGGAAACAGATACGGTCGACATCATAAATTTTTTTTGTTTTAAATTTTGAGCCAAAAGCCTTTGAAAATATGATATATCCTTTTTAGCACAATTCGGATGTTTTGAAGTTAGATGGCGATTTAGTTTACTGGGCACCATTGAGTCGTTTGTTAATTGTTCGTTGCAAATTACACATAATGGTTTCGGAGCCGCTTCATCGCCGCACCAATAAAAGCCATAACGAATGTAGTCTTCGGAGTATTTTCTATTCACGATCTTTCTTTTCTTAGCAATACTGCTTGTGCAAGGTTCATCATCTTCTGCCGGAGAAGTAGATTGTTTTCCAAATAAAAATTTATCCATATTGAAATGGGCACAAAAATAAATCACGTTAATAACAAACACGAATGGTTAATTTATAAACTTCTGCGATTTAATTTATAGGGGTAAGAAGTGATCTGGTTGTATGTGTCCAGTAGAAATTCGTATCTAACACTGACAATATTATATTAGGTTCGTTCTAAATCCTAAACAACGCTGTCTGCTGACTATTGAATTCTGTGCAATCACTATTTTTTAGGAACAGTCGATATAAGCATTGTGCAGGTGGTTAGGAGCGTTTCTATTGGTTGTGATGACATTTTTAGCTAGAGCCGTATTCGCAAATTTAATCTACCACAATACAGGTTCGATCTAGTTGCTACGGCGTTTGAGCTCTTGTTGTAACATTGTATTTATGCTTGAAAATGTAAAGTTTTCAGTACGACCCAGACTACAGAGTCCATCTTCTATTTACTTCTATTGACATCCATTTCTTCTATTGTGTGAATACATTATAGCAAGTGCTAAACAATTGTTATTTTATTTATGGTTTTGCATTGAAATATAGTAAGTATATACAATTCGTTTTTATAAATTGTAAATTTGTATTAGAGTACATTGCATTAAAATAAATATGTTGTGTAATTTCAAGCGGCGGCACACCTGTGTTTCAGCGGCGGCACACCGGTGTGCCACATAGTATTACAACTGTAACCACTACAAACACTATATCCTATCACGCTTTAGCACAGAACATGTTAATAAGAACCGTGTATTTGATCAACATTGTACAGAAAAAATTCGAAAATTTGAATCCTCATATCAGAAATCGAAGAGGCTTACTAAATGGCGTTGGTAAAATAAACAAATGGCTATTTGGAAACCTCGAGATAAAATCCGATAACGCAATTACTTTATTACAATAAAATCAAAAGAACATTATCCATGAAACTAACCTTCAAATTTCTCTCTATAAGAAACTCATTGATCATTACAATAAGTCAATTACTACTTTAAATAAAAATCAAGCAAACTTTAATAATGAGTTACAACGATTTTCAGCCTCTGTATATAACAGAATTTAAACACTAGAAAGTTATCTAACATTTCAAGGTATGTTGTATCAGATTAATTTAGACTGTCAGTCAACAATAACGTTTATAGATAATATTGAGAACGCAGTTGTATTTTCGAAACTTAATTCTGTACATACATCTATAATTTCTAGTTACGAGATACTGGACATAATTCAACATTTAGGAAAGCTATATTCAGAAAAACAGATTCCTAAATTTTCTAACATTTTAACATACTATCAATTTCTTGGAACTCAAGTATCAATCATTGATTCGAAATTAGTCTTTGCTATCCACGTACCTATACTCATCTCCGAAACATTTGAATTTTACCACCTTTCTTCCATAATCCAAAATAATAAAATGTACACTCCTAAATTCCCTTACCTGGCACGAACGCAAAATGAAACCCAATCAGAAAAAGAAGAATGCCCACCACTCGAAGGTACCTACTATTGCCGTCAAAATTTTGTCCAAAGGGATAATTGCACCCTTAGTCTACTTGTAAGGAACACTCTCGATGATTGCCAAATTCTAGAAGTTAATATCGAAGAAACAATCATTCAACAAGTTACAGCAAAAGAAGTCCTGATAATGCCGATTCAACAAGAAAAAATACTTTCAAAATGTCAATCCGATCAATACCTTGAAATAGAACAACCATCACGCGTCAAAATCCCAAAAAATTGTGAACTATGGATCAATAATCAACGATATATCAATGACGACGAAATCAGTTACGGTAAACCATTTGTCCTGCCTAAATTAGAAACAAACAAATTATCAACTTCAAAACACTACGAAAAATATAACATAACAAATCTCAATCTCGATGATCTTTTCCAAATCAACGAATTGTCAAGAAAATTGAAGCCGATCCAAGAAATTTCCAATACACAGAGTCATATAACAATAATCGAAAGCCTTTTAGCGATAATATTCATTAATTTAATAGCAGGTGTCTTTTTCAAATTCAAATCAAAAATTTTAGTATGCAGAAAACACACAAAAGAAAAAAGTCAAGAAAACCTGGAAAGGGCCCAAAAATCGAAAACTCAATCCATACTTTTCGAGACTTAAGGAGGGAGGAGTTACATACGCCGCTTATCAAGGAAACTTAAAAGCGCAGCAGAAACATTATACTTTCTGAGAAATTGTTACTTAACAACATATGTAGATAAATCTTACTTTCTTGTAATATCATTTAATATAATTCATTCTCTGTTCAGATCTCTAACAATAAACTTGTAATTGCTAGAATAAATATATTTTATAAAAACGAATTTTTCGTTAAGAAAACCAAAATTAGCAACACTAGAGGCGTTTTAACTTTATTAGTTTACCGTGCAACAAGTGCATAAAAAAGTTATCCTATTAAACATGATTCAACTTGAATTGATGCTGTGCATCACCGTCAGAATAAATCAGACGTGACTACATATATCTCTAGCATTCTGTGAAGTAAGTGTTGGACTATTTATTATAAGTGAATGTTTATATTAATTTCATACATTTTACGGTGAGTATTTCACTTTACATATTATTAATAAATTTAATTAAATAATTATATAAATTTTTAATCGAAGATGGATGGAAAAACAGGACTTACTGATGCAAAGTTAGAGGAAATATTAATGCAGTGTGATAGTGATGAGGAAATTTTTGATGAAGAATCATCAGAGGAAGACAGAGATGTAGATAAAACAACCTGTGGTTGTAATAATTCAAATGATGATTTGGAAGAGGTTGAGCACAAGAAACGAAAACATGTTAATAATGAGGATAAATGGACGACCGCAGAATCCTTTACTCCTACAATTCACAATTTCGACATTGTTCATTCTGGCTCTACGAAGGGTAACGCTACTTCCACGGAATTAGAGTGCTTCAAAATGTTTTTCTCAGAAACTATAATGACCGAAATAGCTAACCAAACAAACTTGTATTTCCAATTTGTTAATGCTCAGAATTCAAGTAAAGAAAAATCTCGTCTTAAGCGTTGGAAGGATACGGACTTCAAAGAACTGTATTGTTTTTCCGCTATCAATCTTCTAATGTCGCAGGTAAAGAAAACACGTTTGAATGATTATTGGTCCCAAGAGTGGCTTCGATCAACACCAGCATTTGCACAAATAATGTCAAGAGACAGTTATTTACTGCTTTTGCGGTTACTTCATTTTACTGACAATACCTCATCGCGTGTTGCTACGGATTCTTTACGCAAAATCAGAATTATTGTCGACCACTTGAAACATACATTCAGAGAAACTTTCATCCCATATCAAAATATTTGTATTGATGAAAGTCTTATGTTGTTCAAAGGACGCCTGTTCTTCAAACAATATATACCTTCAAAGCGTCATCGCTTTGGTATAAAATTATTTATGTGTGATTGCAAAACGGGTTACATATTAGACTTCATCATTTACACAGGAGTTACTACAGAAATTGTTAATTTTGACATCGCAAATCTTGGTAAATCGGGCAATACAGTATTAACGCTTATCAGTAACTATTTGAATAAAGGGTATACCTTATATGTCGATAGATAGATAGATATAAGATAGAAGAAAACGCGGATGTAATTAAAAATAATAGATAAGGATTATTTGATATTGAGAAATCTTTACGAAAGCGGATCATAAAGTGTATTGAAGTAAATGGTGGGCATTATGAGCATTTGCTTTGAAGTTTTTCATTTTTGTTTACAAATTTGTTATTGTTACATATTTAAGGAATAATAAAATTTTTTTGTGAAAGAATTAAAATTTATTGAACTTTTTAGAAGCAAATAACTCGATAACCGATTGAGTTACACGAATCAAAGAAGAGTAACTTTTTTTGTAGAATTTAACGCTTTTTAATATTTTTTATTATTTTAGTTGTAAGTTTAGCCCAAAAAAAGTTTACTTTGATTTAATTAACACAAACAAGTGTAATTAACGCCCTCTATTAGCAACGTTAAATTAGAGTGGAAATTATGATTCCTCATGCCAAAAAACGTAAAATTGCCAATTTTCAAAGAGAAATTGTGAAAACATAAAAAATTATTGCGAAAATCAAAATTTAAACTTTGAACACTCCGTATCTCGGAAACTAGCAATATTTGCATTAAGCATGTTGAGCAGAATCATCATATTTTGAGGTCTAGAATCTACAGTTCAGATATTGGACATTCTTAATGAACCACCCTGTATATGTGCGGCCAACCCCATAATAATGTAAGCACTTTATACCTTGCTCTATCCATGATTTTGCTTCCTTAATGATAGGATAAAAATAACCATCCACTATCACAATAAAATAAAATACTTTTAAAATATTCCTTAGAGCTTGAAGAAGTTATTAAAACAAATTAAATCACATAATCGTTTTATGTGGCTAAAATAAGCCAAAAATTGCAATTGCAATTGCAAGGAATTCAAGTTATAGAAACAACGTCCGTTGAGAAAAAAGGGTTATCTTTCTATTTCGTCGCCGTCGTTGGTATTCGAAATGTGTGGGTAAAATCGGTATCAGGTGAATAAGAGTTCGATCTGATTAACCTAAAATGTATGCCATTTAGCGCACGATCTATAGAAACTTGCTGATGGGTGAGAGGGAAATGAACCGTAGCGTACTCTCTTGGTTAATGAGCATAACTAATAAGTAATAGGTTTATAGATTCGACGGTAGGTAACACTAGTAGCTATGGTATCCAACCAATCACAGAACATCATTGACATAATATAGTACATGCGTGATGGATCTGGGGTGGATGCCTACCAAAAACAACTTGTTAATGGTAATCATGATGTAAAGCCTACAAGGTGTGCTATAGCGCACCAGCTGGGAAGCAGCCTATGAGAATTCGCTCCCAAAACGACGCACCAATTTGAAACATTTGAATTGAATACACGATGTAAAGACTACAAAGTGTGCTATTACGCACCAGCTGGGAAGCAGCCAATGAGAATTCGCTCCCAAAGAGATGCGCAGAACGAGTCGAAAATGAGCCCTCGGGAAGAACACACCTTGTAGTCTTTACATCATGATGGTAATCTCATTTCTCATTGTGGCATGTGGCCAGTCGTACAGAAGTGTTTTCGTTTTATTCACATACAGTGAGAACCTAAAATAAGTTTATTTCATACTTTATACTTATTTTAGGTTCTCACTTCCTTATTTTAAACCGATTTTCTATGTGAAGAAGAAAGAGGAAATTTATCAAATTAATTACGCAATTCCAACAAGATCTTTTTGCAATTTTTGGGCACTCATTTGGGCCACTTTAAGTTGTCGCCCCGTAGCCAGCGCTTTAGTCTTGACGATTAACTCCTTTCACTCGCTATTCATAAGCAGAGTGCAAGAACATACGGATTTTTGCCCAAGTTTATCAGCTAACCAAGGAGAAAGTCTATATCCATTGTATTATATTATATTAAACCTCTTTTCCGAGGTTTCAGTTCCGGAATTTTTGAGCAGTTAAAGACTTCCGTTGGCAAACTGCAGGAGGAGGACAAGAACTGCATATTAATGTTTAATGAAATTTCCTTTCATCTTCGGATTCCACATAATCAGTGTTATGATTATATTAAAGGACTGGTAGATCTAGGGCCTGGTCGTAGACGAATCCAATTTGCTGACTATGGTCTCGTATTCATAGCCAAGGATGCGGCCAGTCAATTTCGGGTTTTGCCAAGGCACAACTTCAACAGTCGACTTGTCCTATTTCATTTCAAATGTGTTATTGGTCAGTTACAAGCTATAGGACTTGTAGTAATTGCAACGATATGTGACCAAGGGTCCACAAATGTAGCTGGCTAAAAAGTGTGAATAAAAGCAAAGTTGAAGGTCCAATACTATTTACAGTAGGGAAACATGAGATAGTTCACATTTATGACCCTCCTCATTTATTGGAGGGGATCCGGAACGGCCTCCTAACTAAGGATCTTCGCTTTTCGATAGACGTCTTGGTCTCATATTTTGCAATTCTATATTATCGAACAGCAGCATGGACCTTTTACATTCCATAATCAGAAAAATGAAGGTGAAATATGCTATACACACCAGGGCTAATATGTCATGTAGACATACGTTGGATCCGGCTGATCCCGGGTTCATTGAGCCTGAAGCAGTTGACACAGCTGCCCCTCTATTGTTTTTTTTTGACAATATTTTTGATAGTGTTAATAGTTTCCCACGGGATTCTCCTTCTGACAAACTTTTTGGTTATCAGCCCTTACTGTAATTTCCTCAATATCGTACTTTGCAGACATAAAACATCCAACCCATTTCCATACCCCTTCCATAAACAATTGGATTTTCACTGTGCATCGTTTCCTCTATCAGCAATAAAAATGACTTTCCTTTATGGAGAATTTTTCACGAAGATATTTTAACCAGGATCTGGATGAACATTTTTTCTTACAGATAAAAAGTCATTCACATGGAGATATTATTTGTTCCACCTTTATTAACGCCTTTAACACGCTTATGGTCAGTTTGAAGAAGAAGGAAAGAAAATGTCCTGAGGTTGAAGGGAGCATTCCCTCAAACACTGTGTCAAATGCGCTAGTGGAGGATTTTGTCTTGGACTACGTTGCCGGAGTGTTGACGAAACGCTTTCTTCTCAAGTATCCATGCAATTCCTGTAAGGAATTTCTGTGGTCCTCATCACAAGAATTATCTAAATATTTGCGGTTACGGCAGTATGAGGGACACCATCTTGTTAATCTTTCAGAAATAACATTTGTCGTCAACCAAATAACAATAAGAATAATGGAAATACTTCCCAGTATTATTCATGAATATAGTTTGAAAAAAATACTGTTAGAAAAATTAAGGAATAATAATTATAAATTTCTTCTTCGTGATAATCATAATACGTTTGAAAAGTATACTGTTGTTGAATATTATAATAAATATATTTTATTTAATTATGTAAAAAAAATTGAAGAGTTTTGAAAGTTGTATAGGAAAGATTAAAAGATGGTGATCTCTTTTTATGTACTTATGTAGGGTACTGTCGCCTCAATGGATACCTGAAGACGTTAGACTTTGCCAATAGTGCAGCCTACCGATTCTGTTACGCAGAGGACGAAACCTCTATCCACATTTTCCCGATGTGTGAGACACTACGAAGTACTACAACTGGAAGCGTATGAAATAATATATGTAGATATCTGGCAGCTAGAGCCATCCCACATTCTGAACTTTCCAAGAAAAGGAAAATTGATAGATTAGCTGTAAGTACTGAGGATTATCAGTATCGCAGCAATAAAGGGGGGCATAATAGATCCTTTGAATCGTGGTGTATATAATACTCTAATATATACGTGCGTAAATGTACTCGTATTTATCTTTGAGTTTATTTTGTATTTTTTCGAATGTAACAACCTCAACCCTCTATGAGAGAAAGACCTATCAGAAAGCGCTAGCTGGATTACTCTCACAACAAAATTAATCAATAGTCGAACCAATATAAACATGTCCCAACAAATCCCCACTATTGTCATTGTGGGTTTACGTATGTATTCATATTTTCTCGTTGCAGAAGGGTCTGCTCCTTCAGTTTTTTATGTGTTCTTCTGAATATGACAAGATTTTTGGAATCTGGATCTGAAAATCTACAGCCCTTTGCTTTCATTTTCAGATCAATTGCCTGGTCATATAAAAAAATTACCTTATCACTTAGTGACGGACAATTTATTCACGAGCTTGAAACTTCTAAAGCATTTTAAGGAAAAGGGGTATTCAGGTACTGGAACCATTCGAAAAAATAGAATTCCAAAAGACTCACAATCACATGAACTAATGAAGATGGATCGCGGAACATTTCGATCAAAATAGAAAGATAAGACGGAATTTTCATTTGGAAATGGATTGGCAACAGTGTGGTTGCAGTTGCATCAAATTCTCTCTGGTCAAGCTTTTGAAGAGAAATACCTGTAAAAAGAAGAAGCATATAAATGTACCTCAGCCATCAATTATCTCTACCTACGATAAAATATGGGAGGCACACACATCGGTACCGTATATCAATCAGAAGAAATGGTACTGGGTAATACTGACATGGCTCCGTCATTGAATAGGTTATTTTGAAAGACATTCGACAGATTTGGATTGTTTTTTTAAAAGATTTATTTCTGACCTTTAAACAAATAACAATAATCTGGCATCAAGGCCTTAAATTATTTAATTATAAACAGAATACAAATAAGTAATGTAATTGTATTTTTTTTTATTATTTCACTAAATTTTTCAATAACTTCTAAGTTTCCTATACACAGTTTTTTCACATCCCTCTATTTCTGACTTAAAAACACTGTTATATGCATATGCAAATATTAGAGAGTTTTGAGCTTTTTTTGTACATTAACAATTAAGTTCCGTAATTCATTATTTTCATCTTTATTGAGTAGAATTCTCAGTACTTACTGAAGATGCTTGATATAACTTAATCTGATTTTTTTTAAAATCTCTTGTTAATTTTTTGTTCAGCAGTTACATCATTTGATTAATTTTCAGTATTTTCCACCATGTACTATGAACGGATGTTGTTGGTTGTTTCTACTAATGCTTGGTAAATAACTCAATGAAACTCAATTGAACATCCAAAAATTCGAGCGTTTGATATTCACCAAATTTAAATGATATGATTGAATCTAATTCTTAGTTTAGATGAGGCCCATACAACATATCTTGTTCAGCCCATTTTTCATTCATTATTTATATCTGTGAACGAGGTCCTTTCATTCTTCAATCGGAAAGAAACAAAAAAACAACCAACAGTAACGGTATTTACAGAATGGTTGTCGCACTGGCCCATACATGATGCGTCTTTTTTGACCATATGTGACCATTAAATGCTTCACACGGTTTATCGGTTTCATTATCCGACCAAATAAAAAAATGTCCTTGTCCAACCATTTGAAGTATGTATTAGGAAGATTATTCGAAAGTTAATAGACATTTGACTCATAACTTCAAAATTGGTTGTTTTCCCCTAAAATACTTATTTATTTTCAAAACTGTTCCATACAATTTCTTATGAATAAACACTTCCCGAATTTATTATAAACAAAAATATATTCGTTCGAAGTTGCAGGAATTTTCTTAAAAATGAAAACTTCTTTCAATCACATAAGTTATATGGTAATTATGATAATCACTCAACAATATAGTTATTGAAATACATTTTTTATTTTCTTGATTCTTACTGGGGAGGACTTGTTAGTTCAGTTGCGCATTTTTTTAATACCGTTGGTTCCATCTAATACATAAACCAATGAGGTTGTTCTATTTTTGTCCAAATACTAGGCTCATGGTGCATTTTTTTATTCAATAAACTTCTCGAGAAATTCTTAGAAAGTTAATTTGGACATATTTAAAAATAACATCGTGTAAAAATGAATTGTGAAACATTTATTTTAATGAATTATTGTGTATTATGAACAAATTAATTCAATCAACAGGTAGTCTGATAAAAATTCTTCTGACATCCAGTTTATCATAGCTGTGCGTATCGGACCCCACAGTAATGTTTTTAGTTTTACAACCGCATTAAAGTACATAATTTCTGGAGACATTATTGACTTACGGCTGGTTATTCTCTAATTTTTCCTGAACCACACGAATACAATGTTGTTAACAAGTATTTTTTATCCAGATTAGTGCTACAGTGGCATTTCCACAGCATGGGATAAAGTACCTTATAAATTGTACAATAAAACTGCTATACAGCAAGTACCAGTACTCAACATATAACGATAACATCGTTTAATTGCTATTAATATTGAAGACACTGTTTGTATTATGTTTTCCACATCAGATTTTCTGTAAGTATTTGTACTGTTTCACTCTTTCTAATATTGCATCATTTATTTTTATTACGGGATTGATGATTTTTTTCCAATCTGTTGTATAACCATATAACGTTGAAGATAACTATTAATATTTATTTCTAACTCATTTTTGTTCATACCCGAGAATAATAAAACAGTATCATCAGAGAATATAAAATATTTGAACTAGGTCAGCATACTGCAGACTGTGAACATGTAATAGATACTGCAATGGACCCAAAACAGAACCCTGAACAATTCCCAATCCCACACTCACTTCACTACTTGTTATTCCATTTACTTCAGTTAGGTGTCTTATTCTAAGTTTTTGCTGGACTATATAAATTGAGATTAAATTTCAGTCTTTAGGCAACATTTCACCGCTATTATTTATTATGTAGTTAATCCCATTCCTAATGTATATGCTTGAGACTCCTTCTCTTGATTCCCTGCAATCATGTATTGTTGTATATGAATCAATGTAGAAACAATTTAGTTCGTTGGGATAGATCCATGTTTCAGTAAGGATTATATCTACCATGGTGTGACCAGTCCTTAGGAAGTCATTAAGATCATTAGTTTTATTCCTTGAACTTCTAATGTTCAAGTATAATATATAAAGATTTTCAGTTGACATTGTATCTACTTAAGAGTCTTCATATTTACATAAGTATTTTATTTTCATATTTGAAATGCAACATTCAGTTTCATACCAAAAAATGATTATGAAATAAGAATAATAATGATTATTATAGTACAGTAAATACAATCAAATGTTTCACAAATGTTAAGAACAAAGGACGAGTGTAACGTATATGTCACACACCCCCCACTAAAACATGGTAACATTTTTAAGCCCTATTCTGGAATTAGTCTAAACCTATTGAATCAAGAGATGTAAAGACCTTTCAAATTTTTGATGAAAAAATTATTCTCGTCTTTAGTGGGTTAACATTTTGATGTGAAAGATGGACGCTCACAAAGCAATAGAAAAAAAAGATATTTGATGATAATGATATATTTAGAAAACAAAGTTTGAGGTGGTTTGGCTACTAAACAAGGATAAATAATATACCGAAAAAATATGTGGCTACAATAACAAGACAGAAAAACATAAGGAAAAGTGAAAATGCTACACTATCGGAAAACCCAAGTAGAATAATAAAAAATTACACCTCAAAACCTTATAATATTTTGGATGATTTATGTACGTATATTGAGTAACATGGAGTATAATTTATGGGCGCTAGTATTAGTGTCGAGGGTAGTGTAGAGTAGCACTATTAAGTTCGAAAACTTAACCAAAATATATCAACAAAACTAAATACACAAAAGTATGTACATCGAAAGATTAAACTACGTCGCGCGAGCTAGTCTCTGGTAACGGCGCAGCTTCGCTGAGATCTCGGCGCTCGCCTGGTTTCGTGTAAGTATGGAACAAAGAGCAAGTAGAAGGTTTTGGTTTTTCCCAAAGTCAGGTATATTGGAGAGGATTAAGTTAATTGTATACTATTTGGACATTAAAAAGATTACTTGGAATGTCCGGGGTCAGGTATTGTTCGGAAAAATGTCTACCTGTATTTAGTATATTTAAATGCAAGGTCACACTGCGTGGTTGCCACACATGCAATGCTTAAATAAGTAAATTTCCATGTGAAATAACCTCATATAAAAATTATTTCTTATACAAAACTAAATTGTTATTTAAATTACTAAAACCTAGTCAAAAATATGCTTACTTAGGGAAAAGCAGTAATTTCGTCTTAGTTACTGTACTTTGTTTTTGTTATATTTATCTGGAAATATTTTGTATTTTATTTTGTGTCGACATAGTTTTAACTGAAATGAAACCAGGTTTAAAATAATAGTAAAGTAGGTATGTATATTTGTGAAATCGAGAAGTTTTGCACTGAAAATCCTTTATGAAAAACTTTCAAAATACTAAATGTTCCAATCAGATGCTAACGTTATGTATAGTCAAAAAGCATATATTATGAAAGTTGATAAAATAGCATAGATGTATAAAAAGACAAAGGAGGCGTGACAAGTGGCGGAAGTTTCCGTGTGTATTATTAGCTTTAAGGCTAGAATGTAGATATACCATGTCCTTTTGTATTAATAACGGCTTCCGCAGTACAAGTGTTTGCTCACTATATTGGACAATAAAAATAACAGGTTATGGGCCCAATATCTAATATAGTGGAATAACAAGACAGAGTTAAATACTATAAAATAAACCCTAAATTATAGTAAAAGATATCTTTGGAGAAATACGAAATAAAACCTTTTGACAACAAGTTTTGTGCCCTGTTGGATGAACCAGATATTAAAGAATGTATATTACATGTACCAGATCCGACTACAACCGATTTTCTTAAGAAAGATTAGAAGTGTAAAGCTATTATTACAGGATGTCTATCTGATAGTTTCTTAAAATGTGTGAAAGACAAAGGGTTTAAAATGAGGAAAGA